>NC_058522.1:339365028-339990028 GCF_904849725.1 Hordeum vulgare subsp. vulgare | reverse complement strand
CTAAGTTACCGGAGTCCTTTTGTTTACTTTCCATGGTTAATGATCAGTATCACTTGAGTTAAAATCCATGAAAAACCCAAAACCCACAATAAATTGTGAAAAGAGGAGATCCACTCTCTCAGATAATATAGCTATGGCCGATGGATATTGCAATCATTTCCATTTGGACCCTGACAGCATAACTTCCAGCTAAAGAACACCAATATATGTTGGAGCTGGCGCATCCGCATCGACTAGTGGTACCTCATATGGATTCATCCCTGATACAATCGATACGTGTTGGTTTTTCAATCACTTACAAAATAAATTTAATTCTCAATATGCGGGGACACCTCCTAGATACTTTCCTGATATGGCCCAACCCAGTGTATGTATCAACGTAGCTATCCCGATGCCCCAGTGCAGCACAATTCCTCCCATCCTTGGGGGCTCACCCAGCGGCGGCGAGCGTGTGTGATTGCTCCTGCTGACCTCTCACGTAGCAACTGGCCAGCAGCAACCAATGTAACTAGATTATTGACTCTAGTGCAAGTGGGAGACTATTGGAAATTGTTGGAAATATGCCCTAGAGGCAATAATAAAATGGTTATTATCATATTTCCTTGTTCATGATAATCGTCTATTGTTCATGCTATAATTGTATTAACAGGAAACAATAATACATGTGTGAATAAATAGATCACAACGTGTCCCTAGCAAGCCTCTAGTTGGCTGGCTCGTTGATCAATAGATGATCAGGGTTTCCTGATCATGGACATTAGATGTCGTTGATAACGGGATCACATCATTGGGAGAATGATGTGATGGACAAGACCAAATCCTAAGCATAGCACTAGATCGTGTTGTTCGTATGCTAAAGCTTTTTTAATGTCAAGTGTCTTTACCTTCGACCGTGAGATTGTGCAACTCCCGGATACCGTCGGAGTACTTTGGGTGTATCAAACGTCACAACGTAGTTGGGTGACTATAAAAGTGCACTACGGGTATCTCCGAAAGTGTCTGTTGGGTTGGTACGAATCAAGATCGGGATTTGTCACTCCGTGTGACGGAGACGTATCTCTGGGTCCACTCGGTGGAACATCATCATAATGAGCTCAGTGTGACTAAGTAGTTAGTCACGGGATGATGCGCTACGGAACGAGTAAAAAGACTTACCGGTAACGAGATTGAACAAGGTATAGGTATACTGACGATCGAATCTCGGGCAAGTTCTATACCGACATATAAAGGGAATTGTATACGGGATTGATTGAATACTTGACATCGTGGTTCATCCGATGAGATCATCGTGGAACATGTGGGAGCCACCATGGGTATCCAGATCCCGCTGATGGATATTGCCCGGAGAGTGTCTCGGTCATGTCTGCATGATTCCCGAACCCTAGGGTCTACACACTTAAGGTTCGATGACGCCAGGGTTATAGGGAATTGTTATACGAGGTTACCGAAGGTTGTTCGGAGTCCCAGATGAGATCCCGAACGTCACGAGGAGCTCCGGAATGATCTAGAGGTAAAGATTGATATATAGGATGGATGGGTTTGGGACGCCGGAAATGTTTGAGGCACCACCGGCAAAGTGCCGGGACCACCGGAAGGGTTCCAGAGGCCCACCGGGAGGGCCCACAAGCCCCGGAAGGCTACATGGGCCAAGTGGGGCAGGGAACCAACCCCTAGGTGGGCTGGTGCGCCCCCCCCACACTCAGCCCAGGCGCACCAGAGAGGGAGGGAGGGGAAACCCTAGGCGCTGGTGGGCCTAAGGCCCACCTAGAGGTGCGCCACCCCCTCTCCTCCCTGGCCGTCGCACCCCTCTTCCATCTAGGGCTGCCACCCCCCTCAAGGGGGAAACCCTAAAGGGGGCGCCACCCCTCCCTTCCCCCTATATATAGTGGGGGTTTTGGCCTTTGGAGATACGGTTTTCCATCTCTTTCTCGGCGCAGCCCTGCTCTTCTTCTTCCTCCTCTCCCACGGTGCTTGGCGAAGCCCTGCCGGGAGACCTCGTCTCTCCATCGACACCATGCCGTCGTGCTTCCAGAGATCTTCCCCAACCTCTCCCTTCTCCTTGCTGGATCAAGGTGCAGGAGATGTCACCGGGCTGCACGTGTGTTGAACGTGGAGGTGCCATGGTTCGGCACTAGATCGGAATCACACCGCGATCTGAATCGCCGCGAATATGACTCCATCAACCGCGTTCTAGCACTCACCCCTCTCTCGTTGCTGGTCTCTCCATAGGAAGATCTGAATATGGCGTAGGAAATTTTTGAATTTATGCTACGTTACCCAACAGTGGCATCCGAGCCAGGTTTTCTATGCGTAGATTCTATGCACGAGTAGAACACAAAAGGTTGTGGGCACTGATCTGTCAATTGCTTGCCGCTACTAGTCTTATTCTTTTCCGGTGGTATTGTGGGATGAAGCGGCCGAGACCGACCTTACACGTACGTTTATGTGAGACAGGTTCCACCGGCCAACATGCACACCGTGCATAAAGGTGGCTAGCGGGTGTTTGTCTCTCCCACTCTAGTCGGATTCGATTTGATGAAAAAGGTCCTTATGAAGGGTAAATAGCTTTGGCATATCATCTTTGTGGCTGTCACGTAGGTAAGAAGGCGTTCTTGCTAGAAACCCAAATCAGCCACGTAAAACTTGCAACAACAATTAGAGGACGTCTAACTTGTTTTTACAGGGTTTGACATGTGATGTGATATGGCCAAAGTTGTGATGTTACATGTGTGATGTATGACGATCATGTTATTGTAATAGGATTCATGACTTGCATGTCGATGAGTATGACAAACGGGAGGAGCCATAGGAGTTGTCTTAATTTATTGTATGAGATGCAATGCCATGTGTTTACTACTTTTGCTTCATTGCTAACGGTTAGCTATAGTAGTAGTGGTCGTAGTAGTTGACGTGATGACTTCACGGAGATACGATGATGGAGATCATGGTGTCATGCCGGTGACAATGATGATCATGCGATGCCTGAAGATGGAGATCGAAGGAGCAAAGATGATAATGGCCATATCATGTCACTATATGATTGCATGTGATGTATATCATGTTTTTTTATCTTATTGCTTAGAACGACGGGAGCATAATAAGATGATCCCTCATAAAATTTTGAGAACGTATTCCCCTAAGTATCCACCATTGTGAAGGATCGTTGTCTCGAAGCACCACGTGATGATCAGGTCTGATAGATTCTAACGTTCGCATACAACGGGTGAAAGCCAGATTTACACACGTGAAACACTTAGGTTGACTCGACGAGCTTAGCATGTATAGACATGACCTCGAATACAAGAGACCGAAAGGTCGAACATGAGTCGTATGGTTGAATACGATCAGCATGAAGTTGCTCACCATGACGACTAGTCCGTCTCACGTGATGATCGGACACGGGTTAGTCAACATGGATCATGTATCACTTAGATGACTAGAGGGATGTCGATTTAAGTGGGAGTTCACACTTAATTTGATTAAATGAACTTAATTGTCATGAACTTAGTCTAAAAGTTGTCTTTACAAATATTGTAGATCCAATGGCCAACGCACCTGTCAACCTCAATTTCAACGCATTCCTAGAGAAGAACAGGCTGAAAGATGATGGTAGCAACTATGCGTACTGGGTCCGCAACTTGAAGCTCATCCTCGAAGCAGCTAAAAAGGCTTATGTCATTAATGCACCGCTAGGTGACCCTCCTGCTCCCGCAGTGGCCCAGGACATTCAAAACGTCTGGCAGACGCAGAGTGATGACTACTCTCTGGTTAGGTGTGGCATGTTATACAGTTTGGAAACGGGGCTCCAAAGGCGTTTTGAGCAACATGGAGCATATGAGATGTTCCAGGAGCTGAAACTAGTTTTTCAAGCTCATGGCCGTGTCGAGAGATATGAAGTCTCCGACAAGTTCTTTAGATGTATGATGGAGGAGAACAGTTTTGTTAGTGAGCATATACTCAGAATGTCTGGGTTACACTGTCGTCTGACTTCGCTTGGAGTCGAACTTCCGGATGACGCTGTAATTGACAAAAAGCAAAGTCGAATTTCCGGATGACGCTGTAATTGACAGAATCCTCCAGTCTCTCCCACCAAGCTACAAGGGTTTTGTGCTGAACTACAACATGCAAGGGATGGAAAAGACCATTCCCGAGTTGTACTCGATGCTGAAATCTCCAAAAGTAGAAATCAAGAAAGAGCATCAAGTGTTGATGGTCAATAAGACCACCAGTTTTAAGAAGGGCAAGGGTAAGAAGAACTTCAAGAAAGACAGCAAAGCCGTTGGTGCGCCCAGTAAGACAAATACCGGGAAGAAGAAAAAGAATGGACCCAAGCCTGAGACTGAGTGCTTCTATTGCAAGGGAAAAGGTCACTGGAAGTGGAACTGCCCCAAGTACTTAGCGGACAAGAAGGCCGACAACGTTAAAGGTATATGTGATATACATGTTATTGATGTATACCTTACCAGCGCTCGTAGTACCTCCTGGGTATTTTATACGGGTGCTGTTGCTCACATTTGGAACTCAAAGTAGGAACTGCGGAATAAGCGAAGACCGACCAAGGACGAGGTGACGATGCGCGTCGGGAACGGCTCCAAGGTCGATGTGATCGCCGTCGGCACGCTGCCTCTACATCTACAGTTGGGATTAGTTTTAAACTTTAATAATTGTTATTTAGTACCAGCTTTGAGCATGAATATTGTATCAGGGTCTTGCTTAATGCGAGACGGCTACTCATTTAAGTCAGAGAATAATGGTTGTTCTATTTATATGAGTGATATGTTTTATGGTCATGCTCCGCTGTTGAATGGTTTATTCTTGATGAATCTCGATCGTGATGTTACACATATTCATAGTGTGAGTACCAAAAGATGTAAAGTTGATAATGATAGTCCCACATACTTGTGGCACTGCCGTCTTGGTCATATCGGTGTTAAGCGCATGAAGAAGCTCCATACTGATGGACCATTAGAGTCTCTTGACTTTGAATCATTTGACACATGCGAACCGTGCCTCATGGGCAAGATGACTAAGACTCCATTCTCAGGAATAATGGAGAGAGCGATCGACTTATTGGAAATAATACATACTGATGTGTGTGGTCCAATGAACGTTGAAGCTCGCGGTGGCTACCGTTATGTTCTCACTCTCACCGATGATTTGAGTAGGTATGGGTATATGTACTTGATGAAGCACAAATCTCAGACGTTTGGAAAGTTCAAGGAATTTTATAGTGAGGTTGAGAATGAACGTAACAGAAAAATTAAGTGTCTACGATCAGATTGTGGAGGAGAATATTTGAGTCACGAGTTTGGCACACGCCTAAGGAAGTGTGGAATTGTTTCACAACTGACGCCGCCTGGCACACCGCAACGCAACGGAGTGTGTGAACGTTGTAAACACACTTTATTAGATATGGTACGATCTATGATGTCTCTTACCGACTTACCACTATCATTTTGGGGATACGCATTAGAAACTGCAGCATTCACTTTAAATAGGGCACCGTCTAAATCCGTTGAGACGACACCGTATGAACTATAGTTTGGCAAGAAACCTAAGGTGTCGTTTCTTAAAGTTTGGGGCTGTGATGCTTATGTGAAGAAACTTCAACCAGAAAAGCTCGAACCCAAAGCAGAGAAATGCGTATTCATAGGATACCCTAAGGAAACTATTGGGTATACCTTCTATCTTAGATCCGAAGGTAAAACCTTTGTTGCCAAGAACGGATCCTTTCTAGAGAAAGAGTTTCTCTCGAAAGAAGTAAGTGGGAGGAAAGTAGAACTTGATGAGGTAATTACACCCCCTCTCGAACCGGAGAGTAGCGCAGTGATGACCCACAAGTATAGGGGATCAATCGTAGTCCTTTCGATAAGTAAGAGTGTCGAACCCAATGAGGAGCAGAAGGATCTGACAAGTGGTTTTCAGCAAGGTAAAATCTGCACGCACTGAAATTGTCGGTAACAAGTGATTGTGTGGTGAGATGATTCGTAGCAAGCAACAAGTAATAAAAGTAGCAACGGTGCAGCAAAGTGGCCCAATCCCTTTTGTAGCAAGGGACAAGCCTGGACAAAGTCTTATAGGAGGAAAAACGCTCCCGAGGACACACGGGAATTTCTGTCATGCTAGTTTTCATCATGTTCATATGATTCGCCTTCGTTACTTTGATAGTTTGATATGTGGGTGGACCGGCGCTTGGGTACTGCCCTTACTTGGACAAGCATCCCAGTTATGATTAACCCCTTGCTACTGCAAAAAAGACCTTCCAATGGCGCCAGAAATAGGTGTGTCGACGGCACCAGGAATCCTTCTTCTACCGCAACGCCTTAAGGGACTTCCTAGGCAAATATGCAAAGGATTTCCCCCGTGGCCTTGGAGCCTTGCGTTGGTGTTCCCTCGAAGCGGAAAGGGTGATGTAGCGCAGCGATGGTAAGTATTTCCCTCAGTTTGAGAATCAAGGTATCGATCTAGTGAAGGAGTATCACAAGAGCATGCACAAACACAAAGAACCTGCTCCCAACGCTATGAAGGGGTTGTCAATCCCTTATAGATTGTTCGCCAAGTGAGAACTGAAAGCAACAAAGTAACAAAGCAAAGTAAAAGCAGAGGTGTAAACGATAGATGTGAATAGACCCGGGGGGCGTAGTGTTTACTAGTGGCTTCTCTCATGAAAGCAAGTAGACGGTGGGTGAACAAATTACTGTCGAGCAATTGATAGAACCGCGGAAAGTCGTGACGTCATCTATGGCAATGATTATATCTATAGGCATCACGTCCAAAACAAGTAGACCGATACTTTCTGCATCTACTACTATTACTCCACACGTCGAGCGCTATCCAGCATGCATCTAGTGTATTAAGTCCAAAAGAATAGAGTAACGCCTTAAGCAAGATGACATGATGTAGATGGACAATCTCATATCAATGACAGATCCCACCTTGTTACCCTTGATGGCAACCACTCAATGTGTGCCTTGCTGCCCCTACTGTCACTGGGAAAGGTCACCACATGGTAAGAACCCAAAACCAAGCACCTCTCCCATTGCAAGAATCATAGATCTAGTTGGCCAAACAAAACCCAAGACTCGGAGAGACTTACAAGGATATCAAATCATGCATACAAGAAATCAGCAAAGACTCAAATATATATCATAGATAATCTGATCACAAATCCACAATTCATCGGATCTCGACAAACACACCACCAAAGAAGATTACATCGATAGATCTCCATGAAGATCATGGAGAACTTTGTATTGAAGATCCAAGAGAGAGAAGAAGCCATCTAGCTACTAACTACGGACCCGTAGCTCCGAAGTGAACTACTCACGAGTCATTGGAGGGGCGATGATGATGATGAAGAAGCCCTCGAACTCCGAAGTCCCCTCCGGCAGGGCGCCGGGAAGGGTCTCCAGATGAGATCTCGCGGAAACGGAAGCCTGCGGCGGAGGAAAAGTATTTTCGAGGCTCCCCTTATTTTTTGCTGTATTTTAGGGAATATATAGGCCAAAGATCTAGGTCAGGGGGCCCCAGGGAGGCCACAAGCCCTGCCACCGCCGCCTCCCCCTGGTGGCGGAGTGGGGGCTTGTGGGCTCCCTGCAGCCCTCCTGGCTTGGCCCACAGGCCCCCTGATCTTCTTCCGTTTGGGAAAAAACATTTCGGGGATTTTATTCTGTTTGGACTCCGTTCCAAAATCAGATCTGAAAAGAGCCAAAAACACAGAAAAAACAGGAACTGACACTTGGCACTGAAATAATAAGTTAGTCCCAAAAAAGATATGAAAGGTACATGAAACATCCAAAGATGACAAGATAACATCATGAAACCATCAAAAATTATAGATATGTTTGAGACGTATCAAGCATCCCCAAGCTTAACTCCTGCTCGTCCTCGAGTAGGGAAGTGATAAAGAATGAATTTTTGATGCTTTCATGCTACCTAGCATAGATGTCCTTTGTAACTCCTCTTATGTGACGTGAATGTTCACATCCATTAGATTCAAAACAATAGTTTGCTATTGACGTGGAAACAATAATAATTCAAGCAAACTAACAAGGCCAAAAGAAAGTTATCCCTACAAAAGCATATAGTCTGGCTATGCTCTATCATCATTGCACAACGAATTTAAATCATGCACAACCCCGGTATTGGCCAAGTAATTGTTTCACACCTTTACTTTCTCAAACCTTTTCAACTCTCACGCAATACATGAGCGTGAGCCATGATTATAACAATATAAGTGGTGTAGAGTGTGGTGGAGGTTGCAAGACAAAAAGGGAGAAGATAGTCACATTAACTAGGCATATCAATGAGCTGTGGAGATGCTCATCAATAGATATCAATGTGAATGAGTAGGGATTGCTATACAAATAATGCACTAGAGCTAAAAGTATGTGAAAGCTCTTAAAGAAAACTAGTGGGTGTGCATCCAACTTGCTTGCTCACGAAGACCTAAGGCAATTTTGAGGAAGCCTATCATTGGAATATACAAGCCAAGTTATATAATGAAAATTTCCCACTAGCTATATGGTGGTGACAAAACGAGAGACTCTCTATCATGAAGATCATGGTGCTTAATATGCACAAGTGCGGAAAAGGTGGTAGCATTCTCCCTTCTCTCTTTTTCTCTCATTTTTTGGTGGGCTCTTTGGCCTCTTTTTTTTTGGTGGGCTTCTTTGGCCTCTTTTATTTCCTCACATGGGACAATGCTCCATTAATGATGATCATGACACTTTCAACTCAAAACTTAGAGCAACAATGACTCTATATGGAATGCCTTCGGTAGTGTACCGTGACAATGATCTAGCATGGCATAAACATTAATGGAAACATCATTCTAGCTATCTTACGATCATGCAATGACAATGTAGACGTGGTGGCACATGTCATGCTGGTAGTTGCATGGCAATATATCTCGGAATGACTTTGAAAAAGCCATAGTAGGTAGGTATGGTGGCTGTTTTGAGGGAGGCTAGTGGTGGGTTTTGTGCACCGGTGAAAGTTGCACAACACTAAGAAGATAGTGATGGTGGAAGGTGAAAGTGCATCTAAACCATGGACCCAATATTAGTCATGAAGAACTCATATACTTGTTGCAAAAGTTTTATTAGTAATCAAAACAAAGCATTCAACGCATACTCCTAGGGGAAGGGTTGGTAGGTATAAACCATCGCGCGATCCCGACCGCCACGCAAAGGATGACAATCAATAGACTAATCATGCTCAGATTTCATCACATAGCGGTTCACCATACGTGCATGATACGGGAATCACTAACTTCAACACAAGTATTTCTAGATCCACAACACCTTACTAGTATGACTTCAATATTACCATAACCACAACTCAAAACTAATTGAGATGAAGCAAACTTCTCTAACTATTCAATGCACATGAAGGTGGAAGTTTTCGTATCCCTTTGGATAACTACCCCTTTTGAGACTACTTTCAAAGCATAGATCAACTACCAAGCCACGCACCTCTGCGCTCTAAAAGATATAAGTGAAGCACATAGAGCAAAAGTATCTAGCTCAAAAGATATAAGTGAAGCACATGTGAGTTGAATTGCCTACCAAAAGATAGAAGTGAAGCTCGACAAAATCACGGGTAGCGCATGTCTCTCTCTCTAGGTGTGCATCAAGGATGATTGTGACACAACAAAAAAATAAAAGACTCCTACGATACAAGACGCTCCAAGCAAAAACACATAACATGTGGTGAATAAAAATATAGCCCCAAGTAACGTTACCGATGGATTGAAGACGAAAGAGGGGATGCCTTCCCGGGGCATCCCCAAGATTAGGCTTTTACGACATCCTTGAATCTCTTGGGGTGACTTGGGCATCCGCAAGCTTGATCTCTTGCCACTCTTTATCCTTTTGTCCATAAGAACTTCACCTAAAACTTGAAAACTTCACAACACGAAACTTAAACAGAAACTCGTGATAACATTAGTATGAGAAAGCAAACCACCACTTCCTTAGGTACTGTAGCAAACTTAAATTCTACTTATGCTGATGTTGGATTACTGTATTTTAAATCTTCCATGGATAATACCCCCCGATACTATCCATAGTTTCATCAAAATAAGCAACCAACACAACAAAAACAGAATCTGTTAACAGCAGACCAATCTGTAGCAATCTGTATATTTCGTATACTTCTGGTACTTCAGAAATTCTGAACAATTACTACAGTGTGAAGAATTTGTGTAGAAATCAGCAGCAAAAAGAATCAACTCAAAATCTCTTACAGAAAAAAAATGAAAATTCTTTTCGTGAGCAGAAAGTTTCTGTCTTTTCCAGCATGACCAAACGATCATCCCCATGACTAATCATAACGGTTTTGCTTGGGGCAAACGCAAAAAGAAACACAAAAAACACAATCACAACAGAATTATGAAAGTGTGGAAAACACAAAACAGAAAGAAAAAGGATAGATTCGTTGGGTTGCCTCCCAACAAGCGCTTTTGTTTAACGCCCTTAGCTAGGCAAAAGGTGATGGAATCACGTATAGTCATCTTTGGTGCTCAAACCATAAGTAGCTCTCATCATAGATTCATAAGGCAATCTTATTTTATTTCTAGGAAAGTGCTCCATGCCCTTCTTTAAAGGGAATTGAAATCTAATATTCCCTTCCTTCATATCTATGATAGCACCAATAGTCCTTAGGAAAGTTCTACCAAGAATAATGGGACATGAAGGATTGCAATCTATGTCAAGTACAATGAAATCCACGGATACATAGTTCTTATTTGCAAAAATAAGAACATCATCGATCCTTCCCATGGGTTTCTTGACAGTATAATCCGCAAGATGCAAATTAAGAGAACACTCTTCAATCTCATGAAAACCAAGAATATCACATAAAGACTTTGGAATCGCGGAAACACTAGCACCCAAATCACACAAAGCATTGCCCTCATAGTTTTTTATCTTGATTTTGATAGTAGGCTCCCACTCATCATGAAGTTTTCTAGGTATAGAGACTTCTAGTTCGAGCTTCTCTTCAAGAGATTTCATCATAGCATCTACGATATGCGCGGTAAAGGCTTTGCTTTGGCTATAAGCATGTGGAGAGTTTGTAATGGATTGCATAAAGAAATGCATTCAAACAAGGAGCAATTATCATAATTGAATTCCTTGAAATCCAAAGTGGGAGTTTCATTACTACCCAAAATTTTGACTTATTCTACTCCACTCTCCACACCTTTATCATCAAGATAGGTGGACTCCGAATCATTGGGGCGTTTTTCAACCAAAGTGGATTCATATCCAGCCCCTCCATAAATAGGTTTGACACGCGAAAACAAAGATTCAAGAGGAGACACACCAAGCGCTTTAAGATCCTCGTGATTTGCATCACTAGAATGCACCCTTTTAAACCATTCATGTCTAGCGCGAATTTGGGCGGTTCTTTCTTTGCTCTCATTCTTGGAGATATGCATAGCTTTCAAAGTTTCATCCAAGTTGACCTTGGGAGGAGCGCATCTAACTTTCAAAGCATCAATATCACAAGACATACTATCAACGCTCTTAGCCAAATCGTCTATTTTGAGAAGTTTTTCCTCTATGGACGCATTGAAAATCTTTTGAAAGTTAATGAACTCTTTGATATTACTCTCTAAATCAGAGGGTAATTTGTTGTGATTTGCATAAGTGTTGTTGTAGGAATTGCCATAATTGTTAGAGGAGTTACTAGGAAAAGGCCTAGGAACATAGTTTCCTCTAAAAGCATTGTTGTTGCCAAAATTGTTCCTACCAACAAAATTCACGTCCAAACTAGCGTTGCTACTCTCAATCAAAGAAGATAGTGGCATGTCATTAGGATCTATAGTAGCGTTTCTACTAGCAACCAAATTCATTAACTCGTCCATCTTAGCACTAAGCGAGTTAATCTCTTCTGTAGCGTGTACCTTTTTGCTAGCAGGTGACCTTTCAGTGTGCCACTGAGAGTAGTTGGTCATGATATTGTCTAGGAGTTTTGTAGCGTCTCCTAACGTGATTTCCATGAATGTTCCACCTGAGGCGGAGTCCAAGATATTGCGAGAAGCGAAATTCAAGCCAGCGTAAAAGATTTGTATAATCATCCACAAACTCAAGCCATGAGCGGGACAATTTCTAATCATAAGCTTCATCCTCTCCCAAGATTGTGCAACGTGTTCATGATCAAGTTGCTTGAAATTCATGATACCGTTACGTAAGGAGATGATCTTAGCCGGCGTAAAATACTTGGATATGTAAGAATCTTTGCACTTATCCCAAGAATCGATACTATTTTTAGGCAAAGAAGAAAACCAAGTTTTTGCGCGATCTCGCAACGAGAAAGGAAAAAGTTTCAACTTAATCACGTCATTATCCACATCTCTTTTCTTTTGCATATCGCAAATCTCAATGAAGGTATTGAGATGGGATGCGGCATCTTCACTAGGAAGGTTAGAGAATTGCTCTTTCATAACAAGATTCAGCAAAGCTGCGTTGATTTCATATGATTCCACACTAGTGGCGGGAGCAATCGGAGTATTAATAAAATCATTATTATTAGTGCTCGAGAAGTCGCAAAGTTTGGTGTTTTCAGCCATGATGACTTCAACAAACAAACAAGCACACAAGCAAGCAAGAAAACCGGCAAAGTAAAACGACAAAAGCAAGAGAAAACGGCAAAGGAGAAAGGCAAATGAAAATGGAAAATGTGAAGTGGGGGAGAGGAAAACGAAAGGCAATTGGCAAAAAAGTAAATGCAGGAGATGAGTTTGTGAGACCTACTTGGATAGATCTTGATCTCTCCTTCCCCGGCAACGGCGCCAGACATACTTCTGCTACTGCAACAAAATACCTTCCAATGGCGCCAACAATAGGTGTGTTGACGGCACCAGGAATCCTTCTGCTACGGCTATGCCTTAAGGGACTTCCTAGGAAAATATGCAAAGGATTTCCCCCGTGGCCTTGGAGCCTTGCGTTGGTGTTCCCTCGAAGCGGGAAGGGTGATGTAGCGCAGCGATGGTAAGTATTTCCCTCAGTTTGAGAACAAAGGTATCGATCTAGTGAAGGATTATCACAAGAGCCTGCACAAACACAAAGAACCTACTCCCAACGCTATGAAGGGGTTGTCAATCCCTTATAGATTTTTCGCCAAGTGAGAACTGAAAGCACCAAAGTAACAAAGCAAAGTAAAAGTGGAGGTGTAAACGATAGATGTGAATAGACCCGGGGGCCGTAGTGTTTACTAGTGGCTTCTCTCATGAAAGCAAGTAGACGATGGGTGAAGAAATTACTGTCGAGCAATTGATAGAACAACGCAATGTCGTGACGTCATCTATGGCAATGATTATATCTATAGGCATCACGTCCAAAGCAAATATACCGATACTTTCTGCATCTACTACTATTACTCCACACGTCGACCGCTATCCAGCATGCATCTAGTGTATTAAGTCCAAAAGAACTGAGTAACGCCTTAAGCAAGATGACATGATGTAGATGGACAATCTCATATCAACGACAGAGCCCACCTTGTTACCCTTGATGGAAGCCACTCAATGTGTGCCTTCCTGCCCCTACTGTCACTGGGAAAGGTCACCACATGGTAAGAACCCAAAACCAAGCACTTCTCCCATTGCAAGAATCATAGATCTAGTTGGCCAAACAAAACCCAAGACTTGGAGAGACTTACACGGATATCAAGTTATGCATATAAGATATCAGCAAAGACTCAAATATATATCATAGATAATTTGATCACAAATCCACAATTCATCGGATCTCGACAAACACACCGCCAAAGAAGATTACATCGGATAGATCTCCATGAAGATCATGGAGAACTTTGTATTGAAGATCCAAGAGAGAGAAGAAGCCATCTAGCTACTAACTACGGACCCGTAGGACTGAAGTGAACTACTCACGATTCATTGGAGGGGCGATGATGATGATGAAGAAGCCCTCCAACTCCAAAGTCCCCTCCGGCAGGGCGCCGGGAAGGGTCTCCAGATGAGATCTCGCGGAAACGGAAGCTTGCGGCGGCGGAAAAGTATTTTTGAGGATCCCCTTATTTTTTGCTATATTTTAGGGAATATATAGGCCAAAGATCTAGGTCAGGGGGGCGCCAGGGAGGCCACAAGCCCTGCCACCGCCGCCTCCCCTGGTGGCGGAGTGGGGGCTTGTGGGCTCCCTGCAGCCCTCCTGGCTTGGCCCACAGGCCCCGTGATCTTCCTCCGTTCGGGAAAAAAATCATTTCGGGGATTTTATTCCGTTTGGACTCCGTTCCAAAATCAGATCTGAAAAGAGCCAAAAACACAGAAAAAATAGGAACTGGCAGTTGGCACTGAATTAATAAGTTAGTCCCAAAAAAGATATAAAAGGTACATAAAACATCCAAAGATGACAAGATAACAGCATGAAACCATCAAAAATTATAGATATGTTTGAGACGCATCACCCTTCTCGCAAGCATCCGCAACTACGAAAGAATAATTAAGACAAAGTCTAACCATAGCATTAAACTAGTGGATCCAAATCAGCCCCTTACGAAGCAACGCATAAACTAGGGTTTAAGCTTCTGTCACTCTAGCAACCCATCATCTACTTACTACTTCCCAATGGCTTCCTCTAGGCCCAAATAATGGTGAAGTGTTATGTAGTCGACGTTCACATAACACCACTAGAGGAAAAACAACATACAACACATAAAATATCGAACGAATACCAAATTCACATGACTACTATTAGCATGACTTATCCCATGTCCTCAGGAACAAAACTAACTACACACAAAGCATAATCATATTCATGACCAGAGAGGTAATGAGTAGCATCAAGGATCTAAACATAAACTCTTCCACCAAGTAATCCAACTAGCATCAACTACAAAAAGTAATTAACACTATTAGCAACCTTACAAGTACCAATCGGAGTCGCGAGACGGAGATTGGTTACAACTGATGAACTAGGGTTTGGAGATGAGATGGTGCTGATGAAGATGTTGATGGTGACGAGTCCCCTTCGATGAGACGAGTGTTTGTGATGACGATGGCGATGATTTCCCCCTCCGGGAGGGAAGTTTCCCCGGCAGGATCGTCCTGCCGGAGCTCTAGATTGGTTATGCTCAAGTTCCGCCTCGTGGCAGCGGCGAATCCATGAAAAAGCTCCTCCTTGATTTTTTTTCTGGACAAAACCCTTAATATAGCAGAAGAGGGGGGCCAGTGGGCCAGCAAGCTTCCCACAAGCCCCCTGGGCGCGACCAGGGGGTGGCCGCGCCAAGCAGGCTTGTTTCCACCTGCTGGCGCTTCTTCGGCCCAATATTTTTTATAAATCCAGAAAAAAATCCTCGTTGATTTTTACGGTGTTTGGAGTTGCGCAGAATAGGTATCTCAACTTTGCTCCATTTTCAGGCCAGAATTCCAGCTGCCGGCATTCTCCCTCTTCATGTAAACCTTGCAAAATAAGAGAGAAAAGGCATAAGTATTGTACCGTGAAGTGAAATAACAGCCCAAGAAGCGATAAATATCAACATGAAAACATGATGCAAAATGGACGTATCAACTCCCCCAAGCTTAGACCTTGCTTGTCCTCAAGCGAAAGCCTAGCTCAATAAATATGTCCACATGTTTAGGGAGAGAGGTGTCGACAAAACAAGATACGAACATGCATGCATCATGATCATGATCAGAACAACCATACCAACATATAATCTCTCATGCTAAAGTGATAATTCCTTCACAAAGTAAAGCATGGATCAAGAACCTTACCGAAAAGTAACAACCGATAGCCTTTAGTCATTGAAGCAATTGCAATTTATCACAACATCAGAAAGAGTCGAATAAGAGCTTGTAAAGAAAATCCACATACTCAATCATTCTTTCGTTCTCTACAATTGCTACAACTCACGTGGTACTCATGAGATCAAAGTTTCAGCTAGACACAGAGAAAGATAGGGGCTTATAGTTTTGCCTCCCAACTTCTTACCTCAAGGGTAATGTCAACAATAATAATTCATGAATATTTACTTCCAAGTTGACATATGAATATAGATCTTTCCCAAGCATATGACGTTAGCCAAGATAAAGGCGAAATAAGGAATTGGTGAAGATCACCATGACTCTTTCAAGGGAAAAAAGTAAAGGTACAATATAGGCCCTTCGCAGAGGGAAGCAGAGGTTGCCATGCGCTTTTGAGGTTTGGATGCGTGTACTCTTAGTGCGGAGGAATGCCACTTTATATTGCCTCCTGTGATAAAGAACTTTATTATACAGTCTGTCGCTTTTATGTATTCCTCATCATAGGTTCGTACAAAGCTTATTTTCCACACACTAATAAATCATACATATTAGAGAGCAATTTTTATTGCTTGCACCGATGACAACATACTTGAGGGATCTTATTCAATCCATAGGTAGGTATGGTGGACTCACATGGCAAAAGTGGGTTGATGGTTTATGGATGCACAAGTAGTATCTCTACTTAGTGCGGGAGGTTTGGTTAATGTGAGGTGGAAGCAATCGTCACATGCTAAGGGAATTCTAATCATATAAAGTTGTTCGGAGCCAAGCAAACACAATTCATTATGTTGTCTTCCTTGTCCAACATCTACTTCTAGGCATGCAATAGTTTAGTGAGTGTTCACAATCATAGATGGTGGCAGAGATGACATATTTATATGTGAACCTCTCCTTCTTTATCACTTCCTATTAATTGCAAGAATGACCAAGGTCTACGTTTGCCTACCCTCAACAAGTTTCAATCATCATTCTTTTTATATGTGAAGCCATCACTTCCCATAAGATCATTACATGATCTTTCATGCTTTTGTTCTTTTCTCACTCTTTTGATCATGGCAAGAGGCAAAGCCCTTCAACTAAGACACTCTTTATTATATGGCTCATGAGCTCGAATACATCGGGGGTGACACAAAGCAACACTCAAGACTAAAACACTAAGACTTTTAATCTATAAGAGGAAGAGAAAACTGAAAAGGAAAACTAAAACAAAGGTAAAGGCAAAAGATGTGATGGTGATATGATACCGGGGCAACTCCCCCAAGCTTGGCACAAGCCAAGGGGATTGCCCATACCCATGTTTAGTTGTCTTCCTTTGGTGGTGATGGTGGAGGAGTTGTTGCAGAGGTCTTGAGCTTGTTTAATTTCCACTTGAGCATAAAATTCTGCTCCCTCGGATCATCATTTTCCTCTTCAAGCTTCAACACCCTTTGGCATAATTCTTGCTTACTCTCCTGCAAGAAACGAGAAGGGATAAACAAAGTCTTAGACTTCTTCCTTGAGTCAGGGAGGCTTGACTTCTTGAACTCCACATGCGTGTGTCCAGGTTGAGGTAGAGGAGCCTCCTCTTCACCGGAACTTGTTTGTTACTTCCCCTTCGGATCATAATCTTCTTGCTCATCAGTGGTCCAGCCATAAGGATCCAAGTCCCCATAGACCTTGGGATTAGCAAGGTAATCTGCCACAAAGCTCCCCCCCTCTGAATCTTGAGAAGACATCTTGCCCTAAATCCGCGGCAGAAAACAGGCTCGAAATGAAAAGAAAGGAAATCTGCGTGATGCACGGGTCAGACCAAACGGGAGTATATATAATGATTTTTTCCAGACCAGAAGGAGTACTCCGCACGAAAACGGAGTCCGGGAGGCGCATGAGGTGGCCACAAGCCCCCCGGCGCGGCCAGGGGGTGGGCCCGCGCCGGGCAGGCTTGTAGCCTCCTCGCGCACTTTCTAGACTACTTCCAATTTTGTATTTTTTCAAATATTCCAAAACGGAGAAAATTTCCTACTGGAAAAGTTTTGGACTCTGTTTTCTACTTCACATACCTCTTCATTTTCGGAGTCTGAAAGAGGCTGATAAATATCCCTTAGGTATTCTTCCGCAGTTGTGGTATTGATAATATTGCTTTCAACATTTATGGGAGTAGCTGAGATATAATGCTTGATTCTTTCCCCATTTACAACTCTCGGACAATTACCTTCCGTGTTGTTGATCTTGATAGCACCGGAACGATATACTTCCTCAACAACATAGGGACCTTCCAATTTAGAGAGAAGCTTGCCTGCAAAGAATCTTAAACGAGAGTTATATAGCAAGACATAATCACCTACATTGAACTCACGCTTTTGTATCCTCTTACATGCCACCTCTTAACTTTTTCTTTGAACAACTTGGCATTCTCATATGCCTGAGTTCTCCATTCATCAAGCGAGGTAATATCAAATAACCTCTTCTCACTGGCAAGTTTGAAATCAAAGTTGAGCTCTTTGATTGCCCAATAAGCTTTATGCTCTAGCTCAAGAGGTAAATGACATGCTTTCCCATACACCATTTTGTACGGAGACATGCCCATGGGATTCTTATAAGCAGTTCTATAAGCCCACAGTGCATCATCGAGCTTCTTAGACCAATTCTTTCTAGACCTGTTGACAGTCTTTTGCAGAATTAGTTTAATCTCTCTATTGCTTAGCTCTACTTGACCACTGGATTGAGGGTGGTAGGGAGACGCAATTCTATGGTTGACATCATACTTAGCAAGCGTTCTACGGAAAGCACCGTGAATGAAATGTGAACCACCGTCGATCATTAGATATCTAGGGACTCCAAATCTAGGGAAAATAACTTCTTTAAGCATCCTGATAGAAGTGTTGTGATCAACACTACTAGTGGGGATAGCTTCTACCCACTTAGTGACGTAATCAACATCAACTAGGATATGAGTATACCCGTTGGATTTTGGAAAAGGTCCCATATAATCAAAGCCCCAAACATCAAATGGTTCAATGAAAAGTGAATAGTTCATAGGCATTTCCCGACATTTGCTAATATTACCTATTCTTTGACATTCGTCACAAGAAAAGACATACTTACGAGCATCCTTGAAGAGAGTGGGCCAATAGAAACCTGATTGCAATACCTTGTGTGCAGTTCTATCTCCCGCATGGTGTCTTCCGTAGGCCTCAGAGTGACACTTCTGTAGGATCTATCCATGTTCATGTTCAGGTACACAACGTCTAATAACACCATTTAATCCTTCCTTATAAAGGTGAGGGTCATCCCAAAAGTAGTGTCTCAAGTCAAAGAAGAATTTCGTCTTTTGCTGGTACGTGAAACTAGGTGGTATGTATTTGGCAACGATATAGTTTGCATAATCAGCATACCACGGGAACTACGTGAAGCATTGATGACATTCAATTGCTCATCGGGAAAGCTATCATCAATAGGTTGTGGGTCATCAAGAACGTTCGCCAACCTAGACAAGTTATCTGCTACTGGGTTATGAGCACCCTTCGTGTCAACAACGTGCAAATCAAATTCTTGTAGCAAGATAACCCATCTGATAAGTTTAGGTTTAACATCCTTCTTCTCCATGAGGTACTTAATAGCAGCATGATCAGTGTGAATAGTGACTTTGGAATCAACTATGTAAGACCTGAACTTTTCACATGCAAACACAACTGCCAAAAATTCCTTCTCCGTAGTAGCATAGTTTATCTGGGCACTGTCTAGAGTTTTACTAGCATAGTGAATAACATTCAACTTCTTATCGACTCTTTGCCCTAGAACAACACCAACTATATAATCACTAGCATCACACATGATTTCAAAAGCTAAGTTCCAATCAGGTGCTTGAACAATATGTGCAGTTATCAAAGCCCTCTTAAGTATTTTGAAGGCTTCCTCAGAATCATCGTCAAAAACAAAAGGAATATCCTTTTGCAAGAGATTGGTAAGAGGCCTAGAAATCTTAGAGAAGTCTTTAATGAACCTTCTATAGAAACCAGCATGACTAAGGAAACTTCTTATACCTTTGATATCTGTGGGGTATGGCATTTTCTCGATTGCATCAACCTTAGCTTTATCAACTTCAATACCTCTTTCGGACATTTTATGTCCTAAGACGATGCCTTCATTAACCATAAAGTGGCACTTCTCTCAATTCAAGACAAGTTTGGTGTCTTTACATCTCTGTAAGACTCGATCAAGGTTGCTGAGGCAATCATCAAAAGAAGACCCGTAAACGGAAAAGTCATCCATGAAAACCTCGACAATCTTTTCACAAAAGTCAGAGAATATAGCCATCATACATCTTTGAAATGTGGCAGGTGCATTACATAAGCCAAAAGGCATACGTCTATAAGCAAAGGTGCCAAAAGGGCAGGTGAAAGTGGTTTTCTCCTGATCAGATTGTGCAACTACTATTTGGGAGAAACCAGAATAACCGTCTAGAAAGCAAAAGTGTAGGACTAATGCCCTTAAGATCATCAAGAGTATATCCAATAGCAGCACGGTGCTTCCTTAGAGTTTTTAGCAACTTCTTTTCTTCATGCTCTGAGAGGCTAGCACTAATTAAGAGTATCTGGCAACTGTTTAAGCTCGAACACAGGATCACCCTTTGGTGGGGGTGGATCTCCAAGCAGTTCAACATGCAAGTTATTCTTAAGGATAGGATATTGTTCTAAAACAACTCTATCTATCTCATCCCTTTCATCCATATGCATATCATTTTCATGCTCAAGCAAGTATTGCTCTAAGGGATCAGTAGGAGGCACGACAATAGAAGCTAGGGCAATAGTTTCATCCTTACTGGGAAACTCTTTTTCATGAGGTTGTCTACCAAACTTGGAGAAACTGAACTCATGTGACACACCTTCAAAGCCAACAGTGACGGTTTGCTTCTCACAGTCAATATGAGCATTGGCAGTATTGAGAAAAGGTATGCCAAATATGATGGGACAAAAGCTATATTGTGCGGTAGCAAGAACGAGGAAATCAGCAGGATACTTCATTTTACCACACAAGACTTCAACATCCCTAACAATTCCCACAGGGAAGATAGTATCTCTATTGACAAGCTGAATAGTGACATCAATAGGCTCTATCTCAACAGGTGCAATCTCGTCTTTAATTTCATCATATAAGGATTGAGGTATTGCACTAACACTAGCACTCACATCACATAAACCATGATAGCAATGATCTCATATCTTAACAGAAACAACAGGCGTGCAACATGCCTATGTTTGTCTCTAGCATGAGGTTTAGCAATTCTAGCAGCATCTTCACAGAAGTGAATATCATGTCCCTCAACATCGTCGGACAGAAGATCTTTGATAATAGCAATGCTAGGTTCAACTCTAATTTTCTCAGGGGGTGTAGGTGTTCTAACATAGCCTCTACGTATCACAGTTGAAGCTTTGGAATGATCCTTTATCCTAACAGGGAAAGGTGGTTTCTCAGTGTAAGCACTGGGAACCACAGGATCATTATAGGCAATGACTTTCTCTTCAACTGGAGTGGGTTTAACTACATTGACTTCTAAAGGAGGATGATATTTAAACCACTTATCTTTGGGGAGATCAATATGAGCAGCAAAGGATTCACACAGTGAAGCTACTATCTCAGAGTCAAGTCCATACTTAGCGCTAAAGTCACAAAAAGTATTTGTCTCAACAAAGGATTTAACGCAATCAAACGTGAAATTCATACCTGACTCCTTACCTTCTTCAAGCTCCCAATCTTCAGAGTTGCGTTTAATTCTCTCTAATAAATTCCATTTGAATTCAATATCTCTCTTCATAAAAGAACCGGTACAAGAAGTGTCGAGCATGGTGCGATCATCATGAGAAAGCCGAGCATAGAAGTTCTGAATGATAATTTCTCTCGAGAGCTCATGATTGGGGCATGAATATAGCATTGATTTAAGCCTCCCCCAAGCTTGAGCGATGCTTTCTCTATCACGAGGCCAAAAATTATAAATATAATTCCGATCATTATGTACTAAATGCATAGGACAAAACTTTTGATGAAATTCCAATTTCAACCGATTGTAGTCCCATGATCCAGTATCATCACATAGCCAATACCATGTCAACGCCTTATCCTTCAAAGATAAAGGAAATACCATCTTCTTGACCTCATCCTCGGGCAAACCTGCAAGCTTAAATAAACCACAAACTTCATCTACATAGATTAGATGCAAGTCTGGATGTGATGTTCCATCTCCTGTAAAAGGATTAGCCAGCAGTTTCTCAAGCATACCCAAAGGAAATTCAAAGAAAATATTTTCAGTAGGTGCAGAAGGTTGAGGAGCAACTCTTTGTGCTTCCGTTCGAGGTGAAGATACCCCGAACAAGCCCCTCAAAAGATTAGCATCCATAGTGACAAGTGACAAGAAATTTCAGCACACTATATGAATATTTCCTTACCAATTTCCACTTACCAAAGGCGCTTCACTCCCCGGCAACGGCACCAGAAAAGAGCCTTGATGACCCACAAGTATAGGGGATCAATTGTAGTCCTTTCGATAAGTAAGAGTGTCGAACCCAACGAGGAGCAGAAGGATCTGACAAGTGGTTTTCAGCAAGGTAAAATCTGCAGGCACTGAAATTGTCGGTAACAAGTGATTGTGTGGTGAGATAATTCATAGCAAGCAATAAGTAATGAAAGTAGCAACGGTGTAGCAAAGTGGCCCAATCCCTTTTGTAGCAAGGGACAAGCCTGGACAAAGTCTTATAGGAAGAAAAACGCTCCCGAGGACA
Source organism: Hordeum vulgare subsp. vulgare (assembly GCF_904849725.1). Taxonomy (NCBI): domain Eukaryota; kingdom Viridiplantae; phylum Streptophyta; class Magnoliopsida; order Poales; family Poaceae; genus Hordeum; species Hordeum vulgare. Next base: position 339,967,501 of record NC_058522.1, on the reverse strand, counting down.
CACGGGAATTTCTGTCATGCTAGTTTTCATCATGTTCATATGATTCGCGTTCGTTACTTTGATAGTTTGATATATGGGTGGACCGGCGCTTGGGTACCGCCCTTACTTGGACAAGCATCCCATTTATGATTAACCCCTCTCGCATGCATCCGCAACTACGAAAGAAGAATTAAGACAAAGTCTAACCATAGCATTAAACTAGTGGATCCAAATCAGCCCCTTACGAAGCAACACATAAACTAGGGTTTAAGCTTCTGTCACTCTAGCAACCCATCATCTACTTACTAATTCCCAATGCCTTCCTCTAGGCCCAAATAATGGTGAAGTGTTATGTAGTCGACATTCACATAACACCACTAGAGGAAAAACAACATACAACACATCAAAATATCGAACGAATACCAAATTCACATGACTACTATTAGCATGACTTATCCCATGTCCTCGGGAACAAAAGTAACTACGCACAAAGCATAATCATATTCATGACCAGAGAGGTAATGAGTAGCATCAAGGATCTGAACATAAACTCTTCCACCAAGTAATCCAACTAGCCTCAACTACAAAGAGTAATTAACACTACTAGCAACCTTACAAGTACCAATCGGAGTCGCGAGACGGAGATTGGTTACAAGTGATGAACTAGGCTTTGGAGATGAGATGGTGCTGATGAAGATGTTGATGGTGACGAGTCCCCTCCAATGAGAGGAGTGTTAGTGATGATGATGGCAATGATTTCCCCCTCCAGGAGGGAAGTTTCCCCGGCAAGATCGTCGTGCCGGAGCTCTAGATTGGTTCTGCTCAAGTTCCGCCTCGTGGCGGCGGCGAATCCACGAAAAAGCTCCTCCTTGATTTTTTTTTCTGGACGAAACCCTTCCTATTGCAGAAGAGGGGGGCCAGTGGGCCAGCAAGCTTCCCACAAGCCCCGTGGGCGTGGCCAGGAGGTGGCTGCACCAAGCAGGCTTGTGGCCACCTGCTGGCGCCCCTGTGGTGCTTCTTCGGCCCAATATATTTTATAAATCCAGAAAAAACCTCGTTGATTTTTACGGTGTTTGGAGTTGCGCAGAATAGGTATCTCAACTTTGCTCCTTTTTCAAGCCAGAATTCCAGCTGCTGGCATTCTCCCTCTTCATGTAAACCTTCCAAAATAAGAGAGAAAAGGCATAAGTATTGTACCGTGAAGTGAAATAACTGCCCAAGAAGCGATAAATATCAACATGAAAACATGATGCAAAATGGAGGTATCACGCAGCGCGGAAAATTGTTCCTGTGGCGCTGATGACCCACAAGTATAGGGGATCAATCGTAGTCCTTTTGGTAAGTAAGAGTGTCGAACCCAACGAGGAGCAGAAGGCTCTCATAAACGGTTTTCAGCAAGGTAATAACTGCAAGCACTGAAAGTAGCGGTATCAAGTGATGGTGTAGTGAGGTGAAACGTAGCAAGTAACAAGTAGTAGCAATGGTGCAGCAAGGTGGACTAATCCCTTTTGTAGCAAGGGGAAAGCCTGAACAAAGTCTTATAGGAAGTAAAGCGCTCCCGAGGACACACGGGAATTTCTGTCATGCTAGTTTCATCATGTTCATATGATTCACGTTCGTTACTTTGATAGTTTGATATGTGGGTGGACTGACGCTTGGGTACTACCCTTACTTGGACAAGCATCCCACTTATTATTAACCCCTCTCGCAAGCATCCACAACTACGAAAGAAGAATTAAGACAACATCTAACCATAGCATTAAACTAGTGGATCCAAATCAGCCCCTTACGAAGCAACACATAGACTGGGGTTTAAGCTTCTGTCACTCTAGCAATCCATCATCTACTTACTACTCCCCAATGCCTTCCTCTAGGCCCAAATATGGTGAAGTGTTATGTAGTCGATGTTCACATAACACCACTAGAGGAAAAGACGACATACAACATATCAAAATACCGAACGAATACCAAATTCACATGACTATTATTAGCATGACTTATCCCATGTCCTGAGGAACAAAAGTAACTACTCACAAAGCATAATCATAATCATGATCAGAGGTGTAATGAATAGCATGAAGGATCTGAACATAAACTCTTCCACCAAGTAATCCAACTAGCATCAACTACAAAGAGTAATCAACACTACTAGCAACCTTACAAGTACCAATCGGAGTCGCGAGACGGAGATTGGTTACAAGAGATGAACTAGGGTTTGGAGATGAGATGGTGCTGATGAAGATGTTGATGGTGACGAGTCCCCTCCGATGAGAGGAGTGTTGGTGATGACGGTGGCGACGATTTCCTCCTCCGGGAGGGAAGTTTCCCCGACAGGATCGTCGTGCCGGAGCTCTAGATTGGTTCTGCTCAAGTTCTGCCTCGTGGCGGCGGAGAATCCACGAAAAAGCTCCACCCTGATTTTTTCGGACGAAACCCTTCATATAGCAAAAGAGGGGGGCCAGTGGGCCACCAGGGTGCCCACATGCTCTGACGCCGCAACCAGGGGGGAGGCCGCAGCCAACAGGCTTGTGGGCCCCTGGCAGCTCCACTCTGGCACTTCTTTCGCCCAGTATTTTTTATATATTCCCAAAACATTCCACGTTGATTTTCACGGCATTTGGAGTTGCGCACAATAGAGGACTTAGACTTGCTCCTTTTCCAGTCCAGAATTCTAGCTGCCGGTATTCTCCCTCTTCAAATAAACCTTGCAAAATAAGAGAGAAAAGGCATAAGTATGGTACCACAAAGTATAATAGCAGTCCATAAAGCGATAAATATCAATATGAAAGCATGATGCAAAATGGACGTATGAGGCGCCTACGCCAACTGAAGAGGAAGTTAATGATGATGATCATGAAGCTTCGGATCAAGTTACTACTGAACCACGAAGGTCCACAAGGGTACGATCCGCACGAGAGTGGTATGGCAACCCTGTGATGGAAATCATGTTGTTAGACAACGGTGAACCTTCGAACTATGAAGAAGCAATGGCGGGCCCGGATTCCAACAAATGGCTCGAGGCTATGAAATCCAAGATAGGATCCATGTATGAGAACAAAGTATGGGCTTTGGTGGACTTGTCCGATGATCGACAAGCCATATAAAATAAATGGATCTTTAAGAAGAAGACTGATGCAAACGGTAATATGACCGTTTACAAAGCTCGACTTGTCGCAAAGGGTTTTCGACAAATTCAAGGAGTTGACTACGATGAGACTTTTTCTCCCATAGCGAAGTTAAAGTCAGTCCGAATCATGTTAGCAATTGCCGCTTTTCATGATTATGAAATTTGGCAAATGGACGTCAAAACAGCGTTCCTTAACGGGTATCTTAAGGAAGAGTTGTATATGATGCAACCAGAAGGTTTTGTCGACCCTAAGAGTGCTAACAAGGTATGCAAGCTCCAGCGCTCCATCTATGGGCTTGTGCAAGCATCTCAGAGTTGGAACATTCGCTTTAATGAGGTGATTAAAGCGTTTGGGTTCATACAGGTTTATGGAGAAGCCTGTCTGTACAAGGAAGTGAGTGGGAGCTCTGTAGCTTTCCTCATACTATATGTGGATGACATATTATTGATGGGGAATAATATAGAGTTGTTGGAGAGCATAAAGGCCTATTTGAACAAGAGTTTTTCAATGAAGGACCTTGGAGAAGCTGCATACATATTAGGCATCAAGATCTATAGAGATAGATCGAGATGCCTCATAGGTCTTTCGCAAAGTACATACCTTGACAAGATATTGAAGAAGTTCAATATGGAAAACTCAAAGTAGGGGTTCTTGCCAGTTTTGCAAGGTATGAGATTGAGTAAGACTCAGTCACCGACCACGACAGCAGATAGAGAGAAGATGAGTACTGTCCCCTACGCTTCAGCCGTAGGCTCTCTAATGTATAACATGGTGTGTACCAAACCTGATGTAAACCTTGCCATAAGTTTTGTAGGGAGGTACCAAAGTGATCCCGGTATGGAACACTGGAGAGCGGTCAAGAATATCCTTAAGTACCTGAAGAGGACTAAGGAGATGTTTCTCATTTATGGAGGTGACGAAGAGCTCGTCGTAATGGTTACGTCGATGCTAGCTTCGACACAAATCCGGATGACTCTAAGTCACATACCAGATACGTGTATGTTATGAATGGCGGGGCAGTGAGCTGGTGCAGCAGCAAGCAAGAAGTCATGGCAGCATCTACATGTGAAGCGGAACACATAGGTGCTTCAGAAGCGGCTCAGGAAGGGATTTGGATGAAGGAGCTCATCACCGACCTTGGAGTGGTCCCAAGTGCGCCGGGTCCGATGACACTCTTCTGTGATAACACTGGGTCCATTGCCATGCCAAGGAGCCCAGGTTTCACCGAAATACCAATCACATCAAATGTCGCTACAACTCCATCCAAGACCATGTCCAGAGTGGAGTAATAGATATTTGTAAACCGCACACATATCTGACTATTGCAGACCCGTTGACTAAACCTCTTCCTCGAGCAAAACATGATCAACACCACAATGTTATGGGTGTTCGATACATCACAATGTAACTAGATTATTGACTCTAGTGCAAGTGGGAGATTGTTGGAAATATGCCCTAGAGGCAATAATAAAATGGTTATTATCATGTTTCCTTGTTCATGATAATCGTCTATTGTTCATGCTATAATTGTATTAACAGGAAACAATAATACATGTGTGAATAAATAGATCACAATGTGTCCCTAGCAAGCCTCTAGTTGGATAGCTCGTTGATCAATAGATGATCAAGGTTTCCTGATCATGGACATTAGATGTCATTGATAACGGGGTCACATCATTGAGAGAATGATGTGATGGACAAGACCCAATCCTAAGCATAGCACTAGATCGTGTTGTTCGTATGCAAAAGGTTTTCTAATGTCAAGTGTCTTTTCCTTCGACCGTGAGATTGTGCAACTCCCGAATACCGTAGGAGTGCTTTGGGTGTATCAAACGTCACAACGTAACTGGGTGACTATAAAGGTGCACTACGGGTATCTCTGAAAGTATCTGTTGGGTTGGCACGAATCGAGATCGGGATTTGTCACTCCGTGTGACGGAGAGGTATCTCTGGGACCACTCGGTAGAATATTGTCATAATGAGCTCAATGTGACTAAGGAGTTAGTCAAGGGATGATGTGCTACAGAACGAGTAAAGAGACTTACCAGTAACGAGATTGAACCAGGTATGGGATACCGACGATCGAATCTCGGGCAAGTTCTATACCGACAAACAAAGGGAATTGTATACGGGATTGATTGAACCTTGTCATCGTGTTTCATCCGATGAGATCATCGTGGAACATGTGGGAGCCACCTTGGGTGTCTAGATCCCGCTGATGGTTATTGGCCGGAGAGGTGTCTCGGTCATGTCTGCATGTCTCCCGAACCCGTAGGGTCTACACACTTAAGGTTCAATGACGCTAGGGTTATAGGGAATTATTATACGAGGTTACCGAAGGTTGTTCGGAGTCCCGGATGAGATCTCAGACGTCACGCGAAGCTCCGGAATGGTCCAAAGGTAAAGATTTATATATAGGATGGATGGGTTTGGACGCCGGAAATGTTTCGGGCACAACCGGCAACGTGCCGGGACCACTCGAAGGGTTCCGGAGGCCCATTGGGAGGGGCCACCAGCCCCAGAAGGCTACATAGGCCAATTGTGAGAGGGAACCAGCCCCTGGATGGGCTGGTGTGCCCCCCCACACCTATCCCAAGACGTGTAAGAGAGGGAAGGTGGGGAAACCCTAGCGCAGGTGGGCCAAAGGCCCACCAGGGTGTGTGCCACCCCCTCCTCCCCTCCTGGCCGCCGCACCCCTTAGTTGTGGGAACCCTAAGGGGGGCGCCACCCTGCCCTTCCCACTATATATAGTGGGGTTTTTGGCCATTAGAGACACACAATTTCATCTCTCTCTCGGCGCAGCCCTGCTTCTCTTCTTCCTCGTCTCCCACGGTGCTTGGCGAAGCCCTGCCGGGAGACCTCTTCGCTCCATCGCCACCACGCCGTCGTGCTGCCGGAGCTCTGCCCCAACCTATCCCTCCTCCTTGTTGGATCAAGGTGCGGGAGACGTCACCGGGTTGCACGTGTGTTGAACGCGGAGGTGCCGTGGTTCGGCACTAGATCGGAATCACACCGCGATCTGAATCACCGCGAGTATGACTCCATCAAGCGCGTTCTACCAACGCTTCCGCTTAGCGATCTTCAAAGGTATGAAGATGCTCTCACACGTCTCTCGTTGCTGGTTTCTCCATAGGAAGATCTGAATATGGCATAGGGAAATTTTGAATTTTTGCTACATTACCCAAGAGTAATGTCATATAGAACTGTCTAGAATGGACCAAATCTGCGAGTTCTAAAGAGGTTTCGGTAACCGGTCCTCGAAGTTCCTTGAATGTTCGTATTGCCCCGTGACCCAAAAATAGTGAGCAATAGCATAAAAACATGCCAGAATATATAAAATCTGCGAGTTTTGACGAGGTCCCCGTAACGAGACCCCGAAGTTCGCCAAACATTCATAGCGCCCCAGGACCCAAACACGGTGAGTAATAGCATACAAAACTGGCCAAAACAGACCAAATCTGCGAGTTTGACGATGTTTCGTAACCGGACCCCGAAGTTCCACGAACGTACTGATCTCCCCAGGAACCAAAATCACTGAGTAATATCATCCAAAACTGGCCAAAATGGACCAAATCTACGAGTTTTGATGAGGTCCTCATAACCGGTCCCCGGAGTTTGCGAAATGTTCGGATCACCCCCGGACCCAAAATCAGTGAGTAATTGCATGGAAAAACTGGCCATAATGAACCAAATTTACGAGTTCTGACGAGGTCCCCATAAGCACACCCAAAGTGCTCCAAATGTTCGTATCACCCTGGGACCCAAAATCAGTGAGTAATAGTATACAGAACTGGCCAGAATGTATAAAATCTGCGAGTTTTGATGAGGACCCCGTAACCAGACCCTGAAGTTCCCCAAACATTCGTAGCGCCCCGGGACCCAAACACGATGAGGGATAGCATACAAAACTGGGCAAAATGGACCAAATTTGCGAGTTTTGATGAGGTTTCCGTAACCGGACCCCGAAGTTCCCCGAACGTTCATATCGCCTCGGGACCCAAAATCAGTGAGTAATAGCATTGAAAAATGGCCAGAATGGACAAATTTGCGAGTTTTGACGAGGTCCCCGTAACCGGTCCCCATATTTCGTAGAACGTTTGGATCGCCGCGGGACCCAAAATCAGTGAGTAATATCATACAAACTGGCCAGAATGGACAAAATCTACGAGTTTTGACGAGGTCCACGTAACCGGTCCTCGAAGTTTGCCAAACGTTCGGATCATCCGGGAATCAAAATTAGTGAGTAATAGCTTGAAAAAACTGGCTAGAATGGACCAAATCAACGAGTTTTGATGAGGTCCCCGTAACCACACCCCGAAGTTCCCCAAACATTCGTATCGCCCCGGGACCAAAAACAGTGAGTCATAGCATAAACAACTCGCCAGAATGTATAAAATTTGCCAGTTTTAACGAGGTCCACGTTACCGGAGCCCGAAGTTCCCTGAATGTTCGTATTGCCCCGTGACCCAAAAATAGTGAGTAATAGCATACAAAATAGGCCATAATACATAAAATCTACGAGTTTTGACGAGGTCCCCGTAACCAGACCCCGAAGTTCCCCAAACATTCGTAGCGCCCCGGGACCCAAACACGGTGAGTAATAGCATACAAAACTGGCCAAAATGGACCAAATCTGCGAATTTTGACGAGGTTTCCGTAATCGGACTCCGAAGTTCCACGGACGTTCATATCGCCCCGGGACCCAAAATCATGGAGTAATATCATACAAAAAACGCTAGAATGGACCAAATCTACGAGTTTTGACGAGGTCCTCATAATCGGTCCCTCGAGTTTGCGAAATGGTCGGATCACCGCGGGACCCAAAATCAGTGAATAATTGCATGGAAAAACTCTCCGGAATTAACCAAATCAACGAGTTTTGACGAGGTCCCCATAACCACACCCAAAATTTCCCCAAACATTCGTATCGCCCCGGGATCCAAAATCAGTGAGTAATAGCATACAAAACTGGCGAGAATGTATAAAATCGGCAAGTTTTGATGAGGTCCCCGTTACCGAAGCCCGAAGTTCCCCAAATGTTCGTATCACCCCGTGACCCAAAATCAGTGAGTACTAGCATACAAAACTCGCCAGAATTTATAAAATATGCGAGTTTTGATGAGGTCCCCATAACCAGACCCTGAAGTTCCCCAAACATTCGTAGCGCCCCGGGACCCAAACTCGATGAGTAATAGCATAAAGAACTGACCAAAATGGACCAAATTTGCGAGTTTTAACGAGGTTTCCGTAACTGGACCTCGAAGTTCCCCGAACGTTCGTATCGCCTTGGGACCCAAAATCAGTGAGTAATAGCATGGAAAAATGGCCAGAATGGACCAAATCTGCAAGTTTTGACGAGGTCCCCGTAACCGGTCCCTATATTTCGCAGAACGTTTCGATCGCCCCGTGACTCAAAATCAGTAAGTAATAGCATACAAAACTGGCCAGAATGTATAAAATCTGCGAGTTTTGACGAGGTTCCCGTAACCAGAGCCCGATGTACGCCAAACATTTGTATCGCCCCGGGACCCAAACGTGGTAAGTAATATCATACAGAACTGGCCAGAATGGACCAAATCTACGAGTTTTGACGAGGTTTCGTTAACCGGTACCCGAAGTTCCTCGAATGTTCGTATTGCCCCATGACCCAAAAATAGTGAGTATGGCATACAAAACCGGCAAGAATATACAAAATCTATGAGTTTTGACAAGGTCCCCGTAACCAGACCCCGAAGTTCCCCAAACATTCATAGCGCCCGAGGACCCAAACAGAGTGAGTAATAGCATACAAAACTGGCCAAAATAGACCAACTCTGCAAGTTTTGACGAGGTTTCGGTAACCGGACCTCGAAGTTCCACGAACGTTCGGATCTCCCCGGGAACCAAAATGACTGAGTAATATCATACAAAACTAGCGAGAATGGACCAAACCTACGAGTTTTGACGAGGTCCTCATAAGCGGTCCCCGGAGTTTGCGAAATGTTCGGGTCACCCGGAGACCCAAAATTAGTGAGTAATTGCATGGAAAAACTGGCTATAATTAACCAAATCAACGAGTTTTGACAAGGTCCCCATAAGCACACCCAAAAGTTCCCCAAATATTCCTATTGCCCCGGGACCCAAAATTAGTGAGTCATAGCATACAAAACTGGCTAGAATGTATAAAATCTGCGAGTTTTGACGAGGTCCCCGTTACTGGAGCCCGAAGTTCCCCGAATGTTCATATCACCCCGTGATCCGAAATCAGTGAGTAATACCATACAAAACTCGCCAGAATGTATAAAATCTGCGAGTTTTGATGAGGTCCCCGTAACCAGACGCTGAAGTTCCCCAAACATTCGTAGCGCCCCGGGACCCAAACTCGATGAGTAGCATACAAAACTAGCCAGAATGGACCAAATTTGCCAGTTTTGACGAGGTTTCCTTAACTGGTCCCCGACGTTCCCTGAACGTTCGTATAGCCTCGTGACCCAAAACCAGTGAGTAATAGGAGGGAAAAATAGCCAGAATGGACCAAATATGTGAGTTTTGACGAGCTCCCCGTAACCGATCCCCATATTTTGCAGAACGTTCGGATCACCCGGTGACCCAAAATCAGTGAGTAATAGCATACAAAACTCTCCAGAATGTAAATCTGCGAGTTTTGACGAGGTCCTCGTAACCATACCCCGAAGTTCCCCAAACATCCGTATCGCCCCGGGACCCAAACACGGTAAGTAATAGCATACAAAACTGGCCAGAAGGGACCAAATCTGTGAGTTTTGACTAGGTTTCTATAACCAGACCCCGAAGTTCCCCGAACGTTCGTATCGCCCCGGGAACAAAAATGAGTGAGTAATAGCATGGAAAAATAACCAGACTGGACCAAATTTGTGAGTTTTGACGAGGTCCCCGTAACCGGTCCCCAGATTTCGCAGAACATTCGGATCGCCCCGTGACCCGAAATCAGTGAATAATAGCATAAAAAACTGGCGAGAATGTATAAAATCTGCGAGTTTTGACGAAGTCCCCGTAACCGGAACCCGAAGTTCCCCGAACGTTCGCATCGCCACGGGACCCAAAACCAGTGAGTAATATCATACAAAACTAGCTAGAATCGACAAAATTTATGAGTTTTGACGAGGTCCACACAACCGGTCCCTGAAGTTTGCCAAACGTTCTGATCACCCGGGGATCCAAAATCAGTGAGTAATAGCTTGGTAAAACTGGCCAGAATGGACCAAATCAACGAGCTGTGACGAGGTCCCCATAACCACACCCCAAAGTTCCCCAAACATTTGTATCGACCTGGGACCCAAAATCAGTGAGTAATAGCATAAAACACTGGCTAGAATGTATAAAATCTACGAGTTTTAACGATGTCCACGTTACCGGAGCCCGAAGTTCACCAATTGTTCGGATCGCCCGTGACCCAAAAATAGTGAGTAGTAGCATACAAAACAAGCTAGAATATATAAAATCTACGAGTTTTGACGAGGTCCCCGTAATGAGACCCCGAAGTTCCCCAAACATTCGTATCCCCCGGGAACCAAACACGGTGAGTAATAGCATACAAAACTGGCTAAAATGGACCAAATCTGCGAGTTTTGACGAGGTTTCGATAACGTGACCCCGAAGTTCCCCGAACGTTTGTATCGCCCCGGGACCAAAATTCACTGAGTAATAGCATGGAAAAATTGCCAGAATGGACAAAATCTATTAGTATTGACGAGGTCCCCGTAACCGGTCCCCTGATTCCGCAGAACGTTCGGATCTCCCGGGGACCCAAAATCAGTGAGTAATAGCTTAAAAAATTGTCCAGAATGTATAAAACCTGCGAGTTTTGTCGAGGTCCCAGTAACTGGATCCCGAAGTTCCCCAAACATTTTTATTGGCCCGGGACCCAAAACCAGTGAGTAATATCATACAAAACTGGCCAGAATGGACAAAATCTACGAGTTTTGAAGAGGTCCACGTAACCGGTCCCCGAAGTTTGCCAAACGTTCGGATCACACGAGGATCCAAAATCAGTGAGTAACAGCTTGGAAAAACTGGCCAAAATGGACCAAATCAACGAGTTTTGACGCGGTCACCGTAACCACATTCCGAAGTTCCCCAAACATTCGTGCCTCCCCGGGACCCAAAATCAATGAGTAATAGCATAAAAAACTGTCCAGAATTTATAAAATCTGCTAGTATTAACGAGATCCCCATTACCGGAGCCCGGAGGTCCACGAACGTTCGTATCGCCCCGGGAGCCAAAATCACTAATTAATATCATACAAAACTGGCCAGAATGGACCAAATCTACGAGTTTTGATGAGGTCCTCATAACCGGTCCCCGGAGTTTACGAAATGTTCGGATCACCCCGGGACCCAAAATCAGCGAGCAATTGCATGGAAAAACTGGCCAGAATGAACCAAATCAACGAGTTTTGACGAGGTCCCCATAAGCACACCCCAAAGTTCCCCAAACGTTCGTATCGCCCCGGGACCCAAAATCATGTTGGAAATATGCCCCAGAGGCAATTATAAAATAGTTATTATTATATTTTCTGTTTCAAGATAATCATTTATTATCCATGCTATAATTGTATTGAATGAAAACATAGATACATGTGTGGATACATAGACAAAACAATGTCCCTAGCAAGCCTCTAGTTGGCTAGATAGTTGATCAAGGATGGTCAAGGTTTTCTGACCATATGCAAGTGTTGTCACTTGATAACTGGATCACATCATTAGGAGAATCATATGATGGACTAGACCCAAACTATAAACATAGCATGTGATCATGTCATTTTGTTGCTATTGTTTTCTGCGTGTTAATTATTTATTCCTATGACCATGAGATCATATAACTCACTAACACCGGAGGAATACCTTGTGTGTATCAAACGTCGCAACGTAATAGGGTGACTATAAAGGTGCTCTAAAGATATCTCCGAAGGTGTCCGTTGAGTTAGTATGGATCAAGACTGGGATTTGTCACTCCGTGTGACGGAGAGGTATCTCGGAGCCCACTCGGTAATACAACATCACAAACAAGCCTTGCAAGCAATGTGACTAAGTGTAAGTCACGGGATCTTGTGTTACGGAACGAGTAAAGAGACTTGTCGGTAACAAGATTGAAATAGGTATACGCATACCGACGATTGAATCTCGGGCAAGTAACATACCGAAGGACAAAGGGAATGACATACGGGATTATATGAATCCTTGGCACTAAGGTTCAACTGATAAGATCTTAGGAGAATATCTAGGATCCAATATGGGCATCCAGGTCTCGCTATTGGATATTGACCAAGGAGTGTCTCGGGTCATGTCTACATTGTTCTCAAATCCGCAGGGTCTGCACACTTAAGGTTCGATGATGTTTTAGTATAGTTGAGTTATATGTGTGGTTACCTAATGTTGTTCGGAGTCCCGGATGAGATCACATAAGTCGCGAGGGTTTCTGGAATGGTCCAGAAAGGAAGATTGATATATAGGATGGTTTCATTTGGTCACCGAAAAGTTTCACGCATTACCAGCAGTGTACCGGGAGTGACGAATGGGTTTCGGGGATTCACCGGGAGGGGCCCACCCACCCGGAAATCATCCCAGTGACCCTAGGGTGGCGCACCAGCCCTTAGTGGACTGGTGAGGCCAGCCCAATAGTGCCATGGCACCACAAGTGGAAAAACACCAAAGGAAAGTAAAAAAAGGAAAGAGGGAGGTGGGAAGGAAGGAGTGGACTCCTTCCCCCAAACCGAATTGGGGTGGGAGTCCACCTCCTCCCCTTCGGCCAGCGCACCTTGGGACTCCTTTAGCCCCAAGGCTAGACCCTCCCCTCCTCCTATATATACTGGTGGTTTTAGGGCTTTTGAGACACAACTTTGCAATGTGCAACTCAAACCTATATCACGTAGTTTTGCCTCTAGATCGGATTTCTGTGAAGCTTGGGCGGAGCCCTGCAGGAATAGATCATCACCACCACCGGAGTGTTGTCACACTGCCGGAGAACCCATCTACTTCTCCCTCTCTCTTGCTGGATCAAGAAGGCCGAGATCGTCATTGAGTTGTACGTGTGCAGAACACGGAGGTGCCGTGCGTTCGGCGCTAGATCGGAACGGATCGTGGGACGACGGTGATTTGAATCACGAAGTTGTACCACTACATCAACTGCGTTTCTTAACGCTTCTCGCTTAGTGATCTACAAGGGTACGTAGATCCAATCTCCTCTCGTAGATGGACATCACCATGATAGGTCTTAGTGTGCATAGGAAATTTTTTGTTTCCCATGCAACGTTCCCCAACAAATCAGTGAGTAATAGCATACAAAACTGGCCAGAATGTATAAAATCTACGAGTTTTGACAAGGTCCCCGTTACCGGAGCCCGAAGTTCCCCGAATGTTCGTATCACCCCGTGACCCAAAATGAGTGAGTAATAGCATACAAAACTCGCCAGAATGTATAAAATCTTCGATTTTTGATGAGATCCCCATAACCAGACCCTGAAGTTCCCCAAACATTCATAGCGCCCCGAGACCCAAACACGATGAGTACTAGCATACAGAACTGGCCAAAATGGGGCAAATTTGCGAGTTTTGATGAGGTTTTCGTAACCGGACCCCGAAGTTCCCCGAACATTCGTATCGCCTCGGGACCCAAAATGAGTAAGTAATAGCATGGAAAAATGGCCAGAATGGACCAAATATGCGAGTTTTCACGAGGTCCCCGTAACCGGTCCCCATATTTTGCAGAACGTTCAGATCGCCCCGCGATCCAAAATCAATAAGTAATAGTAAACAAAACTTGCCAGAATGTATAAAATCTGCGAGTTTTGACGAGGTCCCCGTAACCAGACCCCGAAGTTCCCCAAATATTTGTATATCCCTAGGACCCAAACACGGTAAGTAATAGCATACAGAACTGGCCAGAATGGACCAAATCTGCGAGTTTTGATGAAGTTTCGATAGCCGTACCCCAAAGTTCCCCAAATGTTCGTATCGCCCCGGGACCAAAAATCAGTGAGTAATAGCATGGAAAAATGGCCAGAATGGACCAAATTTGTCAGTTTTGATGAGGTCTTGATAAACCACAAGTATATGGGATCAATTGTAGCCTTTCTCGATAAGTAAGAGTGTCGAACCCAACGAGGAGCTAACGGTAGGACAAATATTCCTTCAAGTTCTATCGACCACCGATACAACTCTACGCACACTTTACGTTCGCTTTACCTAGAACAAGTATGAAACTAGAAGTACTTTGTAGGACTGAAAGGATAGGCTTGCAAGAAAGTAAAGAACACGTAAATAAAACTAGGGGCTGGTTTGAAAAAGAAACGAATACGGGTGTCTAACAAGTGTGGAAAAGTGGTGGTAGGAGTTGCGGAATTGTCCCTAAGCAATTGACTACGTTACTAGATCGATAGCAAGTATTATGTGGGAGAGGCCTCTGCTAGCATGGCATCCCTTAGTTGGAATTCTATGCACTTATGATTGGAACTATTAGCAAGCATCCGCAACTACTAACATTCATTAAGGTAAAACCCAACCATAGCAATAAGATATATTGGTCCCCCTTCAATCCCATATGCATCAATTTCTATGCTAGGTCTGAAGCTTCTGTCACTCTAGACTGCCAATACATAGACCTATCAGCATACAACTAACCCTATGGTGTGATCCACACACGCGATCATATGATGGGCACCAAAGGACAACAACATAACCACAAGCAAATTAAACCGACCATAGCAATTCATCAATCACCGATAGGACAACGATAATCTACTCAGACATCATAGGATAACAACACATCATTGGATAATAATATGTAGCATAAAGCACCGTGTTCAAGTAGAGGGTACAACGGGTTGCGGGAGAGTGGACCGCTAAATATAGATGGGGGAAGGTGATGGAGATGTTGGTGAAGATGACAGAGGTGTTGGTGTAGATCGCCGTCACACGATGATGTCCCGGGCGGCGTTCCGGCGCCGCCGGGAGAGAGGGGGAGAGAGCCCCCTCCTTATTCTTCTTCCTTGACCTCCTCCCTAGATGGGAGAAGGGTTTCCCCTATGGTCCATGGTCTCCATGGCGGCGGAGGGGCGAGAGCCCCTCCTAGATTGGATCTCTCTCTGTTTCCTTCTGTTTCTGCGCTCCCAGATTCTGCGTTTCACCGTTTCTTAAATTCCCGGAGATCCGTAACTCCGATCGGTCTGAAATTTTAACACGATTTTCTTCCGGATATTATATTTCTTGTGGTGAAAGAAGGGCTCCAACCGCCTTAAGGAGTGGCCACAAGCCAGCCAACTGCGGGCCCACCCCCTGGCCGCGGCTACAGGGCTTGTGGGCACTCCGTGCATCGCCTCGCGTTGATTCTTCTTCCCAAATATCATAAATATTCCAAAAAAAATCCCCGTAAGTTTTTATTATGTTTGGACTTTGTTTGGTATGGATATTCTGCGAAACAAAAAACATGCAACAAACAGGAACTGACACTGGGCACTAGATCAATATGTTAGTCCCAAAAATAGTATAAAAAGTTGCCAAAAGTATATGAAAGTTGTAGAATATTGGCATGAAACAATAAAAAATTATAGATACGACGGAGATATATCAGCATCCCCAAGCTTAATTCCTGCTCGTCCTCGAGTAGGTAAATGATAAAAAAGATAATTTTTGATGTGGAATGCTACCTAGCATAATCTTGATCATATAATCTAATCATGGCATGAATACTAAAACATGAGTGCTTCGAAGCAATAGTCTATCATTTGACATAAAGACAATAATATTTCAAGCATACTAACAAAGCAATCATGTCTTCTCAAAATATCATGGCCAAAGAAAGTTATCCCTACAAAATCATATAGTCTGACTATGCTCCATCTTCCCCACACAACGTATTTAAATCATGCACAAGCCCGGTTTTAGCCAAGCAATTGTTTCATACTTTAGTGTTCTCAAACCTTTTGAACTTTCACGCAATACATGAGCGTGAGCCATGGACATAGCACTATAGTTGGAATAGAATATGGTGGTCGTGGAGAAAAAAAAGGAGGAGATAGTCTCACATCAACTAGGCGTATCAACGGGCTATGGAGATGCTCATCAATAGATATCAATGTGACTGAGTAGGGATTGCCACGCAACGGATGCACTAGAGCTTATAAGTGTATGAAAGCTCACAAAAGAAACTAGTGGGTGTGCACCCAACTTGCTTGCTCATGAAGACCTAGGGCAATTTTTGAGGAAGCCCATCATTGGATTATACAAGCCAAGTTATATAATGAAAATTTCCCACTAGTATATGGAAGTGACAACATAGGAGACTCTTTGTCATGAAGATCATAGTGCTATTTGAAGCACAAGTGTGGAAAGAAGATAGTAGCAATTGTCCCTTCTCTCTTTTCTCTCATTTTTTTTGTGGGATCTTTGGCCTCTTTTTTTTGGTGGGCATCTTTGGCCTCTTTTTTATAAATGGGCTTCGCTGGCCTCTTTTATTTCCTCACATGGGACAATGCTCTATTAATGATGATCATCACACTTACAACTCAATACTTAGAGCAATGATGACTCTATATGAAATGCCTTCGGTAGTGTACCGTGACAATGATCTAGCATAGCAATGACATCAAAAAATGGACAAGCCATGGAAACATCATGCTAGCTATCTTACGATCATGCAATGGCAATATGGAAGTGGTGGCACATGTGATGAGACGGAACGGTGGTAGTTGCATGGCAATATATCTCGGAATGGCTATTAAAATGCCATAATAGGTAGGTGTGGTGGCTGTTTTGAGGAAGGCTATATGGTGGGTGTAATGCACCGGCGAAAGTTGTGCGGTACTAGAGAGGCTAGCAATGGTGGAAGTGTGAGAGTGCGTATAATCCATGGACTCAACATTAGTCATAAATAACTCACATACTTATTGCAAAAGTCTATTAGTCATCAAAACAAGGTACTACACGCATGCTCCTAGGGAAAAGGTTGGTAGGAGTTAACCATCGCGCGATCCCGACCTCCACACAAAGGATGACAATCAATAAATAAATCATGCTCCGACTTCATCACATAACGGTTCACCATACGTGCATGGTACGGGAATCACAAACCTTAACACAAGTATTTCTACTAATACACAATTACTCACTAGCATGACTCTAATATCACTATTCATGTCGCAAAACTATTGCAAGGAATCAAACATATCATATTCAGTGATCTACAAGTTTTATGTAGGATTTTATGACTAACCATGTGAATGGCCAACTCCTGTTAACTCTCTAAATAGGTATAAGTGAAGCATGAGAGTTTAATTCTTTCTACAAAAGATATGCCCCACTCTAACCAATATAAGTGAAGCAAAAGAGCATTCTACAAATGGTGGTTTTCTATGTGTAGGGAAACAGGCAATCCAAACTTCAAAAGATATAAGTGAAGCACAAGAAGCATTCTATAAAGCCAATCAATGACTAACTCATACCAGCATGGTGCATAAAATAAAAAGGAAAAATAAGCACAAAAGACGCTCCAAGCATTTGCACATATCATGTGACGAATAAAAATATAGCTGCGAGTAAAATTACCGATAGATTGTAGACGAAAGAGGGGATGCCTTCCGGGGCATCCCCAAGCTTAGACGCTTGAGTATTCCTTGAATATTACCTTGGGGTGCCTCAGGCATCCCCGAGCTTAGGCTCTTGCCTCTCCTTATTCCTTCATCCATCGCGCTCTCACCCAAATCTTGAAAACTTCAATCACACAAAACTCAACAAAACTCCGTGAGATCCGTTAGTATAAACAAATAAATCACCACTTCAAGTACTGTTGTGAACTCATTCTAAATTCATATAAGGAGTATATCTACTGTAATCCAACTTCACCATGGTTCATACCCCCCGATACTACCCATAGATTCATCAGAATAAGAGAACAATGCATAGAAAATAGAATCTGTCAAAACAGAATAGTCTGTAGCAATCTGTATATTCTGTATACCTCTGATATCTCAAAAAAATCTGAAAAATTACGAACGTCTGGAAAATTTGCATATCAATCAGCAGAAAAAATAATCAACTCAAAAGATCTTCCAGAATAAAAATGAAAATTAATTTCGTGAGCAGAAAGTTTCTGTCTTTTCTCAGCGTGATCAAACAACTATCACCCAAACTAATCGTAAAGGCTTTGCTTGGCACATTATTTTTTAAATACAAAGGAATTGTACAAGGGGATAATTTTTTTGTGAGAAACTTCCATGAAAATTTCTACATTGTTTCCATGAGCATGAACACAAGTGTTCAAGGTCGACCCTCACTTCCACAATGCATCACCTTTCAATCACTTCTCTTTTTGAAAAAGTTTAAGTTCCCCTCTATTTTTTTTGTTTTTAAACTAAATAAAAGAACTCAACAGAAATAAATGACTCTCTAGAACTTCCGGGTTGTCTCCTAGGCAGGGCTTTCTTTAAAGCCATTAAGCTAGGCATAAAGTGCTCAAGTAATGGATCCACCCGGATTCCAAGGTATATCAAAGCCAATTTTAATTAGCAATGATTTGAAATTTAGTAGTGAGCACAAGGTAACATATATCAAGCAATGACGAAGTCTAACTCTCTTCCTATGCATTGGCATGTCATAAAAGAACAATTCATGCACATCAAGTAAAGGCCAATACATAGCATAAGCAGTTTCTTGCAATTTTATCGTATTGGAAACATAGAGAGGTGGAGATGTAGTTCCTCTCTCATAATAATTGCAAGTAGGAGCAGCAAGCACATGCATATTATATTCATCAAAATCATCATGTGTAACATAAGGAACTATAGCTAGATCATCTTCATAAGCATCATTCATATTAGCATCATGGCCACAAGCATAGCAAGCATCAAGTTCATCAAAAGGGGATATTTCAAACGAATCCAAGGGATCATAGCATTCATCCTTCGGTAAGAACGAAGGGAAATTAAATAATGTATGAGTAGAAGAGTTACTCTCATTAGAAGGTGGACACGGGTAGCTAGTCCGTTCTTCCTCCTTTTGTTCTTCGCTCTCCTCGTCATCTTTTTCATCTAATGAGCTCACAATTTCAGCATTTTCTTCTTCCATAGTTACCTGTAAAATAATAGTCTCTTCTTGGGCAGCATAGAATTTCTCCTTAAATCGTTCAATATGGGCACTATATTCATAATTAGTATAACAATAACGAAGCATAGCCAAATTTTCAGATCGGTAAGGAGCATCATCATTATCATCACACCTTTTAAACAGAGCCTCAATTTCATAAGCACCCATAAAAGCAACAAACTCTTCTATTTGATCCACATCATAGTAATAATATATACCATTAGCATAAGAAGCCAAGGTTCTATGATCATTAAACTCACAAGAAAAGGGAAGATGTGGAGCCTTCATCCTAGAGCAACAAGTAACACCATGTCTCTTGCATAGTTCCCAAGCATACCATTTCAACAAATGGATTTGATCCCATAAAAGTTTCCCTTTTTGAGTCAAGCGATAATCCCTAAAGTATTCACATTGATCCAACGTGTATCCCATTATATAATTGAATGGGGCTTTCTCGGGATTATTAAAGAAGTATATAATATTTTCCACGTAACGAGCATCGAGGGTTTTAGGAGGTTCCCCATCTCCATGAGTAGCAAGTACACCTAATTTTTTGGTATTTCGTGTTCCATATCCATAACTAAAGATAAAGAACAGCTTAGAATAGCAAATAAATCTACTTAGTGATAAAGCAAACAAGCACACACGAGAATATTCACCCCACGCTATTGCTCCCCGACAACGGCGCCAGAAAAAGGTCTTGATAACCCACAAGTATAGGGGATCAATTGTAGCCTTTCTCGATAAGTAAGAGTGTCGAACCCAATGTGGAGCTAAAGGTAGGACAAATATTCCCTCAAGTTCTATCAACCACTGATACAACTCTACGCACACTTTACGTTCGCTTTACCTAGAACATGTATGAAACTAGAAGTACTTTGTAGGAGTGAAAGGATAGGCTTGCAAGAAAGTAAAGACCACGTAAATAAAACTAGGGGCTGGTTAGAAAAAGAAACAAATACGAGTGTCTAACAAGTGTGGAAAAGTGGTGGTAGGAGTTGCGGAATTGTCCCTAAGCAATTGACTACGTTACTAGATTGATAGCAAGTATTATGTGGGAGAGGCCTCTGCTAGCATGTCATCCCTTAGTTGGAATTCTATGCACTTATGATTGGAACTATTAGCAAGCGTCCGCAACTACTAACGTTCATTAAGGTAAAACCCAACCATAGCAATAAGATATATTGGTCCCCCTCCAATCCCATATGCATCAATTTCTATGCTAGGTCTGAAGCTTCTGTCACTCTAGCCTACCAATACATAGTCCTATCAACATACAACTAACCCTATGGTGTGATCCACGCGCGCGATCATATGATGGTCACCAAAGGACAACAACATAACCACAAGCAAATTAAACCAACCATAGCAATTCATCAATACTGATAGGACAACGATAATCCACTCAGACATCATAGGATAGCAACACAGCATTGGATAATAATATGTAGCATAAAGCACCATGTTCAAGTAGAGGGTAAGCGGGTTGTGGGAGCGTGGAACGCTGAATATAGATGGGGGAAGGTGATGGAGATGTTGGTGAAGATGACGGAGGTGTTGGCGTAGATCGCCGTCACATGATGATGTCCTTGGCGGCGTTCTAGCGCCGCCGGGAGAGAGAGGGAGAGAGCCCCCCTCCTTCTTATTCTTCCTTGACATCCTCCCTAGATGGGAGAAGGGCTTCCCCTCTGGTCCATGGTCTCCATGGCGGCGGAGGGGCGAGAGACCCTCCTAGATTGGATCTCTCTCTCTGTGTCCTTCTGTTTCTGCGCTCCCAGATTCTGCGTTTCACCGTTTCTTAAATCCCCGGAGATCCGTAACTCCGATTGGTCTGAAATTTTAACACGATTTTCTTCCGGATATTATCTTTCTTACGGCTAAAGAAGGGCTCCAACAGCATTAAGGAGAGGCCACAAGCCTGCCAGCCTCGGGCCCACCCCCGGGCCGCGGCTACACGGCTTGTGGGCACTCCGTGCATCGCCTCGTGTTGATTCTTCTTCCCAAAAATCATAAATATTCCAAAAAAAACCTCGTAAGTTTTTATTACGTTTGGACTTCGTTTGGTATGGATATTGTGCGAAACAAAAAACATGCAACAAACAGGAACTGGCACTCGGCACTGGATCAATATGTTAGTCCCAAAAGTAGTATAAAAAGTTGCCAAAAGTATATGAAAGTTGTAGAATATTGGCATGAAACAATCAAAAATTATAGATACGAAGGACGTATCGGGTCCCCGTTACCGGTCCCAGATTTTGCAGAACGTTCAGATCGCCCCGTGACCCAAAATCGGTGAATAATAACATAAAAACTGGCCAGAATGTATAAAATCTGCGAGTTTTGACGAGGTCCCAGTAACCTGACCCCGAAGTTTCCCCGAACGTTTGTATCGCCCCGGGACCCAAAATGAGTGAGTAATATCATACAAAACTGACCAGAACGGACAAAATCTATGAGTTTTGACAAGGTCCACATAACCGGTCCCCGAAGTTTGCCAAACGTTTGGATCACCCGGGGATCCAAAATCAGTGAGTAATAGCTTGGAAAAACTGGCCAAAATGGACCAAATCAACGAGTTTTGACGAGGTCCCCGTAACCACACCCCTAAGTTCCCCAAACATTCGTATCGCCCCGGGACCCAAAATCAGTGAGTAATAGCATAAAAAAATGTCCATAATGTATAATATTTGCTAGTTTTAACGAGGTCCCCGTTACCGGAGCCCGAAGTTCCATGAACGTTCGTATCGCCGCGGGACCCAAAATCTCTGAGTAATATCATACAAAACTGGCGAGAATGGACCAAATCTACGAGTTTTGACGAGGTACTCATAACCGGTCCCCGGAGTTTGCGAAATGTTCGGATCACCCCGGGACCCAAAATGAGTGAGTAATTGCATGGAAAACTGGCCAGAATGAACCAAATCAAAGAGTTTTGGCGAGGTTCCCATATCCACACCCCAAAGTTCCTGAAACATTCGTATCGCCTCGGGAGCCAAAATCAGTGAGTAATAGCATACAAAACTGCCCAGAATGTATAAAATCTACGAGTTTTGATGAGGTCCCCGTTACCGGAGCCCGAAGTTCCCCGAATGTTCGTATCACCCCGTGACCCAAAATTAGTGAGTAATAGCATACAAAACTCGCCAGAATGTATAAAATCTATGAGTTTTGATGAGGTCCCCATAACTAGACCCTCAAATTCCCCTAACATTCGTAGCGCCCTGATACATCTCCATCGTATCTACTTTTTCAAACTCTTTTGCCCTTGTTTTCCACTCTAATTTGCATGATTTGAATGGAACTAACCCGGACTGACGCTGTTTTCAGTAGAATTACCATGGTGTTGTTTTTGCACAGAAATAAAAGTTCTCGGAATGACCTGGAAATTTATGAGGATTTTTTGTGGAATATATAAAAAATACTAGCGCGAGAATGATGAAAATGATAAGAAGAAACCCAAGTATCCGGTCCCCCGAGTTGCACAAGTTCGATCGTGCGAGTGGCCAAGCGATGTGTTCTTACGTGCCGCCGGTCTTTATGACGATTTTTATTACTTGGCGGAGAACGCATGCCTTACCGCCTTTGTTGAAGAAAAGTGTCCACAATATCTCCTCCTCACTAATATTTGCGTGCAAAGCTTTAATTTCTATCCAAGGAAGAGCCCTCCTAAGGTTGAATTCAAGTTATTTGATATCTCCCAGCGCATGTCACTTCAGGATTTTTGTAATGTTTGCAAA
The DNA here is from genome assembly GCF_904849725.1 of Hordeum vulgare subsp. vulgare. NCBI lineage: Eukaryota > Viridiplantae > Streptophyta > Magnoliopsida > Poales > Poaceae > Hordeum > Hordeum vulgare. The sequence continues at coordinate 339,944,562 of NC_058522.1, read as the reverse complement.
TTACCTTTTGTTGGGGATATTGATGAACCTCGTCCACGGGACTTGGAGGCTTTCATTGATACTATTGCTGTAGGAGAGGAGAGAGGAGTATCTTGCGCTAGAGTTGCTAGCATTCATTTTCCCGTGCTTCGGTATTTCTCATTATTCGTGGGAAAATGTTTGATTGGCCATGGGATCTTCCGGTTTTGCGCGAAGCCCTTTATAATGATAAAACATATAGCTTGGGCGCTATAGTGGCTCAACGGTTGAACACGAACCATACTAAAGGTGTTGTTTATGGAGGTATCTATGCTACCCGTCTTGCTAGACATTTTGAGATACCTATTAGACTGCACGAGGAAGAAGAGATGCTTCTTCCGGAGAGATATCTAGATTATGATAGCATGGTTCGCCATGACTTTCTCGATAAAGATATAAATAAGAGGATGATTTATAACCTGGTATTTAGCCAGGGTACTCGTGAGACTATTACTTTGCCTGCTCCTACTTTGTTCAATCTTCATCTAGGCAGGTACATTATTATGCCCTCGGACATCTACGCATATTGGGGCATAGAGCCACCACAGGCGCCCATGCCCGAGCTACCAGTCGAGTATACCAGACACCAGTTTATCAGTGGGAGCCAGAGGAGCTCACCCAACAGTGGCACCCTCAATACACTCCGGAGTATCCTGGAGACGGTTATTTCCCTCCATGGGAGTAGACCAACTTAGGCCAAAAGCCTAAGCTTGGGGGCGGTACGTGTTTCTCACCGACTTTATATTCATGCTTACACTTTCACTTTGATAGTCGGTGTTCACACCTTGCCACTATATCATCCATGCTAGTTTACTTCTTTTTCTCGCTTTATTCTCGTGTGTTTGTTTAGTTTGAGAAAACCCAAAAATATTTCCCGTTCTTCTTTTGCTTGTTGGGAGCTTTCCCATGTAAATAGTTTTCTTTTTTCTTTGGGTCAAGGTAGAAGACCATGGTTACACTGTTTAGTGGCTCTCGCATGCATATCTATTTATCTGTCAAAGAGCCATATTACCTTGTCTTCTCCTCTGTGTTTGCTTGCAGATTCCAGCTTAGTCCAATGCACGAACACTCTCATTATTATTCACATCATTCGGTCGTGCAAGTGAAAGGCAATAATGACGATATATGATGAAGTGACTAAGCCTTGAAAAGATGGTATGAACTCTATCTATTTTGTTTTTGTAAATATTACTAGCTCACCGTTCCTAATTCAGCTTTGTTATGAGGGAAACATGTTTGCAATGCCAACTTAGAGATCATAGTTTCTGATGCCATGCTTAATTAGCTAGGAGCTTATAATGGTTTGTCTTGGATGCCAACATGAATTACAAGATGATTATGATGTAGTATGATAGGATGGTATCCTCCTTTGAATGATTCAAGTGGCTTGACTTGGCACATGTTCACGCATGTAGTTGAAACAAAATCAACATAGCCTCTATGATATTCATGTTTATGGTGATGTATGTCCTACTCATGCTTGCACTCAATGTTGGTTAATTTCAATGCATATTGATGGCTGTTGTCGCTCTCTAGTTGGTCGCTTCACACTGATTTGCTAGCCTTCACTTGTACTAAGCAGGAATACTGCTTGTGCATCCACTTCCATAAACCCAAAGTTGTTCCATATGAGTCCACCATACCTACCTATATGCGGTATCTACCTGCCGTTCCAAGTAAATTTGCATGTGCCACTCTCTAAACCTTTAAGTAATAATCTGTTTTGCATGCCTGAACTGCTCATGTGGTAACAAGGGGCGATCAATATCTTCCATGCTAGGCATGTTATCCTCGATACGTGTTTATTTACTATCATTCACGAGAAAGGGGTCGGTAATTGGAATGCCCAGTTCCATGCTCAAATCAAAAAGATAATTGCAAACAAAACTCCCCCTGGATTGTTGTTGGTATGGGAGTGTGATTGATCGGTGGTGGGGGAGTCAAAACTTTACTTTTCTGTTTGGGAACCGCCTATAGCATGTGTACCATGGAAGATGGTGAAAACTCTTGGTCATCGTGTTGACAATGAAAGCATGCCACCCAAAATTATTTATCTCTGTTTTAAAAGTTTAAGCTCTGGCACCTCTGCAAATCAATGCTTCCCTCTGCGAAGGGCCTATCTATTTATGTTTCTGTTGAGTCATCCTCTCCTTATAAAAGCACGAGTTAGAGAGCACCTCCGTCATTTTTATGCTTTGCTATTAATTGTTATTGAGTATTACTGTGACTGGATCTTCTTTGCCATGAATTACAATGTTCAGTCAGCCCTTGGTCTTTGAAGGTGCTCTGCATTTATGTTTTGCGGTCTCAGAAAGAGCTAGCGAGATACCATATGTTCATATTGCTTCATGATTGTTTTGATTGAAGTGTTGACGTTTGAAACTTACTATTATTGCTCGCTAGTTGATTATGCCATTGATATGAGTTTACCATGAGACCTAAATGTCATTGCTTATGTGGTTAGATTATGATCTTGCTAAAAATATGAATATGAGTTAGACATAATTACAACAACAAGATCAAACAGAGTTCGTAAAAGTTTTTCTTTTGTCTCTTCCAGTTTGTCAACTGAATTGCTTGAGGACAAGCAAGGCTTTAAGCTTGGGGGAGTTGATACGTCTCCATCGTATCTACTTTTCCAGACTCTTTTGCCCTTGTTTTGCACTCTAATTTGCATGATTTGAATGGAACTAACCCGGACTGACGCTGTTTTCAGCACAATTGCCATGGTGTTGTTTTTGCGCAGAAATAAAAGTTCTCGGAATGACTTGGAAATTTACGAGGATTCTTTGTGGAATATATAAAAAATACTGGCGCAAGAATTACCTAGAGGGACGGAGCGAGGAGCCCACAAGCCCCGGAGGCGCGGGCCCCCCTGGCCGCGCCTGGCAGGCTTGTGAGCCCCTCGGGGCTCCGCTGCCTCCAACTCCAGCTTTATTTAGTCTCTTTCGCTCGGAAAAAAATCAGAGAGAAGAGTTCATCGCGTTTTACGATACAGAGCCGCCGCCACCACCTGTTCTTCCTCTAGAGGGCAGATCTGGAGTCCATTCTGGGCTCCGGAGAGTGGGAATCGACGCCTTCATCATCATCAACCATCCTTCATCACCAATTCCATGATGCTCTTCACCGTTCGTGAGTAATCTCATCGTAGGCTTGCTGGACGGTGATGGGTTGGATGAGATCTATCATGTAATCGAGTTAGTTTTGATGGGGATTGATCCCTAGTATCCACTATGTTCTGAGATTGATGTTGCTACTACTTTGCTATGCTTAATGCTTGTCACTAGGGCCCGAGTGCAAGGATTTCAGATCTGAACCTATTATGTTTTCATCAATATATGTGTGTGATACGTCTCCAACGTATCTATAATTTTTGATGGTTCCATGCTATTATCTTGTCAACTTTAGATGTTTTATATGCATGAATATGCTATTTTATATCTTTTTTTGGGACTAACCTATTAACTCAGTGCCAAGTGCTAGTTTCTGTTTTCTCCGTGTTTTTGACCCTTTTTCAGACGGAGTACAAATGGAATAAAACTTTCGCGATGATTTTTTTGGGACCAAAAGAGACCCCTGAAGCTTTGGAAGAAGGCGAGAAGAGCCAGGAGGGAGTCACAAGCCCAGGAGGCGCCCCCACCCCCTAGGCCACACCTACGAGGCTTGTGACCTCCTCGTGGGCCCAACCGATGTAATTCCACCGCCATAAATTCCTATAAATCCAGAAACCCCCAAAAAGAAACCTAGATCGGGAGTTCTGCTGCCGCAAGCCTCTGTAGCCACCAAAAACCAATCTGGAGCCCATTCCGGCACCCTGCTGGAGGGGGAATCCATCTCCGGTGGCCATCTTCATCATCCCGGCGATCTCCATGACGAGGAGGGAGTAGTTCACCCTCGGGGATAAGGGTATGTACCAGTAGCTATGTGTTTGATCTCTCTCTCTCTCATGTTCTTGAGATGTCTTGATCTCGATGTACCACAGGCTTTGCTACTATAGTTGGATATTATGATGTTCTTCCCCCTCTCCCTTCTTGTAATGAATTGAGTTTTCCCTTTGGGGTTATCTTATCGGATTGAGTCTTTAAGATCACTTGATGTATGTCTTGCACGTGTCTATCTATGGTGATAATGGGATATTCATGTGAGTAATTGATGTATGTTTTGGTGATCAACTTGCGGGTTTCTTGAGATCGGGAACCTATGCATATGGGTTGGCACACGTTTTGACTCTCCCGTAGAAACTTTGGGGCACTCTTTGACGTTTTATGTGTTGGTTGAATAGATGATTCCGAGGTTGTGTGATGCATATCGTATAATCATGCCCACGGATACTTGAGGTGACAATGGAGTATCTAGGTGACATTAGGGTCTTGGTTGATATGTGTCTTAAGGTGTTATTCTAGTACGAACTCTATGATGGATCGAACGGAAAGAATAGCTTCGTGTTATTTTACTACAGACTCTTGAATAGATCGATCAGAAAGAATAACTTTGTGGTGGTTTCGTACCCAACAATAATCTCTTCGTTTGTTCTCTGCTATTAGTGACTTTGGAGTGACTCGTTGTTGCATGTTGAGGGCTAGTTATATGATCCAATTATGTTATCATTGTTGAGAGAACTTCACTTGTGAAAGTATGAACCCTAGGCCTTGTTTTCACGCATTGCAATACCGTTCGTTCTCACTTTTACCACTAGTTACCTTGCTGTTTTTGTAATTTCAGATTACAAAAACCTATATCCACTTTCCATATTGCACTTGTATCACCATCTCTTCGCCGAACTAGTGCACCTATACAATTTACCATTGTATTGGGTGTGTTGGGGACACAAGAGACTCTTTGTTATTTGGTTGCAGGGTTGCTTGAGAGAAACCATCTTCATCCTATGCCTCCCATGGATTGATAAACCTTAGGTCACCCACTTGAGGGAAAATTGCTACTGTCCTACAAACCTCTGCACTTGGAGGCCCAACAATGTCTACAAGGAGAAGGTTGCGTAGTAGACATGAAGCTCTTTTCTGGCACCGTTGCCGGGGAGGCTAGGTAAGCGGCCCTCACCTCCCGTCAACGAAGCTCTTTTCTGGCGCCGTTGCCGGGGAGGTTAACGCTTGAAGGTATATCTTTAGATCTTGCAATCGAATCTTTTAGTTTCTTGTTTTATCACTAGTTTAGTCTATCAAAGAAAACTACAAAAAATGGAATTAAGGTTGCCTCATATGCTTCGTCTTTTCAATGTCTTTCGTGAAAATGATGGGAAGGAAAATTGTGCTCAAGTGCTAGAAGAAGAATTACATAGAATTCTTGGGATAAAATATGTGAATGATGAGCAATATTGCAATGTTGTTAATTTGAATATCCATGATGCTAATAATATGCAAAGCCAGAAGCTTGGGGATGCTATGTTTGATGAAGATGATCTTTTTAGTTCCCCCACTTTGAATGATCAAATTTATTTTGATGAAAGCATACCTCCTATCTATGATGATTATTGTGATGATACTTATGCTATAAAGAAGAGGGATGATAAAACATGTCATACTCTTGAGTACCCTCTTACTGAACATTACTCTTTTAATGTCGAAACAATTTGTAGTGTTCATGTCTTTTACGATACTCCCCCTACTATTGATGAGAATAAATTTCCTTATGTGGAGAGTAGTAACATTTGTATGCTTGTAGATCATGAAAAGAATGTTGTAGGTGTTGGTTATATTGTTGAATTCATTCATGATGCTACTGAAAATTTTTGTGAGAGAGGATCATATGCTTCTACATATTGCAATAATATCAAGTTTCCCCTCTATGTGTTGAAATTTTTGAAGCTATGCTTGTTTTGCCTACCTATGCTAGATGATTCTTGCTCCAATAAGTTGTTTGTTCACAAAATCCCTATTCATAGGAAGTGGGTTAGACTTAAATGTGTTAGTCATATGCTTCATGATAATCACGTTATGTTTCAATTCTTATCTTCCATGTGAGCATCATTGAAATCATCATGCCTAGCTTGAAAGGCATTAAAGAAAAGTGCTTGTTGGGAGACAACCCAATATGTATCCTTACTGTTTTTGTGTGTTCACATGATTAAGCTAATGTATTAATCATGTTTTATTGCCTTAGTTTCAATAAAGTGCCAAGTAAAGCTTTTATGATTAGTTTGGGTGATAGTTGTTTGATCATGCTGGAAAAGACAGAAACTTTGCGCTCACAAAATTATTTTTCATTCCTATCCAGAGCGAGATATTGAGCTGATTCTTTTTGCTGATGAGTTATATGCAAATTTCCCTAATTTTCATAATTGTTTCAGAATTTTTGGAGGTGCAGAAGTATGGTCATTGTTCAGATCATTACAAACTGTTCTGTTTTTCATAGATTCTGTTTTCAATGCATAGTTTGCTTGTTTTGGTGTTTACATAGATTATATTGAGTAATATAAGTTGTGGAAATAGTAAGATATAGTAGACATTGCGTGAAAATAATTATGAGTCTTGTTTTGATAGTACCCAAGTGATTGATTTGCTCGTTATCATACTTACCCATCTCACGAAGTTCCGTTAAGTTTTGTGTTGTGAAGTTTTCAAGTTTTGGGTAAAGTTTCGATGGACTATGGAACAAGGATCGGCAAGAGCCTAATCTTGGGGATGCCCAAGGCACCCCAAAGCCATATTCAAGGACACCAAAAAGCCTAAGCTTGGGGATGCCCCGGGAAGGCATCCCCTCTTTCATCTTCAATCCATCGGTAACTTTAGTTGGGGCTATATTTTAATTCACCACATGATATGTGTTTTATTGGAGCGTCATGTATTATAGGAGTCTTTGCTTTTTGTTTTGTCGCAGTCATCCTTGCTGCACACCTTTTTGAGAGGGACATGCACTCATCGTGAATTTGCTAGAATACTCAATGAGCTTCACTTATATCTTTTGAGTTAGGCAATTTAGCTCGCATGTGTTTCACTTATATCTTTTGAGCTAGATAATTTTTATCTAGTGCTTCACTTAAATCTTTTTAGAGCACGGTGGTGTCATATTTTGTAGAAATAAAAACTCTCGATCTTCACTTATATCTTTTTGAGAGTGCTCTCTCTAAGTAACTTGGCAATTGGCGTGTGCTATGAAATTAGTCCTAAATATGATAGGCATCCAAAGAGGATATAATAAAAACTTCCATATTCAAGTGCATTGATTAGTAAGAGAAGTTTGATTCCTCACAATTAGTTTTGAGATATGGATATGGTAATATTAGAGTTATGTTAATAGGGTGTTTTGAATCTAGAAATACTTGTGTTGAAGTTAGTGATTCCCGTAGCATGCACGTATGTTGAACCGCTATGTTAGGAAGTCGGAGCATAATTGATTTACTGATTGTCATCCTTTGTGTGGTGGTCGGCATCGTGCGATGGTTAACACCTACCAACCCTTCCCCTTGGAGCATGCGTTTAGCACTTTGTTTTGATTACTAATAAAAACTTTCGCAATAAGTATATGAGTTCTTCATGACTAATGTGAGTCCATGGTATAGATGCACTTTTACCTTCCAACATTGCTAGCCTCTCTAGTATCACGCAACTTTTGCCGGTGCACAAACCCACCATATAGCTTCCTCAAAACAGCCACCATACCTACCTATTATGACATTTTCATAGCCATTCCGAGATACATTGCCATGCAACTCCCACTATTCTGTCTCATGACATGTGCCGTCACTTTCATATTGCCATTGCATGATCGTAAGATAGCTAGCAAGATGTTTCAACGTCATACGCTAAGCTAGATCATTGCACATCCCGGTACACTACCAGAGGCATTTCATATAGACTCATCATTGTTCTAAGCATTGAGTTGTGAGTAAATAAAAGTGTGATGATCATCATTATTAGAGCATTGTCCCATGTGAGGAACAAAAAAAAGAGGCCAAAGATGCCCACCAAAAAAAAGAGAGGCCAAAGAGCCCAAACAAAAAAATGAGAGAAAAAGAGAGAAGGGACAATGCTACTATCCTTTTCCACACTTGTGCTTCGAAATAGCACCATGTTCTTCATGATAGAGAGTCTCTTGTTTTGACACTTCCATATACTAGTCAGAATTTTCATTATATAATTTGGCTTGTATATTCCAATGATGGGCTTCCTCAAAATTGCCCTAGGTGTTTGTGAGCAAGCAAGTTGGGTGCACACCCACTAGTTTTCCTTTTGAGCTTTCACACACTTATAACTCTTGTGCATCCGTTGCTTGGAAATCCCTACTCATTAACATTGATATCTATTGATGGGCATCTCCATAGCCCATTGATACGCCGAGTCAATGTGACCATCTCCTCCTTTTTGCCTCACAACCTCCACCACACTCTATTCCACCTATAGTGCTATATCCATGGCTCACGCTCATGTATTGCGTGAGAGTTGAAAAAGTTTGAGAAAGTAAGAGTGCAAAAACAATTACTTGGCCAATACCGGGATTGTGCATGATTTAAATTCGTTGTGTGGGGATGATGGAGCATAGCCACACTATATGATTTTGTAGGGATAACTTTCTTTGGCCTTGTTATTTCAAAAGTTCATGATTAGTTTGCTAGTATGCTTGAAGTATTATTGTTTTCATATCAATAGTAAACTTTTGTTTTGAATCTTATGGCTCTGAACATTCATGCCACAAGAAAGAAGTTACAAAGGACAAATATCTTAGGTAGCATTCCACATCAAAAATTCGGTCTTTATCACTTCCCTACTCGACGGCGAGCAGGAGTTAAGCTTGGGGATGCTTGATACATCTCCAATGTATCTATAATTTCTGATGGTTCCATGCTATTATCATGTCAACTTTGGATGTTTTATATGCATGAATATGCTATTTTATATATTTTTTTGGGACTAACCTATTAACTCAGTGCCAAGTGCCAGTTTCTGATTTTTTCGTGTTTTTGACCCTTTTTCACACGGAGTCCAAATGGAATAAAACTTTCGCGATGATTTTTTGGGACCAAAAGAGACCCCCGAAGCTTTGGAAGAAGGCCACAAGAGCCACGAGGGAACTTCACTAGTTACCTTGTTTCCACGTATGAACCCTAGGCCTTGTTTCCACGTATTGCAATACCGTTCGTGCTCGCTTTTACTATTAGTTACCTTGTTATTTTTGTAGTTTCAGGTTACAAAAACGTTTATCTACTATCCTTGTTGCACTTGTGTCACCATCTCTTCACCGAACTAGTGCACCTATACAACTTACCATTGTATTGGTTGTGTTGGGGACACAAGAGACTCTTTGTTATTTGGTTGCAGGGTTGCTTGAGAGAGACCATCTTAATCCTACGCCTCCTGCGGATTGATAAACCTTAGGTCACCCACTTGAGGGAAAATTGCTACTGTCCTACAAACCTCTGCACTTGAAGGCCCAACAACGTTTACAAGGAGAATGTTGCGTAGTAGACATCATTGTGTTCTTGATCCTATCTTACAAGTTGTAGTCACCTACTCTGTGTTATGACTCGGCAACCCCGGAGTGACAATAGCCGGAACCACTCCCGGAGATGACCATAGTATGAGGAGTTCATGCATTCACTAAGTGTTAATGCTTTGTTCCGATTCTCTATTAAAAGGAGAACCTTAATATTCCTTAGTTTCCATTAGGACTTCGCTGCCATGGAAGGATGGACATAGATGTCATGCAAGTTCTTTTCCATAAGCACGTATGACTATATACAGAATGCATGCCTACATTAAATTGACGAACTCGAGCTAGTTAAATATCTCCCCATGTTATAACTCTTGCATGATGAATGTCATCCAACATAATTATCCATCACCGATCCAATGCCTTTTAGTCTCTTCCTACTGGTCCTTGCTACGTTACTTTGTCGCTACTGTTGTCACTGCTGCTACTGTTGCCGCTACTGTTGTCACTCCTGCTACTGTTACCATTGCTATCACACTACTCTGTTACTGAAACTTTGCTGCAGATACTAAGTCTTTCAGATGTGGTTGAATTGACAACTCAACTGCTAATACTCGAGAATATTCTTTTGCTTCCCCTTGTGTTGAATCAAAAAAAAAATGGGTTGAACACTCTACCCTCGAAAACTGTTGCGATCCCCTATACTTGTGGGTTATCACGCCCCGAGACCCAAACTCGATGAGTAATAGAATACAGAACTGGCCAAAATGGTCCAAATTTGCGAGTTTTGACGAGGTTTCCGTAACCGGACCCCGAAGTTCCCCGAACATTCGTATTGCCTCGGGACCCAAAATCAGTGAGTAATAGCATGGAAAAAGTCTAGAATGGACCAAATCTGCGAGTTTTGATGAGGTCCCCGTAACCGGTCCCCATATTTCGCAGAACGTTCGGATCGTCCCGTGACCCAAAATCAATGAGTAATATCATACTAAACTAGCCAAAATGTATAAAATCTGCGAGTTTTGATGAGGTCCCCGTAACCAGACCCCGAAGTTCCCCAAACATTTGTATAGCCCCGGGACCCAAACATGGTAAGTAATAGCATACAGAACTGCCCGAATGGACCAAATATGCGAGTTTTAACAAGGTTTCGGTAACCGGACCTCGAAGTTCCCCAAACATTCGTATCGTCCCGGGACCAAATCAGTGAGTAATAGCATGGGAAAATGGCGAGAATGGACCAAATTTGTGAGTTTTGACGAGTTCCCCGTAACCGGTCCCCAGATTTCGCAGAATGTTCAGATCGTCCCTTGACCCAAAATCAGTGAATAATTGCATAAAAAATTGTCCAGAATGTATAAAATCTGCGAGTTTTGACGAGGTCCCCGTAACCAGACCCAAAACTAGTGAGTAATATCATATAAAACTGGCCAGAATGGACAAAATCTACGAGTTCTGACGAGGTCTACGTAACCGGTCCCCAAAGTTTATCAAATGTTCGGATCACCCGGGGATCCAAAATCAGTGAGTAATAGCATGGAAAAACTGGCCAAAATGGACCAAATCAACTAGTTTTGACGAGGTCCCCGTAACCACACCCCGAAGTTCCCTAAACATTCGTGTCGCCCCGGGACCCAAAATCAGCGAGTAATAGCCTAAAAACCGGGCGAGAATGTATAAAATTTATGAGTTTTAATGAGGTCCCCGTCACCGGAGCCCAAAGTTTCCCGAATGTTCGTATTGCCCCGTAACTATACACCGAAGTTCCCGAACATTCCTAGCGCCCCGGGACCCAAACACGGTGAGTAATAGCATACAAAATTGGCCAAAATGGACCAAATCTGCAAGTTTTGACGAGGATTCAACCGGACACCGAAGTTCCATGAACGTTCGTATCGCCCCGGAACAGAAAACTAGTGAGTAATATCATACAAAACTGGCGAGAATGTATAAAATCTTCAAGTTTTGACGAGGTCCCCGTTACCGGAGCCCAAATTTCCCTGAATGTTCATTTCACCCCGTGACCCAAAATTAGTGAGTAATGGCAAATAAAACTCGCCAGAATGTATAAAATCTGCGAGTTTTGATGAGGTCCCCATAACCAGACACTGAAGTTCCCCAAACATTCGTAGCGCCCCGGGACCTAAACACGATGAGTAATAGCATACAGAACTAGCCAGAATGGACCAAATCTACGAGTTTTGAGGAGGTTTCGGTAACCGGACCCCGAAGTTCCCTGAACGTTCGTATCGCCTCGGGACCCAAAATCAGTGAGTAATAGCATGTAAAAATAGACAGAATGGACCAAATTTGTGAGTTTTGACGAGGTCCCCTTAACCGGTACCCTGATTTCGCAGAATATTCGGATCACCCCGTGACCCAAAATCAGTGAATAATAGCATAAAAAACTTGCGAGAATGTATAAAATCTGCGAGTTTTGACGAGGTCCCCGTAACCGGATCCCGAAGTTCCCCGAACGTTCTTATCGCCCGGGGACCCAAAACCATTGATTAATATCATACAAAACTGGCCAGTATGGACAAAATCTACAAATTTTGATGAGGTCCATGTAACCAGTCCCCGAAGTTTGCCAAATGTTCGGATCACCCAGGGATCCAAAATCAGTGAGTAATAGCATGGAAAAACTAGCTAGAATGGACCAAATCAACGAGTTTTGACGAGGTCCCCGTAACCAGACCCCAAAGTTCCCCAGACATTCGTATCTCCCCGGGACCAAAAATCGTTGAGTAATAGCATAAAAAACTGGCCAGAATGTATAAACTCTGCGAGTTTTAACGAGGTGCCCCTTAGCGGAGCCCGAAGTTCCCCGATTGTTTGTATTGCCCCGTGACCAAAAAATAGTGAGTAGTAGCATACAAAATAGGCCAGAATATATAAAATATGCGAGTTTTGACGAGGTCACCGTCACCAGACCCCGAAGTTCCCCAAATATTCGTAGCACCCCGGGACCCAAACACGGTGAGTAATGGCATACAAAACTGGCCAAAATGGACCAAATCTGCGAGGTTTCTGTAACCGGACTCCTAAGTTCCACGAACGTTCATATCACCCGGGACCCAAAATGAGTGAGTAATATCATACAAACCTGGCCAGAATGGACCAAATCTACGAGTTTTGACGAGGTCCTCATAACCGGTCCCCGGAGATAGCGAAATGTTCGGATCACCCCCGGACCCAAAATCAGTGAGTAATTGCATGGAAAAACTGGCCAAAATGAACCAAATCAACGAGTTTGGACAAGGTCCCCATAACCACACCCCAAAGTTCCCCAAACATTCGTATCGTCCCGGGATCCAAAATCAGTGAGTTAAGCATACAAAACTGGCCAGAATGTATAAAATCTGCGAGTTTTGACGACGTCCCCGTTACCGGAGCCAGAAGTTCTCCAAATGTTTGTATCACCCCGTGACCCAAAATAAGTGAATAATAGCATACAAAACTCGCGAGAATGTATAAAATCTGCGAGTTTTGATGAGGTCCTCGTAACCACACCCTGAAATTCCTGAAACATTCGTAGAGCCCCGAGACCCAAACACGATGAGTAATAGCATACAAAACTGACCAAAATGGACCAAATTTGCGAGTTTTGACTTGGTTTTCGTAACCGTTCCCCATATTTCGCAGAAGGTTCAGATTGCCCCATGACCCAAAACCAGTGATTAATCGCATACAAAACTGGCCAGAATGTATAAAATCTGCGAGTTTTAACGAGGTCCCCGTTACCAGAGCCCAAAGTTCGCCGAATGTTCGTATTGCCTCGTGACCAAAAAATAGTGAGAAATAGCATACAAAACATGCCAGAATATGTAAAATCTGCAAGTTTTGACGAGGTACACGTAACCAGACCCCGAAGTTCCCCAAACATTCGTAGCGCCCCGGGACCCAAACACGGTGAGTAATAGCATAGAAAACTGGCCACAATGGACCAAATCTGCGAGTTTTGACGAGGTCCTCATTACCGGTCCCCGGAGTTTGCGAAACGTTTGGATCACCCCGGGACCCAAAATGAGTTCTCCGATGATGCGTGAGTTGTTCACCATAGACCTACGGGTTCATAGCTAGTAACTAGATGGCTCCTTCTCTCTCTTGGATCTTCAATACAAAGTTCTCCATGATCTTCATGGAGATCTATCCGATGTAATCTTCTTTTGCGGTGTGTTTGTCGAGATCCGATGAATTGTGGATTTATGATCAGATTATCTATGAATTATGCCCTAGAGGCAATAATAAATATAGTTATTATTACAATTCCTGTATCAAGATAATCGTTTATTATCCATGCTATAATTGTATTGAATGAAGACTTATATACATGTGTGGATACATAGACAAAACACTGTCCCTAGCAAGCCTCTAGTTGGCTAGCCAGTTGATCAATGATAGTCAGTGTCTTCTGATTATGAACAAGGTGTTGTTGCTTGATAACTGGATCACGTCATTAGGAGAATCACGTGATGGACTAGACCCAAACTAATAGACGTAGCATGTTGATCGTGTCATTTTGTTGCTACTGTTTTCTGCATGTCAAGTATTTGTTCCTATGACCATGAGATCATATAACTCACTGACACCGGAGGAATACTTTGTGTGTATCAAACGTCGCAACGTAACTGGGTGACTATAAAGATGCTCTACAGGTATCTCCGAAGGTGTTCGTTGAGTTAGTATGGATCGAGACTGGGATTTGTCACTCCGTGTGACGGAGAGGTATCTCGGGGCCCACTCGGTAATACAACATCACACACAAGCCTTGCAAGCAATGTGACTTAGTGTAAGTTGCGGGATCTTGTATTACAGAACGAGTAAAGAGACTTGCCGGTAAACGAGATTGAAATAGGTATGTGGATACTGACGATCGAATCTTGGACAAGTAACATACCGAAGGACAATGGGAATGACATACGGGATTATATGAATCCTTGGCACTGAGGTTCAAACGATAAGATCTTCGTAGAATATGTAGGATCCAATATGGGCATCCAGGTCCCGCTATTGTATATTGACCGAGGAGTCTCTCGGGTCATGTCTACATAGTTCTCGAACCCGCACGGTCTGCACACTTAAGGTTCGACGTTGTTTTATGCGTATTTGAGTTATATGGTTGGTTACCGAATGTTGTTCGGAGTCCCAGATGAGATCACGGACATCACGAGGGTTTCCGGAATGGTCCGGAAATGAAGATTGATATATAGGATGACCTCATTTGATTACCGGAAGGTTTTCGGAGTTACCGGGAATGTACCGGGAATGACGAATGGTTTCCGGGAGTTCACCGGGGGGGCAACCCACCCCGAGGAAGCCCATAGGCATTAGGGGTGGCGCACCAACCCTTAGTGGGCTGGTGGGACAGCCCAAGAAATCCCTATGCGCCATAGGAAGAAAAATCAAAGAGAAAAGAAAAAAAAAGGAGGTGGGAAAAGGGGGAAGGACTCCTCCTTCCAAACCTAGTTGGACTCGGTTTGGAAGGGGAGGGTTGCCCCCCTTGGCTCGGCCGACCCCCTTGGTAGTCCTTGGACCCCAAGGCAAGGCTCCCCCTCCTCCCCCTATATATACAGAGGTTTTAGGGCTGATTTGATACAACTTTGCCACGGCAGCCCGACCACATATCTCCACGGTTTTACCTCTAGATCGCGTTTCTGCGGAGCTCGGGCGGAGCCCTGCCGAGATAAGATCATCACCAACCTCCGGAGCGCCGTCACGCTGCCGGAGAACTCTTCTACCTCTCCGCCTCTCTTGCTGGATCAAGAAGGCCGAGATCATCGTCGAGCTGTACATGTGCTGAACGCGGAGGTGCCGTCCGTTCGGCACTAGATCGTGGGACTGACCGCGGGACGGTTCGCGAGGCGGACCGAGGGACGTGAGAACTATCCACTACATAAACCGCGTTCACTAACGCTTCCGCTGTACGGTCAACAAGGGTACGTAGATCACACATCCCCTCTCGTAGATGGACATCACCATGATAGGTTTTCGTGCGCGTAGGAATTTTTTTTGTTTCCCATGCGACGTTCCCCAACAGTGGCATCATGAGCTAGGTTCATGCGTAGATGTCTTCTCGAGTAGAACACAAAAGTTTTTGTGGTTGGTGATGTGCGTTTTGCTGCCCTCCTTAGTCTTTTCTTGATACTGTGGTATTGTTGGATCGAAGCGGCTCGGACCGACATTACTCGTACGCTTACGAGAGACTGGTTTCATCGCTACGAGTAACTCCGTTGCTCAAAGATGACTGGCGGGTGTCAGTTTCTCCAACTTTAGTTGAATCGGACTTGACCGAGGAGGTCCTTGGATGAGGTTAAATAGCAACTCATATATCTCCGTTGTGGTGTTTGCATAAGTACGATGCGATCCTACTAGATACCCATGGTCACCACGTAAAACATGCAACAACAAAATTAGAGGACGTCTAACTTGTTTTTGCAGGGTATGCTTGTGATGTGATATGGCCAACGATGTGATGTGATATATTGGATGTATGAGATGATCATGTTGTAATAGATTATATCGACTTGCACGTCGATGGTACGGCAACCGGCAGGAGCCATAGGGTTGTCTTTATACTAACGTTTGTGCTTGCAGATGCGTTTACTATTTTGCTAGGATGTAGCTTTAGTAGTAATAGCATGAGTAGCACGACAACCCCGATGGCGACGCATTTATGGAGATCATGGTGCGGCGCCGGTGACAAGAAGATCGTGCCGGTGCTTTGGTGATGGAGATCAAGGAGCACGTGATGATGGCCATATCATGTCACTTATGAATTGCATGTGATGTTAATCCTTTTATGCACCTTATTTGCTTAGAACGATGGTAGCATTATGAGGTGATCTCTCACTAAAATTTCAAGACGAAATTGTGTTCTCCCCGACTGTGCACCGTTGCTACAGTTCGTCGTTTCGAGACACCACGTGATGATAGGGTGTGATAGACTCAACGTTCACATACAACGGGTGCAAAACAGTTGCGCACGCGGAACACTCGAGTTAAGCTTGACGAGCCTAGCATGTGCAGACATGGCCTCGGAACACATGAGACCGAAAGGGCGATCATGAATCATATAGATGATATGATTAGCATAGGGATGCTTACCACTGAAACTATACTCAAATCACGTGATGATCAGACTTGAGCTAGTGTAAGTGGATCATGAACCACTCAAATGACTAGAGAGATGTACTTTTTGAGTGGGATTTTAGCGAGTAATTTGATTAAGTTAAACTCTAATTATCTTGAACATAGTCTAAGTCCACTTTGAATATATTTGTGTTGTAGATCATGGCTCACGCGACAGTCACCCTGAATTTTAATACGTTCCTAGAGAAAGCTAAGTTGAAAGAAGATGGAAGCAACTTTGTACATGTGGGCTCGTAATCTTAAGCTAATCTTACAAGCTGGGAAGAAGGATTATGTCCTTAATGCTGCGCTAGGAGATGAACCACCCACTACGGCTGATCAGGATGTTAAGAACGCTTGGTTAGCACGTAAGGAGGACTACTCAGTAGTTCAATGTGCAGTCTTGTATGGCTTAGAACCGGGACTTCAACGTCGCTTTGAGCGTCATGGAGCATTTGAGATGTTCCAGGAGTTGAAGTTTATCTTTCAGAAGAACGCCCGGATCGAGAGGTATGAGACCTCCGATAAATTCTATGCTTGCAAGATGGAGGAGAACTCGTCTGTCAGTGAACATGTGCTCAAAATCTCTGGGTACTCAAACCGTCTAGCTGAGCTGGGCATTGAACTCCCGCAAGAAGCTATCACTGACAGAATCCTTCAATCACTGCCGCCAAGCTATAAAGGCTTTGTGTTGAACTACAACATGCAAGGGATGAACAAGTCTCCCGGCGAGTTGTTTGCAATGCTGAAAGTCGCAGAGTCTGAACTCCGTAAAGAGCATCAAGTGTTGATGGTGAATAAGACCACTAGTTTCAAGAGAAACTACAAAGGCAAGAAGGGTAATTCAAAGAAGAGCGGCAAGCCTGTTGCCAATCCGACGAAGAAACCCAAAGCTAGACCTAAGCCTGAAACAGAGTGTTACTATTGCAAGGGTATGGGTCACTGGAAGCACAATTGCCCCAAGTATCTGGCTGATAAGAAGGCGGCCAAAGAAAAATTAGGTATATTTGATATACATGTTATTGATGTGTACTTAACTGGCTCTCGTAGTAGTGCCTGGGTATTCGGTACCGGTTCTGTTGCTCATATTTGCAACTTGAAACAGGAACTGCGGAATAGACGAAGGCTGGCGAAAGATGAAGTGACGATGCGCGTAGGAAATGGTTCCAAGGTTGATGCAATCGCCGTCGGCATAGTTTCACTTCAGTTACCATCAGGATTAGTTATGAACTTAAATCATTGTTATTTAGTGTCTGCGATGAGCATGAACATTATATCTGGATGTTGTTTATTGCGAGACGGTTACTCTTTTAAGTCAGAGAATAATGGTTGTTCTATTTCTATGAGTAACATCTTTTATGGTCATGCACCCAATGTGAGAGGATTGTTCATATTGAATCTTGATAGTGATACACACATACATAACATTGAGACCAAAAGAGTTGGAGTTAACAATGATAGCGCCATATTTTTGTGGCACTGCCGCTTAGGTCATACTGGTGTAAAGCGCATGAAGGAACTCCATGCTGATGGACTTTTGGAGTCACTTGACTTTGATTCACTTGACACGTGCGAACCATGCCTCATGGGCAAGATGACTAAAACTCCGTTCTTCGGAACAATGGAGCGTGCAAGTGACTTGTTGGAAATCATACATACCGATGTGTGTGGTCCTATGAGCGTAGAGGCACGCGGCGGATATCGTTATTTTCTCACCTTCACTGACGATTTGAGTAGATATGGTTATGTCTACTTAATGAAGCACAAGTCTGAAACGTTTGAAAAGTTCAAGCAATTTCAGAGTGAAGTTGAAAATCATCGTAACAAGAAGATCAAGTTCCTACGGTCTGATCGTGGGGGTGAATATCTGAGTTTCGAGTTTGGTGCTCACTTAAGACAATGTGGAATTGTTTCACAGTTGACACCGCCTGGAACACCACAGCGTAATGGTGTGTCCGAACGTCATAATCGTACTTTATTAGAGATGGTGCGATCTATGATGTCTCTTACCGATTTGCCATTATCGTTTTGGGGTTATGCATTAGAAACAGCTGCATTCACTTTAAATAGGGCACCATCAAAATCCGTTGAGACGACAACATACGAACTGTGGTCTGGCAAAAGGCCAAAGTTGTCGTTTCTTAAAGTTTGGGGATGTGATGCTTATGTCAAAAAGCTTCAGCCTGAAAAGCTGGAACCCAAAGCGGAAAAGTGCATCTTCATAGGTTACCCAAAAGAGACAGTTGGGTACACCTTCTATCTCAAATCCGAGGACAAAGTGTTTGTTGCTAAAAACGGAGCTTTTCTCGAGAAGGAGTTTCTCTCGAGAGAATTGAGTGGGAGGAAGATAGAACTTGATGAGGTTGTCGAACCTCTCATCCCTCTAGATGGTGGCGCAGGGCAAGGGGAAACCTCTGTCATTGCGACGCCGGTTGAGGAGGAAGTTAATGATGATGATCATGAAACTCCGGTTCAAGTTTCTGTCGAACCACGCAGGTCGACGAGACCACGTGCTGCTCCAGAGTGGTACGGTAATCCCGTCTTGTCAATCATGTTGTTAGACAACAATGAACCTGCAAATTATGAAGAAGCAATGGTGGGCCCAGATTCCAACAAATGGCTAGAAGCCATGAAGTCCGAGATAGGATCCATGTATGAGAACAAAGTGTGGACTTTGGAAGTACTACCTGAGGGCCGCAAGGCTATTCAGAACAAATGGATCTTTAAGAGGAAGAAGGACGCTGACGGCAATGTGACCGTTTATAAATCTCGACTTGTGGCAAAGGGTTTTTCACAAGTTCAAGGAGTTGACTACGATGAGACATTCTCACCCGTAGTGATGCTTAAGTCCGTCAGAATCATGTCAGCAATAGCTGCATTTTTTGATTATGAAATCTGGCAGATGGATGTCAAAACGGCGTTCCTTAACGGTTTCCTTAAGGAAGAGTTGTATATGATGCAACCCGAAGGTTTTGTCGATCCTAAGAATGCTAACAAGGTGTGCAAGCTCCAGCGATCCATTTATGGACTGGTGCAAGCATCTCGGAGTTGGAACAAACGCTTTGATGAGGTGATCAAAGCATTTGGGTTTATACAAGTGGTTGGATAATCTTGTATTTACAAGAAAGTGAGTGGGAGCTCTGTGGCGTTTCTAATATTATATGTGGATGACATATTGCTGATTGGAAACAACGTAGAGTTTTTGGAGAGCATAAAGGATTACTTGAATAAAAGTTTCTCTATGAAGGACCTAGGAGAAGCTGCTTACATTCTAGGCATTAAGATCTACAGGGATAGATCAAAACGCATGATAGGACTTTCACAAAGCACATACCTTGATAAAGTTTTGAAGAGGTTCAAAATGGAACAGTCCAAGAAAGGGTTCTTGCCAGTTTTACAAGGTACGAGATTGAGTAAGACTCAGTGCCCAGCAACTGATGAGGATAGAGAGCATATGACCACCGTCCCCTATGCTTCAGCCATAGGTTCTATCATGTATGCAATGCTGTGCACTAGACCGGACGTTAGCCTGGCCATAAGTATGGCAGGTAGGTTCCAGAGTAATCCAGGAATGGATCACTGGACGGCGGTCAAGAATATCCTGAAGTACCTGAAAAGGACTAAGGAGATGTTTCTTGTGTATGGAGGTGACGAAGAGCTCGCTGTAAAAGGTTACGTCGATGCAAGCTTTGACACAGATCCGGACGACTCTAAGTCGCAAACCGGATACGTATTTAATCTTAATGGGGGTGCGATAAGCTGGTGCAGTTCCAAGCTGAGCGTCGTAGCAGATTCTACATGTGAAGCGGAGTACATGTCTGCCTCGGAGGCGGCTAAGGAGGGTGTCTGGATGAAGCAGTTCATGACAGATCTTGGAGTGGTGCCAAGCGCACTGAATCCAATAACCTTGTTCTGTGACAACACGGGTGCCATTGCCCTAGCAAAGGAACCACGGTTTCACAAGAAGTCCAGACACATCAAACGACGCTTCAACCTCATCCGCGACTACGTCGAAGGAGAGGACGTAAATATATGCAAAGTGCACACGGATCTGAATGTAGTAGACCCGCTGACTAAACCTCTTCCACGGGCAAATCATGATCAACACCAGAACTGTATGAGTATTAGATTTATTACAATGTAATTCGCATGATGATGTGAGGGCTAGATTATTGACTCTAGTGCAAGTGGGAGACTGTTGGAATTATGCCCTAGAGGCAATAATAAATATAGTTATTATTATGATTCCTGTATCAAGATAATCGTTTATTATCCATGCTATAATTGTATTGAATGAAGACTTATATACATGTGTGGATACATAGACAAAACACTGTCCCTAGCAAGCCTCTAGTTGGCTAGCCAGTTGATAATTGATAGTCAGTGTCTTCTGATTATGAACAAGGTGTTGTTGCTTGATAACTGGATCACGTCATTAGGAGAATCACGTGATGGACTAGACCCAAACTAATAGACGTAGCATGTTGATTGTGTCATTTTGTTATTACTGTTTTCTGCATGTCAAGTATTTGTTCCTATGACCATGAGATCATATAACTCACTAACACCGGAGGAATACTTTGTGTGTATCAAACATTGCAACGTAACTGGGTGACTATAAAGATGCTCTACAGGTATCTCCGAAGGTGTTCGTTGAGTTAGTATGGATCGAGACTGGGATTTGTCACTCCGTGTGACGGAGAGGTATCTCGGGGCCCACTCGGTAATACAACATCACACACAAGCCTTGCAAGCAATGTGACTTAGTGTAAGTTGCAGGATCTTGTATTATGGAACGAGTAAAGAGACTTGCCGGTAAACGAGATTGAAATAGGTATGCGGATACTGACGATCGAATCTCGCGCAAGTAACATACCGAAGGACAAAGGGAATGACATACGGGATTATATGAATCCTTGGCACAGAGGTTCAATCGATAAGATCTTCGTAGAATATGTAGGATCCAATATGGGCATCCAGGTCCCGCTATTGGATATTGACCGAGGAGTCTCTCGGGTCATGTCTACATATTTCTCGAACCCGCAGGGTCTCCACACCTAAGGTTCGACGTTGTTTTATGCGTATTTGAGTTATATGGTTGGTTACCGAATGTTGGTCGGAGTCCCGGATGAGATCACGGATGTCACGATGGTTTCCGGAATGGTCCAGAAACGAAGATTGATATATAGGATGACCTCATTTGATTACCGGAAGGTTTTCGGAGTTACCGGGAATGTACCGGGAATGACGAATGGGTTCCGGGAGTTCACCGGGGGGGGGGCAACCCACCCCGGGGAAGCCCATAGGCATTGGGGTGGCGCACCAGCCCTTAGTGGGCTGGTGGGACAGCCCAAGAAAGCCCTATGCACCATAGGAAGAAAAATCAAAGAGAAAAGAAAAAAAGAGGAGGTGGGAAAAGGGGGAAGGACTCCTCCTTCCAAACCTAGTTGGACTCGGTTTGGAAGGGGAGGGTTGCCCCCCTTGGCTCGGCCGACCCCCTTGGGAGTCCTTGGACCCCAAGTCAAGGCTCCCCCTCCTCCCCCTATATATACGGAGGTTTTAGGGCTGATTTGAGACAACTTTGCCATGACAGCCCGACCACATATCTCCACGGTTTTACCTCTAGATCGCGTTTCTGCGGAGCTCGGGCCGAGCCCTGCCGAGATAAGATCATCACCAACCTTCGGAGCGCCGTCATGCTGCCGGAGAACTCTTCTACCTCTCCGCCTCTCTTGCTGGATCAAGAAGGCCGAGATCATCGTTGAGCTGTACGTGTGCTGAACGCGGAGGTGCCGTCCGTTCGGCACTAGATCGTGGGACTGATCGCGGGACGGTTCACGGGGCGGATCGAGGGACGTGAGGACATTCCACTACATCAACCGCGTTCACTAACGCTTCTGCTATACGGTCTACAAGGGTACGTAGATCACACATCCCCTCTCGTAGATGGACATCACCATGATAGGTTTTCGTGCGCGTAGGAAAATTTTTGTTTCCCATGCGACGTTCCCCAACAATTACCTCTCGTTTTGTTGAGATTGCTATTGTCTCTTTCTTCTTCCTTGGATTTGGTAACTATTGGTTGTCTTTCCAATTTGTTCTCCTATAAAATGCCTATGCATAGGAAGTATGTTAGACTTAGATGTGATTTTCACATTCTTTATGATGCTCTCGTTGTGCTTCAATTCTTGTCTTTTGTGTGAGCATCATTGATTTATCAATGCCTAGCTAAGGGCGTTAAACAATAGCGCTTGTTGGGAGGCAACCCAATGAATTTATCTTTTTTCATTATGTTTTGTTGTGTCCACACCATCATAATTCTTTTATGGTTGTGTTTTTTGTGTTTCTCTTTGTGTTTGAGCCAAGCAAAACCTTTATGACTAGTCTTGGTGAAGGTTGTTTGATCCTGCTGGATAAAGACAGAAACTTTTTGCTCACGAGATGATTTTTCATTTTTATTCAGAAAGAGATTTTGAGTTGATTCTTGTTGTTTCTGGTTGATATGCCTTTTTCCCAGGCAGTCGTAATTTTTAAGATTTTTTGTGGTACCATAAGTATACAAAGTATACAGATTGCTACAGACTGGTCTGTTTTTGACAGATTCTGTTTTTGTTGAGTTGGTTGCTTGTTTTGATGAAACTATGGTTAGTATCGGGGGTACTAGCCATGGAAAAGTGAGAATACAGTAGCCCAACACCAATATAGATAGAATTTAAGTTTGCTACAGTACCAAAAGAAGTGGTAGTTTGTTTTCTTGTGCTAATGTTATCACGAGTTTCTGTTTAAGTTTTGTGTTGTGAAGTTTTCAAGTTTTGGGTGATGTTCTCATGGACAAAGAGATAAGGAGTGGGAAGAGCTCAAGCTTGGGGATGCCCAAGGCATCCCAAGCCAAATTCAAGGACACCAAAAATCCTAAGCTTGGGGATGCCCCGGGAAGGCATCCCCTCTTTCGTCTTCAATCCATCGGTAACATTACTTCGAGCTATATTTTTATTCACCACATGATATGTGTTTTGCTTGGAGCGTCTTGTATCGTAGGAGTATTTTCTTTTTGTTGTGTCACAATCATCCTTGCTGCACACCTTTTTGAGAGAGAGAGACATGCACTCATCGTGATTTTGCTAGAATGCTCATAGTGCTTCACTTATATCTTTTGAGCTAGATACTTTTGCTCTATGTGCTTCACTTATATCTTTTAGAGAACGGTGGTGCGTGACTTGGTAGTTGGCTTATGCTATGAAAGTAGTCCCAAAGGTGATAGGTACCCAAAGAGGATGCAAAAACATCCATCTTCATGTGCATTGAGTAGAAAAAGAAGTCTTGATTCCTCTCAATTAGTTTTGAGACGTGGATTTGGTAATATTAAGAGCTATGTTAGGAGGGTGTTGTGAATCTAGAGATACTTGTGTTGAAGTTAGTGATTCCCGTAGCATGCACGTATGGTGAACCGCTATGTTAGGAAGTCGGAGAATAATTGATCTATTGGTTGTCATCCTTTGTGTTGAGGTCGGGATCGCGCGATGGTTAACACCTACCAACCCTTCCCCTAGGAGTATGCATTTAGCACTTTGTTTTGATTACTAATAAAAACTTTCGCAACAAGTATGTGAGTTCTTCATGACTAATGTTAGTCCATGGTATAGATGCACTTTCACCTTCCACCATTGCTAGCCTCTCTAGTGCCGCGCAATTCTCGCCGGTGCACAAACCACCATATGCCTTCCTCAAAACAGCCACCATACCTACCTACTATGGCATTTTCATAGCCATTCCGAGATATATTGCCATGCAACTCCCACCGTTCCGTCTCATGACTTGTGCCATCACTCTCATATTTCCATTGCATGATCGTAATATAGCTAGCGAGATGTTTTCAACGTCATACGCCATGCTAGATCGTTGCACATCCCGGTACACTGCCGGAGGCATTTCCTATAGAGTCATCATCATTTTGAGCTTTGAGCTGTGAGTAAATAAAAGTGTGATGATCATCATTATTAGAGCATTGTCCCATGTGAGGAAATAAAAAAAGGAGAAAAGAGAAAAAAAAGAGGCCCAAGTGCCCAAACAATATAAAAAGAGAGAGAAAAAGAGAGAAGGAACAATGCTACTATCCTTTTCCACACTTGTGCTTCATAATAGCACCATGTTCTTCATGATTGAGAGCTTCTTGCTTTGTGTTAGAGCATATATCTCCATATGTGGTTTTGGTAATTAATGACAATTCCTATGGACTAATGGTTGCCTTAAGTTACATTTATAGGATTTGTCCATAGGCACTTCTTGAAGTCCATCTGTTGGGTTCAAGGAGTTTATATGATGACCAAGATGGTATTCAAGGTATTATCCAGAGAATGGTCATAGAGACACATGGTTGATCAAGATCTTAGACAAAGAGTAAATCAAGATGATCAACACACAAAGCGTACAAGATGTACCGAGAGGGATCAAGTGATCCCATGGTATGGTAAGCATTGTCCATTACGTGTTTGTGTACTAACCCATGGTCCTCGTGAGAGTTCTATGTGGGGGTTAGGTGTGTTTCCATGGGCTTGCGTCTAGAGGAAGATCTCATACAACCCATGAAGGATGACGTCAAGTGGTGATCGTCATCAAGACACAAGGTTGATCAAGATCTCAGACAAAGCGTAAATCAAGATGATCAACACACAAAGCGTACAAGATGTACCGAGAGGGATCAAGTGATCCCATGGTATGGTAAGCATTGTCCATTACGTGTTTGTGTACTAACCCATGGTCTTTGTGAGAGTTCTATGTGGGGGTTAGGTGTGTTTCCATGGGCTTGCGTCTAGAGGAAGATCTCATACAACCCATGAAGGATGACGTCAAGTGGTGATCGTCATCAAGATGGCGGTGTGCAAGTTCAAGTGGATCAGCATGAAGATATCTTGCTTGAAGCTTGATGTTCATTGTGGTGGCAATGGACTTGTGAAGATATGCTGAAGAGTGTCTCACCCATAGTGAGTATGGGGGAGCAATCAACTAGTCTTCATCAAGCCAATGCAATCAAGAAAGGTGGTCCATCTTGAGGAAGCCAAGATCATCATCATCTAGCTCAAGAGGACGAGGTGCAAGGTATAGGTTTGCCCTTGATAGGTTTTCTGTTTAGGATAGATTGATGTACTATCAAGGGGGGCTCTCAAGTGAGTAGCTTGATCGTATCCTTCGTTGAGAGCTCAAACCATTTGCATCCTTGCATCATACTTCTTGGTTCTTATTTGGTGTTTCTCTTTGTGAGTTTTAGAGCTTATGGTCATCTTCATGACAAGCTCGAGTTCATCGAAAACGGAGTCCATATGCAACTACTATGATGTTTTCGATGTTGGAGTTTTTGCCGGTTCTTCATTCTTAGAGGACTCACATATTTATATCATTGGCATTTTCATATCCGCATGGTCGCTGTTTGGATAGCTCTTGTCGTCCTGAATCCAAAAAGCTTGGGTTTGCTCGATTCGGAGCTCGTATGAGAAAGTTATGGCTATTTCAGTGGCGAGCGGTAGTACCGCTGGACCTAGCGGTAGTACTGCTGGCTGGCGGTAGTACCGCCCCTGGTCAGCGGTAGTACCGCTCCAGGAGCTTAGTACCGCCTGCCTAGCGGTTGTTCGTGGACGGACCTTTTTGCGAAGACTTTCTTGGCGGTGGTAGTGCCTTTGCACTACGAGGGGCCCAGCGGTAGTACCGCTGGAGTGCCAGCAGTAGTACCGCTAGTTGGCGGTAGTACCGCCCCCTGGTCAGCGGTAGTACCGCTGGAGTGCCAGCGGTAGTACCACTGCAGACAGCGGTAGTACCGCTGGAGCTCGGGCTGTAAGTGGGGGTAACGGTCTGATTCCTTCCCCCACTATATAAAGGGGGTCTTCTTCCCCCTTGGTCTCATCTATCCGTTGAGCTCTTGTTCTAACTCCATTGTTGACATTCTTAGAGCTTGCTTACTCTCAATCCCTCCAATGATTCTTGCTTGTTCTTGAGGGAAAAGAGAGAGGACATCTAGATCCACATCTCCACCAATCACTTTCTCCTCTATGTGAGGGGAACCCCTTGGATCTTGATCTTGGAGTTCTTT
Source organism: Hordeum vulgare subsp. vulgare (assembly GCF_904849725.1). NCBI lineage: Eukaryota > Viridiplantae > Streptophyta > Magnoliopsida > Poales > Poaceae > Hordeum > Hordeum vulgare. The sequence continues at coordinate 339,917,948 of NC_058522.1, read as the reverse complement.
GTGAGATCCTTGTTCTTCCTCTCATATTTCTCCATAGCTTTCGTTGTTGTGGAGGGATTTGAGTGTGAAGGACTTGACCACTTCGTGTGTTCTTGCCATTGCATTAGTTGCATCGGTTTGAGTTCTCCACGGTGATACGTGGAAGTGAAGTTTGAGAAGCTTACTACCTTTGGTACTTAGTACCCTAGATATTGTTCTTCGTGGATGCTTTTGCGTCCTAGAAGCTTGGTGGTGTCTCGGAGCTCAATCATTGTGGTGTGAAGCTCCGGGCAAGCGTCGGGGTCTCCAATTAGGTTGTGGAGATTGCCCCGAGCTATTTGTACGGGTACCGGTAACCGCCCCCAAGGGTTGCCACATGTACGGGTTCGGTGACCACCCCCAAGGTTTGCCATTTGTACGGGTTCGGTGACCGCCCTCAAGGGTCCCTTAGTGGAATCATGACATCTTGCATTGTGCGAGGGCGTGAGGAGATTATGGTGGCCTTAGTGGCATGTTGGGGAGCATTGTGCCTCCACACCGCTCCAACGGAGATTAGCATCCGCAAGGGTGTGAACTTCGGGATACATCATCGTCTCCACATACCCCGGTTATCTCTTACCCAAACCCTTTACTTATGCACTTTACTTTGTGATAGCCATATTGTCTCTTGTCATATATCTTGCTATCACTTAGTTGTTTATCTTGCTTAGCATAAGTGGTTGGTGCGCATAGGTGAGCCTAGTTGTTTGTAGGTTTTGTGCTTGACATATTGAGCGTTAGTTTTATTCGCATTTGTTCAAGCCTAAACCTTAATTATTTTAAAGCGCCTATTCACCCCCCCCCCCCTCTAGGCGACGTCCACATCCTTTCACTTCGTCACTACCATATGCTAGTGGGAATCTTCATTTTATAACTTGGCTTGTATATTCCAATGATGGGCTTCCTCAAAATTGCCCTAGGTCTACGTGAGCAAACAAGTTGGATGCACACCCACTAGTTTTCCTTTTGAGCTTTCACATACTTATAGCTCTAGTGCATTTCTTGTATGGCAATCCCTACTCATTCACATTGATATCTGTAAATGGGCATCTCCATAGCCTTTTGATACGCCGAGTCAATGTGACCATCTCCTCCTTTTTGTCTCACAACCACCACTACACTCTATTCCACATATAGTGCTATATCCATGGCTCACGCTCATGTATTGCGTGATAGTTATAAAAAGTTTAGAAAGTAAGAGTGAGAAAACAATTACTTGGCCAATACCGAGGTTGTGCATGATTTACATTAGTTGTGTGAGGATGATGGAGCATAGCCAGACTATATGATTCTGTAGGGATAACTTTCCTTGGCCTTGTTATTTTGAAAGTTCATGATTACCTTGCTAGTTTGCTTGAAGTATTATCGTTTTCATGTCAATAGCAAACTATTGTTTCGAATCTCACGGATCTGAACATTCATGTCACGTGAAAGAAGTTGCAAAGGACAACTATGCTAGGTAGCATTCCACACCAAAAATTCATTCTTTATCACTTCTCTACTCGAGGACGAGCAGGAGTTAAGCTTGGGGATGCTTGATACGTCTCCAACGTATCTATAATTTTTGATGGTTTCTATGTTATTATCTTGTCAAACTTTGGATGTTTTGTATGCCTTTTATATATTTTTTGGGACTAACTTATTAACTCAGTACCAAGTGTCGGTTCATGTTTTTTCCATGTTTTTGACCCCTTTCAGAGGAGATTTTGAAACGGAGTCCAAACGGAATAAAATCCCCGAAAATATTTTTTTCGTAACGGAAGAAGATCAGGAGACTTGAGAGCCAAGGCAGGAGGGCCCAGGGCCCCCACAAGCCCCCACCCCGCGGCCAGGAAGGAGGCCGCGGCCCTGAGGCTTGTGGGCCCCCTGGACACCCTTTACCCTAGGTTTTGCGCCTATATATCCCAAAAATTCCACAAAAAAGCCAGGATATCATTGAAAGTACTTTTCCACCGCCGCAAGCTTCTGTCTTCGCAAGATCCCATCTGGGGCACGTTCTGGTGCCCTGTCGGAGGGGGGATTCGGATACGGAGGGCTTCTTCATCAACACCATGACCTCTCCGATGATGCGTGAGTAGTTCACCATAGACCTATGGGTCCATAGCTAGTAACTAGATGGCTTCTTCTCTCTCTTGGATCTTCAATACAAAGTAATCCAGGATCTTCATGGAGATCTATCCGATGTAATCTTCTTTTGCGGTGTGTTTGTCGAGATCCGATGAATTGTGGATTTATGATCAGATTATCTATGAATCTTATTTGAATTTCTTCTGATCTCTCTTATGCATGATTTCATATCCTTATAATTCTCTTCGAGTTGTGGGTTTTGTTTGGCGAACTAGATCTATGATTCTTGCAATGGGAGAAGTGCTTGGTTTTGGGTTCATACCGTGCGGTGACCTCACCCAGTGACAGAAGGGGTAGCGAGGCACGCATCGTGTTGTTGCCATCAAGGGTAATAAGCTGGGGTTTTCATCATTGGTTTGATATTATCCCTATACATCATGTCATCTTGCTTAAGGCATTACTCTGTTCGTCATGAACTCAATACACTAGATGCATGCTGGATAGCGATCGATGTGTGGAGTAATAGTAGTAGATGCAGAAAGTATCGGTCTACTTGTCTCGAACGTGATGCCTATATGTATGATCATTGCCTTAGATATCGTCATGACTTTGCGCGGTTCTATCAATTGCTCGACAGTAATTTGTTCACCCACCGTGATATTTGCTATTTTGAGAGAAGCCTCTAGTGAACACTATGGCCCCCGGGTCTACTCCACACCATATTTTCAGCCTTACACTTTTTACTTTGTTGCACTTTCCGCCTTCAGATCTCACTTTGCAAACAATCTTGAAGGGATTGACAACCCCTTTGAAGTGTTGGGTGCAAGCTCCTTTGTGTTTGCGCAGGTACTCTGGACTTGACGAGACCCTCCTACTGGATCGATACCTTGGTTCTCAAACTAAGGGAAATACTTACTGCTCATGTTCTGCATCACCCTTTCCTCTTCAAAGGAAAAACCGACGCAAACAAGAGAAGTAGCAAGAAGAATTCCTGGCGCTGCCGGGGAAGGACTTTTGTTGCCGTAGCAGTATGTGACTCCTCCATTTGTCCAATTAGTTTTTTCTCTAGTGCCTTATTCGTTGCATATTTTTGCTGCCTTGGTGACCCTGTTGTTGAGCTTTGCATGCTAATTTTAGCTGGTCCCATTAGTTTTGATGCGTGATATGGCCTCTAGGCACTTGTAGGAGTAGTTGCTATGAGTTTAGTTGAGCCTTGTTCACTTTTCCTTTGAGTCACTGAAAATTTCAGAAAAGGAAGATGTTCAGGAGAAACTATCATGGTGGTTCCTCAAGCAAGAGAGGCCCCCGTCTCGCAATTCGGGAACCCGATCCTTACCAACCGAGGAACGCACAGGTACAACCATGTGAATGGCCTTCTGATGAATTCATGATTGATGCAGGTTTCAAAGACGAGTTTGATACACTTGTTCACAATGTTGGACTTGAAGGATTCATCTCTGATAAATGTGAACAGTATACTACTCTCACTGCCTCTTTTGTTCGTAGATTCAAATTTTCAGCTGGTCGTGACACATCTGTACTGTTTGATCTCTATGACAAATCGTATACCATGGATTTAGAGGATTTCAATAGAATTTGCAAGATACCTGATTGGGGTAGTTTCAATGATCCTCCTAAATCTTCGGTTAGGGATTTTTTTCTCTAGTATAACTGGTTGAGAAACTAGAGATATTACGCAGGCTTCCATGGGGAGCATTCATTTTCCTGCCTTGCATTACTTTGCCCTCTTCATAGATAGATGCATTAACGGCAAGATTGAGCATTGTCACCTCTGCGCACCTGACCTTAGTATTCTTAAGAGCGCAGTAACGGGCGATAGAAGTTTCAACATGGGAGCTATAATAGCGAGGAGGCTAAATAATAATGCTAATGAAGGGGATTTCTTTGGTGGGATATATGCCACTCGCATAGCAAATTTTCTTGGAGTACCCATCCGCGAAGGAGATCCCCCACTCCATACAACTTTCCTTGTTCGCGCCGCTATGACACGCTATCAGTTCCTTGAGAGGGATAATGACTCCCTCCTATATCGGTTAATATTTAACCAACAGCGTGTTTTCCATATTACCCTTCCTGCTCCTGCCTTCTTTGACTTTCACGTAAAACGGAGATATTACATAACCAGAGGAGAGGCAGAGCAGTATGAGAGGGAGGCAAAGGTTGATCGCCTCCGTGAGGCAGCTATTCAGGCGGTAGCTGCAGCGCTCCCGTACAACCCCCATTATGATTTTGGATATCGCCCGGACCATCCTTGGGAGTAGACCAACTTAGGCCAAAAGCATAAGCTTGGGGGAGTACGTGCTTCTCACCAACTTTATATTCTTGCTTACGCTTTCACTTTGTTAGTCGGTGTTCACACCTTGCCGCTGTATCATCCATGCTAGTTTATTTCTTTTTCTCATTTTGTTCTCGTGTGTTTGTCTAGTTTGACAAAACCCAAAAAGATTTCTCGTTCTTCTTTTGCTTGTTGGGAGCTTTCCTGTGTAAATAGTTTTCTTTTTCTTTGGGTCAAGGTAGAAGACCATGGTTACAATGTCTAGTGGCTCTCGCATGTATACATGTTTATCTGTCAAAGAGCCATATTACTTTGTCTTCTCCTTTGTGTTTGCTTGCAAATTCCAGCTTAGTCAAATGCATGAGCACTCTTATTATTGTTCACATCATTCGGTCGTGCAAGTGAAAGGCAATACTGACGATATATGATGAAGTGACTGAGCCTGGAAAAGCTGGTATGAACTCGATCTATTTTGTTTTTGTAAATATGACTAGCTCATCGTTCCTAATTCAGCTTTGTTGTAAGAGAAACATGTTTGCAATGACAACTTAGAGATCATAGTTTCTGATGCCATGCTTAATTAGCTAGGATCTTATAATGGTTTATCTTGGATGCCAACATGAATTTTGAGATGATTATGATGTAGTATGATAGGATGGTATCCTCCTTTGAATGATTCAAGTGGCTTGACTTGGCGCATGTTTACGCATGTAGTTGAAACAAATCAACATAGCCTCTATTATATTCATGTTTATGGTGATTTATGTCCTACTCATGCTTGCACTCAATGTTGGTTAACCTCAATGCATATTGATGACTGTTGTCGCTCTCTAGTTGGTCGCTTCCCAGTCTTTTGCTAGCCTTCACTTGTACTAAGCGGGAATACTGCTTGTGCATCCACTTCCATAAACCCAAAGTTGTTCCATATGAGTCCACCATATACTACTGGGAAAACAATTTTTAACGACGGTACATGTGGTCGTTAAAGGTCGGATTGTCGTCGTTAAAGGTCATTAATGACCACAATCTGCTGGTCGTAGTAGGCTCCATTGTTAAAAGTATAACGACCACATACCTTTTGTGGTCGTTATTCTTACAACGACGAGATAATGTGTAGTCGTCAATCGCAAGGTAATAACGACCACAATTATATTATTAACGACCACTTATGTGGTCGCTAATAATGCTATTGTTCTAAACAAAGTATCATTACCGACTACTCTCTTCACACTTTGATGTGCTTTCAGAACCACCTATATTTAATATAACTTTCCATTCAACAATCACTCTATGCCACATCCAACATCTCAACTGTAACATCCACATTAATATAGAAACAAAAGAATCTGAATTGAAAGGAACATAGCCGCTTTTATTAATAGAAATACAAATATTCCGAAATACAATTCTGAAATAAAAATATCATTTAAGAAACTTGAGTCAAAAAGCACTCCTTATAAGATTGTACTTTCTCATATCTATCTGGAAAATAAGCAGCTAGAAAATAAAATATTTATTAATCTTCAATCGAATAACACCATCGTTGTTTGAATGGATATCATTCTTCATCACCAATTACAATGCCTCCAGATCCTTCTATATACTACAGTTGGGCCATTAGTCCTACAAAATGTTGAATACTTTATGAAAGTTAGTCCTCATAAATAAATTGGCACAAAGTATAATAGCATATAAAATCGATGTATAAACTTCATCATATCATTTCACATGTCACTATCATTGTTGGCATCAACTTCATCGATAATAGCTGCAATATTATGAGTAACTTGAAAACAATAAAGCGTAGGAACAATTATTGGTATAGCACATGATACTTAGAAACTCGCTTTTGGAATCATCTGCATTCCAATATGAACTAAATAAGCAACCACATTATTGGCGCATCATTTACATCTATGAAAATAAGCAACCACATTATACCATCTAGTAGAATTGAATAACATTTTTATGGTTGCATGGTACCTTTTGTATTTAACTTGTACTTTTTCCAGAGTTCCACATCTTGCATATGAGGGCTGCGAGTGACCCTTTTTATGCTGAAATTTCCTAATTGACTTGATTTGCAAGGTCCGTCTAGCAATACCTTGGTGCACCAGTCCAGACTTATTCAACTCTGAGTAGCATCTTTTCCGAGCTAATAATATGAAGTTTCCATACGTGTGATGAGTCATTGCGATAACCTATATATATAGCGTTAGTTTGAAGTGTGCACAAAGGCTATACAGAGTATAATTAATAAATTAAATAAATGAATTTTGATGTATTGAAAATGAATTACTGGATGCTAAATCATATAAAGTATTTTCTCTGTAAAAAATATAAAAGCATTTAAGTCACTATGGAGGGAGTAAATACATAACTACTTGTGTCACTGTTTATTACTCCCTCAGTCTCATAGTGTAAGATGTTTTTTGACGCTACACTAATGTCAAAAAATGTGTTACACTAGTGTCAAAAAATGTCTTCCATTATAAGAAGGAGGGAGTAATAAGGAAGAAAGCTAAAATACGAAGAAAATCAATTACTACAGATTAAGACTTGCATACACGTGGCATAATGTTGTTAGTACGATGAGTCAGTCCTAACTGTGAATTACAACAACCAAGAATTGTAAGCACCTATGTATGGCCGAAAAAAGGTTGCGCCATTGTTAGTGTGTTCCTTCTAATGAGATACTTGATGCAGTTATCTCATATCCTTTTAGAGCTCAGCTTGATATGCTTCCTGTAATCATGCACGTGACCTTGTTGCCTGGAGAACAAAATTAACTTATTAAAGAAACAGAACAAGTATGCTTCCCCTAATCAGCTCAGGTTGCTACTACTTACGAATATTTAATTGCTATAGTGTAGTAATATGACATCTTAGAGTTAACTTTTATTTATCGCTGCACATGATGAATGGTTCAGAATTGACAAAACGATTAGCATTAGTAGTCATCAAAATGCAAGCTCTACAGTTTTTCAGACAGACTAAACATACAACCACACTGCAGCTTGCTGCTGCAACCTGTGTGGTATATTCCTCGATAGCCTCCCTAACATGGATATAATAAAATTCATTAGCTGATGGACTTATGAAGTTTCAGATTACGCGGCTGCAGTCTATGTCTTATCTGCTTAATAGTTTCCAGTGACAACTATACGCTGACCTTTGAAAGAAAATAAGTCGAAGTTGACTCAGCCAATGTCTCAGATCTCAAGCGAACCTCACCTGCACCACCATCAATTTTCCACAGTCCCTCGTGCGTCCGTCGATTCATGGCCGCCCATGCAGTGCAAGGGCCAGCAATTGGCTTGCTGCGACTGCATCGTCGACCCGCGCCGCAAGTGTGTGCTCAAAGGCGCCTTTCATGCCTGCAATACGGTGATGAATATCATGTCTCCTCGGCCACAAGGCAGGCGACTACCATATCTAAGGTCAATGAACCTTCTATGAAATTAGGAAAGAGGATCTCAGCTGTTGCTCCGAGCTTCCGCTAGCTGCTATGTGCCCCAAGGAGAGATGACGGACACAATTCATGTCTACGATCTATGGGATGGGGTAGCGCCGCCATGGTTCTCATGGACTTGAGTCCTGGATAAGTAATAAACCTAAGTTGTAGCTTGATTTTTTTTTCTGACGGGAAGGCAACTTGCAGATTGATATTTACGCATCCTTTCCTGAGATGAAAAAAATAATCATTAATTCTAAAATCAACAACGACCATGGGATACACTAAATTAACGACGGGTAGACCGTTGGTCGTCATGAGGATCGAGCAGGCCAAAGTTGCACTTGTAGCCAGCCCGTTGTACTAGTAACGACCAAGTGTTACCTTTGATTGGTCGTTGATGCCCTAATTTTTAGTAGTGATACCTACCTATATGCGGTATCTACCTGCCGTTCCAAGTAAATTTGCATGTGCCACTCTCTAAACCTTCAAGAAATGATCTCTTTTGCATGCCCGAACCGCTCATGTGGTGACAAGGGTCGATCAGTATCTTCCATGCTAGGCGTGTTATCCTCGATATGTGTTTATTCACTATCATTCACGAGAAAGGGGCCGGTAATTGGAATGCCTAGTTCCATGCTCAAATCGGAAAGATACTTGTAAACAAAACTCCCCCTGGATTGTTGTTGGTATGGACGACACCCGAGTATTCGGCTAGTCGTGGAGTGTGATTGATCGGTGGTGGGGGAGTCAAAACTTTACTTTTCTGTTTGGGAACCGCCTATAGTATGTGTAGCATGGAAGATGGTGAAAACTCTTGGTCATTGCGTTGACAATGAAAGCATGCCATCCAAAATTATTTATCTCTGTCTTCAAAGCTGGAGCTCTCGCACCTCTGCAAATCAATGCTTCCCTCTGCGAAGGGCCTATCTATTTATGTTTCTATTGAGTCATCCTCTTCTTTCAAAAATCACCAATTAGAGAGCACCTCCGTCATTTTTATGCTTTTCTATTAATTCATATTGAGTATGATTGTGACTGGATCTTCTTTGCCATGAATCACAATGTTCAGTCAGCCCTTGGTCTTTGAAGGTGCTCCGCATTTATGTTTTGCGGTCTCAGAAAGAGCTAGCGAGATACCATTTGTTCATATTGCTTCATGATTGTCTTGATTGAAGTGTTGACGTTTGAAACTTATTATTATTGCTCGCTAGTTGATTATGCCATTGATATGAGTTCCTCTTGAGACCTGAATGTCATTGCTTATGTGGTTAGCTTATGATCTTGCTGAAAATCTGAATATGAGTTAAATATAATTGCAACAACAAGATCAAACAGAGTTCGTAAAAGTTTTTCTTTTGTCTCTTTCAGTTTGTCAACTGAATTGCTTGAGGACAAGCAAGGCTTTAAGCTTGGGGGAGTTGATACGTCTCTGTTGTATCTACTTTTCCAAACTCTTTTGCCCTTGTTTTGGACTCTAATTTGCATGATTTGAATGGACTAACCCGGACTAACGTTGTTTTCAGCAAAATTGCCATGGTGTTGTTTTTGCGCAGAAATAGAAGTTCTCGGAATGACCTGGAAATTTACGAGGATTTTTTGTGGAATATATAAAAAATACTCGCGCAAGAATCAACCGGAGGAGTGGAGCGAGGAGCCCACAAGCCCACCAGGCGCACCCCCCTGGTCACGCCTAGCAGGCTTGTGGGGCCCTCGGAGCTCTGCCGCCTCCAACTTCAGCTCTGTTTAGTCCCTTTCGTCCGGAAAAAAAATCAAGGAGAAGAGTTCATCGTGTTTTACGATACGGAGGTGCCGCCACCACCTGTTCTTCCTGCGGAGGGCAGATCTGGAGTCCGTTATGGGCTCCGGAGAGGGGAGATCATCGCCATCGTGATCACCAACCTTCCTTCATCGCCAATTCCATGATGATCTTCACCGTTCGTGAGTAATCTCATCGTAGGCTTGTTGGACGGTGATGGGTTGGATGACATCTATCATATAATCGAGTTTGTTTTGATGGGGATTGATCCCTAGTATCCACTATGTTCTGAGATTGATGTTGCTACTACTTTTCCATGCTTAATGCTTGTCACTAGGGCCCGAGTGCCATGATTTCAGATCTGAACCTATTATGTTCTCGTCAATATATGTGTGTTCTTGATCCTATGTTGCAAGTTGTAGTCACCTACTATGTGTTATGACCCGGCAACCCCGGAGTGACAATAGCCGGAACCACTCCCGGAGATGACCATAGTATGAGGAGTTCATGTATTCACTAAGTGCTAATGCTTTGTTCCGGTTCTCTATTAGAGGAGAACCTTAATATCCCGTAGTTTCCATTAGGACCCCGCTGCCACGAGAGAGATGGACAATAGATGTCATGCAAGTTCTTTTCCCTAAGCACGCATGACTACATACGGAATACATACCTACATTACATTGACGAACTCGAGCTAGTTACATATCTCCCCGTGTTATAAATGTTGCATGATGAATATCATCCGGCATAATTATCCATCACCGATCCAATGCATACGAGTTTTTCCTACTTGTCCTTGATACGTTACTTTTCCGCTACTGCTGTCACTGCTGCTACTGTTACTCTGTCGCTATTGCTGTCACTGCTGCTACTATTACCGTTGCTACTATTGCTTTCACACTACTTTGCTACTGATACTTTGCTGCGGATACTAAGTCTTTCAGGTGTGGTTGAATTGACAACTCAACTGCTAATACTCGAGAATATTCTTTGGCTTCCCCTTGTGTCAAATCAACAAATTTGGGTTGAATACTCTACCCTCGAAAACTGTTGTGATCCCCTATACTTGTGGGTTATCAATGGCCAACTTAGAGCTCGACCCTGTGCGCTTCGTCGCGCAGGGCCATAACATCATCGATGGAGGCCCTGATCGCCTCCCACGGACCTTCATCACGCCGGCCATCCACATTACACGCAGGCATGAACACTACATCATCGCCGAAGTGATGCCACCACTGTGACAGCCCGATGCCGACGTTCCAGAAGATTCCCCTTCTATTCCGTTTTCGTCGTGTGTCTATTTTCTTTTGTCGCATCATCATCGCATCATGTGCATCATCAGCATTGCATCGACATCTCCGTTGCCGTCGGTTTTCAAAGGTTGCATCCGTTGTTAGTTGCCGGTTCTCGTCGTTGTTCGTTCCGAGCCCGGCCACACACGCACGCGCCCGCGGCAACGTTTAAATCTTGTTTTCAAAAGTGTGCGTAAAACTTTCTCTGATCGGGTTGGAATTTGACGTGTGGTCGTATTTTAATATAGGTAGGCCGCCTGTCAAGTTTCGTCGCAATCGGAGTCCGTATGGTACCCGAACGGTCGACCGTAGCGGCACCGTATTCGGTCTACCGTCAGACGGTTATCGGTGTTTCAAATCGCGTTGCCGCGCCGCCCGTTTTCCCTCTCGTCTCCGGTAAACCACCCTACACGGCCACTTACCCATTCCTGCGTTCAGAATTATCAGATTCTGACTGCGCGGTTGGATCCGGAACGGAATTCCGGTTAACCTAGCCCCCCCCCATTTGTCTATAAATAGACCCCTCCTATTTTTTTGAGGCAACCAACCCCCTCTCTCCTCGAAAACCGTGCCCGCCTGCCCCTAACCCTAGCCAGATCCGCAACCACTCTCTCCCCCAGCGTCGTGGGCCCGCGGAGCCCATCGCAGGCCCACCCGGGCCCGAGTCGCCGCCGCCCCATTCTGCCTGCATCGCCCCGTAGCCGTCCTCGCCAAGGACCTCAAGGGTCCTCCCCACGGCGCCCCTCCCCGAGGCAGCAGGCTCTCCCTGCCCTGAGAAGGCCCTCGCCGGTCGCCAGCCCCACCGCCAGAGTGCTTCGCCGGAGACCTCCGCCAGCCTACCGTCGCGCCGCTCTGCCCTAGCGCCGTTCGAAGGAAGCAGCCATCCCCGAGCCGTTGTTCTCCTCCCGTGCTGCGCCGTCCCGTGCCCTCGCATCCCGTCGGCCGGTAGCTGCCCCAGGAGACGTCAGATCCGGTTAGGCCGCCCGGATCCGCTCGCTGCACCTGCGCCTTCGCCCCGCCGCCAGGAGGCGCCGTCGTCGTGCGCGTCCTCGGTCCCGGTCGGGAGGACCAGGGAGACGAGGTCGCTCACCCTCGCGATGACCCTTCGAGTGGGCCGGCCCGTGCCCCTGCGAGGCCCACGAGCCAGCGCCTTCCTCTTGCCGTAGCCAGCGTCGGCCTGTGCACCGCATCGGCCCATCTCCCCAGGCCCAAGGTGAGGCGCCCTGTTCCCCCTATCTTGCGCTCGCGCGTGATTTAGTTATATGGCGCCGAATGCCCAGTTTCGGCCCGGTAAGCAGATTAGGCCCGTTAGTTCTTTTTTAGGTTTTTGGATTTTTATTTAAATTCCAGGATTTTGCTAGTTTTTAAAACTGCCGTAGTTTATTAACCGTAAATCGGATCGCGACGTGTAGCATATGAATTTTTGGTAGTTTTGCGCATAGACTATGTATTTGCAACTTGCACAATTGTTTGACGTCGTTTAGTGTGACGTATGTCTAGAATCGTGTGATGTCTATAATGTTTTTGCCCGTAGTTATTTTTTCGCGCGCGCCCGGATTGCTCGAATGCCTTAGATAAAATGTCCATGTTTTAGGAACCTTTTTGCCATGTATTTTAGAGTAGTCATTGGTATTTTTGCGTGTAGGGATTTGCCGCTAGTTTATCTCGCATTTACGTGTGGCAATATTTTTGTGTTGCAACCCCCACATGTTTTATATGTTTTCGGGGTAGAAAAATCCATAGGATTTTTCTATGCAATTAGTTTTAGCTTTTGAGCAAGTTAGTTCGCGCGATATTTTGCTATGTTGCCCTCTTGTCTATTTCGTAGGATTCATTTCGTGCTTCGTTTGAAGGAGTTGTCAACTAGGAAGTTGTTCTTTGATGTTTACTCTAGCCCCTGGTATTTTTGGTTGCAATAGAAATGCATGTTTAGGTGTGGTTTTCTTGATCTAAAGTTGCTAGAAATAGTGTTGATTTGGAGGTGCCGAAATATTTCTGAGTCTGAGATTTGTTATATTTTGTTGATGTCTTGTCTTGCTTATATCTTGTGTTATGTAGCTCTTTTGAGGTTAGTCCAATGGAGTTAGTTGTAGACTTTGTGTTTCTCTAGCATTATGTGAATTTTCATGCCATTTGGAGTCTTGTAGCTTATGATTTTGCTGCTTTCAATATGCCTTCAGATCGAAAACTGCAGCTTCATAAACTGCTATTTTCACTAAGTCTGAAACTGTGCGTGAGATGCCATTTTGTGACTTCTTTTCCTAGTGATCCTTGCTGCCATGCTAGTTGTTGTTAGTTGTTTGTTGTAGTGATTCTTGCCCTCTATCGTGTCATGCCTTGGTTGATTATATTGGAGTTGAGTAGCTCGTAGTTGTGGGGTGTAGTAAATGCTATGTGGCTGATTTTGGTAGATTGTGGTGATATCTTGTTTTGCTCGTAGTTTTTGATCCGTAGCTCCGATTTGATCGTGTCCTATATGAAACTTGCTTAGAATCTCGTGTAGTTTCATTTGCTCTTGCTGGTTGTATGTTTCGAAGAGTTCGTGACCGCTGTTGCACACATATTGCATTCATGCCATCATATCTTGCGATGCTTGTATCTTTTGATCCGTAGCTCCGTTAGAGAAGTTCTCTATGTGTAAATTGCTTGTAACAACGCGTAGAATCACATGAACCTTTTTGATTTGCTGTTTAACAACTAATTAAATGTGTTAGTTCAGATCTGGACAGAATTGTAAATTAACATGTGAGGTCATTTCGGAGGTGCTATAAGTCATTTCTGACCTCATTTAAAATGCCTAGATAGGTAGTTTAATTGCGCTTCACCTCTTGCCATGTTTAACCACATTTAATATTGCCGTGTATCTAATCGGGATAAAATTAAATAATTAAACGTGGAGTTTCGTCAATATGCAACTCGTTGTATATTGAACTTCACTTAATGTGTAGTGTTTGCTTGTCGTGAGTTGTCATGCCGTGACTTGCATGTTTTCAGTTGCTCATGCATCATTTGTGTTGTGCATCATGTGGTGAACATCGTGTGTTGATTTTTGTTTCCAGTTTGCTTCGTCTCGATAGAGTTCCACAAGCGTGTCGGATTGTGAGGACCTGTTCGACTACATCGGTTCGTCTGCTTCACGGAGTCATTCTTCTTCCAAGCGAGATCTCAGGCAAGATGACTATTTCCCTAGATACCATTACTATCATTTCCATGCTAGTTTTACCGCTTCTATCGTTTATGTCCCGTTGCCTACCACATGTTAAATATTAGCCTCTCGACAATGCCATGAAAACCTTCAACCTGTTCAACCTAGCAAACCACTGATTGGCTATGTTACAGCTTGCTTAACCATGTGTTAGTGTTGCTAGTTGCAGGTGCAGTTGCTTCCATGTGATAACATGGGTTCCTTGTTATATCACCATATTAATGCTATTTAATTTATTGCACCTATATACTTGGTAAAAGGTGGAAGGCTCGTCCTTTCTAGCCTGGTGTTTTGTTCCACCTTTGCCCCCTTAGTTTCGGCTACGGGTGTTATGTTCCATGAGCGCTCCTAACACGATCGGGGTTGTTATGGGGACCCCCTTGATAATTCGTCTTAGATTAAAGTTGGTCTGGTAAGGCCCAACTTCGGTTCTACATTTGCTCAACATAATAACTTTGATAATACTAAAATGCATAGGGAGTTAGCGCTACCCGAGGAGTAATTTTACATAAACAAGGGGGGCCAGTGCTGATGGTGTTGGTCCCAAACGGTCTGCCTGTAGGGCCACCGCGAGGAAACTCGAGGTTTGGCGCTCGTAGCTAGTTCCATCCGTCGTGTCCTGAGAACGAGATACGCGGCTCCTATCGGGATCGTCGACACGTCGGGCGGCCTTGCTAGATTAGTTTTACCTTTGACGAGATATCTTGTGCATCGGGATTCCGGTGATGCTTTGGGTAATCTCAGAGTTGATGTTTTCCACTAAGGAATCCGACGAGATCGCGAGTGTCGTGATCGAGGAGTTCTATGTGGCTTGTGGTAATTTGTGATGGACTAGTTGGAGCACCCCTGCAGGGTTAAATCTTTTTGGAAAGTCGTGCCCGCGGTTATGTGGCAACGTGGAAACTTTGTTTAACACTGGTTCTAGATAACTTGAAGTTAACTTAATTAAAATATGCCGATTGTGTGCGAAACCGTGACTGTCTCTTTCGTGAGTTCCTTCTCCAATCGAGGACACGGTGGGGTTATGTCTGACGTAGGTAGGTGTTCAGGATCATTCTTTTGATCATCAGTAGTGACATCTGCTATGCATAGAACTTCCCCCTCTTATTTCTTGTACTCGTAAGTTTAGACACCGTATATATGCTTAGCCGCTGTTGCAACCTCACCACTTAACCATGCCTCACCCATTAAGCTTTGCTAGTTTTGATACCTTTGGAAATGAGATTGCTGAGTCCCCTGTGGCTCACAGATTACTACAACAACACCGGTTGCAGGTACGGGTAAAGGTTACTAGACGCGAGTGTGTTGATTGTTCATTTGGAGTTGCTTCTTCTTCTTCATCATCGATCTAGGATGGGTTCCAGGCCGACAGCCTGGGATATCAAGGATGGACGTCGTTCCTCTTTTGTCGTTTGTTTTAGTCCGTAGACGTACCCTGCTCTTCGTCATGATGTTAATGTATTGTACTGCTGTGACTCTGATGTAGCATGTGGCGAGTGTAAGCCAATTCTATATATATATATATATATCTTATTTTCAGTACATGTACTTGTAACGATATCCATTCTTGCGACAAGACGAGATGCGCTTCTATCCCCGACGAGGCCCTCATGCCAAATTGAGAATAGGGTCGCATCTTGGGCGTGACAAGCACCTCCTGCTGAGTTGGTCGCCCAGGTACGGTAAGAGGTTGTCGCCCTTCTGCTTAATAGGGGTTTTCATGTTCGCTCCGCACAACCATGGATTGAGGGGGTTGGATTGTTTGAACTCCGGGACGCTGCGGAAAGTTTTGCTGTTGTTCAGATGGTCCCCCAAGACCCGGGGAACGACACTTTTGTTCGATGCATGAGGCACAACGATGGCGCAGGTTTTAGAGGTCAAACTGGTTTTCATCACGGTTGTCTGATGCTTTTGGGGGTCCCTTTGGACTTCTGCAACACAAATGATCTCCGGGCAGCGGTCAACACATTCGTTCAGTTCCACCATTGGGTCAGTGATGATCCGTTTTTGGTTTGCTCCATTATCTTCGCATCCTTTCCACATGATATGTTGGTTCCGCGGAGCGTCACTTTCTCAGAATATGCCGCCTGGGGAGGGGCTAAGGTCTCTTGGTCAGCGCTTGTGTACATCTTGGGAGCAGCTTTTGCCGAGCAGATGCCCAATGACGAAGACCATATGCCCCTCAATGGAAATCCTCATCCACTTCCTAGGCAACTCGTCAACGATAATCTGATGTTTGCATTGCCGCCATACCCTGCTCTTGGGTGGAATGCGGTGCCGCAACCACCCCCGGAGCCAGAGCCGCAAGTTCAGGATGCAGGAGGATGGGGTTGGGAACCTGATGCTCCGGATGCTCAACCTGCTGCACCAGAACAAGATCAGGAATCTATGGTCATTGACCAGCCAACTTCCTGTGACTCAGCCCATGAGGTGGTGGTCGTGGATCCTCAACCTACTCTGGCTAGGGCCGCTGCTGTGGAGGTAGCTGCTACTGATCCTGCTCCCCCCCCAATGGTGGCGTTGTGGAGGTAGATGACAATGCTGAAGAAGAAGCGCTAGAAGAAGCAGAGCATGCTGTGGAGAAGGCTCCTGTTTTCAATCCCTTGGCAATTGTCCCCTATCAGCGGCCCACAGTCCAACCAACTAACCTGGTTGTTGGTGCGGCCAGGGTTTTTTATGGTCCTACTCTACCGCCTGTGATTTCCTGGTCGAGGTCTTTCGAAGCACTTATGGGTGAGGCATGTACTATGCACGTCCCTCGCCATCTCCAGATGCCCACGACGTTGCCGATCATGATCCCCAAGCGCTCATGGTCATCTGCTTTTGATGATGATGATACGGGGCCAAGTTTGGTCTCCATGGATAGCACCCCTGCTCCTTCCCCAGAGGTAACTCATGTCAGCACACTTCCATCTACTGAAGATATTTTCTCTTTTGAATCGCCTGCTGTCACCAAGAAGGGGCCCCGCAAGCAAACCACGCCCATCGTCGACTCCTCAGTTCATCGCTGCACGAGGGGTTCCATCAAGCGGGATGGTTTCAAGCATGTGTTGCAGGAACTCCCAATGCACGTACCTAAGTGGATGAGCCCGAAGGCCAAGCCCATGCAGGTTCCAGGGGAAGAATCAACATCTTAGGGGGAGGTCCCTCCGGCAAAGCCAATCCCTGTGATTCAAGGAGTTGGCCAATAGCTTGGGATTGTCGTTGAGAAGCTTTATGTGGATCGACTTATGGAAGATCCCGCCGTCTCCAAGCCCCCGACCACTAATATTTAATTTAATGTTGTTATTGCTCTGCTTTGCTGGTTGTTCCGTTGGTCGGACTACTGCTCGCTGTCTTTTACAGCTTTCTGAACCTTGGTTGCGTGGGTTATTATGTAACTACGCTTTTGCTATCACTCATAGTTGTTATGGATAGTCGATCTACGAGAAGTTGGCGCGTTCTCTGCTGGAATGTACGTCGTTTAAATTCGGATTATAGGCAACGAGCAGTTCATAACAAAATTGATGAGAGCTTGGCCTCGGTGGTTTGCTTACAGGAAACCAAAATGCAATCCATTGATTTTTGGTCAGCCAGAAGCTTTTGCCCTAAAAGATTCGACCAATTTGCATACTCCCCCTCTCGTGGTGCCTCTGGTGGGCTTATAACTTTATGGAACTCTTCTGTCCTTACTGGAACTTTAGTTGAGTGCCAGCCCTTTGGTCTAATTATATCTTTTACCTCGAATCATACTGCTGAATCTTGGACGCTGGTCAATGTCTATGGTCCTTGTCAAGGGGAGGCTAGAGACCTTTTTGTCAGCTGGCTTTACAATCTCAACATCCCTGCCTATGCTAATTGGATGCTGCTTGGAGATTTTAACTTTATTCGATCACCATCTAATCAAAACCTCCCTAGGGCTGATGTGAATGATATGTTCATCTTTAATGAGATCATTAGTCATCTAGGACTGTTGGAATTACCTATTAAGGGCAGATCTTTTACGTGGTCCAATATGCAAGATTCACCACTGCTGGAACAATTGGATTGGTTCTTCACTTCTGCTAATTGGATTTCATCATATCCTCTTACACAGGTTCTACCTTTAGCCAAAACTGCTTCTGACCATGTCCTCTATGCAGTAACAGTCAACACTTCCATCCCAAAATGCAATCTCTTTCAGTTTGAAAACTATTGGGTGGAGATGGATGGTTTATGGACTGTGTTAAGGATTCTTGGAAGATTCTCTCTAAGAAAGGCCACATCACTGCTATCATCATGGACAAGTTGAAACACTTAAGCCAGGCCCTAAAGAAATGGCAAACAAACCTCTCTCAGCTCAAACTACTCATTGCTAGATGCAACCAAGTAGTGCTTTGCCTTGATGATCTTGAAGAGCTTAGACCTCTGTCCAGGCCTGAAGCTAACTTCAGGGTAATTGTAAAACTCCACCTAGATCATCTTTTACATCTACAGTTCCTTTACTAGAAAAAGAGCCACCATCAGATTTATCAAGGTTGGAGAAGAGAACACTAAGTTCTTCCATGCCATGGCAACAGAAAGATACAGAAGAAATTATATTTCATCTCTTAAGTTGAATGATGGATCCATCATCTTTGATCATGAGCAGATTGATGGGTGTTTCTGGCCTTCTTTCAAGGACAGGATGGGATCCTCTCAAGGTATTAACATGGCATTTAACCTTCAGTCCCTCATTCATATGGTGAATGGACTTGATGTTTTAACACAACCATTTTCAAGATGGAAATGGATAAGACAGTGCAAAAATGCCCATTGACAAAGCCCCTGGTCCAGATGGTTTCAATGGTCTCTTTTTCAAGAAATGATGGGCTATTATTTGCTCTGAATTTTATCAACTTGTTGCTGATTTCCATGCTGGCACTGCAAAGATGGAAAATATGAACTCATCCTATATTACTTTGATACCCAAGAAGAGTTCACCTGAGCAAGTTGGTGACTTCATACCTATCTCTCTAACTAGGATGGGGCTTAAGTTCTTATCCAAAATGGTGGCCAATAGATTACAGTTACAAGTTACGAAATGCATCCACAAAAACCAGTATGGCTTTATCAAGTCTAGAACCATCCAAGATTGTGTGGGCTGGACACTGGAGTATCTGCACCAATGTCATCAGTCCAAAAAGCCCATTGTCATCCTCAAACTGGATTTTGAAAAGGCGTTTGACTCTGTGGAGCATGAGTTCATCTTTCAAATCCTCGGAAACAAAGGTTTTAATGATAGATGGATACTATGGGTGCAACAGTTACTCATCTCTGGCTCTTCCTCAGTCCTTCTAAATGGAGTTCCTGGTAGGAAGTTCATGTGCAAGAAAGGGGTCAGGCAAGCGTATCCCATGTCCCCTCTTTTTTTGCAATTGCTGCAGACTTCCTTCAAACCTTGGTTAATAAACTTTTGGAAGACGGCTTAATCCAGCTGCAATTCCCTGTCATGACAAAGATTTCCCCATATTATAGTATGTTGATGATACTCTCATCATTTTGCCTGCAGTAGAATCACAGTTGCTTGAATTCAAACGAATGCTACTTCTCTTCTCCCAATCCACTAATCTCCAAGTGAACTACCACAAATCTACCTTGCTACCCATAAACATTGATCAAGGGCAACTCCAGATGCTAGCTGACTCCATTGGTTGCAAGGTAGGCTCCTTGCCCTTCACATATCTTGGCTTGCCAGTTGGAACAACCAAACCAAGGATCATTGACCTTATGCCCTTGGTGGATCACATGGAAAGAAGACTCAGTGCTAGCTCCTCCTTTCTGGCTCAGGGGGGCATTTACAATATTTAAATTCAGCTCTATGCTCGGTCCCAATCTTCTTCCTGTGCAGCTTAGATATTCCACCAGGGATTCTCAAACAGCTTGAAAGGATTCAAAGGCAATGTCTTTGGAGAAAGAATGGCCAGGATCATGCCCCCTCTCTTGCTGCCTGGGACCTTGTGTGCAGACCTAAGATGAAAGGTGGTTTGGGGATCATGAATCTTGATGTTCAGAATGAAGCTCTGTTACTCAAACATGTGGACAAATTCCTGAACAAAGCTGATATACCCTGGGTTAAGTTAATTTGGAACACATACTACCACAACACAGTTCCACACGGCACCTCACTTTGTGGATCTTTTTGGTGGAAGGGCATCTGCAAGAGACTGGATAATTTTAGGGTTGTCACTTATGTTAAGCCCAACAGAGGTGATACTTTCCTGTTTTGGACTGATTCCTGGTTGACTGGGGATTCTACCAGGACTCTAGCTTCCAGGTTTCAAAGGTTGTTCTCTTTTGTCATTGACTCTTTCTGCACTACTGAGGAGGTCTTCCATGCTTTCCAAGAGAACAGTATGCTCTCCATGTTTCACTTGCCTCTCTCTGGCCAGGCCTATCAGGAATTACGCTCTGTCAACACTCTGCTCCAGAATCTTGCTTTAGACCCTTCTGCTGCTGATATCTGGCTCTGGAGTAAAGATTCTAAATCTTACACTGCCAAGAAATACTATATACATATCCACCAGCCTATCATTCCAACCCCTCTGCTCAGTTGGATCTGGAAGAGTTGTTGTACCATGAAAATCAAGATGTTTGCCTGGTTGCTCGTCATGGATAGGCTCAACACTCAGGATATGCTTGAGAGGCGCCACTGAAAAGTATCTGATTCAAATTTATGTGTTCTATGTCATGCCAAGGTAAAAGAGGATAGGGATCATCTATTCTTCAACTGTCTTTTCAGTACAAGGGTCTGGAATTACCTTCAGATATCATGGCAGGGACACTCTATGTGGTCTACTTCATTGGCTGCAAGGAAAGACTTTCAACACCCCTTCTTCTCAGAAGTAGTCTTTACTGCTTGTTGTAACATCTGGATAGTGAGAAATGCAAAGGTTTTCAACCATGAGCAGTCCAAGTTCAGAAAATGGAGATCTAGTTTTATTCATGACATTTCCCTTTTAGCTCATAGGATTAAAGCTAGTTTTAGGGATGATCTCCTTAAATTGATATCCTTTTTACCTCCTTGAGGTTTATATCTCAACCACCCTCTCTCTTCTTTTGTACATTCTAATCCTCTCTTGTACATACAACCTCTTTTCATGGGAATACAAGAAAAGGCTGTGGGTGATTCCCTACAGTAGCAGGTCAAAAAAAACTTGCCATAATGTATAAAATCTGCGAGTTTTAATGAGATCCCCGTAACCAGACCGTGAAGTTCCCCAAACATTCGTAGAGCCCCGGGACCCAAACACGATGAGTAATAGCATACAAAACTGGCTAAAATGGACCAAATTTGCGAGTTTTGACGTGGTTTCCGTAACCGGACCTCGAAGTTCCCTAATCGTTCGTATCACCTCGGCACCCAACTTCAGTGAGTAATAGCATGGAAAAATGGTCAGACTGGACCAAATCTACGAGTTTTGATGAGGTCCCCGTCATCGGTCCCCATATTTCGCAGAATGTTCGGATTGCCCCGTGACCCAAAATTAGTGATTAATAAAATACAAAACTGGCGAGAATGTATAAAATCTGTGAATTTTGACGAGGTCCCCATAACCAAACCCCAAAGTTCCCCAAACATTCTATCGCCTGGGACCCAAAATCAGTGAGTAATAGCATACAGAACTCACCAGAATGGACCAAATCTACGAGATTTGACGAGGTTTCGATAACCGGACCCCAAAGTTCCCCGAACATTCGTATCGCCCCGGGACCAAAAATCACTGAGTAATAGCATGGAAAAAAGGCCAGAATGGACCAAATTTGTGAGTTCTGACGAGGTCCTCGTAACCGGTTCCCAGATTTTGCAAAACGTTTGGATCGCCCCGTGACCCAAAATCAGTGAATAATAGCATAAAAACTTTCGAGAATGTATAAAATATGTGAGTTTTGACGAGGTCCTCGTAACCAGACCCCGAAGTTCCCCAAACATTCGTATCACCCCGGGACTCAAAACCAGTGAGTAATATCATACAAAACTGGCCAGAATCAAGAAAATCTACGAGTTCTGACGAGGTCCACGTAACCGGTCCCCGAAGTTTGCCAAACGTTCGGATCACCTCGGGATCCAAAATGAGTGAGTAATAGCATGGAAAATTTGGCCAGAATGGACCAAATCAACGAGATTTGACGAGGTCCCCGCAACCACACCCCGAAGTTCCCCAAACATTTGTATAGCCCCGAGACCCAAAATCAGTGAGTAATAGCATAAAAAACTGGCGAGAATGTATAAAATGTGCGAGTTTTAACGAAGTCCCGTTACCGGAGCCCGAACTTCCCCGGATGTTCGTATTGCCCCGAGACTAAAAAATAGTGAGTAATAACAAACAAAACAGGCCAGAATATATAAAATCTCCGAGTTTTGACGAGGTCCCCGTAACCGGACCCCAAAGTTCCCCAAACAATCCTATTGCAACGGGACCCAAACATGGTGAGTAATAGCATACAAATCTGGCCAAAATGGACCAAATTTGCGAGTTTTGACGAGGTTTCCATAACCGGACTCCGAAGTTCCACGAACTTCATATCGCCACGGGGCCCAAAATCAGTGAGTAATATCGTACAAAAGTGGACAGAATGGACCAAATCTACAAGTTTTGACGAGGTCCCCGTTACCGGAGCCCGAAATTCCCCGAATGTTCGTATCACCCCGTGACCCAAAATCAGTGAATAATAGCATACAAAACTTGTCAGAATGTATAAAATCTGCGAGTTTTGATGAGGTCCCCGTAACGAGACCCTGAAGTTCCTCAAACATTCATAGCGCCCCGGGACCCAAACACGATGAGTAATAGCATACAAAACTGGCCAAAATGGACCAAATTTGCGAGTTTTGACGAGGTTTCCGTAGCCGGACCCCGAAGTTCCCCGAACGTTCATATCGCCTCGGGACCCAAAATCAGTGAGTAATAGCATGGGAAAATGTCCAGAATGAACCAAACCTGTGAGTTTTAACGAGGTCCCCATAACAAGACCCCGAAGTTCCCCAAACATTCGTATCGCCCGGGACCCAAAATCAGTGAGTAATAGCATACACAAATCACCAGAATGGACCAAATCAGTGAGATTTGACGAGGTTCAATAACCAGACCCCGAAGTTCCCCGAACGTTCGTATCGCACCGAGACCAAAAATCAGTGAGTCATAGCATGGAAAAATGGCCAGAATGGACCAAATTTGTGAGTTCTGACGAGGTCCCTATAACAGGTTCCCAGATTTTGCAGAACGTTCGGATCGCCACGTGACCCAAATAAGTGAATAGTAGCATAAAAAACTAGCGAGAATGTATAAAATCTGTGAGTTTTGACCAGGTCCCCGTAACCAGACCCCGAAGTTCCCCAAACATTCGTATCATACAAAACTGGCCAGAATGAAGAAAATCTACGAGTTCTGACGAGGTCCACTTAACCGGTCCCGAAGTTTGCCAAACGTTTGGATCACCTGGGGATCCAAAATGAGTGAGTAATAGCATGGAAAAATTGGCTAGAATGGACCAAATCAACGAGATTTGACGAGGTCCCTGTAACCACACCCCAAAGTTCCCCAAACATTTGGCCTCGGATTAAAAAGTTTTTTATATGAAAAATCATCTACTCGAAAAGTTACATCCGAATTCAACAAGGGAACCCCGTTGAAGATTTTTAGAATCCCCAAAAACGTAACATAATAAAAGATACGGGGCTTTTAAGATCTAGAGGGGGGAAATGGAAAAAAAATTGAAACTTAGTAATGGCGCACCATTTGCTAGGTGCGCCACTAGTAAGAGAGAAAAAAATTGGTTTCGATTTTTTTTTGGAAAAAATGTTCAAAATATGATACGTAATATGATCGGGAAGTTTGAAATATTTGTTCAAAATTTCATCACACTCATAACATGAACAAAGTCCTAGAAATCAACAAGGTTTAATAGGATTGATATGATACATATATCAACAAGTGCTTGTTAAGTGAGCTGGTGTTGGGGTTGGATAGAACTAAGAAGTTAAGCGTGCTCGACCTGGAGTAGTGTGAGGATGGGTGACCTTTTGGGAAGTTTGACCACGGAGTGTGATTTGACTTGAGATTAAGCCATAGTCACCCGAGATTAAGGGAAAATTCTCGAAAAAAGTGAGGATGGGTGACCTTTTGGGAAGTTTGACCACGGAGTGTGATTTGACTTGAGATTAAGCCATAGTCACCCGAGATTAAGGGAAAATTCTCGAAAAAAATTCCCCAGCCTTTTTTCTAGTAGTAATGGCGCACTTTGGACATAGTAATGGCACACCCACTAACAGCCTTTTTTCTAGTAGTGCATACAAAACTCGCTAGAATGTATAAATCTAAGAGTTTTGATGAGGTCCCCGTAACCAGACCCTGAAGTTCCCCAAACATTCGTAGCACCCCGGGACACAAACACGATGAGTAATAGAATACAAAACTGGCCAAAATGGACCAAATTTACGAGTTTTGACGTGGTTTCCGTAACCGGACCCCGAAAGTTCTCGAAAAAAAATTCCCCACTAACAGCCTTTTTTCTAGTAGTAATGGCGCACTATTGGACATAGTAATGGCGCACCCACTAACAGCCTTTTTTCTAGTAGTGCATACAAAACTCGCCAAAATGTATAAAATCTAAGAGTTTTGATGAGGTCCCTGTAACCAGACCCTGAAGTTCCCCAAACATTTGTAGCACCCCGGGACACAAACACGATGAGTAATAGAATACAAAACTGGCCAAAATGGACCAAATTTACGAGTTTTGACGTGGTTTCCGTAACCGGACCCCGAAGTTCCCCGAACGTTTGTATCGCCTTGGGACCCAAATCAGTGAGTAATAGCATGGAAAAATGGCAAGAATGGACCAAATATGCGAGTTTTGACGAGGTCCCCATAACCGGTCCCCATATTGATTTTCGGAGTGTTAGAAGTTTTTGCCCCAAACAGTTTGATCAATTTGCTTATAGTCCATCGCGTGGTGCCTGTGGTGGATTGATCACCCTCTGGAATTCCTCCATTTTAACGGGCACCTTTGATTAAATCTCAACCCTTTGGTTTAATTGTGTCATTCACCTCAAATCGTATTTTTGAAACTTGGACTCTGGTCAATGTTTATGGTCCTTGCCAAGGAGAGGCTAGAGATCAGTTTGCCAGCTAGCTGTATAACCTAAATATCCATGTCAATGATAATTGGCTGCTTCTTGGAGATTTCAACTTTATTCACTCACCCTCTAATAGAAATCTTCCTGGTGCTGATGTGAATGATATGTTTATCTTTAATGAAATTATTGGCCATCTAGGACTGTTAGAACTACCACTCAAGGCCAGGTCTTTCACTTGGTCAAATATGCAAGATTCACCACTACTAGAACAATTAGACTGGGTTTTCACTTCTGCCAATTGGATATCCTCCTATCCATTGACACAAGTTCTTCCTTTAGCCAAATCTGCATCTGATCATGTCCCATGTGTTATGATAGTAAACATTTCCATTCCCAAATGTAACCTGTTTCGGTTTGAAAACTATTGGGTGGAGATGGATGGATTCCTTGACTGTGTCCAGAATTCTTGGAAGATTCATTATAGGAAAAGTCACATCACTGCCATCATTATGGATAAGTTTAAACACCTAAGACAGGCTCTGAAGAGATGGCAGACTAGCCTCTCTCAGCTCAAAGCACTCATTGATAAGTGCAATAAGGTGGTGCTCTATCTGGATAATCTTGAAGAGCTCAGACCCCTGTTCAGACCTGAGGCCAACTTTAGAGTGATTGTGAAGCTTCATCTTGAACACCTTCTGCATTTGCAATTCCTTTACTGGAAAAAGAGAGCCAATATCAGATTCAGTAAGGTGCGGGAGGAGAACACCAAGTTTTTCCATGCCATGGCAACTGAAAGGTATTGAAGAAACTCCATTTCATCACTTAAATTGGAGGATGGATTTGTTATATCTGATCATGAGCAAATTGTTGGCTGCTTTTGGTCATCCTTCAAGGACAGCATGGGCTCCTCTCAAGGAATTAACCTGGCTTTCAACCTTCAGTCTCTCATACATAGGGTAGAAGGGCTAGATGTTCTTACATTGCCTTTTACCAAAGAGGAGATGGATAAGACTGTCAAAGAAATGCCCATTGATAAAGCTCGAGGAATTGCAAAACTAGAAAACATGAACTACTCATACATTACTTTGGTGCCCAAAAAAGTTCTCCTGAGCAAGTAGGTCATTTTAGGCCCATCTCCCTCACTGGAATGGGACTTAAATTCCTTTCCAAAATGGTTGCTAATAGACTGCAGTTACAGATCATGAAATGCATCCATAAGAATCAGTATGGTTTCATCAAGTCCAGAACCATCCAAGACTGTGTTGGATTGACATTGGAATACCTACACCAGTGTCATCATTCAAAAAAAACATTGTCATCCTCAAACTTGATTTTGAAAAGGATTTTGACTCTATGGCACATGAATTCATATTTCAGATTCTTAGGCACAAGGGTTTTAATGATAGGTGGATGTTATGGGTACAACAGCTCCTCACTTTTGGCTCTTCCTCTGTTCTTCTGAATGGAGTTCCTGGTAGAAAATTTATGTGCAAGAAGGGTGTGAGGCAGGGAGATCCCATGTCCCCTCTCCTTTTTGCCATTTCTGGAGACTTTCTTCAAACCTTGGTAAATCAGTTGTTAGAAAATGGGCTCCTTCACTTGCCAATACCTTGCCATGATAAAGACTTTCCAATAGTCCAATGTGCAAATGACCCTCTTATCATTTTGCCTGCTGTGGAGTCCCAGCTAGTGGAGTTCAAAAAGATGCTTATGATTTTCTCCTAGTCCACTAGTCTTCAAGTGAATTATCACAAGTCTGCTCTGTTGCCTATCAACATTGATCAAGGAGAACTTCAAAGGCTAGCTGCCTCTATTGGGTGTAAGGTAGGATCACTCCCTTTCACCTATCTTGGTTTGCTTGTTGGGACAACCAACCAAGGATTATTGATCTCATGACGTTGATGGATAATATGGAAAGGAGGCTCTCTACTAGGTCCTCCTTCCTGGCTCAGGGTGGTCCTTTGCAATATCTGAACTCAGCTTTGTCCTATGTTCCCATTTTTTTCCTCTATAGTCTGGAGATACCACCAGGGATCATTAAGCAGTTGGAAAGGATACAAAGACAATGACTCTGGCAAAAAAATGGCCAAGACCATGCACCTTCTCTTGCATCCCGGTACTTGGTGTGAAAACCAAAAATGAAAGATGGTTTGGGGATTATGAATCTGCCTGTCCAGAATGAGGCACTTCTTCTTAAGCATGTGGATAAGTTCTTGAATAAAGCTTAAGTGCCCTGGGTTGATTTAATATGGAACACTTACTATCACAGCACAGTTCCACAGGGTATCTCCCTTTGTGGATCATTCTGGTCGAAGGATATCTGCAAGAGAATGGACAACTTCAGAGCTGTCACCTATGTCCAACCAAACAAAGGAGATACTTTCCTCTTTTGGTCTGATTCCTGGGCACTAGGCGACTCAACCCTGCCCCTAGGTCATAGGTTCCAACGACTGTTCTCTTTTGTGATTGATGCATTATGCACTGCTGAGGAGGTTTTCCAAGCAATTGAGCCAAATAGCATGACTAGCATGTTTCACTTGCCTCTTTCTGACAGGGCCTTCCACAAGTTCGAGACGGTCACCTGCTTGCTCCAAAACCTTAATAGAGAACAATTTAGCAAAGATGTATGGCTCTGGAGTAGTGACAGTAAGGTTTACTCTGCTAAGAAATACTACCTTCATGTCCATCATCCCATTATACCCAGCCCTCTACTAAGTTGGATTTGGAAGAGTTGCTGCACCATGAAGATCAAAATGTTTGCCTGGATGCTCATTATGGAAAGGATGAACACCCAGGATATGCTTGAACAATGCCACTTGAAAGTTTCTGATTCAAACCCATGTGTTATTCGCCATGCCAGGGTCAAAGAGGATAGGGATCACCTCTCTTTCAAGTGCCTATTCAGCACCAGGGTTTGGAACTATCTTCAGATCACCTGGCAGGGTACTTCCATGTGGGACACTTAATTCGCAGCTAGGAAAGATTTTCAACATCCTTTCTTCTCTGAAGTAGTATTCACTGCTTGCTGGAATATTTGGACACTCAGAAATGCAAGGATATTCAACAATGAGCGTTCCAGATTCAATAAATGGAAGTCTAGCTTCACTCATGATATCTATCTATTAGCCTATAGGATTAAGGCTAGATTTAAGGAAGATCTCCTTAAGTGGATCTCCTTCCTACCTCCCTGAGGTTTGTATATCGGCACCCACCCCTGTTGTATATTCTGATCCTCTCATGTACATAAACTCTCTTTATGTTTGAATAAAAGAAAAGGCTGTGGGGTGATTCCCTACAGTAGATGGTAAAAAAACGGTCCCCATATTTCACAGAACGTTCGGATCGCCCCGTAACCCAAAATCAGTGAGTAATAGCATAAAAAATTGGCCAAAATGTATAAAATATGTGAGTTTTGACGAGGTGCCCGTAACCAGACCCCGAAGTTCCCCAAACATTTGTCTCGCCCTGGGACCCAAACACGGTAAGTAATAGCATACAGAACTGGCCAGAATGAACCAAATCTACGAGTTTTGACGAGGTTTCGGTAACCGGACCCCGAAGTTCCCCGAACGTTCGTATCGCCCCGGGACCAAAAATTAGTGAGTAATAGCATGGAAAAATGGCTAGAATGGACCAAACTTGTGAGTTCTGACGAGGTCCCCTTAACTGGTACCCAGATTTCGCTAAACGTTCGGATCGCCCCGTGACCCAAAATCAATGAATAATAGCATAAAAAACTAGCCAGAATGTATAAAATCTGCGAGTTTTGATGAGGTCCCCTTAACCGGACCCCGAAGTTGCCCGTTCGTTCGTATCAACCCGGGACCCAAAACCAGTGAATAATATCATACAAAACTTGCCAAAATACACAAAATCTACGAGTTTTGACGAGGTCCACGTAACCAGTCCCCAAAGTTTGCCAAACGTTCGGATTAACCGGGGATCCAAAACCAATGAGTAATAGCATGGAAAAATTGGCCAAAATGGACCGAATCTACGAGTTTTGATGAGGTCCCCGTAACCGGTCCCCATATTTCGCAGAATGTTTGGATTGCCCTCTGACCCAAAATTAATGATTAATAAAATACAAAACTGGACAGAATGTATAAAATCTGTGAATTTTGACGAGGTCCCCATAACCAGACCCCGAAGTTCCCCAAACATTCGTATCGCCCGGGACCCAAAATCAGTGAGTAATAGCATACATAACTCACCAGAATTGACCAAATCTCCGAGATTTGACGAGTTTTCGATAACCGGACCCCGAAGTTCCCCGAATGTTCGTATCGCCTCGGGACCAAAAATCAGTGAGTAATAGCATGTAAAAAGGCCAAAATGGACCAAATTTGTGAGTTCTGACGAGGTTCTTGTAACCGGTTCCCAGATTTTGCAGAACGTTCGGATCGCCCCGTGACCCAAAATCACTGAATAATAGCATAAAAACTAGCGAGAATGTATAAAATATGTGAGTTTTGACGAGGTCCCCGTAACCAAACCCCGAAGTTTCCCAAACATTCGTATCATCCCGGGAATCAAAACCAGTGAGTAATATCATACAAAACTGGCCAGAATGAAGAAAATCTACGAGTTCTGACGAGGTCCACGTAATCGGTCCCTGAAGTTTGCCAAACATTCAGATCACCTAGGGATCCAAAATGATGAGTAATAGCATGGAAAAATTGGCCGGAATGGACCAAATCAACGAGATTTCACGAGGTTCCCGAAACCACACCCCGAAGTTCCCCAAAAAATTGTATAGCCCCGAGACCCAAAATCAGTTAGTAATAGCATAAAAAACTGGCCAGAATGTATAAAATCTACGAGTTTTAAAGAAGTCCCGTTACCGGAGCCCGAAGTTCCCCGGATGTTCGTATTTCCCCGTGTTGGGGATATTATATGTTACGTGACCCGCCCTACTTGGGCCGGGTCACCAAGTGGGCGACTCATCCTTTGGCGATTTAAGTCTTGGCCCAATAAGCCCAAGAGCTGGATGGCGGTTCAAGATCCTCATGGAAAATCAATCATTGGGAGGATCTCCAAGTCTTGGAAAGCACGGCGACTTAGAGATAGAAAGAATCATGACTTGCTTAGGGCAAGGACTCTTGTAAACCCTAAGGGCTCGACCTGTATATAAAGGAGAGTCCCAGGGAAGGAGAGGGCAGGTTAGAAATCATCGAGAGCTAGGTCAGGCGAGTTACGCCCTCCTTGTAATCGAAACATCATCAATACGACACAAAGCAGGACGTAGGCTTTTACCTCCTCACGAGGGGCCGAACCTGGGTAAATCTCTGTCTCGCTCCCGTTCAACCCCTTTGAGTCGCCACCAGGGTGCGATGTCTCCAACACTAAGTCCTTTCACGAGGACATCTGCCGTGAAAAAACCATGAGAGTTGGCGCCCACGGTGGGGCCTACGCACGGTGGAGTTGAGTTCTGAAAGGGAGCCCTAACAGGGTCAGGGAGCTACGCGGCTGGGCTCATGACCCGGAGCCACCGCGGAAAGTACTACATCAACAACTCGTTGTGGGGGCCCGAGGCCGATTCAATCAAATCTGGCTACAGAGTCCCCTTCGGCAAGGTCAACATCTTCATCGGCATGGTCGGAGCACCCGTGCCTGAGCCGGACACCTCCACCGACATTGTCAAGCCAGCCAGGTATATCCGTCCCGTTGCGATGCCAAACCTGACACGCCAGGTCTTCGTTGGCTTCACACAGGACTCTGATGAACTAGAGCGATCGGCAACTCAGGAGACTACACCGGTCAACACAGACGACGAGTCATCCATGGGCGACACAGATTCAATTCAGTCTCTGCACGGGGGCTGCCTCGGGGATATGTCGCTGGCAATGGATCCCGAGGTCCTCGACCGGACCCGCCGTCAGATCGTCGTATACATGGTTGGGGTGACTCAGTCCCAGCAAAACCCTGCAGGCGACAACGGGGCTGGCAAAACATCCAAGAGCCCAACTGCGATCTTGGTGGACTTGTCGGCGGAGATAACAAGGATCATGGCGACCCGTGTAACGGCGGAAAACCAGGTCACGATAAATGTCGAGTTAGCAAAACTACGAGATGAGATGGCGAAGGCTCGGCGAGATGCTGAGGCAGAAGACGCCAGGATTGAGACCCGGCAAGCTCAGATCACTGCTGAGACGGCCCGCTTGAACACCGAAAACTGGGGACTCGAAAGGCATCAGCGCGCGTCCGATGTCGTTCATCAGAGGAGGCACCAGGGACGTTTACCCCCTGATCTGAACCCTACTCGCCTTTTCGACACTCCGCGCACCCCCGGGGCAGGAACCGTTCCAAGAGGAGAGCCGGCTCAGCTACCAAACTTGCCGCTTCAGCCAGCAGTTGATCGCGTTCCCCGTTTCCAGACACCTCAGGGCCACTTTTCCAACCTCGTGGACAACGTGCTCACCGCAACTCACCACTTCGAATTCCTTCCAATTTATGGCAATACTTCGGCTGAAATAGAAGCAAGAAACGCCATTGAGATGTTGAAGACGGCGGTGGTTCAAAACGCGCAATTCTCGCACAGCCTCGACCGGCTGCACTCCACCCCCCAGGAGAGCCGCACCAGAAGCCGGCCAGAGGACCGACCCGCCATAACCAGCGGACCACGACACTTACCTTAGGTTAACCCACCTGACCATCGAGACCCGCCTGGCCGGGACCACCAGGACATTCAAACCAGCTCAGCGCTGCTTATCGAAGGTGGCAGGAAAGTAGGGGTGCCATGCTTGGCCCCCGCCCTTCGCAATGAGCGGATGCCGAAAGATTTTAAAGGACCAAGGAAGGTGCCCAATTACACCCCGGACCTTGAGCCCGCGTCATGGGTTGAGAGTTATGAAATTGCAATGGACATGCTCGATGTAAGTGAAGCGGTCTGTGCCAGGTATTTTACAATGATGCTCGAAGGGACAGCGCGCACTTGGCTGAAAAACCTGCCACCCAACTCCATCCAGACTTGGGCTGAACTGAAAGAACGTTTCGTCAAAAACTTCTGGGGAACTTGCAAGCGCCCGATGATGATAGTTGACTTACAGCACTGCGTTCAGCGCCCCGATGAGTCAGCCCACCACTGGACGCGGCAGGTTGCAGAAATCATCCACTCATCAGATGGCATCACGGCGGCTCAGGCTGTGTTGATCTTGGAGCAAAACTGCCACTATGAGCCCTTGGTGCAGAAGCTGGGGCAACTCAAGCGAAAGGTCCAGGATATTGGCGAATTGCTGGACACCCTCACTCGATACGCTAAAGTGGACGATACTAAAGATCCGGGAGAGGACGACATCTAAGCCAACTCGCCGAGGAAAGGCGGGTCATCCACAAATCACATCTGGTCTCAGGGACGCGCCCACCATAATCATGGCGGGAATGGCAAGAGAAGGCAGCAGGAAGGGCCCACGGACTTTGTTGCCAACACCAGTGCTAATAATGGCAACCAACGCCAGAAGAAGAGGGGGTATAGTGGCAAGAAGCCGCGCAACTATAATGAGATACTTAAGGGCCCCTGCCCACACCATGCCATGGCGGATGGACCGGCGACTCACTCTTGGGAAGACTGTTACGTGATGCAGGAATTTCGAGTGGAGGCAATCAAGAAGGGTCAAACCGCTGACCAGGGCCAACGGCAGGAATAGTTTGGTGCACCTAATCAACGCCAGAACCCGTTCGACGGCTTTCCCGAACCAGGAGCCCAGGGCGGCTCACAACCAAGCAGTGGCCAGTATCCAGTGCATAACCAACAGTGGTATAACCCGCCCGGAGTGTTTCAGCAGCCACCCCCGCAGGGGGCTCCGCAGGGGCAATATGATCATGGCGGGTTCCGCAGCAATCCCAAACAGTTAAGCAGCGGGCAATACCATGTGTTCACCACCAGTGCCTGTAAGCGAGACAAGAAGGTGAAGCACCGAACGTATAGTGTATCTGAGCCGGCACTCCCCGGGTACCTCCACTGGTCCGAGCAGATTATCTCGTGGAGTAGAGAGGATCACCCACCCAGAATTGACAATCCCGGCGACTTAGCATTGGTCGTGGCCCCCCAAGTCGGAGGATATACCCTGTCGAAGGTGCTTATGGATGGCGGCAGCAGCATCAACATATTATACTTCGATACCTTTCGAAGGATGAACCTATTAGAGAAAGACCTAATGCCATCAACCACAGTATTCCATGGTATCGTCCCAGGTAAGTCGGCATACCCAATTGGGCGGGTCAAACTCACTATGCCTTTTGGTACAACATCCAACCACACGAGCGAGTCACTTATATTTGAGGTGGTCAAGCTAAAAAGCCCTTATCATGCATTATTTGGCGGCCGGCTTACGCCCGGTTCATGGCTCGCCCTTGTTATGTTTACCTTAAACTCAAGATGCCTAGCCCTAAGGGACCCATCATGGTTGATGGTGACAGGATGATAGCAAGGGAGTGAGAGGAAGGAGATGCGGCTTACGCAGAAATCACCTGTGCTGCAGAAGAGCTCAAACATCACCAAGCTAATGTTGATCCGGCAGATATGTCACCCCTCAAGAAGCCAGCAACAGATGTCGAGCCGCCCCTCAAGTTCAAACCAACGGATGACACTAAGATGGTGGACTTCGTTCCTGGCGACTCATCCAAGCAGTTTACTATCGGGGCGGGTCTGGATCCCAAATAGGAAAGCGCGCTCATCGAATTCATCCGTGAGAATCGGGACATCTTCGCATGGAAACCTTCTGACATGCCTGGTGTACCGAGAGAATTCACTGAGCACTCTCTTAATGTTGACCCTAAAGCAAAGCTGATTCAGCAATATCTTCGGAGGTTCAATGAGGAGCGACGCAAGGCAATCGGGGAAGAGGTCGCCCATCTTTTGGCCGCCGGATTCATCGTAGAGGTCTTCCACCCCAAGTGGTTGGCTAACCCGGTCCTGGTGCTCAAGAAGAACAGCACTTTCCACATGTGCATTGACTACACCGACCTCAAGAGAGCTTGTCCGAAGGACCCTTCCGCCCTTCCCCGCATTGATCAAATCATTGATTCGGTGGTGGGCTGCGAGCGTTTGTGTTTTTTGGACGCCTACTCCGGATATCACCAAATCAAGATGGTTGTGGAAGATTAGGAGAAGACAGCTTTCATAACCCCATTTGGGGCTTTTTGCTATGTGTCCATGCCGTTCGGGCTCAAGAGCGTCGGGGCGACTTACCAGCGCTGCATCCAAAACTGTCTCCGTGGCCAAATCGGACGCAACGTCCATGCTTATGTTGATGACATTGTGGTTAAAACTCGTAAGAAGGAGACGCTCTTGGAGGATCTCAAGGAAACTTTTGACAATCTGCGGGTGTATCAGATGAAGCTCAATCCCACCAAATGTGTCTTTGGCGTTCCCGCGGGAAAATTGTTGGGTTTCTTGGTGTCCGGACGTGGCATTGAGGCCAACCCGGATAAAATTGAGGCAATTACTTCGCTTGGGAAACCAGCGAATATCAATCAAGTTCAACGCATGGCAGGTCGTATCGCGGCTTTAAGTCGCTTTATAAGCTGCCTGGGGGAGAAAGCTATCCCCCTCTATCAGTTGCTTAAGAAAGCTGACCGTTTTGTTTGGACAGACGAGGCCAATGAAGCTTTTGAAGCCCTGAAGCAGCAGCTGGTTAACCCGCCAGTTTTGGCCGCCCCGACTGAAAAGGAGCCTATGCTTCTATACATCGCGGCGAATTCCAAGGCGGTGAGAATGGCAGTAGTTGTCAAAGGGAAGGAAGGAGGAAAGGAATATCCGGTACAACGCCCGGTGTACTTCATTAGCGAGGTGCTAACCCTCTCCAAACAACGCTACCCGCACTGGCAGAAGTTGGTTTATGGGGTCTTTATGGCGAGTCGGAAGCTCAAACACTATTTACAAGAGCATCCCATCACGATGGTTAGCTCCGCCCCTCTTGGGGACATCATCCAGAACCGAGAAGCAACGGGGAGAATCGCCAAATGGGCAATTGAACTTGGGCCGCACCACGTGCGGTACACCCCTCGCACGGCCATCAAGTCCCAGGCATTGGTCGACTTCATCAATGATTGAACCGAATTGCAGATTCCAGAAGACAGGCCTGACCGCACGTACTGGACTATTTATTTTGATGGGTCTAGACAATTGGAAGGCTCGGGGGCTGGCGTGGTGTTGATTCCACCCCAGGGAGACAAGTTCTGATATGTTCTCCGACTCATTTTCCCATGCACCAACAACGCTGCGGAGTACGAAGCCTTGCTTCATGGCTTGTGACTCGCCAAGGAGATGAACCTCACGCGAGTCAGATGTCTTGGCGATTCTGATCTGGTGGCTCAACAAGTTTCAGGTACATGGGATTCCCGGGACCCCTTGATGGAGGCTTACAGAAGGGTCGTAGCTGATGTGGCGGGTCATTTTCATGGCTACCAAGTTGATCATATCGACCGGCAACTTAACGAAACAGCTGATGCCCTCTCATGCCTCGACTCACAACGTAAGCCGGTCCCTCCTAATGTTTTTCTGGATATTTTGCATAATCCTTCCGTGAGGTTGGCCTCAGAAGAGGAGTTGGCGATACCAGATCCTGAATCCCGGCTGGTGGCGATTCTTCGTGTTATGCCGGTTGGGCTCTTCCTTATTTGGCGTACCTTGCACGAGGCGAGTTGCCTTCGGATGAGGTGTTGCCTCGCCAAATCGTCCGTCGGAGCAAGTCCATGGTCATCATCAACGGCGAATTATATAAGCGAAGTACCTCTGGGGTATTTCAAAGATGTGTTTCTTCCGATGAAGGGTGTGTAATTCTAAACGAGATCCATGCCGGAGATTGTGGGCATCACGCCGGGTCACGTTCCCTGGTCTCAAAGGCGTTCCGACATGGATTCTTTTGGTTGACGGCTCATGCGGACGCGGAAGAGATAGTTCATCGATGTGATGGTTGTCAATGTTATGGCCGACAGGCCCATGTGCCGGCTCAGGAGCTAAGGATGATCCCTATCACTTGGCCCTTCGCGGTCTGGGGGTTAGATATGGTTGGCCCCTTTAAAATGTCATCCAACAAAAAAACTCATCTGCTGGTGGCGGTTGATAAATTCACCAAGTGGGTCGAAGCAGAACCTGTTGGCAGCTATGATGGAGAAACGGCCGTCAAATTCTTGAAAAAGTTGATCTTCCGGTTTGGATACCCACACAGTATTATTACTGATAACAGTACGAATTTATCACAAGGAGCGATGCACGAGTTATGCAACCGTGAGCACATCCGGCTTGATATATCTGCAGTCGCTCATCCACAATCTAATGGGCAGGCGGAACGGGCGAATCAGGAAGTACTGCGAGGAATCAAGCCCCGACTCATGGTTCCCTTGGAGCGCACCCCGGGGTGTTGGGTTGAGGAGTTGCCTTCAGTACTATGGAGCATCCGAACCACCCCAAACCGTTCTACGGGTTTTACTCCTTTCTTCCTGGTATACGGAGCAGAAGCCATTCTTCCCAATGACATTAGGCATGTCTCGCCCAGAGTCGCTGCTTATGTGGAACAGGACAACGAATTGGCACGTCGGGATTCTTTGGATGCTTTGGAGGAAGCACGCGATTTGGCTGCCTCTCGATCGGCTATTTATCAGCAGGACTTGCGGCGTTATCATAGCCGCCGGGTCAAGAGCCGAGCTTTTCAGGAGGGCGACTTAGTGCTCCGTTTCATGCAAGATCGCACTGGCATGCATAAGTTGTCACCACCATGGGAAGGACCGTTCGTCGTTAGCAAAAACCTTCGCAACGGGTCATACTATCTGGTGGATCTTCGGCCTGATCGGCCGACCACGGAGGCTGAGCCAACTCGCCCCTGGAACATAGCCCACTTGCGGCCTTATTACACTTGAGCTATTGGCTCCGTTTTTTCTTCTCTCATCCTTTGAAAATTGTAAGTCTTTCATTATATTAAGCAATAAAGTAGATGCCCACGAATTCTGGGTCTTTCCTGCTACTTCATCTTATTGAAAGCATGGATCTTTATTGCACTTCGACAAGTCGCCCAAGCATGGACGCTATCCAAACCAGAGAGCATAAGTCACCATGCTGCAATTACTACAACACTGGGTATCGATAAGCCAAAGAGGATCAAGTCGCTACAAGCGCACAATTCAAACATGGGCGCCTTATATGATTCTGTGGATTAGGCCGGCTTACTTGGGGGCTATTAGCTCCCAAGTCGTTTTGTGGTAAGAGCGTATACGCTTCTACAATCCTATGACTGGTCTTTACCCTAATCATAGGTCACTTGGGGGCTTCCTCTCACTCAGATTAGCCTTACTACCCATTTGGCTAGCGAAAAATTACCGCATTACAAATGGTTATACTGGATTGTGTGTTGGCCAAATCGCCATATGGACCCATGAACTCTTGGCGAGTTACTCCGCTCTATGGACCCTGAACTCGCCTTGGTTAAAACATGCATGGTACCGGCTAGCGCCCCACATGGAGAATAGAGAAACCATTGGTTCATTGAACCTGCTTCACTGAAGCTCGACTCGTGCCTGATCAGCTGGTCTAAATACTTGAGCTTTTTTACACAAAAAAGTCTCCCTCAGGTAGCACTTGAGTTTATCTAACTCGTCCTATCCTGTCGTGACTTGAACGAGCCGACGAAATTCTTATTTTCACCTTCCTGGCACTGCCACGAGGTTTCACAAACTTTTATAACTCGTCGGATCTTTTTGGACCAGGCTCTTCTGCATATAATTCGCCAGAACACCTTGAGTCGGTTATTATTTATCATCC
Source organism: Hordeum vulgare subsp. vulgare (assembly GCF_904849725.1). Taxonomy (NCBI): domain Eukaryota; kingdom Viridiplantae; phylum Streptophyta; class Magnoliopsida; order Poales; family Poaceae; genus Hordeum; species Hordeum vulgare. The sequence continues at coordinate 339,880,026 of NC_058522.1, read as the reverse complement.
ATTACTCATTGAGATGGTTTGATGTATGTTTTTTTAGCCCAATAGGTTGATGCTTGCAATCTCTACTGACATGGCGGGTCAAGCGTCATAAGGCGCCCCAAGGGCGACACAAGCTTTTTAAAAGATCGCAGAAAGGGATTGTTTTCTACAATAAACCTATTACATGGCTCGGATGGCCAATTCAGTAAACATCTATTCTGCTGGTGCCTCCGGGTCAGCTTGCCCTGAGCTCTGGCCGACTTCAAGTTGCAAGTCGCCCAGCACCCAATTGCACTTGGATAGAGCGGCAAATTCGTCTTCATCATTCAAGAATGCTGAGAGATCTGCCTCCAAATCAAAAGGGTTCTTGGGCCGACGAGGACTCAAGCTGGTTGTCACAAAGGTTGGCGGGTTTACTTTCTTATTCTTGTTGTCATAAGCAGCTTGGTACTTTGACAAATCCAAGCTTGCTGCCAGCTGAGTCGCCGTCGAACGTGATTCTTTGACAACACGCTCATAATCGTCTTGAGTAAATTCTGACTCATCGTCCTTGAGATGTGGAAAGCCTGCTGCTACTTCTTCGGGTTTCAGTTCGGGAGCATATGCTAAACATCAACTCAACGTAGTCAGCACCCCTTTCCGTGCGGCGGATCGGGTTAGCTCACCTATCTGAGGCGGAAGGGTAGATAAGCAGCCAAGCATCTTTTTTATTGATGTTATGGGTTCCTTGGCGCCCATCACTGCCTTCACGGTCAGCATGCTTCTAGTATACGGTTGCTCCGTCAGTGTGTAAATCGCCTTTAACCTCAAGATACAATCGTCCTGAAGATTGGCGGCTCTCGGACCTGTATAAAGGACAATAATGGTCAGTACTTTCTTCACACTAAGTTTTTCTTTTTCAAAGTACAAGATCAGGGATTCCTTCTTACCAAAGATAGCTTGTGCCATGTTGGAGATATGTTGATTTAAGCCGGCCAGCTCTTGTTGCATGGCTTCCAGTTTTTTTTTTCATCTTTTTCCGCTCGCTTTAGCGCGACGGCTTGATCAGCTTGAGCCTTCTTGTTGGTGGCCTTCAGTTTTTCCATCTCAGCTAAGATCACCTGATATTTTTCTTCCGCTTTAGCACGCGCGTCTTGCTCGACGGTTAGATTTTTCTTGAAGTCGCCCAACGTCGACTCAGCTTGGGAAAGAGATTCCTGTCAAACATATTATCGAGGGACAAGTCTCAGAATTATTGCAAGCAAACACCCATGACACTTGGGGGCTAATGTATATTTTTTTAGACAAAATTATACCACATCAAGACCCGACTCATCTTTCAAAATATGACCCGGCCCTTGGGGGTTACAGGTTGAAAGTTTTTTTTTCAACATCAAGACCCGACTCATCTTTCAAAAGATGACCCGGCCCTTGGGGGTTACAGGTCGAAAGTTTTTTCTAACATCAAGACCCGGCTCGTCTTTCAAAAGATGACCCGGCCCTTGGGGGTTACAGGTCGAAAGTTTTTCTAACGTCAAGACCCGACTTATCTTTCAAAAGATGACCCGGCCCTTGGGGGTTAATGAGGAGGATATGCATTAAGGTGTACCTCATGTTTATTCTTCATCATAAGGAGCAGATTCTTCTCCATCTCATAACTTGACTCCAGGCGACTTGCGAAGCCGGAACAGAGCTCTTTAAATTCAAGATTCTCATACTGAGAAAGTTTGGCCTTGGAAATTTCATGTCCAGTAGAAGGCTGGGATGATGTTGATACATGCTTCGATAAGACTGCTGAAGCCGGCTTGGAGAAGCCAGTACCAGTGATGATTACAGCATCCGGATCTTAAGCCGTTTTCAATGGACTTGGCGGGTTGGGCGTTTCCGTGCCTTCCTTGGGAGAACTTGGGAGGTCTGCCTGGTCATCAGGTTTATCCTTTGCCGGGTTAGCATGAGCTGGGGCCGGCTTTTCTTTAGGCCCAGGAGCCAGAGTGGAAGTTGATCCGCCAGTTTTCCTCTTCTTCGCTTGTGCTCTAAAAAGAGAAAAGGTTATGCTTAAAAGCAAGCATCATCATCATCAGGGCAAATGTAAGTATTATAAGGACCTACCCTTGAACGCAAATTATTGGCGGAAGGGTTGACATCACTGAGTCGCCTGACGACGGAGGAGAAGTCTACAAAGAGTAATATCACAAAATATGAGCGGGTTACAAGTATGATCCAAAAGAAAATGAAGGTGGACATCGATAAAGGATACCTCATGGTGCCGCTTCTTAGTGGGAGTCTTCACTGGTAAGTCGGACACTAAATCTCCTGAGTGGCTCCAAGTCTTCCGATAGGAAGCGTGTTGCGATTTCTTCAAGAGAAAATTAGGATCCAGACAAGCATTCGGATGAGACATGGGAACTTTCCCACAAACCCGCCTAGCCGACTTAGGCGAAGGAGAAGGTGAGTCGAAATAAATAGAAATTACCTCTACACCGTCATCTTGGCTTTCGTTATCATCATTCTATACATAAGAGATGCAGAGATATAAGCACAAATTATAGCAACGGATGTCAAGACAATTATAGCAACGGATGTCAAGACAAAGAAGATAGAATTTTACCTCTGAAGACACGTCGCCGATTTGGGATTCGTCCACATCGGACGATTCGGTGATGGCGACTTTGCTTGTACCCTTGGTTTTCTTTTTGGGAGGCGGCCAGGCTTGCTTCAGGGCCATCTTCTTCGGCCTCTTGGACCAGAATCGGTCGCCTTTCTGAAGTGGAATTTTTCTTATGCGAATTAGAATCCAAGTAAGTCGGAAAGAATGAACCAAAGGCGGGTTAAATTATTTACCTTAGGAGCCGGGTTAATCTTGCAGAATGTCGTAAGCCCTATTTGGCTACACTTGGCCATGGGCTCGCCGGTTAACTTCTTGATAATGGTCACAATATCATCCTCTGTGAGTGTTGTGCGGAAGTAGCATTGGGGGTGGTCTAAAGTGCCATCAAACTCACACATCAAGCCGTCTCGGCGACTCAAGGGAAGGATGTGCCATTCCACCCAGCAGCGGATCAGATCAACTCCAGTGAGACCATTGTTCGTTAGAGATCGTAACTCGGATAGCACTGGAATAAAATCTGACTCCTCTTCTTTGGTGAGCTTGTCTGGGAGTTTGAAGTTGGTGGGCAGACGTTCTTTCCTATAGCTAAGGAGTTTGTTCTCACCCGGAGGGGAAATTTCTTGGCAATAAAACCAAGACTCGCCCCAGCCCTTGGGATGGCTAGGCATGGCGAGTGACGGGAATGAGCTGTCCCTGCAGCGTTGAACGTTAACCCCTCCAAGCTCTAAGCTAGGGCCATTGGCAAATTCGGTCTGGCGATTCAAATGGAAGAAATACCAAAACAAAGGGACCGATGGTTCCATCCGCAAGTAGGCTTCACAAAATACTTGGAATTGGCATATGTTGCTGAACGAGTTGGGGCCCAGGTCTTGGAGGCGGACGTTCATGAAGGCCATAGCATCTCTGAGGAATTTTGATCCTGGCGGCTTAAAACCCCGTTCGAGATGCTCAGCAAAAACAACTATCTCCCCTTCCTTTGGGTTGGGGATTTCCTCATCTAATCCGGATCGCCACCCGATAACTTCCTTCGGGTCAAGATTTCCCATTTTTACACAGTCGTTGAGGAAGGCGTCGTCAACTTTGGTCGGGAGCCAGTCGGCCTTGAACACGGTGCCCATAGCTACAGAGGAAAGGTTCACTGGTAAGTTAACTTGCCGAACATCTGTTGGGCGGCTAAGGAGATCTATTAACCCGCCAAAATATTTGTTGAGTGGCTAAAGGAATTTGTTAACTCGTCAATAAAGGACCAGATCTGGGCACAGAGGCGACTTAAGAATTTCCCATTGTTTAAGAGAAGACATCTCAGAGCATCGGGATCTATAAACAAGTTTCTACACAACAGGCAGCAAAATATAGATCTACGAACAAGTTAAAATGAATGGAAAAAGGCCTGGATAAGGTAAAAAAAGTCTATGGCTAGGGTAAAAACATTGGAGATTTAATAGAAGCCTTTTTTAGATCCCCAAACAGGAGCTGATCAACTGAGGATATGATCGATACTACCGTGCCTACTACCGTTATTGTGAACCAATCGACATTTGTGGGGGCATTCGAGGTGTTCTAAGGAACCAGCAGGTGATGAACATCGAGGAGCTAAGATCTGTCTCAAATGGCGAAGGACTGACCTGATGATGGCGACCGGAGGCGACCGAGGAAGATCCACGGCGAGTGTTGTGCACTTGATCGGCCTGGAGATGCGTCGGACGCGGTGGCCGGAGACGGAGGTCCTTGAGCGGCGATGGAGTTCTCGTGCAGTCGCGAGGAAGAAGGGGCCGACGAAATGGGTAGGTGGGGATGTTCCCTGCCCCTTTCCCCGAGCCTATTTATTGGGTCGGGCGCTGGAATCAAGGCGCCTCACGTGGGAACTGAAGACGGGATAAAGATTCGCCATAATAGAGCCAAGATTTTCGGGATATCGGTGCCGAAAGATCCGTTGGAGATTGCGTCATCATTTCTTACGAGATTAAAGGGGTAAGATGGCGTCAACAAGAAGCGGTTCGGTGACTTGGATATTTTTACAAAGGGTGGCGGATTAAGCGTGTGATGCGTAAAAAGAGCAGAGTGAGTCGCCCTTAACTAAGTAAGAATTGGCGTGAACAGGTTCAAGTCAATCTGGGGCCTAATGTTGGGGATATTATCTGTTACGTGACCCGCCCTAGTGGGCCGGGTCACCAAGTGGGCGACTCATCCTTTGGCGATTTAAGTCTTGGCCCAATATTCCCAAGAGCTGGATGGCGGTTCAAGATCCTCGTGGAGAATCAATCATTGGGAGGATCTCCAAGTCTTGGAAAGCACGGAGACTTAGAGATAGAAAGAATCATGACTAGCGTATGCCAAGGACTCTTGTAAACCCTAAGGGCTCAACCTGTATATAAAGGCGAGTCCCAGGGAAGGAGAGGGAAGGTTAGAAATCATCGAGAGCTAGGTCAGGCGAGTTACGCCCTCCTTGTAATCGAAACATCATCAATACAACACAAAGCAGGACGTAGGCTTTTACCTCCTCACGAGGGGCCGAACCTGGGTAAATCTTTGTCTCGCTCCCGTTCAACCCCTTTGAGTCGCCACCAGGGTGCGATGGCTCCAACACTAGGTCCTTTCACGAGGACATCTGCCGTGACAAAACCACGACACCCCGTGACCAAAAAATAGTGAGTAATAAGAAACAAAATAGGCCAGAATATATAAAATCTCCGAGTTTGACGAGGTCCCCGTACCCAGACCCCGAAGTTCCCCAAACATTCCTATTGCACCGGGACCCAAACATGGTGAGTAATAGCATACAAAACTGGCCAAGATGGACCAAATTTGCGAGTTTTGACGAGGTTTCCGTAACCCGACTCCGAAGTTCCCCGAACTTCATATCTCCTCGGGACCAAAAATCAGTGAGTGATATCATACAAAAGTGGACACAATGGACCAAATCTACAAGTTTTGACGAGGTCCCCGTTACCGGAGCCCGAAGTTCCCCGAATGTTCGTATCACCCCGTGACCCAAAATCAGTGAATAATAGCATACAAAACTTGTTAGAATGTATAAAATCTGCGAATTTTGATGAGGTCCCAGTAACCAGACCCTGAAGTTCCCCAAACATTTGTAGCGCCCCGGGACCCAAACACGATGAGGGATAGCATAGAAAACTGGCCAAAATGGACCAAATTTGCGAGTTTTGACGAGGTTTCCATAATCAGACCCCAAAGTTCCCCGAACGTTCGTATCGCCTCGGGACCCAAAATCAGTGAGTAATAGCATGGAAAAATGGCCAGAATGAACCAAATCTGCGAGTTTTAACGAGGTCCCCGTAACTAGTCCTCATAATTCGCAAAACGCTCGGATCGCCCCGTGACCCAAAATCAGTGATTAATTGCATACAAAACTAGCGGGAATGTATAAAATCTACGAGTTTTGACGAGTTCCCCGTAACCAGACCCCGAAGTTCCCCAAACATTCGTATCGCCCAGGACCCAAAATCAGTGAGTAATAGCATACAGAAGTCACCAGAATGGACCAAATCTGTGAGATTTGACGAGGTTTCGATAACCGAACCCCGAAGTTCCCCGAACGTTCGTATCGCCCCGGGACCAAAAAACAGTGAGTAATAGCACGGAAAAATGGCCAGAATGGACAAATTTGTGAGTTCTGACGAGGTCCGTGTAACAAGTTCCCAGATTTTGCAGAACGTTCGGTTCGCCCCATGACCCAAAATAAGTGAATAATAGCATAAAAAACTAGCGAGAATGTATAAAATCTGTGAGTTTTGACCAGGTCCCCGTAACCAGACCCCGAAGTTCCCCAAACATTCGTATCACCCCGGGACCCAAAACCAGTGAGTAATATCATACAAAACTGGCCAGAATGAAGAAAATCTATGAGTTCTGACGAGGTCCACGGAACCGGTCCCCGAAGTTTGCCAAACGTTCGGATCACCTGGGGATCCAAAATGAGTGAGCAATAGCATGGAAAAAGTGGCCAGAATGGACCAAATCAACGAGATTTGACGAGGTCCCCGTAACCGCACCCCAAAGTTCCCCAAACATTTGGCCTTGGATTAAAAAGTTTTTTGTATGAAAAAAATCTACTCGAAAAGTTACATCCGAATTCAACAGGGGGAACCCCGTTGAAGATTTTTAGAATTCCCAAAAACCTAACAGAATAAAAGATACAGGGCTTTTAAGATCTAGAGGGGGGGAATGGAAAAAATTCAAACTTAGTAATGGCGCACCATTTGCTAGGTGCGGCACTAGTAACAGAAAAAAAATGGTTTCGATTTTTTTTTTGGAAAAAATGTTCAAAATATGATATGGAATATGATCGGGAAGTTTGAAATATTTGTTCAAAATTTCGTCACACTCATAACACGAACAAAGTCCTAGACATCAACAAGGTTTAATAGGATTGATATGATAGATATATCAACAAGTGCGTGTTAATTGAGCTGGTGCTGGGGTTGGATAGAACTTAGAAGTTAACCATGCTGGAGCTGGAGTAGTGTGAGGATGGGTGACCTTCCGAGAAGTTTGACCATGGAGTGCGATTTGACTTGAGATTAAGCATATTGACCCGAGATAAAGTCATAGTGACCTGAGATTAAGAAAAAAAAAGGGAAACAAATTCTGAAAAAAAAATCTAATTTTTTTTTGAAAAAATAATTGTTAGTAATGGCTTACTTCTATGTGGTACGCCATTACTAACTCACATAGTAATGGCGCACTATTGGACATAGTAATGGCGCACCCACTAACAACCTTTTTTCTAGTAGTGCATACAAAACTCGCCAGAATGTATAAAATCTAAGAATTTTCATGAGGTCCCCGTAACCAGACCCTGAAGTTCCCCAAACATTCGTAGCGCCCCGGGACACAAACACGATGAGTAATAACATAGAAAACTGACAAAATGGACCAAATTTACGAGTTTTGACGTGGTTTCCGTAACCGGACCCCGAAGTTCCCCGAACGTTTGTATCGCCTTGGGACCCAAAATCAGTGAGTAATAGCATGGGGAAATGGCCAGAATGGACCAAATCTGCGAGTTTTGACGAGGTCCCCATAACCGGTCCACATATTGATTTTCGGAGTGTTAGAAGTTTTTGCCCCAAACGTTTTGATCAATTTGCTTATAGTCCATCGTGTGGTGCCTCTAGTGGATTGATCACCCTCTGGAATTCCTCCGTTTTAACGGGCACCTTTGATTGAATCTCAACCGTTTGGTTTAATTGTGTCATTCACCTCAAATCATATTTTTTGAAACTTGGACTCTGGTCAATGTTTATGGTCCTTGCCAAGGAGAGGCTAGAGATCATTTTGTCAGCTAGCTGTATAACCTAAATATCCATGTCAATGATAATTGGCTGCTTCTTGGAGATTTCAACTTTATTCGCTCACCCTCTAATAGAAATCTTCCTGGTGCTGGTGTGAATGATATGTTTATCTTTATTGAAATTATTGGCCATCTAGGTCTGTTAGAACTACCACTCAAGGCCAGGTCTTTCACTTGGTCAAATATGCAAGATTCACCACTACTGGAACAATTAGACTGGTTTTTCACTTCTGCCAATTGGATATCCTCCTATCCATTGACACAGGTTCTTCCTTTAGCCAAATCTGCATCTGATCATGTCCCCTGTGTTGTGACAGTAAACATTTCCATTCCCAAATGTAACCTGTTTTGGTTTCAAAACTATTGGGTGGAGATGGATGGATTCCTTGACTGTGTCCAGAATTCTTGGAAGATTCCTTACAGGAAAAGTCACATCACTGCCATCATTATGGATAAGTTTAAACACCTAAGACAGGCTCTGAAGAGATGGCAGACTAGCCTCTCTCAGCTCAAAGCACTCATTGATAAGTGCAATAAGGTGGTGCTCTGTCTGGATAATCTTGAAGAGCTCAGACCCCTGTTCAGACCTGAGGCTAACTTCAGAGTGATATTGAAGCTTCATCTTGAACACCTTCTGCATTTGCAATTCCTTTACTGGAAAAAGAGAGCCAATATCAGATTCAGTAAGGTGGGGGAGGAGAACACCAAGTTTTTCCATGCCATGGCAACTGAAAGGTATAGAAGAAACTCCATCTCATCACTTAAATTGGAGGATGGATTTGTTATATCTGATCATGAGCAAATTGCTGGCTGCTTTTGGTCATCCTTCAAGGATAGCATGGGCTCCTCTCAAGGAATTAACCTGGCTTTCAACCTTCAGTCTCTCATACATAGGGTAGAAGGGCTAGATGTTCTTACATTGCCTTTTACCAAAGAGGAGATGGATAAGACTGTCAAAGAAATGCCCATTGATAAAGCTCGAGGAATTGCAAAACTAGAAAATATGAACTCCTCATACATTACTTTGGTGCCCAAAAAAGTTCTCCTGAGCAAGTACGTCATTTTAGGCCCATCTCCCTCACTGGAATGGGACTTAAATTCCTGTCCAAAATGGTTGCCAATAGACTATAGTTACAGATCATGAAATGCATCCATAAGAATCAGTGTGGTTTCATCCAGTCGAGAACCATCCAAGACTGTGTTGGATGGACATTGGAATACCTACACTAGTGTCATCATTCAAAAAAAAGCCATTGTCATCCTCAAACTTGATTTTATAAAGGATTTTGATTCTGTAACATGAATTCATATTTCAGATTCTTAGGCACAAGGGTTTTAATGATAGGTGGATGTTATGGGTACAACAGCTACTCACTTCTTTTGAATGGAGTTCCTGGTAGAAAATTCATGTGCAAGAAGGGTGTGAGGCAGGGAGATCCCATGTCCCCTCTCCTTTTGCCATTTCTGTAGACTTTCTCCAAACCTTGGTAAATCAGTTGTTAGAAAATGGGCTCATTCAGCTGCAAATACATTGCCATGATAAAGACTTTCCAATAGTCCAATATGCAGATGACACTCTTATCATTTTGCCTGTTGTGGAGTCCCAGCTAGTGGAGTTCAAAAAGATGCTTATGATTTTCTCCCAGTCCAGTAGTCTTCAAGTGAATTATCACAAGTCTCCTCTGTTGCCTATCAACATTGATCAAGGAGAACTTCAAAGGCTAGCTGCCTCTATTGGGTGTAAGGTAGGATCACTGCCTTTCACCTATCTTGGTTTGCTTGTTGGGACAACCAACCAAGGATTATTGATCTCATGTCGTTGGTGGATAATATGGAAAGGAGGCTCTCTGCTAGGTCCTCCTTCCTGGCTAAGGGTGGTTGTTTGCAATATCTCAACTCAGCTTTGTCCTCTGTTCCCATTTTTTTCCTCTGTAGTCTGGTCATACCACCAGGGATCATTAAGCAGTTGGAAAGGATACAAAGACAATGCCTCTGGCGAAAAAATGGCCAAGACCATGCACCTTATCTTGCGGCCCGGGACTTGGTGTGCAAACCAAAAATGAAAGATGGTTTGGGGATTATGAATCTACCTGTCTAGAATGAGGCACTGTTTCTTAAGCATGTGGATAAGTTCTTGAATAAAGTTGAAGTGCCCATGGTTGATTTAATATGGAACACTTACTATCACAACACAGTTCCACAGGGCACCTCCCTTTGTGGATCATTCTGGTCGAAGGATATCTGCAAGAGAATGGACAACTTCAGAGCTGTCACCTATGTCCAACCAAACAAAGGAGATACTTTCCTCTTTTGGTCTGATTCCTGGGCACTAGGCGACTCAACCCTGCCTCTAGGTCATCGGTTCCAAAGACTGTTCTCTTTTGTGATTGATACATTCTACACTGCTGTGGAGGTTTTCCAAGCATTTGACACAAATAGCATGACTAGCATGTTTCACTTGCCTTTTTGTGACGGGGCCTTCCAGAAGTTCGAAACGGTCACCTGCTTGCTCCAAAACCTTAATAGAGAACAATTTAGCAAAGATGTCTGGCTTTGGAGTAGTGAAAGTAAGGTTTACGTTGTAAGAAATACTACCTTCATGTCCATCATCCCATTATACCCAAACCTATACTAAGTTGGATTTGGAAGAGTTGCTGCACCATGAAGATCAAAATGTTTGCCTGGATGCTCATTATGGACAGGTTGAACACCCAGGATATGCTTGAACAACGCCACTTTAAAGTTTCTGATTCAAACCGATGTGTTCTTCGTCATGCCAGGGTCAAAGAGGATAGGGATCACCTCTCTTTCAACTACCAATTCAGCACCAGGGTTTGGAACTATCTTCAGATCACCTGGCAGGGTACTTCCATGTGGGACACTTAATTGGCAGCTAGGAAAGCTTTTCAACATCCTTTCTTCTCTGAAGTAGTGTTCACTGCTTGCTGGAATATTTGGACACTCAAAAATGCAAGGATATTCAACAATGAGCGTCCCAGATTCAATAAATGGAATTCTAGCTTCACTCATGGTATCTCTCTATTAGAGTATAGGATTAAGGCTAGATTTAAGGAAGATCTCTTTAAGTGGATCTCCTTCCTACCTCCCTGAGGTTTGTATATCTGCACCCACCCCTGTTGTATATTCTGATCCTCTTATGTACATAAACTATCTTTATGTTGGAATAAAAGAAAAGGCTGTGGGGTGATTCCCTACAGTAGATGGTAAAAAAACGGTCCCCATATTTCACAGAACGTTCGGATCGCCCCGTGACCCAAAATCAGTGAGTAATAGCATACAAAATTGGCCAGAATGTATAAAATATGCGAGTTTTGACGAGGTCCCCGTAACCAGACCCCGAAGTTCCCCAATCATTCGTCTCGCCCCGGGACCCAAACACGGTAAATAATAGCATACAGAACTAGCCAGAATGAACCAAATCTATGAGTTTTGACGAGGTTTCAGTAACCGGACCCCGAAGTTCCCCGAACGTTCGTATCGCCCTCGGACCAAAAATCAGTGAGTAATAGCATGGAAAATGGCTAGAATGGACCAAACTTGTGAGTTTTGACGAGGTCCCCTTAACCGGTACCCAGATTTCGCTGAACGTTCGGATCGCCCCATGACCCAAAATCAATGAATAATAGCATATAAAACTAGCCGGAATGTATAAAATCTGCGAGTTTTGACGAGCTCCCCTTAACCGGACCCCGAAGTTCCCCGATTGTTTGTATCGCCCCGGGACCCAAAACCAGTGAGTAATATCATACAAAACTGGCCAGAATACACAAAATCTACGAGTTTTGATGAGGTCCACGTAACCAGTCCCCAAAGTTTGCCAAACGTTCGGATTACCCGGGGATCCAAAATCAATGAGTAATAGCATGGAAAAACTGGCCAAAATGGACCAAATCAACGAGTTTTAACGAGGTCCCTGTAACCACACCCCGAAGTTCCCCAAACACTCGTGTCTCCCCGGGACCCAAAATCAGTGCGTAATAGCATAAAAACTAGCCAGAATGTATAAAACCTGCGAGTTTTAATGAGGTCCCCGTTATCAGGTCCCCAAGTTCCCCAAATGTTCGGGTTGCCCCGAGGCCCAAAAATAGTGAGTAATAGCATACAAAACAGCGCAACATATATAAAATCTGCGAGTTTTAACGAGGTCCCCGTAACGAGACCCCAAAGGTCCCCAAATATTCGTAGCGCCCCGGGACCCAAACACGGTGAGAAATAGCATAAAAAATTGGCCAAAATGGACCAAATCTGCAAGTTTTGACGAGGTTTCCGTAACCGGACTCCGAAGTTCCACGAACGTTCGTATCGCCCCGGGACCCAAAATTAGTGAGTAATATCATACAAAATTTGCCAGAATGGACCAAATCTATGAGTTTTGATGAGGTCCTCATATCCGGTCCTCGGAGTTTGCGAAACGTTCGGATCACCCCGGGACCCAAAATCAGTGAGTAATTGCATGGAAAAACTGGCCAGAATGAAACAAATCAACAAGTTTTGACGAGGTCCCCATAACCACACCCCAAAGTTCCCCAAACATTTGTATCATCCCGGGACCCAAAATCAGTGAGTAATAACATACAAAACTGGCCAAAATGTATAAAATCTGTGATTTTTGACGAGGTCCCCGTTATTGGAGCCCGAAGTTCTCCGAATGTTCGTATCACCCCGTGACCCAAAACCAGTGAATAATAGCATAAAAAATCGCGATAATGTATAAAACCTGTGAGTTTTGATGAGGTCCCCGCAACCAGATCCTGAAGTTCCCTAAACATTCGTAGCGCCCCGGGATCCAAACACGATGAGTAATAGCATACAAAACTGGCTAAAATGGACCAAATTTGTGAGTTTTGACGTGGTTTCCGTAACCGGACCCCGAAGTTCCCCGAACGTTCGTATTGCCTCGGGGCCCAAAATCAGTAAGTAATAGCATGGAAAAATGGCCAGAATGGACGAAATCTGCGAGTTTTGACGAGGTCCCCGTAACCGGTCCCCATATTTCGCACAACGTTCGGATCGCCCCGTGACCCAAAATCAGTGAGTAATAGCATACAAAATTGGCGAGAATGTATAAAATCTGCGAGTTTTGACGAGGTCCCCGTAACTAGACCTCGAAGTTTCCCAAACATTCGTATCGCCCATGGACCCAAACACGGTAAGTAATAGCATACAGAACTGGCCAGAATGGACCAAATCTACGAGGTTTGACGAGGTTTCAGTAACCGTACCCTGAAGTTCCCCGAATGTTCGTATCGCCTCGGGACCAAAAATCAGTGAGTAATAGCATGGAAAAATGGCTAGAATGTATAAAATCTGCGAGTTTTGACGAGGTCCACGTATCCGGACCCTGAAGTTCGCCGAACGTTCATTTCACCCCGGGACCAAAAACCAGTGAGTAATATCATACAAAACTGGCCACAATGGATAAAATCTACGAGTTCTGACGAGGTCCACATAACCGGTCCCTGAAGTTTGCCAAACGTTCGGATCACCCGGGGATCCAAAATCAATGAGTAATAGCATGGAAAAACTGGCCCGAATGGACCAAATCAATGAGTTTTGACGAGGTCCTCGTAACTACACCCCGAAGTTCCCCAAACATTCGTATCGCCCCGGGACCCAAAATCAGTGAGTAATAGCATAAAAAAACTGGCCAGAATGTATAAAATATGCGAGTTTTAATGAGGCCCCCGTTACCGGAGCCCGAAGTTCCCCGAATGTTCGTATTGCCCCGTGACCCAAAAATAGTGAGTAATAGCATACAAAACATGACAGAATATATAAAATTTGTGAGTTTTGACGAGGTCCCCGTAACCAGACCCCGAACTTCCCCAAACATTCGTAGCGCCCCGGGACCCAAACACGGTGAATAATAACATACAAAACTGGTCAAAATGAACCAAATCTGCGAGTTTTGACGAGGTTTCCGTAACCGGACTCCGAAGTTCCACGAACGTTCGTATCGCCCCGGGACCCAAAATTGTTGGGGAACGTTGCATGGGAAACAAAAAAAATTCCTAAGCATACGAAGACCTATCATGGTGATGTCCATCTACGAGAGGAGATTTGGAACTACGTACCCTTGTAGATCGCACATGAGGAAGCGTTAAGAAACACGGTTGATGTAGTGGAATGTCTTCACGTCCCTCGATCAGCCCCACAAACTGTCCCACGAACCCTCCCGCGATCCTTCCCACGAACCGTCCCGCGATCAGTCCCACGATCCGTTCCGATCTAGTGTCGAACGGACGGCACCTCCGCATTCAGCACACGTACAGCTCAACGATGATCTCGGCCTTCTTGATCCAGCAAGCAAGACGGAGAAGTAGATGAGTTCTCCGGCAACGCGACGGCGCTCCGGTGGTGGTGATGATCTACTCCTGCAGGGCTCCGCCCGAGCTCCATAGAAATCCGATCTAGAGGTAGAACTATGTGGTCTAGGGTTGAGTTGCACATGAAAAAGTTGTCTCAAATCAGCCCTAAATCACCACTATATATAGGAGGGAGGGGAGGAGGCTTGCCTTGAGGACAAAGTCCCCAAGGGTGCGCCGGCTAGGAAGGGAGTAGGATTCCTACTCCAATCCTACTCAAAATAGGATTGGAAAGTGGAGTCCTTCTCTTCCTTCCCACCTCCCATTTTTTTTCTTTGGTTTTCTTCTTATGACACCAAGGCCCTCTTGGGCTGTCCCACCAGCCCACTAAGGGCTGGTTCTCCACCCCTAGGACCATTGGGCTTCCCCCGGGTGGGTTGCCCCCCTCCCGGTGAACTCCCAGAACCCATTCGTCACTCCCGGTACATTCTCGGTAATGCCTGAAACCTTCCGATAACCAAATGAAGTCATCATATATATCAATCTTTGTCTCCGGATCATTATGGAAACCCTCGTGACGTCCGTGATCTCATCCGGGACTCCGAACAACATTCGGTAACCACACATATAACTCAACTATACTTAAACATCACCGAACCTTAAGTGTGCAGACCCTGCGGGTTCGAGAACTATGTAGACATGCCCCGAGGTACTCCTCGGTCAATATCCAATAGCAGGACCTGGATGCCCATATTGGATCCTACATATTCTCCAAAGATCTTATCGGTTCAACCTCAGTGTCAATGATTCATATAATCCCGTATGTCATTCCCTTTGTCCTTCGGTATGTTACTTGCCCGAGATTTGATCGTCGGTATCCGCATACCTATTTCAATCGCGTTACCGGCAAGTCTCTTTACTCATTCCGTAATACAAGATCCCGTGACTTACACTTATTCACATTGCTTGCAAGGCTTGTGTGTGATGTTGTATTACCGAGTGGGCCCCGAGATATCTCTTCGTCACACGGAGTGACAAATCCCAAGTCTTGATCCATACTAACTCAACGGACACCTTCGGAGATACCTGTAGAGCACCTTTATAGTCACTCAGTTACGTTTCCACGTTTGATGCACACAAGGTATTCCTCCGGTGCCAGTGAGTTATATGATCTCATGGTCATAGGAACAAATACTTGACACACAGAAAACAATAGCAATAAAACGACACGATCAATATGCTACGTTCATAGTTTGTGTCTTGTCCATCACATGATTCTCCTAATGATGTGATCCCGTTATCAAGTGACAACACTTGTCTATGGTTAGGAAACCTTGACCATCTTTGATCAACGAGCTAGTCAACTAGAGGCTTGCTAGGGACGGTGTTTTGTCTATGTATCCACACATGTATTTGAGTTTCCAATCAATACAATTATAGCATGGATAATAAACGATTATCATGAACAAAAAAATATAATATTAACTAATTTATTATTACCTCTAGGGCATATTTCCAACAGTCTCCCACTTGCACTAGAGTCAATAATCTAATTCACATCACCATGTGATTTTAACGAATCCAACACCCATATAGTTCTAGGGTCTGATCACGTCTTGCTCCTGAGAGAGGTTTTAGTCAACGGTTCTGAAACTTTCATATTCGTGTGTGCTTTACAAATCTTTATGTCATCTATAGATGTTGCTACTACGTGCTATTCGGAATACTCCAAATATCTACTCTACTATATGAATCTGTTTTACTACTCCTAGTTATTCGGATTAGTGTCAAAGCTTGCATCAACGTAACCCTTTATGACAAACTCTTTAACAACCTCCATAATCGAGAAAAATTCCTTAATTAGTCCATTAGATACTAAGGATAACTTTGACCGATGTTCAGTGATTCAATCCTGGATCACTATTTGTACCTCTTAACAGACTTGGGGCAAGACACACATCAGGTGTGGTACACAGCATGGCATATTGTAGAGTCTATGGCTAAGGCATAGGGGACGACCTTCGTCCTTTTTATTTCTTCTGCCATGGTCTGGCTTTTGAGTCTTACTCATATTCACACCTTACAACACAACCAAGAACTCCTTCTTTGCCGATCTATTTTGAACTCCTTCAAAAACTTGTCAAGGCATGCATTTCATTTGAAAGTTCTATTAAGCGTTCTGATCTATCTCTATAGATCTTCATGCTCAATGTTCAAATAGCTCTATCAGGGTTTCCTTTGAAAAACTCCTTTCAAACAACCTTTTATGCTTCACAGAAATTCTACATTACTTTCGATGAACAATATGTCAACCACATATACTTATCAGAAATTCTATAGTGCTCCCACTCACTTCTTTGGAAATACAAGTTTCTCATAAACCTTGTACAAACCCAAAAGCTTTTGATCATCTCATCAAAGCGTATATTCCAACTCCGAGATGCTTGCACCAGTCCATGAAAGGATCACTGGAGCTTCCATACTTGTTAGCATCTTTAGGATCGACAAAACCTTATGGTTGTATCACATACAACCTTTGCTCAAGGAAACCGTCGAGGAAACAATGTTTTGTCATCCTATGCGCAATATTTCATAAACAATGCAACAACTGCTAACATAATTCCAACAGATTTTTAGCATCGCTACGAGTGAGAAAGTCTCATCGTAGTCAGCTCTTTGAACTTGTCGGAAACATCCTTGCGACAAGTCGAGCTTTTCTTAATGGTGACTTTTCACCATCATCGTTTGTCTTTCTTTTAAAGATCCATCTTTACTTGAATAGTCTTACTACCATCAAGTAGTTCTTTCAAAGTCGACACTTTGTCTTCATACATGGATCCTCTCTCGGATTTCATGGCCTCTAGCCATTTGTCGGAATCTGGGCCCACCATCGCTTCTCCATAGCTCGTAGGTTCATTGTTGTTCAACAACATGACCTCCAAGACAAAATCACCATACTACTCTGTAGTAGTATGCGACCTTGTCAACCTACAAGGTTTGTAGTAACTTGATCCGAAGCTCAATGATCACCATCATCGTTTTCCACTTCAATTGGTGTAGGCACCACAGGAACAGCTTCCTGCGCCCTGCTACACACTGGTTGAAGTGACGGTTCACTAACCTCATCAAGTTTCACCACCCTCCCACTCAATTCTTTCGAGAGAAACTTTTCCTCGAGAAAGGATCCGTTTCCAGAAACAAATACTTTGCTTCTGGATCTGAGATAGGAGATGTATCCAGCTATTTTGGATATCCTATGAAGATGCATTTATCCGCTTTGGGTTTGAGCTTATCAGACTGAAACTTTTTCACATAAGCGTCGCAGCCCCTAAACTTTTAAGAAATGATAGCTTAGGTTTCTCCAAACCATAGTCTATACTGTGCCATCTCAACGGAAGTACGTCGTGCCCTATTTAAAGTGAATGCGGTTGTCTCTAATGCATAACCCACAAACGATAGTGGCAATTTGATAAGAGACATCATAGTATGCACCATATAAAATAGGGCGTGGCTATGACGTTTAGACACACCATCACACTATGGTGTTCGAGGTGGCATATTGTGACACAATTTCCACATTGTCTTAACTGTGCACCAAAAACTCGCAACTCAGATATTCATCTCTATGATTATATCATAGACAGTTTATCCTCTTGTCACGACGATCTTCACTCTGAAATAGCTTTGAACTTTTCAATATTTCAGACTTGTGACTCATCAAGTAAATACTCTTGTATCTACTCAAGTCGTTAGTGAAGTAAGAACATAACGATATTCACAGCGTGCCTCAACACTTATTGGACTGCATACATCAAAAAATGTATTACTTCCAACAAGTTACTCTCTTGTTCCATGTGGTATGATTTTGCATGTCTCAAGTGATTCAAAATCAAGTGAGTCCAAATGATCCATCTGCATGGAGTTTCTTCATGCGTTTATACCAACAGGTATGGTTTGCATGTCTCAAACATTTCAAAAATGAGTGAGTACAAAGGGCCTGTTTGGGACTGCTCTGCTTTGTAAGTGCATCTAGTGCCCCTTAGTGATTTTGGTGGTTTGAAGACTTATAGGTTAAGTATCTAATGTGCTTATGAGTGTACACAGGATCTATAAGTCATTGAGGAGTTTGAGATATTTGAAGAATATCGACCCCTAAAAATATATGTCTTCTGTTGAAGAAATTGGTCTGAAGCTGAAGAAATGAATCGCGAGGAATCTGCGATGAAATTGATATTCCTCATGAAGATACTGATACTAAGGAATCTGGTGTGTCCTAAATAAAATCACTCTGAAGAATTTGAAGCATGAAGATTTACACTTTCTGTTTTATTTTCTTCGCATTTGAGTAATAGGAACACCGTACTGTTAAAGGGGGTCGAAGTTACACTTTGGAATGAATTTCCTCATGATGCTCAACCCAAGCCTAATCCTACCAAAAGCCTCAAGTGAGGAATAGAGTGACATGAGGACTCTCACAGTTGAGGGTTCCGACCGTTTCGATAGCCACGCCAAGTCATTGGTCTTATCCACTCCAACGGTCATATTATTTAAGGGCATTAGTGTCAAATCATGTCGGGATGCTCCCAGGCTATAAATAGCCACCCCCCACAACCACTAGCTGGTTGGCTGCTCCGTTAGAAACTGACACTTGTCATAAGAGCAACCCAATTCCTCAGAGTCTTCGAGAGTAATTGATCGGTGAGGAAATACACCATACACCGAAACCACAAACCAAACCTAGTGATTGAGCATCACTGAAGAAGTTGTTCCTGTGTGGGACTGAAGCCTTTTACCTTTGAGGACTGTGCATCCTCCAGACGGTTAGGCGTCATGGTCTAGAGCTTTCCAGTAGTCAATTGTGGATAGCCGGGTGACCAAGTTTGTGAGGGTTTGGAAGTCTGCCCTGAAGACTTACCACGAGTGTTGGGCGAGGACTGTGTGTCCTTAGCTCAAGGAGAATACGGTAGGGACTGTGTGTCACGGGACTGTGTGTCTTTTGGTTTCAATACCAAGCCGCTCCAAACCAGATGTACGACTGTCACAGCAGTTGGAACTGGGTCATCAACGACTGTCTTCACTGAGAAACAGGTTCTAATTCCTCAACTCCTTACTTTCCTCGTATTATGTGTTGATGACTTTCACTGCGACTTTTTGAAGAATTTGCTGAAGACTTTCTCTGAATTTCCTCAACCCCAAATTCTTCACGTCAGTTAATCCTCATCTGTATTCTGCGTGCCTGCTCACTATGCAATTTGTTTTCACATTCTTCACTCTGAAAAACTGATGTTGTGAAACTTTGCACTTTCTGATCCTTTACTGTTTCCGCTGTAAGTTAGTCATCAGTGAGGAATTTCCTCAAAAGGAATTTCCTCAGTGATTAAATTCTAAAAATCTCCTATTCACCCCCCCCCCTCTAGTCGATATAACGCACTTTCAATTGGTATCAGAGCAAGGTACTCCCTTGTTCTGTGTGATTTTGGTTTAACCACCTGGAGTTTTAGTTATGTCGACTGCAGACATGTTTAAGGTGACTGCAGCATGTCCTACCTACGAAGGAAATAACTTTCCCTTCTAGAAGAACAAAATGCAAATGCATCTACAAGCTATTGATAATGATCTCTGGTATATTGTGGAACATGGCGTCCCCATCATCTCTGCGAGTGTCTCTGCTGCTGATGTGAAGAAATTCAAGCAACTCGATTCTCAAGCTAAGAACATCATCTCTGGCCATCTGAGCCCAGGCCAGTTTGGAAGAGTAAGTGCTTTGGGCTCTGCAACACTGATCTAGGAGAGACTGTGCAAAGTAAATGAAGGAGTATCAACCCAGCGTGACTCTCGTGTTGATGTTCTTCGCAATCTCTTCAATCGCTTCAAGAGACATGACAATGAAAGCTGCCAAGACACCTTTGATCGCCTCACTAACATATCAAATGAACTGCAAGCACTGGGAGCTCAAGACATCACTGATCATGAAGTTGTGAAGAATCTGCTGAGATCTTTGGATTCTTCATTTGATACTTTAGTTCTGATGATTCAAGAAAGACCAGACTACAAGATGCTTGATCCAGCTGATATACTTGAAAGGCTAAATACTCATGAATTCCAGCTAGAAGAAAATAAAGATCTATATGTACCAAGCTATTCCAGACCACGTGCACTGAAGGCTAGAGCAATTTCCTCATCTGAAGAAGAAGACACAGATGACAGCTCTGGTGACCCTGAAGAATTTGGACAGGAGCTTGCAATGCTCGTGAGTAAATTCCAGAGATTTACATGACGTGGTCAGTTCGATAAATCTTGAAGAAGAGACATGAAGAAATCAGAATCTTCATCTGAGGACTACAAGAAACGAACCTGCCACAAGTGCAAGAAATCAGGTCATTACATTGCTGATTGTCCCCATTGGGGAAAGGAATCAAAGAAGAAGAAATACAAGGATGACAGTTCTGATGACTCGAAGAAGAAGAAGAAATCTTCAAAATCCTCATCTTCAAATCCCTCATCGCACAAGAAGACTATTTCAGAAAGGCTCGGGCACTTATTGGCAAGGAAATGGACTCAGAAGCAGAATCAGAGGAAGGTGATGAAGAAGAGGGTTCTGATGAAGACTCAGAATCCGGACAGGCTAGTCTTGCACTGGCAACCACCTTCGTGAGCAAGTCAATCTTCAATCTTGAAGAAAATGATATCACCGTCCACACTGATGACTATGCTGATGACTTCGCTCCAACCTATTGCTTCATGGCAAAAGGTTCAAAGGTACCAAATAATGCCTCCTCCTCTGATTCAAGTGACTGTGAACTTGATGATTATGAGAAACCCAGTTACAGTAAAGTTGCTATCATTGCCACTAAACAACAAACTGCCCTGGAAAAGCTTCAGAAACTACTAGATAAAAGTGATGATCTGTTGAATGATGAAATGAACCTTACCCAAATCCTCACTGAAGATGTGAAAAGTCTTCAGTCTAGATTTGATAATCTTCAGGATCGTTATGATACACTTCTCACTGATCATGAGAAGCTTTCCTATGAATTTCTTCAAAGGAAGCTTGATCTTGAGAAGCTGAGGATGTCTCATGATGATCTTCGTATGGAAAATGGTTGATTACTAGCTCAACAGATCAGCGCTGGTCAAGTTGAATTCATTCCTCCATGTCTTAAATGCATTGAACGTGAAACTGCTAATTCCTCACCAGAATCATCAAATGCTACCATTGCTACAAATTCTTCAACTGCACCTGTTGTGTCTATTTCCTCACTTGAGGAAAACACAAATGTTACTGATGAAAATGCACGGTTGAAGGAATTGTACGTGACAGGCATATACAAAAGCCTCAAAGGACATCAAACCCTTTGTGATGTGCTCAAAAAGCAAATCTTGAACAGGAATCCGAGGAAAGAAGGAATTGCCTTTAAGAGGAAATAAAATGCTGATGGATCTTATTGGAAACCTGAGCAGTATCCCAAAACCTCATGGGTTGCTGCTACTGGGCCTCCTTTTGATCCATCTAACTAACTGGCTTTTCATGTGAATTATCCTATTCCTCAGATGAGTCATTTGACTCCAACTATAAACTGTTCAAAAATCAATCTGGTGAAGTATTTGCTCGATATGTTGGAACTAACTGCAGGAATGGTCCTCCCCTGAGGAAAATCTGGGTTCCCAAAAGCTGTCTTGAAAATCTTCAGGTGAATATCCTCATGACACCACCACTGAAGAATCTGAACCCCCGATCAAATTCCTCAGGAGGACCAAAGTCTTCAAGAGGCTCAAAGTCCTCAAGTGGTCAAAACTATGCTCGTACCCGTGCTAATGCGTCTAACATGCAGGGAAACTACAAGGAATATGAATATGAGTGTTACTCCTCAAATCATTATGTTCATAAATCCTCAAACCAGTTTTCTGCATGTTCATATAAGTACTTTAACCCCCCCTACTGTTAAGAGAAGTGCATTGGCTTCAATGCCACCTTTCTCATATGGTGCTCGCAGGATGATGAATGCTTTGCCACCCCTTCAGATGTGGGTGGTGAAGAAATTGAACTAATCACTACTGTAGGTCAGGTCTCCAGATGAAAATTATCATCTGAAGAATTTGCTGGAGACGTGAAGAAATGCTTGATAGGACGCAAGCTAATGATTGATGAAATAGAAATATTTCACACGTCCTTACATTTCTGCTATGATGAAATTAATGATCTGATGAAATTAGTATCATATTCTTCAAATCTAAAGCATATGAGATGGTAAGCTGTACTAATTCATCTGCAGGATGACAAACCCAAGAATACTGAGTGGGTTCTTGATAGTGGTTGTACACATCACATGACTGGTGATAAAAGCTTACTGATGAATATGCCACTAACTCCATCACCTCTGAAGCAAATCACATATGCTGACAAAGGTAAAAGCAAGGTATTGAGACTTGGCAAAGTGGCTATTTCCAAGGATAGACATATGGATAAAGTGATGCTTGTTGAATCCCTTGGTTTTAACCTCATGTCAGTCTCGATGCTTTGTGATCTTGATATGATTGTTATCTTTGGTAGATATAGATGTGTAGTCATCATGGAATCTGACAGATCCAAAGTCTTCGAAGGTGTAAGAAGAGGGGATTTGTACATTGTTGATTTCTCTACAGGTCCTCAACCAGCCACTTGCTTACTAGCAAAAACCTCAGAAGGATGGTTGTGGCACCGAAGACTAGGTCATGCAGGCATGAGGAATTTGCACACGCCCGCGAAGAAGAAGCATGTCATCGGCATTGAATCAGTCAAATTCCTCAAGGATCATCTCTGCGGTGCTTGTGAATCTGGGAAAATGACCAGATCCAAGCATCCCTCTAATACTATCATGACCACTACACGTCCATTTGAATTGCTTCATATGGATTTATTTGGACCTACTCACTATGCCACACTAACCAATGCAGCATCTTTATATGGCTTCGTCATAGTTGATGATTATTCCAGATATACTTGGGTGCATATCATAGTGTATAAAACTGAAGTGGGAAATCTTCAAACGATTTTCTTCAAGGGCCTCGACGAACTTTGGCATCAAGATCAAACATATCAGGAGTGATAATGGAACCGAGTTCAAAAACACTGGTCTTGATGATTATCTTGATGAACTTGGTATTACTCACGAATTGTCTGCTCCTTATACTCCTCAGCAGAATGGTGTCGTCGAAAGGAAGAACAGGACTCTGGTTGAAATGGCAAGAACTATGCTTGAAGAATATCAGACTCCTCGTCGCTTTTGGCCTGAAGCAATCAACACTACATGCCATATCATCAATAGGGTATATCTTCACAAATTCCTCAAGAAAACCTCATATGAACTCCTCACTGACAAGAAACCCAATGTAAGTTATTTCAAAGTCTTCGATGCAAAATGTTGGATTAGAGATCCTCACCATAGCTCAAAATTTGCACCTAAGACACATGAAGGTTTTATGCTCGGTTATGGAAAGGACTCGCACACTTACAGAGTCTTCAACAACTATCACAACAAAGTTGTTGAGACTGTAGATGTGCGGTTCGATGAAACTAATGGATCACAAAGAGAGCAATTGCCTTCTGATCCAGATAAGTTGTCTCCTAAGGAAGCAATAAAGCTCAAACCTACTGAAGACATTGTCCCCACTGAGGAATTTGGTGAAGAAACGATTCCCATCACTGATGAAAATCAAGAAGATGCTCCTGAGGAAATTGCACCAGAACCACTTCCTCAGCCTAGACGAAATCCGCAATCAGCTCATCCAAGGATTGCAAACGAAGTAGAACTTGACAAAATCCTCAACGAGATCAACGCGCCAGGTCCTCTCACTCGCTCAAAAGCTTCACACTTAGTTAACTTTTGTGGACATTTTTCCTTTGTATCCATCACAGAACCCTCAAAAGTTACTGAGGCTTTTCTGGAACCGGAGTGGATCCAAGCTATGCAAGACGAACTTCTTCAGTTCAAGCTGAATGACGTATGGGAGCTCGTCAAACGACCAGATCCTCGCAAGCACAACATCATCGGCACCAAGTGGATTTTCCAAAACAAGCAAGATGAGGACGGTCAAGTGGTGAGGAACAAGGCATGACTTGTAGCCCAAGGCTACACCCAGGTTGAAGGAATAGATTTCGATGAAACTTTTGCACATGTTGCTAGACTTGAAGCTATTCGAATACTACTTGCTTATGCTAATCATCATAACATCATCTTTTATCAAATGGATGTGAAAAGTGCATTCCTCAATGGTAAGATTGAGGAAGAAGTATATGTTGCTCAGCCCCCAGGTTTTGAGGATCCAAAGAATCCATACAAAGTCTTCAGACTTAAAAAGCCTCTTTATGGTCTCAACCAAGCCCCTCGGGCATGGTATGATACATTGAAGGAATTCCTCATGAAGAAAGGCTTCAAACATGGTTCACTCGATCCAACTCTTTTCAATAAATCCTATGATAATGAGCTATTTGTGTGTCAAATATATGTCGATGATATCATATTTGGTTGTACTGACAAACGATACAGTGATGAATTTGCCTACATGATGAGTGAAGAATATCAGATGTCCATGATGGGGGAGCTGAAATTCTTCTTAGGTCTTCAAATTCGTCAACAAAGCAATGGAATCTTCATATCACAGGAGAAATACCTCAAGGATGTTCTGAGGAAATTCGACATGCATGAATGCAAAGGTGCCAAGACTCCAATGCCTACCAACGGCCACCTCGGTACTAATGAAAATGGTAAAGATTTCGATCAGCAGGTATACCGTTCTATGATTGGTTCTTTATTGTATCTATGTGCATCTAGGCCAGATATAATGCTTAGTGTTTGCATGTGTGCACGTTTTCAAGCAAAACCGAAGGAATCACACCATAGGGCTGTGAAACATATTCTTCGATACTTAGCTCACACACCAACACTAGGATTATGGTATCCCAAGGGCTCAAATCTTCATCTGGTAGGGTATTCTGATTCTGACTATGCTGGTGACCATGTGGATCGCAAGTCAACTTCTGGCACATGCCATTTCCTCGGAAGATCACTAGTTTGCTGGTCCTCAAAGAAGCAGAACTGCGTATCACTCTCCACTGCCGAAGCTGAGTACATTGCTGCTGGTTCTTACTGTGCTCAATTACTATGGATGAAGCAAACCCTCAAGGACTACGGCATCAACATGAAGAATGTGCCTCTCTACTGTGACAATGAGAGTGCTATCAAGATTGCATATAACCCAGTTCAGCACTCGAAGACCAAGCACATCCAGATTCGTCATCATTTTCTTCGGGACCATGTCCTCAAGGGCAATATCCTCATCGACCATGTGAAGACTGATGATCAACTGGCAGATATCTTCACTAAGCCCTTGGATGAGAAAAGGTTTTGAAAGTTGAGGTGTGAGCTAAATATCTTAGAATCTTCAAATGTTTTGTAAAAACATGCACACATCCTAACACTTATGCAAAATTGATGACTTAGATGTGCAACACATGATGAATCGATTTTCTTCAACTGATGAAGAATGTCACTCTGAGTGTGAAGAAATCAACGAAGAAATTGATTCTCAGGGCCCTACGACAATTGTATGCGGCGTGTGTAATCAACATTCTTATATGGTGGGTCACGCCACCGCCCAATGTGAAATTCCTCAAGTTGATTTTCTTCAAATGTTCTATTTCCTCAAAATGTGTTTTTCTTAAAAACAGATGTTCTTCATTGTGACGATTTATCACAAAATCTTCAAAAACACTTGATGACTTTCATTTGACTAGATAGACTGTGATTTCAAGTCCTCAACAGCATTCACTTACTGCTAATTCTTCAAGTTGATATTTCTGCTAAGTGAATGTGATCGGACCCTACCTTCCCTCTATGCTATACTCATCCAGTCTATTCAATTCTTCATATGCGTTATACTTGAAACTTTGTTCAAAATCCTCACTGCGTCCTTGTCAGCTGATGATTTTGTAACGAAAATCCTCAAATCTTCAAAAACTGTTTCTTTAATACACAATAACTGAACCCCACTTCCCATGATCGGATAACCACGATCTCCACTATCTCCACCGCAGTGTTCGGGAGCTACACGTGTCCTGCGGAGACATAGAGGCAGGGGCTGTTTGGTCCGAAATTTTCGCGCCAACAGTAATTGTTTGGCTATAAATATGTCCTTATCCCCCTCGGCATACTCTTCTTCGCTCCATCACTCTACTGCCACAGCAAACACCACCTAACCCTAGCACCATCGCTGGAAGTCTCGTCACCGGTGAGGAAGAGCTTCACTGCCTCGACTTCTCCGTCGCCGGAACCACGCCGGAGTCGGACCATCTTTGTCCGCCGCTGTCTTAGACGTCCTCTGTCGCCGAGTCAGGGTGCATTGGACACGCAACCGAAGAGCTTCTCCACACACCTTTCTATGTTCTTTGTGCGCACCTTCCAGGGTAAATAAATCCCATTTTTACTGCAAGTTAGATCTAAAATATTACATCTTCCATGTGAAATCTCTCAAGAATCGATAAGCACTTGATTCCTCAAACACTGCCTATCACCACATCATTGATGAACCATGCTAAGCATCTAAGATTTTCACGAGATTCCTCAATTGTGCGAATTTTCGGATCTGTACAACTCTGGAACCCAAGAACAGTATGCTTAGGCAAATTCCTCAACCACTGGTTATATTCCTCAAACTGTCAAACTTTTTCATTTTCTTCAAATCTGAGAACGCATATGACCTCTCCAAATTACTCGCAACTATACTCTGTTCACAGGTACACACATGTCAGCTGATGAATCTCTCGGTTCTCATCACATTACCTCATTTGCAACGTTTCTGGAAGAAAATCTTCAAGTCTCATCAGAATCCTCAAGAGTTCAATCTCATCAGCAAAATCATCAACTGAAGAAAATGGAGGATGACAGAAAACACAAGGGAGGAAAGAAACTTGAGCAAAACACAGCTGCGGATATCCCTAAGGATATTTAATTGGACTATTGCACGCCTGATGAAAATGAGACAATGGCCAAGAGAAAGATACGATTGCAGAAGATAGACCGCCGATGGGCGAAGGAATGGAAGGAATACAGGTTTGTGACTGCCAAGTATGCGAAGAAATTCGCTCTGAAGCCCCCTGGCAGACAGGCCCCACTTGAGGATCATCGAGTAGCACATCCCTCAAGCCTCATGACCATTCATGACTATCCAGATGAGAAGGAAAAACATCTGGCTAAGCTCAAGAAGCAGGCAGAAGCTGCAGTGAGGAAATTCAATGAATCCTCAGCTGCTGCTACCTCCTCTGCCGCCGAGACTTCTGGTTCAGAAATTCCTCAAATGCGGTCTGTACCGTCAAAGCCAAGGGCTCCAAAGCCTCAAGAGAAGTCTGCTCAGGCTTCAGCCACAAAACCTTCAGCACCAAAACCATCAGCGCCAAAACCCTCAGTGCCAATCTCCTCAATTCCACCTCCAAAGCCTCAAGAGAAACCATTACAGAAGCAAGTCATGAAGCCTATGACCGCCAGCTCCAGCTCCTCACTCCCAGCTGCAATCAGCTCGGAGACAAAGTCTTCACCACCTCATGCGAAGACTCAGGTATCTGCTGAACGTGCACCTCTGCCAAGCGCTAGCAAAATCATCACCGTCCCGTCTGCATCAGAGGGTAGTGATGAATTTGATGATCAAACCCTCCAAGCCATCATCAAAAACAAGAAGGAAAGAGTAGCTCAAGCATCAGGCAGTGCCATTCCTATGGCAATGGACCCCAAGGTCCTCCTTGACTACATCAACATCTGGTATGAGGACCCAAACACTCCACTTGATGATTTGAAGCTTCCCCCTGGCATCAGCCACATGGTGACCACTTTCATCAATGAAGCCAAGTGGAAAGAACAGCAGGCCAGGCAGGCCAAAGTTGCAAAGATTAAAAAGGAGAAATTCCTCAAGCAGAATCTCCTCAAATTGAGTCCTGATGCACTGGTGTCAACACAGGCAGAGCCGAAGAAATTGACTGACAAGTACCCCAAGCTGTCAGATCGTAAAAGTCTCAAGAGCAATTTCATCAAGCTGGCCACTAGTGCTGTTGATGACTACAATAAGAAGGTCGCACCCCCAGCACCAACTTCTCAGCCCTTGATTGAGGAGCCCGCAGATGAATCTCCTCATGATGAGGAAACTCCTCAAGCTGAGGAAGTACACCAAGAAAGCCGTGCAGATGCACCGGCTATTGAAGAAATCATCATGGAAGCTCCAGCTGATGAATTTGTTGCAGCTGATGAGACTGCCCCTAACCCAGCTGCTTCGTCAAAGCAAGCTGATGACTCTGTTCCAGCTGGCTCCTCAATACCAGCTGAAGAATCTGTCAAGAGAACCCCTTCGCCAAAAGCTTCAACGGTGAAGAAGATGACTCCGTCTGCATCAGACGTGAAGAAAACCAGGGCTGCTGAGAAGGAATCCAAAAAGAGAAAGGCCTTCTCAGCAGAAGAAGAAACAAAGGCCAAGCGCCTCAAAGCACTTGAAGAAACTGCTCCTCTCGATCCTGTGCCCCTGAATGTCGCTCCTTCCTATGAAATGATCATCATTGATGATCCAGCAAAAAAGGCAGATGAGGAAATGAAGGATGCCGCCTCTGAGGAACACACTAACGAGGAAATTCACATAGACGACGGTCCTCCGCCCTTCATTCCTCAGAAAGACACTGCTCAAGAATCAGTTGCACCAGCTGATGAAACTACATCTGCCACCAAGCCAGCTGAGGAAGAACAAACTGAAAATCCTCAAGCTGATGAAATTCAACGCTCTGAGCAAAATCCTCAAGATGAGGAACAGGCTAACCCAACTCCTCCAACTGAGCAAGAAGAAGCAATTCCTCAGCCTGATGCACAGACAGAGCAAGCGCCTCAGCCTGACGCCCAGCAAGCACCATCTCCTCAGCCTGGAGTACCAGCTGCTGAAATTCCTCACCCTGAGGAAAATGCTGAGGAAAATGCACCGAACCAAGACAATGCATTCATCGTGCTCAACCCAAAGACTGCCATTGTTGTCTCCCCTCCTGTTCCTCAGCAAAATCTAAAGCCAGTTCAGCGTCAGCCATTCTCCAAGCGTCCTAAGTTTCAAAAGGAAAATTTCTTTGAAGAACGCATGTACTTCATTGGAGAGAACCCCTATGACAAGCCTCAAATGAGGCATCTGAAGTTTTGGACTAGGACTCAGATGAATTACTATGCCTCTGTGCTATGTGGACGAAACAAGATATTCCAGCACAGGCATATTCCTCATGTTAAACTTGAAGCAATGCCGTGCCTGGCGCCAGTCCTCAGTTTACTCCATGATGCTGGTTTACTCCCTATGTGCTCCGACATCTCTGACTGGAACAGCGAGCTAATTCTTCAGTTCTATGCCACTCTTCACATCTCTGGCAACCCTGAAGACATTAACACTTGGGTGTTTGACTGGATGACACAAAACAGTCATTACAAGGCGCCTGCTACTGAGCTTCTCCGTGAACTGCCTGTACCAATTCCCTTAGAGGAGGCTGTGAAGCTTTATGGTGAGCATGAGCTGCCAAATGGGATGATGGAAGTCCTCATGAAGCCTTTGGCTGAAGGAAAATCTCCGAGAACAACCTTCCTCGTCCACGAGCTCAAGCACACACCCAGATCTGTTTACATAATTCTCTGTAGTGTGCTCGCGACGATCAAAGGCCATGATGAAGAAGAAGATGTTGTACGCCTCATGAAGAATATCCTCTTCAACATCATTCATGGTATTCCTATCAACATCCATGATTTCTTCTTGAGGACTTTGGTCGACAATGCTATGTGTCCTTTTGATCACAAGATATATGCCCCATGGATCATGAGATTCATCAGGACAAGGACAGGCATCAGCTTCCACGCTGATTTCCAAAACCATGTTGGTTATATGCCTCCTATCCGGGTCAACAAGAAGACTTTCGAGTCCATTGAAGGAAAAGGCAAATCAGTGATTGAAGAAGGCAGTAGACCCCTTGATGGCCAGTTCAGAGAGCCAGAAGCTTATTCTTCCTGGGATGATACTGAGACTCGTCCGGCAAGCCCCGTTCCTCCTCGCGTGATGAATACCAGAGAGCTCCTCCTCAGTCTTCACCAGAAGGTGGATCGCAATCACAAGTGGGTCAAACGCCAGTTTGGTGCCATTGTGAAAACCCTCACTGAAACACAGAACTTTGTGAAGCTCAACCATCACTATCTGCATGAGGTTTTTGATCGCACCTGGGCTACACTTGCACATCTGAAGACTCAGACTGAGCTTGAAGAAATGGACCTTGAGCGAGACTTTGAATGGTCGTGGCCTCCCAAGAAGAAGTTCAAGCCTATTCCAGTTCCAGACCTTGAAGACAACTCCTTTTCTTCATTCCGCACTGCCGAAACTGATGACGACCAATCCGACGAATCGGACAACGAGTCCATGTCGTCGTTGTTCACCTCCATCTACATACCGAGTGGCAACAATTGTGAGTGTCAATGAAGCAAAATTTTAAAACTTTTTTTTTAAAAACTCACCTTCTGCCAAGGCGGGGCGGGGGGGGGGGGGGGGGGCGATGGGCAGGCGGGGCGGGGCGCGTAGGGGCGGGCGGGTGGCCGACGTCGATGCGGAGGGCCAGGCCGCGGAGGGGCGACGTCGATGGCCGGGGGGCGGGCGGCGGGCGTCGGGGGCGCGAAGGGGCGGCGGGCAGGGCGCGGAGGGGCGCCAGGCTGGCGCCGGCGGCGACGGGATCGGGGGAGGGAGCTGCGCGGGATGAAACTTCTCTCCCACGCGAGGGTGGAAGAGGAGTGCGGGTTGGGGGGAGTTTTTTCCCCAACCTTCACTTCTACAGGTTGGGATGATGTTTGAGGGTTGGACCTCTAATTTTTTTTACGGGTTTGAGGATTTAGGGGTTCTAGTCTATCTTTTTTTTTTCTGACGAAAACTGTAAAAAAAGGTTATTTTTAGGGGTTTGAGGATTTGAGGGCTTTACTAGACTTGCTCTAAGCCGTTGAAGATAGGTTTCGCCGTTGGATAACAATCGGATGGTCTAGAAAAGATTTCTCAGGAAAAATGCTAAAGAAAACGAACAGCCGACCTAACCGTCGCCTCCACCTCATCCCATTTTCCAGTCGCCGCCGCCGCTGCAGGAGCCGGAGCCGCCGCCGCCGCCGCCGCAGGAGCCGGAGCCGGAGGATACCGCAAGCAGGTGATTATCCGAACACCTTGCCCTCTTCTTCATCCCTGGGCGGGTGGATCTTTCCCCCGGCAGCGGCGCCCGAGGGAAACCTCGGCCTCGCCGAGAGGGGGATCGACGGGGGCGCTCGGGTCGTCGGCGGCGCGCGCCGTTCGACTTCCCGGGCGCCCCGCTTCCGGATTCCTTCCCGTTGCGGGGCAGCGGCACGGGAGGATCAGGTGTCGCCCTCAGGTTCGTTCTTTCTTGCAATTTTTTGTATAGGCCAGGCGCCCAGAAAAACACCCATCCTGTTCCAAAATCATTTGAGTTTGTAACTCTACCCTCATGTTAAAAGTTTCCCTCAACTTTATTTTGGATCTTTGCATCTTTCTGCCTGTTCCCATCCCCATGTTGAACCTGGTTGTCAGAAAAGTTGGTTGGTGTTGTTTACTGTCTTGCAACTGGCCTCTCCAAAAAATAAAAAGCATAGTAGTTGCTTAGAAAAACTCTGCAAGAACCCTAAGGCCTCATTCGGCAGTTGTGTTTTTCCACCCCCAAGGGGCTTGGGGATTGGTGGGGATTTGGTGATACTCTCCCCTCCACCAAATCCCCTCAATTCCCCAAAAATCCCACACCCCCATAATTTCCTATGTTTGGTACAGCAGCAAAATAATACAAATTACAACAGCTGTGCAACATTTGCGTACAAGCAGCAACACAACAGATAAGATGGTGCAAAATAAAAATCAAATCTTTTCAACTTAAACAACATCATAGCAAGAAAAACTTGCTATAACCCATACACAATCCATCACAACGAGCACCTTGCTATCAAATGGACAATGGTGCATAATATGAATATTACAAAGTAGTGCAAATATATCAGGAATGGCACACACTTCATGAACAAAGTAGCAGGTCCTAAAATAATTCCATCACAACTAGCTTCTGGGGGCGGCAACTCTTTCCTTTGCTACTATCTGGTTCTTGCAGTGAAGACTCAGAATAACTCTGCAAGAAAGCAGTGACCTTGAGCCCACATGAAAAAAAGGCAAAAAAAAAAAACAAACAAAACTACTACAAGTGTTATGGACCATAGGAACTTGAGTGTATATGCGAAGACCGGAACATATGCATAACGTAGAGATGGACAGTACAATTAGCAACCAGAAACATTTAGATGGTCATAATGATATGTGGTAGCACAAAAACAACCAGGAGACTATAGTAGCTCTGGCACGTTCTCAATCTGACAACATAAGGTCAGACTTATATCACCCAGTTAATTCAAACTAAATCAAAGGTCAGACTTATATCACCCAATTTGACAACATAAGGTCAGACTTATATCACCCAGTAAATTTCTCACCCAGCCATATATCACCCAGTTAATTCAAACTAAATCAAAGTAACCCCTATATATTTGACAACATAAGGTCAGACTTATATTTAAGAACAAAGAGAGTGTAACACTATTTTCAGATGATGCAGATCATTTGTCTTCGTTTCAAAAATAAATAAATATATATAACTGTCCTGTCATATACCATTTTTTCAAGGGTTTGCAACCCCTCCCTGTACAGCCGTTGAGAGATACTTCCTCTGTAATGATCTAAATACTTTTATATTTCCTTATGGAGAGAGTACCCTCTATTCCCTTTTTGTGAACTTAGGAACGAACGAGGTATGCATCATATATTGCCCGGTGACAGTCTAGAGGTCCCTAAACAAGCAAACGCGGCCGGTCGGCAAAGTTACCATGCTGTTTGGTGGAACAATCAAATACTGTTGGTAGCACGTCCGAGTTAAAATCTTAATTAACATATCTACATACCTACACATGTATAGATCAACTAGCCTCCAGTTCTACACATGTGTAGATTTACTGAATCTATTCAGATGCCATTTTAATCAACCTTAGTGCTGAGAAAACAGCACCTACTACTAACTGAACTCATGTTAAAAACAGAATTAGCAAGTATGAGTTGTTCTTGATCTTGATATAAATTCAACAAAGGAAGGCATCACCTCTGTAATCAAAGATGTAAGTGCATCTTAACTAGAAGCTGCAGACCAAAGCTAGCCACAAACATATTGGCAAGAACTAAGAATATACAAGGCTGTCAAAGAATCATAGGAGCACACCAACGGTGAAACCCTAGACAGAGGGGAGGGGTGAGGTGGAACCAGTCCATACCGGCGAAAATGACACGTTTTCGGAAGGATCTGGACGTCGGAGCTGATAGGGGCTGAGGCAGCGCGGACGGCAGCGGCAACGGAGTGGACGACGACGACGTCAAGAGCCAAGAGGCCTCGGGATCTGAGGCAGCATCTGGCTCGGCTTGGACGGAGTTGAGGAAGAGAGCAAACCGACGGCGAACTACGGGAGGGAGGAGGGCGGAGGAGGCGGCGCCGTCACAGCCGAGGGAGAAATTTCACGAGGGTTAGGTCGTGTCTCCTCTCACACGAATACTGGAGGGTTTGGGGTGCAATTTTCGGGATGGGCCGGTCCAATACCGTGGTACCGAGTGGGCCTGCTGGGAATTTTCGGGATTACTATACCGACCGGTAAAATACCCGTTGAAGCCTGCAAATACACCGCTGCCGAACGAGGCCTAAGGCATTGTTCGGTTCCACTGGAACCAAACCTCTAGGGGATTAGACCCACCCAAGGATTTGGTGTTCCCCCACCTCGTCACCCAATCCCCTAACCAACAAACCCTGCTGATCCCTGTACAACATAGTCTGTTCGGTTAGTCCCCGTCAACATCCCATTGATGGCCTTACACTGCAGCACCAACTCAATCAAACCTCCTATATATAGTTGTTCTTTGTACCAAATCAAAGGAACATCACACACATCAAACTTGGTATAAATTTCATACATCTATGCACCAAATCAACAAAACATCATATGAGAAGCTTGCAACAAGTTGATAATTTTGAAGAAGACTCTGTCGTGGATTGGGTGACTCCGTCGTGGATTGTGCATAGAGTGACTTAGTGTGTTGGATTGGTCGAGTTCATGCTTGGGTGCGGCGACTAGATACTTGGATAGTGCACACGACTCCTTGCATGCAATTGTCATAGTCGACTTGGCAGGGCGGCGCGGCGACTATGTATTGGGGTTTGAGCATCATGGATTAGGCGTGGGGCGACTTAGTATGTTGGGTTGGTCGAGTTTGTGCTTGGATGCAGGGACTACTTAATGGGCAGTGGGCGACTCCTTGCGTCCGATAGCCGTAGGCGACTTGGTTGGCTCCGGTTAGTCGACTTGGTGGGGAGGAGTGGCGACTATGTATTGGGGTTTGGATAACTCCGTCATGGATTAGGCGTGGGATGACTAAGTGTGTTGGTTTCCTCGAGTTTGTGCTTGGGTGCGGTGACTACATAACGGGAGGTGGGCGACTCCTTGCGTCCAATAACCGTAGGCGCCTTAGCTTGCTCCGGTTAGTCGACTTGGCAGGGCGGCGCGGGGGCAACTCCGTCATGGATTAGACGTGGGGCGACTTAGTGTGTTGGGTTGGTCGAGTTTGTGCTTGGGTGCGACAACTATATACTAAGGAGGTGGGTGACTCCTTGCGTCCGATAGCCGTAAGGAACTTTGTTTGTCCTCGATTAGTCTATTTTGTGGGAGGTGGCGGGCGACTATGTATTGAGGTTTGGGTCACTCCATCCTGCATTAGGTGTTGGGCGACTTATTGTGTTGGGTTGGTCGAGTATGTGCTTGAGTGCGACAACTATATACTGGACGGTTGGCAACTCCGTGCGCGCGATAGCCATAGGCGACTTTGTTCGCCCCCTCTAGTATATTTTATGGGAGGTGGCGAGCCATTATGTATGTTTGGGCCATCCTGGATTAGGTGTAGGGAAACTTAGTGTGTTGGGTTGGCCTAAGTTTGTGCCGGGGGGCGGCAATTATGTACTAGGGCGACGGTGACTCCTTGCACGCGATACTTTAGTTCACCCTCACTAGTCTGTTTTGTGGGAGGTGGCGGGCGACTATGTATGAGTTTGTGCGACTCCATACCGGATTAGGTGTGGACGACTTGGTGCTTGGGTGCGCCGGTGCGGCGACTACGTATTGGGCGGAGGGCGACTCCTTGCTCACAATAGCCCTTGGCAACTTAGTTCAACCCCGGTTAGTCGATTTTGTGGGAGGTGACGGGCGACTATGTGTTCGTGTTTGGGTGACTGCTTCATGAATTAGGAGTGGGGCGTCATTGTGTGATTGATTGGTCAATTTGTAATTGGGTGTGGCGACTATATTCTAGGGCAGTGGATGACTTAGTTTGCTTATGTAGGAAAGATGTCTTCCAAAAAAGAAGGTAGGTAAAATGTGAATTTGTTGCCTATATCACTTAAACAAGATAAAGCTGAGATGTCTAAATGTTGTTGCATTGCATGTATAGCGAACAAAAACTATTTTTATGTGGGAACAGAAAAATGAAGATGATGATGAATATTGGTATGGAGAAGGGACAATGCGGATCTCGCATGTGACCCACCTGCTGATGTCCGCGGGCATGTGACCCACCTGGTTTTGTTGTTTGAACTAAAAAAACGCAGCTCTTTTTTTTTTGCCTTAACACAGAACTGCACATTTTTTTTTGCTGATTGTGTATAACTGCATAAACTCTTTCCCTGCCTTAACACAGAACTGCACATTTTTGTTGCTGGAATAGAAAAGGAAACTTGCAGTTTTCCCCCCTTGTAAATAACAATTTACTATTTTTTTTTGAAACAGTTCCTGCGTTGGTGTTGTTACCTGCGAAGGGGAAGGACATGAAGCCCAGTGCCCAATTCACTTATTTATCCTTCAAAGTAGATGGACTAACTTCTGTCCTGTTTTATCATGCAGGTGTGTATATTATACCTGTATCTACTCAGTCCTCTCTTGTTATAGTTTTTTTTTTGGGGGTGAGTCATTAAATAACTGCTAGTTGTTTCTTAGGCACTAAGGAAATGCCACCGAAGAAGAAGAAGACGGGTGCCAAAAAGAAGGCTGTAATCAACAAGCCTCCAAGGATCTGCCATTATCTCCTTTTACCAGGGGAGAATGGCACACCGGTTATAGATTTTGTCAAGAGCCTTTTGCCAGGGAAGAAGACGGGTGCCAAAAGGGAGACTGATATAATGTGTGATCAAGAACCAGTAGGCCAAACGCAGAGATGGCTTAATCCGCCAGCAAGTTTTACAGAGAGTGTGAAACAGATATTATTCAGAATAACCAATATGCCATTAGACGTTATTTCCTCTGGTTACTGTTTTGAAAGCTTGCGTCCGGAGAACATAATTGTCACAGACTACTTTGAGATTCCAAAGTTACTGGTTGCTAACTTGAAGGAAAGAACCGCCGAGGGCACAAAGGCCAATCTTACAGCCCTCGGCAACCTGCTTGACCAGTTGGTGAGCGAAACAAGTGAGAAGTATTACACGGACTCAAGTATTAACCCTGAGTTCAAGCATCTGATACAGCATATAAAAGGGTATCAGCAAGGCGACCCTTTTTTTCTAATGAGATATCCCATCTGCTACGTTCCTTTGGAAAACCGGTCCTTTCTCTATGCTGAAATGTATGATTATATAATGGATATTCTTAGAGAAACTGATCCGGAGGCGTTCCAGTTTGTCATCACCAGTCTGTCCTACCCCTTGGACTGGAATGCTCAATGTCAGAGTAACACATACCTTCTTCAGTCCTTGGGCAGGTAAGTCTTATTGGTTAATATCACATAATTTTGAGTAGATTGATCAATATCCAGCATAGTTTAATTGGCATTGTTCTTTTCAATGTTACCAGTATATTCCATATGTCTACTGCTACTGTAACTATAACAGCCATTTTTGTCTATTTTACAGGTCAAGATATGATCCCGATGCGACCCGTTTCCCCGCAGAATCGGATCCTCGATTGGAGGTACTGAGGTATCACAGGAATGGGCCTGCCCATCCATTAGAAGACGCAGCAGATCCATCCAAAGAAAATGGGATGTCCTCGACGAGGGCTGATCTTGCGCATAGACTTTATTTCCTGTTTCCTCGTTTAATGTCGTCAATGCAAACCAGCTTGCACTTTCTTGGAGCTCTTCGGCACCTGGGAACAGAGAAGTTATTTCCCTTTCAAGTCGGGAAACCTGATGGTACTCAGTAGTGACTAGGAAGCAAGGGTAGTAACTCACTACGCTTTCTACAGCTGCACATTGTGTATCATGTGTGTGTAATTCCGGAGCTGGTTTTGCCCCCTGGAGGAACTTGAAGTGCAGCTCTAGTCTGAATCTTGGAATGGTGAAAAGAATGTAGTTCATCTAGCTTTCTTAGTGACCTAAATAGTCAAGATGTACAGTATATTTGAACATGCTAGGAGCTGGTTTGCCCCCCGGTGTTGGTGGCACTTGAAATTTGGTTGTAAATACGTACATGGTTTTCAAAATAGGGAAGAGAAAAGTCAAGAAGCCTCTAATGATCAATATAAGGGAAAGGAAGAAAGACGCGCCAACTTGAGATTTTTTGTCAGCACATCTTGCTTGAGCTACAGTGTTGCTTGTATCTATTGTATGTGGTAAATGCAACTGGTTTCCTGTCAAGAAAAGGGGAAAACAAAGAACCACTTTTTTGGGAGAGAGAAACAAACAACCACTTGGCACACAAAATGAATTACAAAAAGACCATCACATTTTAAGTTCATATCCAGATTTGCTATCACATTCCTTAAGTGCCCCAAAAATTTACCCGTTTTCTTGTAAATTTTCTCAATAAACACTGATGATCGTTTTGGACGATTCTAATCCAATTTCTGACATGACCGGCCTGCTGGTCAGGTCCACGTGTCAACAAATTTTGCGCTGTCCGTTAAATCAGATGTGAGGCCCACCCATCAGAATTAATACTACTCTACTACTCCGAAATTGCTTTCGGAGTCCGAGCTCTATGCAGGCCTTTAAATTCAAACTTTAAATTTCATAAAAATTCATATTTAATATTTTAAAAAATTCTAAAAAAATATACTACATAGATATATGAAGGTATAATAAATTTTCAGAACTAAATACATTGAAAGTAGGGGTATGCAAAAAAGACAAATCTGAAGCTTTTAAACACATGACACTATTTATTTTTCCAGATCTTGAATTTATCTTTTTTGTACAAGTCGCATTTCAAAGTATTTTGACCTAAAATTTTACACACACACGGATCACATACTTGTTTAGTTGTATAAATCTTTTCAGATTTTTTTGGAATCAAAATGTTCGAATTTTGAATTTTTCAAAAAATTCGGTCTCCATGGCTCTCGGGAGCCAAAGGTCCATTCTCTCTAATACTCCGTTCTTCTTTGTGGCATTTCATCGAACTATTTGTGTGCAGAGGGCACCGGGAGGAGTACACCGTGCACCGGGAGGAGTACACCGTGCCAGAGTCACCAGTCGCCCCCCCTGGCCATGTCGAGCGTCACATCGGACATGCCCTCGCCTCCTTTGCTCCCGCCAGCTGCGGCTCTCTCCCCTCCACTCTGTCCGAGCCACACCATCTCCCTCCATGCAGCTCGACGTAAGCCGTGGTGAGCGCGTCGCCGAGCTCGTCGGGGGAGCAGACCAGGCGGGACTCGGGCTCCTTCAATCCTCGACGAAGCAGACGTGCTCACCGGCCTTCGGCGTCGTGGCCACGCGCGTCGGCTGCACCTGCATGGAGGTGACACTATGTCGGCCATTGACGGTGCCGGCGGCCGACTAGCGCGGGCGCAGGGGCACGACCGCCACCTCTCCCTCGGCAGCACATCTCGCGCATTGATGGAGCTCTTCAAGGTCGGGCCTCCCGTTGTTTCCCCACACACGGTGTCATCGGTTCCTGCCGGCCGCCATGGCATCTCAAGGCTGTTAGACTAAGCTCAGGTCATTAGGCTAGTTTTCTGCTTAAAATAAATATTGCATGACTGTCGATGTGACACTTTCATGCAGCATGCATGTACTCCCTCCTCCGTTCCTAAATATAAGTCTTTTAAGATATTTCACTAGAAGTCTACATATAAAGCAAAATGAGTGAATCTACACTCTAAAGTATATCTATATATCCGTATGTAGTCCATTAATGAAATCTTTTTAAAGACTTATATTTAGGAACGGAGGGAGACGTGCTGCATGCACCGATCTCTCTTCCGATTCTTTGTGTTATTCTTAACCCGGTCAGCGTGGCACGCTTGTGCATCTCGAGGTTGTGGGATGGTGCGGCAAATCCGGATCACAGCGAGCTGGCTGGGGTAGTTGATAGTTTTCTTGTTTGTAACAGATAAAAGATCAGGTAAAACGCAGAAAACGCTGCGCAGTTACGGCAACACCAAAACCACTCGTCTCTCCCACGTTCGTCTCTCTCGCAAGTTCTCTCTCTCGC
Organism: Hordeum vulgare subsp. vulgare; assembly: GCF_904849725.1. Classification (NCBI taxonomy): domain Eukaryota; kingdom Viridiplantae; phylum Streptophyta; class Magnoliopsida; order Poales; family Poaceae; genus Hordeum; species Hordeum vulgare. The sequence continues at coordinate 339,840,256 of NC_058522.1, read as the reverse complement.
TGATCCGGCGACGACAATTGGCATTAGAGCCTCGGTGTTTGATCCCTGACGGCCGGCGGTGTGTGATCCACGGAGCTCATGTGGGGCGACGAGAAGAAGAAGAAGGCGGCGGCGGCGGGGCAGTCACCATTGGCCGGAGCGCCGCTTGCTCGCCTCACCGGTGGCGGCAGCGGCGAGATCCGCATCATCGAGCTGGCCGTGCGCAAGTCGAAAGGCTCGTCGGCGTCCATGATGCCGACGAAGACAAACTACATGGAGTGGTCCCTTGTGATGCAGGTTAAGCTGCACGTCGCGTGTGTGTGGACCGTGGTCACTGATGGCACCGACGACGAGCGCGACGACAGGCGCGCCCTCTCCGTCATCCTTACGTGCGTGCCGGCGGACATGCTTCGTGTTCTCGCGGCCAAGGACACAACCAAGATGGCCTGGAAACCACCAAGACCCTCCGCATGGGGAGCGAGTGCGTGCAGGAGGCCAAGGCGCAGGTGCGCCGACGGGAATTCGAGGACCTCCGCTTCAAGGACGGCGAGACCGTCGAGGATTTTGCACTACGGCTCACCGGTGTCGTCGCCGATCTGGAGCTGTACGACGATCCGGTGACGGAGCACAAGGCGGTCCAAAAATTCCTCCGAGTCGTGCCGCGCAAGTATAGGCAGATGGCCATGGCAACCGAGTCGCTGATTGATCTCAAGACGATGACGGTCGAGGAGTTGACTGGACGGCTATCGGCGTGTGAGGACCACTACGGCCTCGATAATGCCGCGCACTCCGGCGGGTAGCTCCTACTCACCGCCGAAGAGTGGGCCGCTCGCGAGCACAAGTACGGTGGCGAATCGTCATCCGGCGGCAACAGCGGAAAGGGAAAGTCACTGGGCAAAACACCGGCCAAGTGCGGCGACGGAGGTGGGAAGCCGCCGTCCGGTAACAGCGGCACCGGTGGATCCGGCGGCTCCGGTGGCAAGAAGAAGGGCAAATGCCATTAATGCGGCAAAGGTCGGACACTGGAAAAAGGACTGCTGGTCGTGGCTGGAGAAGGAGAAGAAACAAGGGAAGAAGGAACAAGCTAACCTCGTCCGCGAAGGTAGAGACGAACACGATCATGGTCTTCTCATGGCCGTAGTCACCAATGTCTCCACACCTGAGCTGGTGGCGCCCCAAGCTGTGTTTCTGAACGAGGAAAAGGTGATTCCCGTGCCTTCACCCAACGGCCTCTGGTACTATGATACAGGGGTGTCCAGCCATATGACTGGGGAGAGGAACATGTTTTCTACACTTGATGAAGGTGTGCATGGCACGATGAAATTCGGAGATGGCTCTCTGGTGGCTATCAAGGGCAGGGGCGCAGTTGTGTTTCGCTGCCAGAATGGCGATCAACGTGCTCTCTCTGAAGTCTATTTCATTCCGAGCTTGCGTAGCAATATCATCTCAGTAGGGCAGTTGGATGAGGGTGGATGCAGGATAGGGATTGAAGGTGGGATCATGACCATCCAAGATCCGGGTCGGCGCACCCTAGCTCGCGTCAAACGGACGGCGAGCAGACTATACACGGGCGTACTGACCATTGAAGCCCCGGCGTGTCTCCTCACCAAGACTGAAGATGTCACCTGGCGCTGGCATGCAAGGATGGGACACCTACACTTCAGAACTCTGCAAGCCATGTCTTTGAAGGAAATGGTATGCGAGATGCCGATCATTGGCCGCGTCGAGGAGTATTGTGATGGTTGTGCATTGGGCAAACAACACCGTGCACCTTTTCCTCAAGTGGACGGATACAGAGCAGAGAAAGGCTTTGAGCTTGTTCATACAAACTTGTGTGGGCCGATCACACCAACCACAGGGGGGGGCAGTAAGTACTTCTTGTTGATGTTGATAGTTGACGATTACAGTCGATACATGTGGTTGGAGCTGCTGACATCCAAGGATGAAGCTCATCAGAAGTTCAGGAAAGTACATGCAATGGCTGAGAACGTGGGAAAATGCAGGCTTCACGCATTCCGGTCTGACCGGGGCAGTGAGTTCAACTCCATTGAATTCAGAGAATACTGCGAGTAGTTGGGCATCAAACACTACACGACCACCTGATACGTCCCAAACATATCTATAATTTCTGCTTGCTTCATGATCTTTTGGGTGACATTGTTATATGTTTTGCTACACTTCTATATCTTTCTACACATATTTGGACTAACCTACTAACTCAGTGCACCTAGTGCCAATTTTTGTGTGCTGATGTTTTTTTGCAGGGGCTTTTACCCAATTTTCCGGAGCCCCAAAAATCCCTAGAAAAAAATATAAAAATCAGCGTAACGGAAGCTTCCAGATCACCAAAGATGGGCCAGAGGGGGGCCAGGGGCTGCCCGGGCGACCTCCCGGCACGGCCTAGCCCCTGGCCGTGCCCACAGGCTGCCTGGGTGGGCCCCACCTCCTCTGACGCCCTCCTTTGGCCTATATTTACTCCTCCGAGAGGAAACCCTTCCATCACATCCAGAATTACGAATTTCTCCATCGTCCCACCGCCGCTGTGCTTCCGAGATCGGGAGCGTCAGGAGACCTCTTCCCTGCACCATGCCAGAGGGAGGATTGACCTCCGGGAGATTCTCCACCATCATGGACGCTTCCCGGACGTGTCGTCAGTAGTCCTCCTTGGACCATGAGTCCATGACCAGTAGCTATGTGATGTCTTCTCTCCAATCTTGTGCTTCCATGATTAGCCCTTGTGAGCTGACCTACAAGATCAAGGCATCTATGTAATTTTCCTGCTATTGCTATGCTCGGTTTGTTGGGATCCGATGGATTATGAGATTATGTTCAGATTGTATGAGTTATATTTTTGATTATCCTTTTATATTATGTTCTTTAGTGATTCATGCATGTTCTCCGTTGCTTTGTATTGCTTTGGCGGAGTAGTAGATTGTAACTCCAAGAGGGAGCGTTATGCATGATTGTGGGTTCATGCCCCCTGATGTCTAGCTTCAGTGACACAAACATGAGACTAGGGGATGTGCTATTCCCACCAGGGAGAAAACAACGGTGCTTGTGACCATGGTTGCAAGGATTGTTTACCTTACGCATAGTTCGTTAATGCAGTTTTCCGTTGCTTTGAGTTTACACTTTGGGTGGGGCTCCTAACTTAATACCAGCGAGATGTTCTGGATAGATATCTCAAGGTGGATGATTAGTAAGTAGATGCTGATGAATAAACAGTCTACTTGTCTTGGCGTACTGCCCATTACTATTGAGCCTCTAACTTTCAAGTAGCATAATTAGCATTGCGGTGCGTTCATAATTCTGTCAATAGTCTACTTGTTTTGATCCTTTGCAAACTACAAGGCCAGAGAGATTGACAACCTCTCTGTACTCGTTGGGAGAAAAGTTATTTGTGTGTGTGCAGGTCCACGTCTTCTGCTTGCGCCAGGGTAGGGGACACCTACTTGTTGATCCTCGGAGTCCTCCTGGTTCGATAAACCTTACAGTCTTCGTGTAAGAGAAAACTTGCTGCTGACTACATCTCCACCTTCCACTTGGGGTAACCAACGAGGGGCGAGAAGTATATTCATCAACTCGTCATCAAGCAAGTTTTATGGCGCCGTTGCCGGGGACTCCAGCCTTCAAGATAGGGGAGTCGCATGCTATCTTTTACCTTTTATTTTTAGTCTTCTTAGTTTGCTTTCTAGTTTTTGCTTTAGAGTCTTATACCAAAAGCCACAAAAAAATTAGTTGCTTTGTTATTGCTTGTTGCTTCTGCTATGGGTTCCACTGAGAACACCAAGTTGTGTGACTTCACTAGTCACAACAACAATGACTTTATCTGCACTCCTATTGCTTCTCCTGCCACTGGGGCTACGTCATATGAGATTAAACCTGCTTTACTGAACCTTGTTATGAAAGATCAATTCTCCGGTGCTGGAGATGATGCTGCTTTGCACTTGAACAATTTTGTTGAGCTTTGTGATATGCAAAAATATAAAGCAGAATATGGTGATATTGTTAAACTTAAGCTTTTTTCCTTTCTCCTTGATAGGAGGAGCTAAAGTGTGGCTTCAATCTTTGCCTAGGAATATCATAGATTCTTTGGATAAGTGCAAATATGCTTTTATTGGGAAGTATTACCCGCCTGCTAAGATTATCCAGTTAAGAAGTAACATTATGAATTTTAGGCAACTGGATAATGAACACGTTGCTCAAGCTTGGGAACGTATGAAATCTCTTGTTAAGAATTTCCCTACACATGGTTTGACTACTTGGATGGTTATCCAAACTTTCTATGCAGGACTGAACTTTACCTCGCGGAATTTGTTAGACTCGACCGTGGGAGGAACCTTTATGTCAACTACACTTGGTGCTGCCATAAAGCTATTGGATGAGATGATGACAAATTATTCTCAATGGCACATCGAGAGAGCTCCAACAGGTAGGAAGGTAAACTCTGTTGAGGAGATTTCCTCCTGTAATGATAAGGTTGACATGACCATGACTTTACTTACTAAGCAAGCTCCTATTGATCCTCATGATGTTCCTCTAAATTCTTTGGTTGCTCAAGAAAGAGAGCAACTTGATGTTAATTTTATCTCTTGGAACAACTTTAATAATAATGCTTATAGGAGTAATTTTGGTAGCAATCCTAGACCGTTCCCATCCAACAACTATGGGAACAACAACAATTATCCTAGCACCAAAAACTCCACTTCTGAATTAGAGAGCATGCTTAAAGACTTTATCACTTCTCAAAAAGCCTTCAACAAGAGTGTAGAAGAGAAATTAGGAAAATTAGATAGTCTCTCTTTGAAGGTGGACAACATAGCTCATGATGTAGAGATGCTTAAAATTAGAACTTCCCCTCTTGAGTAAAGGAACACCACACCCATGAATGCTATCCAAGTCCAAATTAATGAGAACGTAAGAATTCAGCCAAACTTAAGGATAGATGAGCTAGAGAAAAAGAAGAGGAAGATAGGATTAAGAGCCTTCCTACACACACTACCATTGCTACTATACAAGTTGTTGAGGATCTCAAAACTTTTAGCACCCATCACACCCCTAGTCCCAATGGACCTATTAATGGTGATGCTAATACCTCAACTATAGGACAAGAAGGTCCTTTGAATTTAGAGACTACCAAAAGAATGAGCTTAGATGACATTACTACCACTTTAATTAATGGTAGTAATCTTGATTTTGATAATTGTAGTCTTTCCGAAGTGATCACCTTTTTTCAAAGAATGGCTAAAGACCCCCACATTAGTTCACTCAATATTGCCTTCATCGAGCTTATTACCAATGCTCTTATCAAAGCTAGGGAGGGGAAGCTCAAGCTTGGGACTTCTATTCCTAGAAAACTAGAAGGTGGTTGAGATCCTATGATCAAGATTAAATTGAATAATATCTCTTGCTTTTCTTTATGTGATGTTGGAGCTAGTGCCTCCGTTATGCCCAAAAGAATGTATGATAAGCTTGATTTCAAACCTTATGATCAATGTTCTTTTGGTGTTCGTCTTGTTGATTCTCCTGTAAAGAAACCTTTAGGGAGAATTAATGATGTGCTTATTGTTGTCAATGATAATTATGTGCCCGTTGATTTTCTTATTACGGACATTGAGTGTGATCCCACATGTCCAATTATTCTGGGACGTCCTTTTCTCCGCACCATTGGTGCTATCATTGAAATCAAAGAAGGGACCATTAGATTCCAATTTCCCCTTAAAAAGGGAATGGAACACTTTCCTCGAAAGAAGATTAAGTTACCTTATGAGTCTGTTATTCGGGCAAGTTATTCTTATGGAGTTGAAAATACTTGATCTTTTTTGCATCATGCCTAGCTGAAAGGCATAAAAGAAAGCGCTTGCTGGGAGGCAACATCGTTGTATCTTTATTTTCAAGCTTTGTGCCAAGTTTTAGCCTCCGATTGCAAGAAAGTTCAAAAGTTGTGACATGTTGTCCAGAAACAGATTCTGTCTGCTTGACGAAAAATTCGCCAAATATCACCAGATCATCTTTTTGATCCGAATTGTTTTGACATCAAGCTATATATAATTGTCTTTCCGGAATCTGTTCTGAGTTTTTTGATTTCAGTTGCAGAAGTGCCCCAAAAAAATTATTTACTACCTGCTGTTCTGTTTATCACAAATTCTGCCACGTTTTGCGTTTTCATCATTTTGCAAAACTTAAGCTTGCTTTTCCTTTGCAAAAACCTCTTGGCAATCATGAGAAACAGTAGCTTTTCATGAAAATATTTATTTCCAGTAGGTAATGAATTATTTTATCATGGGTACTAACCACTCTAATTAGCTTATGATGAGTTTCGTATGAAGGGAGCTTTCAAGTATGTGATGGAAGATGATGAAAGAAGATCCAGGAGTATCAAGCGCTCAAGCTTGGGGATGCCCCCATGCACCCCCAAGAAATATTCAAGGAGACTCAAGCGTCTAAGCTTGGGGATGCCCCCGTGCATCCCCTTCTCTATCAATAATCATCAGTTCGTCCATCTCCATGCTATATTTTTATCACTTCATATGTTATGTGCTATGCTTAGAGCGTCCCGCTCTTTAATTTTTAGTTTTTCTTGCTGGTCATAACAAGTCGGAACCTAGCCTTCCTTGTTTGGGAGAGAAACACACTCCATTCCACTCTAGAACACAACATAGGTTTTCATGCTTATCTTTTTTGTGTGTTCTCTATCTTTTCATAGCTGTTGTCATGCTTAGCTCTTAGTTTTCATGCTATATATTTTTAAGAGCTTTTATTTAGGTTGCTTTTGGAACTCTCTTGAGTTATCATGCTTATCTTGTTTAGATAGTTGGCTTGTTGCACTGAGTTGTGTGTCTTGCATGATTAGGTAACTGAGGTTGCTATTTAAGTATAGTAGTAGCTTGCAATAGTTTTGAGGTATTGATTTGACTAATGTTTGGACTATTGGTGCCAAGAGCTTGAGCATATTAGTGACATGTGTCGTATTTTGGGAAATCCGTGTGTTTTTCAAAAACTAAAAAATAGTTGATAACTTTAGCTACTAAATTGATCGCTAACCTGTGGAGGGGTTGGAATATATAGAGTACCCTCACGTTACCATGAGTCAAGGACGCGCAAGGATAACCAAACCCCCAAACACTCCTCCTCGGGGTACTTGTCTCTTGGTGAATCTCCTAACTAGATAGAGAGTTACCGATAATAAGTGTATGAGTTCTTCGGACTAATGTGAGTATTCGATTGTTGGCACTTCCACCATCCATATTTTGCTAGCCTCTTTGGTACCTTGCATTTCCCTTTCTCATCTTGAGAGTTGGTGCAAACTTCGCCGGTGCATCCAAAACCTTAGCATGATACGCTCTGTCATCATAAGCCTCATTATATCTTTCCTCAAAACAGCCACCTTACCTACCTATTAAGGCATTTCCATAGCCTTTCTGAGATACATTGCCATGAAACATCCACCATCTCATGACTTGATCTTCATGTCATACATGCTTTTGCTTGATCGAGGATCCACATGCTAGTTGGGCCTTGCCCTTACTATTGCTACATGACGCGCTAGTTTCATTGCATATCCTGCTACACTGGCAGAGGCATACATTTGCATACATCATGATAGTTTTCACTTGTCTTCATGTGAGTACTTCTTATAAAGTGTGATGATCTTCTTTTTATTCTTGTAAAACATAGAGTGTTGCCCCTAAGTGAGGAAAAGATCCCAAAGATGACAAATGAAAAGATCCCAAAGAGGACAAATGATAGATAAATAGGAAGAGCCAAAGAGGCCACAAAAAAAAGAAAAAATAAAAAGAAATAAAAAAGAAAGAAAACGATAGAAGGGGGCAACACTACTATTCCTTTTGAAAGATCCACACTCGTACTCCATTGCTATATTTGTACTACATAGAGATTATCATTCATGCATAACTATGTGGTGACCCTTACACTATAGAACTTGGCTTGCATATTCCAATGACGAGCCTCCTCAAATGAGCTCTAGGTCCTCATGAGCAAGCAAGTTGGATGAATCCCCACTAGTTCCATTGGAGATCTTACCTTAGCTCATATGTGCATCCGTTGCATGGCAATCCCTACTCCTCACATCATATCTATCATTTGGCTTTCTCTCGCCTATGGTTGCCCTCATTGATGTGAGACTTTCACACCCTTTCTGTCTTCCTTCCCCATCATTATTATATTTTCCATCCTAAGTGCCAACATATCTTGCTTGCGCTCATCCATTGCGTGAGTGCTCAAAGTCGAAAGGGAGAGGATCATTTTGACTTGTGCCTGACTAGTGGTCCGGGGATGAGTCAAAATAAGATTCCGAAGGAGACCAAGTGTTAGGTTTAGTAGATTGAGTTCTCAATTAAAAATATATTTTATACTCTCAACCCATCTCCTACTTCTTGCACGCAAACACCATTTGGAGACATTCGAGTCACGGACAGCGAGAGCTCTTGCACCTTTATGTTCTTACTTTACTAATGTCAATACTAAATATAGACTCTTGCTTGTTATTGTCTTGACTTGAATTGCATATCTTACTTGCTTTACTTTGAAGTTCTTATATGTGTGTTAGCATGTCACCACATAAATTATTGTGTTATCATTTACCTACCCGAGGACGAGCAGGAATTTAGCTTGGGGATGTTGATACCTCCCAAATATATCTATAATTTATGCTTGATCCATGATCTTTTGGGTGACATTGTTATATATTTTGCTACACTTTTATATATTTTTACTCATATGTGGACTAACCTACTAACTCAGTGCACCCAGTGTCAGTTTTTTGTCTGCTGATGTTTTTTTTGCAGGGTCTTTTACCCAATTTTCCGGAGCCCCAAAAATCCTGAGAAAAATATATGAAAATCAGCGTAACGGAAGCTTCGAGATCACCAAAGATGGGCCAGAGGGGGGCCAGGGGCTGCCCAGGCGACCTCCCGGCGCGGCCTGGCCCCTGGCCGCGCCCACAGGCCGCCTGGGTGGGCCCCATTGATGACCCACAAGTGTAGGGGATCTATCGTAGCCTTTTCGATAATTAAGAGTGTCGAACCCAACGAGGAGCAGAAGGTATTGACAAGTGATCTAGAGCAAGGAATAACTGCAAGTACTGAAAGGTAGCTTTTTTGGGTTTTCTAGTATAAGCAACAAGTAAATAAATGCAAGGAAAGTAAATAGTGCCGAGGTGCAGCAAGTGGACCAATCCTTTTTAACACAAAGGATAAGCCGAGGGACTGAACTTATAAAGACTAAGGCGTTCATGAGGACACACGGGAGAGATAGCCAAGTGCTTTCGTCATATTCCGTCTAGTACTATGTTTTGTATTGATAAGTGTTATGTGGGTGGATCCTAACTGGTGCGCCGTCTAGGCTAAGACAAGTACACTCTTATGATTAATCCCTCTTGCAAGCATATGTAAATACAAGATAGAAATTAAGGCAAAGCCTAACCATAGGAATAAGCTTTAGGATCCAATACTCCCTCGTGCAAAAGTATGCAAACTGGGGTTCAGGTTTCTGTCACTCCGGAAACCCACTATAAGCATTCTTTATACACGATGCATTCCCCTAGGTCCTTAAAAAGGCGAAGTGTTATGTAGTCGACGTTCACATAACACCACTAGAAGAATAACACCATACTTAAATATCAATCAACACATATTACTTCAACATCATATGACTACTAGCATCTAGACTTTTCCCATGTCCTCAAGAACTAATGGAAGTACTCACAAGACGTAAAAGAGATCATGATCAGAGGTGATGAAAATATGATTAACAATCTGGCCATAACAATAATCCTCCAACAAAACTCAATAGCATTCACCACAAAAGAGTAATCAACACCGGTAGAGTCTAGGGGATGAATAGTGCAAGGTACAACTCCGATTGCAATGGTGAAGTAGATGGGATGAAGGTGGAGATGGTGCTGGTGTTGGTGATGATGGTGATGATGATCTCGATGATGCCCGTGATGATGGTGATGATGATGAGTACGATCTCCCCTTCCGGGAGGAGTTCTCCCATGCGGAATCTGCGCGTTGGAAAGGTCTTTTCTTCTCTGTTGGTTTCCGCCGCGGAGCGGCGGCGGAATCGCGAAAACTCTTCTGTCCCCAGAATTTTTTTTAGGTTAAGAGGGAGATATAGGCCAAAGGAGAGTGCCGGGGGTGGGGCCCGTCACTCAGGCGGCCTCCTGGCGCGGCCTAGGGGGGCGCCAGCAGGTCGCGTGGGTGACCTGTGGCCCCCCTCTGGCCCTCCTTTGGCATGTCTTCGGGACCCGTACGGAAACTTCTTCCCTCAAAATTTCAGCTCAATTGGAGATGTTCTGATATTGTAACTATTCGTGCTATTTTCTCCGCTGAATCCTGTGTCTGCTGTTTCGGCACCGGAAAGTTGGAAACTGTGTAAAATAAGTCAAAACACTATAAGTACATCATCATAAAGTGACTCAATGAATAGAGATAAATTATGATACAAAATAGTGATGCATTTTGGACGTATCAACTCCCCCAAGCTTAGACCTCGCTTGTCGCCAAGCAAATACTGAGCTCAGTAAACCTGTCCACAAGTTTAGAGAGTGAAGTGTCGATAAATAAGAATACAGACAAGAAGCATCATAATTTCTCTACTCAACTCAACCATCCTCAACAGCAATCTCAACTCATAAGGCTCTTATGAAAGAGTAATATCAATTACAATCAAAAATAGAGCTAAGAAAACTCATCAAACCATGGCAAACATGTCCTTGGTCAAAGAACTACTAATAACTTTTAACTTTTGCTCCTCCTCTTATATTTTGATGAGATCAATTGAAGCTTTTTGAAAGAACATGTTATTAGTCAAGAAGTGAAAATGCTAACACAAAGGAAGATGTTTGCTTTAGCTAAGCTTAACAAACAACTCACTTATCTTAACGATAATGTCAACAAAGGTGTGATATGCCAATTCTCAATGAAACAATATAAATGCATGTATCTTTATCAACATAAAGTGTCTGCTCTTTTTAGGAAAGAAAGAAGTAGGTTTTACTGACTCAACATAAAAGTAAAAGATTGGCCCTTCGCAGAGGGAAGTACGGAAAACTCACGTGCTAGAGCTTTTAGGGATTTTGAAATCAACAAGATTGTAAACAAAGCTTTTGAGAGGTCCATAATTTGTCAACGAATGCTAGTAGATAGCCCAATACTTCTCATGCTAGACAAGTTTTGAGGAACGACTCCCAAAGTGGGGACGATCACATCCCCTTAGTCTCCTTTGTTTATCACTACCAAAGTTTTCTGATTTCTCATCAACAAAGCGTGAAGGAGGTTTTGTTTGTTGTTATTATCTTTTAAGAGCCGGGCGCACTCATGCCAGTCCCTCCTCGTATTAGTGGTTCACAGATCACATGCAAACCCAAGATAAAACTTGTCCAGTATGAGAAGATCATGAATTACCTACTACTTCCTCATGAGCTAAAGAAGAGGCACAAAACATGGAGTAATATTTAAAGCTTTAAAGATAGCACATGAGTAATTTACTTTAGGAGTGGCGGTGAAATACCACATATCGGGAAGATATGGTGGACTCTAGGGAAGGTTGAGATTTCAGGGTATGGATGCACAAGCAGTATTCCCGCTTAGTTCAAGGGTTGGCTAGCAAAGGCTTTTAAGAGCAGACAAATAATGTTGACTTGGATGCAAAACAATATAAAGTTTAACATAAAGAATTGGCATAAAACATCAAGTTGTCTTCCTTGTCAGCATAACACTTCAAGCATAAGAACATAAAGGTTTTGGCTAAGTCGCTACTAGAAAAACTCATGCTTGTTGTTATGACCAATGCTATGTTTGCCAAGATTAAATAAACTTTCCAAAGCCATACCTGATATGTAAGATCAATACTACCATAAGAATCAACATATAAGATCGATTGCGTGAAGATAATACCAAGTGCAGCAAAGAAACCAATAGACTTCTCATTAATATTCCATCATAGACACTGCACGCTCATGGATACAAACTCTCCACAAAGGAGTGATAGACCTTAATGCAAACACCAATTTCATAAGATAACTTCCCTAGACATGATATGACACTAAACTTGACCAAAATTAAGTAAAGGATAAAAATAAAGATACCGGGCACTCCCCCAAGCTTGAACAAGCTAAGGGAATGCCATTACCCATGAAGATTTTACTCTTCATCCTTGTTCTTGTTCCTCAGGTAATCCTTAGTGAAACACTTCCATGGCAGAGGTCCTCCTTCCACACAGGATTCTTCGATCTCTAGGATCCTGCTTTCGGCAGCTAAGCCCAAGCGCAAAAACTTAAGTTCATACTCATAGTTCTGGTTTTGAAAGTCATAGATGTGCCCTTGAAGCTTGAACACTTTGGCTTCTAGTGAGGATATGCTTGATCGCACTTCCTTCATCTCCTCCTCATGCTCCCTCTTCAGCTCAGTGATGATAACATAGTTGGCCTCAACACCATGCTCGATCATCAACTTGTACTTGAAGACTTCTTGCTCCACCTCTTCCAGCCTGGCCCTGGTGCTCCCCTCCTTGACAGGTCCCATCAAATCCTCTTTGTGGAGGACACCATCCTCCACCCAAAGGGTTTGAGGGTGTCTTTTTACCTCTGCGAGATAAGGGTTGATGGCGTTGACGAGGAACTTGTCCTTGGTAGACTCTGGGGAAGCCATGGCACCTAAGTTTGCTGAAAGTTCTCCTGGCACAAACTGATCGAAAAGAAAACGCACGGAATCACAAGATACAACGCCGGGACGATCCAGGAAAATATATAGGAAAAATTTCTGCACCGAAAGGAAGACAACAAGCCAAAGTGGAGTCGGAGATGGGCTCAAGGTTGTCCAAGCGGCCTCGTGGCGCGGCCAGGGGCCAGCCCGCGCTAGCAGGTCGCCTGGGCGACTTGGAGATCTTCTCCGGATCTGCTTCGGCTCGGAATTTTCCTAATTTTGCAAAACGCATAAAACGGAACTTTTATCGATGTTCGCGAAGTTTCCTTACCGTATTTCATACCTTTTCTTATTCTGCTTGTGCCGGTGTCGGATACAGTGTTGCAATATATTCTTCATGAGTGGCTATCTGTATCACATCCACCTCTACATTGATGGGGTCTCCATCCATGTAATGCTTAAGTCTTTGCCCATTCACAACATATGGTTTTGTGCCTTCAAAATTATTAACCTTGATTGCACCGGAGCGGTAGACTTCTTCGATATGGTACGATCCTTCCCATTTGGAAAGTAATTTACCTAGAGAAAACCTGAAACGAGATCTATACAACAAAACTTTGTCACCAACATTAAATTCACGTTTCAAAATTCTCTTGTCATGCCACTTCTTTACCTTTTCTTTGAACATTTTTGCGCTCTCGTAAGCTTCACTTCTCCACTCATCTAGAGAAGTCAAGTTCATGAGACGCTTTTCACCAGCAAGCTTTGGATCAACATTAAGCTCTCTAATAGCCCAGAAAGCTTTGTGCTTTAATTCTAGAGGTAGATGGCATGCCTTGCCATAAACCATATTATACGAAGACATCCCCATGGGATTTTTGTAACCAATTCTATATGCCCACAAGGCATCTCCTAACTTATTGGACCAATCCTTTCTAGAACTGTTCACTGTCTTTTGCAAGATCAACTTGATCTCTCTATTTGTGAGATCAACTTTCCCACTTGTTTGAGGGTGGTAAGGTGAAGCAATTCTATCATTAACATCATATTTGACTAGAGCTTTTCTAAAAGCACCGTGTGTAAAATGTGATCCTCCGTTGGTCATGAGGTACCTAGGCACACCAAACCAAGGGAAGATTACATCCTTGAGCATTTTCAAAGATGTCTTGTTATTGGCACTTTCAGTGGAGATTGCTTCAACCCACTTGGGCACATAATCTACAGCTACCAAGATGTGAGTGTACTTGTGTGAAGGAGGGAAAGGACCCATAAAATCAAAACCCCAGCAATCAAAAGGCTCAATGACTAGCGAATAATTTGTAGGCATCTCATTCCTCCTACTAATATTACCAACTCTCTGGCACTTATCACAGGATAAAACATAATTTCTAGCATCTTTAAAGAGAGTGGGCCAATAAAAACCTGATTGGAGAACCTTGTGTTTGGTCCTATCACCGGCATGATGTCCTCCATAAGGACTGCTATGACATTGTCTCAAGATATCCTTCTGCTCATGCTCCGGTATGCATCTCCTCAAAATTCCATCCACACCTTCTCTAAAAAGATGTGGGTCATCCCAAAAGTAATACCTCAAGTCATGGAAGAACTTCTTCCGCTGCTGGAATGTTAAACCTGGAGGCAAAAACTTTGCAACAATAAAGTTAGCATAATCTGCATACCATGGATCTGAATTAGATTTCACCTGTAAAACAGCTAACTGTTCGTCAGGAAAACTATCATTGACCGGAATAGGATCATGTGGTATGTCCTCCATCCTAGAAAGGTTGTCTGCTACAGGGTTGTCTTCTCCCTTCCTATCTACAATCTGCAAATCAAATTCTAGAAGAAGAAGAAGGACCCATCTGATAAGCCTTGGTTTGGCATCCTTCTTTTCCATAAGATACTTAATAGCAGCATGATCAGTATGAATAATGACTTTACAATCAACAATGTAAGGCCTAAACTTATCACAAGCAAACACTACCGCTAAAAATTCTTTCTCAGTAGTAGCGTAATTGTTTTGAGTAGTGTCAAGGGTTTTGCTAGCATAATGGATAACATTCAATTTCTTATCAACCCTTTGTCCTAACACAACTCCAATAGAAAAATCACTAGCATCACACATGATTTCAAAAGGCAAATTCCAATCAGGTGGTTGGACTATAGGGGCGGTTATCAAGGCTTTCTTAAGAACTTTGAAGGATTCCTTACAATCTTCATCAAACACAAAAGGAATATCCTTCTGGAGAAGATTAGTAAGGGGTTTAGAAGTTTTAGAAAAGTCTTTAATAAATCTCCTATAGAAACCAACATGACCGAGGAAACTAGGAATACCTCTTATGTCTTCTGGATAACACATTCTCTCGATTGCTTCAATCTTTGCCCTGTCCACCTTGATTCCTCTTTCAGAAATCTTGTGGCCAAGAACAATCCCCTCATTGACCATGAAGTGGCACTGCTCCCAGTTGAGTACCAAGTTCGTCTCCTCACATCTGTGCAAAACTTTATTAAGGTTGTGGAGACAATGGTCAAAAGAGTTTCCATAGATGGAGAAATCGTCCATGAAGACCTCCACAATTTCCTCACAAAAACCATGAAAGATAGCGGACATACACCTTTGAAAAGTAGCAGGGCATTGCATAAACCAAAATGCATACGTATATAAGCATAAGTACCAAAGGGACAAGTAAAAGTGGTCTTCTCTTGACCGGCAGTGTTAACATGAATTTGAGAGAAGCCATAGTACCCATCAAGATAGCAAAAGTGAGTGTTTTTGGATAACAATTCAAGCATTTGGTCGATGAACGGCAATGGGTAGTGGTCCTTCCTGGTTGCCTTGTTCAACTTCCTCTAATCAATACACATTCTATATCCAATAATAATTCTTTGAGGTATTAGTTCATTCTTATCATTAGGAACCACAATCGTTCCTCCTTTCTTGGGAACACAATGTACTGGACTTACCCACTTACTATCAGCTATAGGGTAGATAATACCTGCGGCTAGAAGCTTGAGGATTTCAGTCCTCACGATATCTTTCATCTTCGGTTTTAACCGTCGTTGATGATCAACAACCGGTTTGGCATCAGGCTCAAGATTGATAGTATGCTGAAAAATAGATGGACTAGTCCCCTTAAGATCATCAAGGGTATATGGAACGACTAAGATGCGGCCCTTTCCTTATTTGGGGGCGAGGCCTCAAAAAGGAAAGAGGCGCATCTACGCGTTTCGCAAGCGAGATAATCTTTACAATACAGTAACTAAAAGAGTGACAAGTAGGGCATACACTTGCCATCTGATAAGAACATAGTCATACAATCACACTTATTCAGAAGATGAAATGGTCCAGCTACGGACAAGATAAAAACAGATAAAGCTATGGTATCCCGCATGCTGGCCCCACGATCACGACCACGGCGTCTAGTCCTTCGTATAAGTCACGTACAACTTGCCGCTGTCCTCATCGAACTCCCACTTCAGTTGGTTGTCATCGAGAACTCTTGCATCAGGTGTACCTGTACCTGTGGGTGTTTGTAGTAAACCGTGAGCCACGAGGACTCAACAATCCTATGACCTTGGTATCGAATCTAACTGAGTTAAATGGGTGAGGAAGGTTAAGTGTATGAGTTTGCAGCAACCTAAGCTTATATGGTGGCTATCTTATGTGGAACAGAGTTATCATATGGTGGCCTACGCAAGATGGTCGAAGACTAGGTTGATCACTAAGTGATCTAAACCCCTACTTACGTCAATCATAACCCCACCGCGTTCTCGATCAGAGAAGGATCTCTGAAGGAGACAGTCACGGTTACGCACTCAGTTGGCAGTTTTATTCGAATTACTTTAAGTTGTCTAGAATCGAATGTTAACAAAATATCCATGTTTGCCACATAACCGCGAGTACGGCTTTTCGAAAGATTAAACCCTGCAGGGGTGCTCCAACTAGTCCATCACAAATTACCACTGGCCGCATAGTAATCCTCTACCACAAAACTCGTGATCTCGTCGGATTCCTTGAAGGAAAACCTCAACTCCGAGAAGACCCAAAGCCTCACCGGAATCCCAATGCGCAAGATATATCGCTAAGGTAAGACAAATCTGGCAAGACCTCCCGACGTGTCAACGATCCCGATAGGAGCCGCGTATCTCGTTCTCAGGACACGACGGATGAGCACTACATACAGTGGCCAGATAGACATCCCCGAGTTGCCCTGGGTGGCCCCGCAAGTGGCTCTTATTTGGACCAACACTCATGAGGAGCACTAGCCCGGGGGGGGGGGTTGATTAGATTCTCCGGGGTAGCTATTCCCTATGCATTTTATTATTAAGTTAAGCCAGATTAACACCAAAGTTGGGTCCTGCCAGACAAGTCTTAACACTATACAATTTATCAAGGGGGTCCCCATAACAACCCCGAACGTGTTAGGAGCGCTCAGTTATGGAAATAAACACTGATAGCCAAAACTAAGGCTGCAACAACGGAACTAATCATCCGGCAAAAGGCTAGGCCTTCCGTTATTTACCAAGTATATAGGTGCATTAATTAAATAGCAGTTAATATGATGATATCAAATTGCCCATGTTATCACATGGACCAACTGGCACCTGCAACTAGCAACGCTATCAATTAGTGGTTGAGCAAGCCTACTTAGCCCAACAATATTTGCTAGGAGGGGTGGTGTTTGAGGTTTCATGGCAAAGTTTGATGGCCTATATATCATGTGGTAGGCAGCGGAGATGTAACGAAGGAAACGTAACACTAAGCATAACAAAGCTAGAAACGATGTCAAGGTCATGATCATCTTGCGTGTGATTTCTTCAGACTAGAACTGCTCTTGTTCTTCCTGCACGAACTCTCTGGAATCCACGTACTCGCTCTCCGTTCCCGATGCTTCCCAAAGAGAATATAACAGCAAATAAACACCAGAAAACATAATGCAGCAATCAATATGATGCATGTGTGATGAAGAGGGCATGCATCACTATTCTAGTCACTTTCATGTGCATTAGTTGAGTTGTTTATATTCTGGACAGAACCTCATGTTAGGTTATGTTTACATGCATGAACATGGAAGAATCATATGTATCACGAGAAAACGATGCAAAAACCTATAAAGAACATCCTGAACGGAGTTTCGGTTTAACCGGAAACTTCAGAACAAGTTTTTTTTGACAAGCTACTGTAGAGAAACACCCCACAACTTTTCTTTTATTCCATTAACAGATTATATGTACATGAGAGGGGGTTGGGATATACAAATGAGAAGGGAGTGGGGGGGGGGGGTAAAAACCTCAAGGAGGTAAAAAGATATCCACTTAAGTAAATCATCCCTAAATCTAGCCTTAATCCTTTGAGCTAAAAGGGATATATCATGAGTAAAACCAGATTTCCATTTACTGAATTGTGGTCTCTCATTGTTGAATATCCTGGTATTTCAAACTGTCCAAATATTCCAGCAGGCAGTAAACACTACTTCAGAGAAAAAAGGATGTTGAAACTCCTTTCTGGCTGACAATGAAGTGGTCCACATAGAATTACCCTGCCAAGAGATCTCAAGATAAGTCCATACCCTGCTACTGAAGAGGCAGTTAAAAAAGAGACGATCTCTATCCTCTTTGATTCTAGCATGACAAAGAACACAGAGATTTGACTCAGACACCTTCCAGTGCCTTCTTTCCAACATATCCTGTGTGTTGAGCCTGTCCATGGTGAGCATCCAGGCAAACATCTTTATTTTCATAGTGCAACAACTTTTCCATATCCACCCAAGTAGTGGGTTGGGAATAATGGGAAGGTGCACATGAATGTAATATTTCTTGGTAGTATAAGATTTACAATCACTACTCCACAGCCAAATGTCATTGCAGGTTGGATCATTATCAAGATTCTAAAGTAAAGAGGTGACTGAATCCAACTCTTGATGGGCCCTATCAGATAGAGGCATGTGAAACATGTTGATCAAAGTGTCAGCTTGGTGAGCCTAGAACACTTCCTCAGCATTGCAGAAAGTGTCAATGACAAATGATAACAATCTTTGGAACCAAATGGCTAGAGGCATTGTAGAATCTCCTACTGTCTAGGAATCTGACCAAAAGAGAAAAGAGTCTCCCGTGTTGGGCTGGACATATGTGACAGCTCTGTAGTTATCCCTTTTTTTGCAGATATCCTTCCACCAAAAGGAGCCACAGAGGGTGGTACCCTGAGGAACTGTGGTATGATAATAGGTGTTCCAGATTAAATGCACCCAGGGTATATCAGCCTTGTTTAAGAACTTGTCCACATGTTTAAGCAACATGGCTTCATTCTGGAGAGACAGATTCATAATGCCCAAACCCCCCTTCATTTTTGGTCTGCATACTAAATCCCAAGAAGCAAGAGAAGGTGCATGGTCTTGTCCATTTTTTCTCCACAAACACTGTCTCTGTATCCTTTCCAACTGTATAAGAATCCCTAGTGGTATATCCAAACTGCAGAGGAAAAAGATGGGAACCGAGGACAAGGCATAATTTAGGTATTGCAATCTCCCCTCGTGAGCCAGGAAGGAAGAGCTAGCAGAAAGTCTCCTTTCCATACTGTCAACCAAGGGCATTAGGTCAATAATTCTTGGTCTGGTTGTCCCAACAGGCAAACCAAGATAGGTGAAAGATAAAGAGCCAACCTTACAACCAATAGAGGCAGCAAGTGTCTGAAGTTCTCCCTGATCTATGTTAATGGGCAACAAAGAAGACTTGTGATAGTTTACTTGGAGACCTGTTGATTGGGAAAAAGCAGGAGCATATTTTTGAATTCTAGCAGCTGAGACTCTACATCAGGCAAAATGATGAGTGTGTCATCTACATATTGGACAATTGGAAAGTCTTTGTCATGACAGGGTATTGGAAGATGAATGAGGCCATCTTGCAACAACTGATTGACCAAAGTTTGGAGAAAATCAGCAGCAATGGCAAAAAGGAGAGGGGACATGGGATCTCCCTGCCCGACCCCTTTTTTGCACATATTTTTTACCAGGAACTCCATTGAGAAGAACAGAGGAGGATCCAGAACTGAGCAACTGCTGTGTCCATAAAATCCACTTAGCATTGAAACCTTTGTGCTTGACGATTTGAAAGATGAATTCATGTTCCACAGAGTCAAAAGCCTTTTCAAAATCAAGCTTGAGGATGACAATTGGTTGTTTGGAGTGGTGACATTGATGCAAATATTCCAGGGTCCATCCAACACAATCTTGTATGGTTCTGGACTTGATGAAACCATACTGATTTTTATGGATACATTTCATGATATGCAACTGCAGCCTGTTGGCAATCATCTTGGAGAGGAATTTAAGACCCATACCAGTCAGCGAGATAGGTCTAAAATCACCAACTTGTTCAGGGGATCTCTTTTTGGGCACCAAAGTGATATAAGAGGAGTTCATATTTTCCAACTAAGCTATCCCTGCATGAAAGTCAGCTACAAGCTGATAGAAATCAGAACGAATGATATGCCAACATTTCTTGAAAAAAAGACCATTGAAACCATTTGGACCAGGTGTCTTATCAATGGGCATTTCTTTAACAGTCCTATCCATTTCCACATTGGTGTAAGGCAGTGTCAAAACATCAAGCCCTTCCACTCTTGGAATGAGAGATTGAAGATCAAATGCCAGGTTGATTCCTTGAGAAGAACCCATTCTGTTTTTGAAGGAAGACCAAAAGCATCATGCAATCTGCTCATGATCAGTGATAACAGATCCATCTTCCAACTTAAGAGATGATATGGAGTTTCTTCTGTATCTTTCAGTAGCCATGGCATGATTTTTTTTAGTATTTTACTCCCCACCTTGATGAATCTGATGGTAGCTCTCTTTTTCAAATATAAGAATTGCAAATGCAGCAGATGATCTAAATGAAGTTTGACAATTATCCTGAAATTAGCTTCATGTCTAAAAAGGGGTCTTAGCTCCTCAAGGTCATCCAGACATAGTACCACTTGATTGCACTTATCAATAAGTGTTTTGAGTTTTGAAAGAGCAGTTTGGCATCTCTTCAGGGTCTGCCTCAGATGTTTAAACTTATCCATGATAATGGCAGAAATGTGACCTTCCCTGGAAGGGGTCTGCCAAGACTGCTGCACACATTCTAGAAAACCATCCATCTCTACCCAATAATTTTCAAACCTGAAAAGGTTACATTTAGGGATGGAGGTGTTGACTGTCACCACACAGGGAACATGATCAGATGCAAACTTTGCTAAAGGCAGAACTTGAGTCAGGGGATAGGATGATATCCAATTGGCAGAAGTGAAAAATCAATCTAGCTATTCCAGGAGGGGTGAGTCTTGCATGTTGGACCAAGTGAAAGACCTACCTTTGAGAGGCAATTCCAGAAGGCCCAGGTGGCCGATGATCTCATTAAAAATGAACATGTCATTCACATCAGCACCAAGGAGATTTCTATTAGAAGGGGATCGAATAAAATTGAAATCTCCAAGCAGCATCCAATCATCATTCGCAGGAATATTAAGATGGTATAGCCAACTGACAAATTGGTCTCGAGCTTCTGCCTGACAAGGGCCATATACATTTACCAGAGTCCAAGCTTCAGAGGTGTGATTGGAGATGAATGACACAGTTAAACCAAAAGTCTGTGTTTCAACCAGAGTGCCAGTTAAAACCGAGGAGTTCCAAAGGGTGATCAATCCACCAGAGGCGCCACGCGATGGGATGTATGCAAATTGATCAAATCTTTTGGGGCAAAACCTTCTAACAGTCTGAAAATCAATATGTTGCATTTTGGTTTCCTGAAGGCAAACAACCGTAGCCATGCTTTCATCAATTTTGTTTCTAACCGCTCTTTGTCGTGAATCAGAATTTAAACCACGCACATTCCAGCAAAGAACACGCCAACTTCTCATAGAACGACTATCCATAGCAAGGATGCAAAGAAGTAAAAGCGGAGTTACATAATAACCCACACATCCAAAGTTTTGACGGCTGTGATACACAGCCAGAGGTAGCAAAATAAACCAGACAACAATAAGAACATAAATACATAAGTCGTGGTTTAATCATCAGCAGGTGCAGGCTTTGGAACATCATGATCTTCCATAAGTCGATCCTCTGACAGCTTCTCAGGTGCAATGCCAAGGCTGTGGCCCATCGCCTGAATTACACGCACATGAGTCACAGGTGGGAGAGCCTCCTCCTGAGATGAAGATGGCGCTGCCTGAACCTCCGGGGCGTCCAGGGGTTTTGCTCGTGGCTTATTCTTCTTGGGCACATGCATCGGGAGCTCCTGCAACACCGGCTTGAAACCATCCCTCTTGATCGACCCCCTGGTACATCGACGTACCGAGGAGTCCACAATGGGCGTGGCCTTCTTGCATGCCCCCCTGCTTTGGGGCAGCCGGAGTCTCAAAGGAGAACAATTCACCCGATGGAGTAGAGATGCTGTCAGATGAAGCAGTTACCTCAGGAGCAGGTTCAGGGGTGCTGTCGTGGTAGACGATGCAAGGTTCAGTGCTATCTTCATCAAAACCCATTGACCAGGAGCGTTTCGGAAGGTCTACGGATACAAAACAACAACAAACACAATTATATGGCACTCACTAGTGAACCCGGGTTGCCATTTTAACAAGCCCCAAATTCCAAGTGGAATGGTGTTCAAGAACTCACAAAACCATCAACCATAGCTCACACATGCTCAAAACCAGTTTGACACACAATCTGTTTTTAACAGCATCATATCACTTTGACCACATGATCTATTGCAGCCGCAACCCTCTAATTAATTCAAACAAGACATGAAACTGAATCCAACCAACAACATTACAACCTCTAACAAGTAGCTAAGGCAAAGGGGTCACACATCAAAAGATATACAACCCCAAACTTGGACAAAACATCACAGATTGGGACTTAGTGAAAATTACAGATTTTCACCAGCTGCTTATGCTCTGAAGCATTTTGGCAGCCTCCAAAAGGATATCTACAGGAGGTATCTGGGCATTAAATTTGACAGAGAGCTAGACAAACATACCAGCAAACAAACATTAGTTTATTGCTTGGGATAATTCCCAATAGGAAGGAAAATACACTCATGATAACAGTGCAAGAAAATAACATCAGTTCACCAGACTTCGTGAAATTTACAACTTTTCACAATATGACATTTCTAACCAAGTGCCCACTTTGACAAGGTGTAAATCTAACATGCCAATTCCTATAAACAAAATAATGGCCCCAAGTTGTAGAGAGGTTCACCCACTACCATGTCTACCATTGGTGCAACATCAAAAGAACAACACCCACCTGTTACAAGGCTCAAAACAGGGCATGACATCAAGCTACAACACTCAGGGAAGAAAAAAACTAAGACAATGACGAATCAACTGGAATCAAAAAATAAGGTGCGGTAGGGGGGGGGGATCGAACCCATGCCCATCGGCACTCCAAGCACACACACTACCGCTAGGCTAAGCCTAAGCCTTCATCTCTCAACAGAGGAGGGGGATTTTCCCTTTTGGGTAGAACCTCATGCCTCTACAGCTACCGCGGCGGCCGGAACAGGGGAGGCACACCGGAGTCCACTCCGGCGACTATTCACAAGGTTATCTACAATGAGGGATGCGGGGTTCCTCGGGGATCCATTCCCGGGAAAACCTGCCGGGAGCTAGCCCACGACGGCGGCGCGACGGGGCTGCTGCTCCAGGCCAAGCAGAGCTCGACACCGGCGACTAACATGTGCTGAAGGGGATCCTAAGCGCAGGGGAAAGGAAGAGGAGGAGGAGGCACTCACCCTGGGGGTCTCAGAGACGAGCTCGACGCCGTGAAGAGGAAGAAGAGATGGGGCGGCCGGTGACGACCTGCTGCTCCGCTCCGTCTCCGACGATGTCGACATAGAGGAGACGACAGAGGAGGGGATCCAGCTCCCTAGCGGCGGGAATGGATCGAGGGAGGATCCAGCATCCTCCCTACTACCTTGGCCTCCATGAGGGTAGCTACCAGCGACGAGGAAACGACGGGGATCGACGACCTGAACATCTGAACCTGATCCCCTGAACCTTACCTTGTAGAGGGGAAATGAAGGAGGGAGATGAGGTTGGCGGCGCGATGGGGAAGGAAGAGGAAACCCTACACGGGCACGCACGTTGAGGCTCTAAATAGGGGCGGAGGGGACGGCGCCTCGACGTTCGTGAGCCACGGCAACACTCTCTCTCTCATGCACCATTGACGGAAAGCAGCCAGGGGAGAAAACGGCGTGAGGAGGAAGGAGAGGGGAACGTGCCCTGGCGCGAGAGAGAAAAGGAAGATGGGCCAAGCAGAGAAACTGGGCCAACTCTCTCTCGCTGCTGCTAAAAGAAATAAATACATGCATATCCTTTTTTTAAAACAACCAGTTTGAAAAGAAATAAACCAGGAAAGGAAAGGGGTTTATGAGAAGGAAAAATATTCTTTGGGAAAAGACAATGAGCCCCCTATTTATAAAAATAGGTGGGGCATTTTTGAGGAAAGCAAAATACATTGTTTTTAATAGATATGGCCCTGTTTTAAATATACAAACAAAGAAAGTAATATTCAAATAGGTGAGTGTTGTCACCCACAAATATTTAAAAGGTTTTTCAAAGATGTTGGACATTTTAATTGGCCAAAACAGAAACTTAAATTCTACCTCAAGTTAGAAAAGAGAGAGGGGTTTATTTGGTCCATGGTGCAACTAAGATTTTGAAGGTTCCTTGTTGCACCCACACCACACTCCACAAGAACATCCAAGGCACATGCAACCACATCACCAGGGTGGCACAACACCAAGAACAAGACTGAGCAAAAGGAACAAGCAAGATATGCATGATGCATGAGATGCACATAAAATGATAAACCATACTCCACTCCATAACATAGTCTCAACATGGTTGCCACATATGGAAAAGCTTACAAAAGGGGAAAAAAGCACTTGGCTATTACAACTCTCCCACACTACAAGAGGATCTCGACCAAGATCTAGGACTGGAAGAACTCTAGAAATTCGGAACAGAGGTCATCCTCGCGCTCCCAAGTGCCCTCTTTGTCGGAATGATGTGACCATTGCACTTTGTGAAACTTCATTGACTTATTGCAGGTCTTGCGCTTAGTCTCTTCAAGAACTGCATCTAGATGCTCATGGTAGGATAGGTCGGGCAGGAGGTCGATATGTTGGAGATAAACTGTGCGCTCGGGAGTCTTGAAGCATCTCCGGAGCTGAGAGACATGAAACATGTCATGCACATTTGAGAAGTTGGAGGGAAGCTCTAACTGATATGCAAGATCGCCTCTCTTGCCAAGAATTCTGAACGGACCAACAAAACGAGGAGAAAGCTTTCCTTTGATGCTGAAGTGCTGAGTGCCCTTCATGGGAGACACTTTGAGATAGACGAAACCATCGAGCTTAAAAGTCATGTCATGATGCTTGCTATCGTAGTAGCTCTTCTGACGGGACTACGCTGCTTTGAGATTATCCCGAATGACACGACACATTTCTTCTGCTTCAGCAATCATGTCATTCCCAAGAATCTGACGCTCACCAGTCTCTGACCAATTGAGCGGGGTACGACACTTCCTGCCATAAAGAATATGGAATGGAGCCTTGCCTGAGCTTGCCTGATAGCTGTTGTTGTATGAGAACTCGACAAATGGTAGGTAGTATTCCCACTTCATGCCAAACGAAATCACAGAGGCTCTTAGCATATCCTCGAGGACCTGATTGACTCTCTCAACTTGCCCACTTGTCTGAGGATGGAAGGCTGTACTGAATCGAATCTTAGTACCCATCGCAGACTGAAATGAATCCCAGAACATGGAAGTAAAGATGCTTCCGCGATCCGAAGATATGAGCATTGGAACACCATGCAATGAGACTATCCTTGATGTATACAAATCTGCAAACTGAGCTGCCGAGATAGACTCCTTGACTGGAAAGAAATGAGCGTATTTGCTCAACTTGTCAATGACGACAAAGATAGCATCGTTGCCTTTCTTGGACTTAGGAAACCCCGTGACGAAATCCATCTCAACATGATCGAATTTCCACTCGGGTATGGGAAAGGGATGCAAAAGACCTCCTGGTCGTCGATGCTCTTCTTTCACTCTTTGACAAACATCATACTTGTCGTGGTTTTCTCACGGCAGATGTCCTCGTGAAAGGACTTAGAGATGGAGCCATTCACCTTGGTGGCGACTCGAAGGGGGTGAGCGAAAGCGAGACTTAGATTTACCCAGGTTCGGCCCCTCGTGAGGAGGTAAAAGCCTACATCCTGCTTTGTGTGGATTAATGGTGGTTTCGATTACAAGGAGGGCGTAACTCGCCTGACCTAGCTCTCGATTCTCTCTAACCTGCCTAACCTCTCCCCGGGACTTGCCTTTATATACAGGTCGAGGCCCTAGGGTTTACAAAGTCCTGCCATTCTACTCTCCATAGCTTTCCTTATCTCTAAGTCACAGTGTTTTCCACGGTTAGGGGCTTCCTTGACATTCCATCATCCGCACGATCTTCTGAACCGCCCTTCAATTCCTGGGCCACGGGACGCACAACCAATGGTGAGTCGCCGCTTTGGTGACCCGACCCATTAAGGGCGGGTTACCCACATGTAATATCCCCAACATTAGGCCCCAACTTGTCCTGAATTTATTCATGTCAATAAACTCCTATTTACTCGGGCGACTCTCCTCATTTTTGACCTTCGACAGATGTTAAGTCGCCATTCCCAATACTTGATCTGAGTTGCCATGCAATACTGAACGGCGTCACCTCGTCCCCTTAGTTCCGGGGCTTTTAACACCATAACAGTCAACAGATCTTTTGCTCTTAATTACTTATCCCGAAAATCTAGGCGTCATCATCGCCATCTTTGACTTGTCGCCTCGATTTCTGCCTCGACAACCTCGATTTCCGTTCTTGCCCTTTAAATAACAGGGGAAATGGGGGGGGGGAAGAAACCCTGTCATCAACCCCCATCTCGTCCTCGTCTTCCCCGCGCACTTCGTCTCCGAGCGCCAGCACTTCGGCGTTGTCCCGAAGCACCAGCACCTCGACGTCGTCTCTGACTCCTGGAACTTCTCCATCGACCGCGACTTTACGTGCACCAAGGAACACGAAACTCCGAGCATTTGTCCCCGACGGCGATTTCCTGCTTACAGGTACACACCTTCCCCACTTAGGGGTAGGCCAAGAACGCCATGACCGTAGCCTCTCGCGAGCTATCTTCATAATGCGATGAACACCTTGAACTGCCTTAGATCCGTTCCGTGCTCTAGTGATTGGCCTTTAGGCAGTAACAGGCTTCGGCCATTTAATCATGTCCTCTTGCTATTTTAAACCTACATACTGCTGACCAACACTGTAGCTATGCTATGTGTGTAGTTCATCACCATTACTCCAAGCAATATCCTTCTACTTTAATCCGTCCGTAGATCCATAATTTACTGCCTATCTATAGAAACATGTTTGTTCACCTGTTGAGAATATTTCTAAGGAAAAGAACACTTTTGAGAGTCGCCGTTTAGCTTCAGCCTTCATAGCGACTTAGTTTCATTACTATAGCCATGATACCTTCTCTTCCAGTCTGAAGGGCGGGTTAGAATACTCTTTGAAAAAATACCCGTAGATCGCCCAAATAACGGGCCATGATGTACGTCAACCTTTTGGCGGGTTACCAATTCTTGTACGAACACTATAGGCCCATACCGGTAGGTTAGAACATCTCCTAGTCTGTTACTGAGTCGTCTCGTTCTCCTCTTTTTTGTAGTCATGGCCATTACGAAGTGTGATTGGTTGCCAACCAAAGTCGATGATGCCACGCTTGAGAAATTCGTTAAGGCGAGTCTCCTTGACAGTAAGGAAACCATTGGTTGGAGAACCGCCCCGTGCGAGTTGACCCCCAACCCCGCTCCACGAGAAGTAGTAATCTTCACCGATTACCTTGAGCGTGGTTTTAAGCCGCCCGGGTCAAAGTGTTTCCGGGACGTCCTGCATTTCCTCAACCTGCATCCTCAAGATTTGGGACCCAACTCCATCAGCAACTTATGCCAGTTCCAGGTCTTCTGCGAAGTATATTTGCAGAGAGAACCCATGATCCCCTTATTCTGGAACTTTTTCCATCTAAATCGCAAGACCGAGTTTCCCAACGGTCCCAACCACGAGCTTGGAGGAGTAAACATCCAGAGACGCCACGAACATGGATTCCTTACAGTTCTTTTTCCCAACCATCCCAAAGTCTGGGCCGAGTCATGGTTCTACTACCGAAACACTTCTCCACCAGGCGAGAATCCTCTCCCGGGCTTCACAGCAGACCGCCTGCCCATGGACTTCAAATTTCCTGACAAGCTCACAGAAGAAGAAGAGTCGGAGTTTATCCCAATCTTCTCCGATCTGAAATTCCTGAACAACAACGGGCTCATCGGGATCGACTTGTTCTGATGCTGGATAGAATAGAACATCCTTCCCCTGAGTCGCTGTGACGGGCTGATGTATGATTACGACGACACAGTAGACCATCCACAGCGCGCTAGTCGCCGCCAGCTCTCAAAGAGCGAAATTGTCGGAGTCATCAAGAAACTGACCGGCGAGTCTCTGGAAGAATGTGCCAAGATTGGTCTTAAAGCCTTCTGCCGCACCAACCCGGTGCCACCAGTAAGACTACAATCCGCCCTTTGTCTTATTTATTCTTAACAACTTTCGTGGCTTAAGATTTGCCTCCATCCATAAAAAAACCGATGTGTTTTGGCGGAGGGGCCCCAAAACGGCTGGCCCAAAATCCACCAAGGTGCCACCAAAAAAGAAAAAGACGGTGAGCAAAAAGAAAACCGCCACAAAGGATTCATCTTTTGTTGGCGACTCACACGCAGACGAGACACATTCAAAGGTAAGGTTTTCCCTTGCTCCTTATCTATGTGTTCCGACTTAAGTTTACACAATACATCCTTATGTGTAGGGCGACGATGATGAGAGCAAGAATGATGCAGTCGAGGTAATTTCCATTTCTTCCGACTCACCTTCTCCTTCCCCTAGACCAGCTAGGCGAATCTGCAGAAAAGTGCCCATGTCTCACCCTCATGCTTATATGGACCCTGATTTCCTTTTGAAGAAAGCAAGATTTACCCCCTCACGCAAGACCCGTAGTCGCTCTAGCGACTTGATCACCGGACTGCCTGAGAAGACAATCAGTCGGAAACGCACCAGCGAGGTACATTCTTGTTTTGTTATACCCTTTTGTGGTATGAAATATGACTCACCATTTTGTGAATTTCAAGTCTTTGTTTTGTCAGACTTCTCCTCCGACATCTGGCGACTCAGCAATATCTTCTCTCGTGCCGATGATTCGTGTGCAAGGGTAAGTCTTCTTTGTTAACCCAATTTTTCCTAAACAATGATATGTGCTTTTAATCTTGGTGCTTTTGTGATAGGGCACAAGCAAAGAGAAGAAAGACCGGCGACTCTTCTTCTGTTCTCCGAACATCTGATGCCTTAGGCACGAGCACCTATGTTCCTGAGACTGATGAGGAGCAAACATTGGCTTGTGATATTCCTGCGGGCGATATTCCCGATGCCCGGGATGACTCGCCCGTCATTTTGAAGGAGATCGCTGGTCAGAGTAACCGCCAAGCCCTCTCAAGGCGACTGACGATCCAAACGTCGTGGTCACTGGCGTTGGCTACTCCACTCCTCCAACTGCCGTTCTTTCCAAACATACCTCCAAGGCAACTCGCCTTTCGCGTGATGAAAACCCAGAACCCCTCAAGCTCCCCCAATATGAGAAGCTAGAATTCGATCAGCTTTGCTCCGGTTTCACAAGTCATCTGGAGAGGGATTTTGAACTGAACAAGAGCTTGCTCCGTCTTACGAGGACCAAACATGAGGTATGTTGATGTATTTTCCTACACCCATTAGCCTTCCAAGGGTCGGCTCATATTTTAAAAGACGAGCCGGGTCTTTGTATTAGAAAAAGAATCTCCAAACTGTAGCCCCCAAGGGCCGGGTCATCTTTAGGAAGATGAGTCGGGTCTTGTATTTAGAAAAAACTTCAACCTATAGCCCCTAAGGGCCGGGTCATCTTTTGGAAGATGAGCTGGGCCTTGTATTTAGAGAAAAACTTCAACCTATAGCCCCCAAGGGCCGGGTCATCTTTTGGAAGATGAGCCGGGTCTTGTATTTAGAGAAAAACTTCAACCTGTAGCCCCCAAGGGCCGGGTCATCTTTACGAAGATGAGCCGGGTCTTGCATACGATATGATTTTTGATAAAAATCATACATTATCCCCCAAGTATCAGGAGTATCGCTTGCGATGATTCTGAAACTTGTCTCCCCAAATTTAATGTGCAGGAGTCTATGGCACAAACTGAGTCGGCGGTAGCCGACTTAAAGAAAAATATGGCTGAACAACAGGATGCCCACTCCGAGTTGGAGACGAAGTTCCACTTACTGCAAGATGAGCTAGAGAAGATGAAAGCTGACCAAAAAAAACTTGAGAAGAAAGCCAAGTATGATCAAGCCGCCATCCTGAAGCGTGCTGAGAAGGCTAAGGAGAAATTGGAAGCCGCCCAACAAGAGCTAACCGGCTTAAAAAAGCATGTGTCCAATATGACAGTCTCCATGTGTGGTAAGCGTTATCCTTTAACTTGTTTGACTAACCAATCTGGAATCAAAAACTATCAAATACCGATTTACCATCTGCACGTGGACGAGCCGTCAATCTTCCGGACGACTGCCTGCTTAAATTAAGATCCATATACACCTTTGCTGAGCAGCTATACACCGGGGGCGTGCTATCGATCAAGGCAGTGATGGGCAACGAGGGACCAGTAATGACCATCAAGCAGATGCTTGGCTTTTTGTCTACGTTGCCTCCTCAGATAGAGGAGTTAAAAAGATCAGCTGCCCGGAAGGGAGTATTGAACACCCTGAGTCGGTGCTTGGTTTATGCCCCGGAGCTCAAAACCGAAGAAATAGTCGCCGGCTACCCCGAGCTGAAAGATGACGGGTCAAAATTCACCGAGGTGGACTATCACTGAATCATCGTAGAAGCTCGCTATGCGGCAACTCAACTGGCAGCCAGCTTAGATCTGAACAAATACCAAGCCGCCTATGACGAGAACAAAAAGAAGGTGACGCCTCCTGCATATGAAACTGCTAGCCTGGTTCCTAGTCGTCCCAAGAATACTTTTGATCTTGACTTGGACCTATCTCTCTTCCTTGATGATGAAGACGAGTTCATCGCCTTGTCCAAGTGCAACTAGAAGTTGGGCGACTTACGAATCGAAGGCGGAGAGAGCTCACGACAAGGCGACTCGGCGGCGGCCTGATTCGCCCATGGATCCTTCCTTTACTGGGGGATGACACCCATTTTGGCCTTGCGAGCCATGTAATAGTCTTGCTAGTGTGTGTGAAACACCAAACATGTCGTATTGTTTTTTGGATGGAACCACTTGTAGTCCTTGGATCTTATGCATGACTCGCCTGCAATTTTTTTATAAGCCAAAAAATGTCTCAAAAAATTTTCCTGGTATGCTTAGGAAAAAACAACAGCCAAGTCAGTAAGTGCATGGACAAAAATGAACCAGCCCCCTGGATCATGGCAAAAAAATAAATTAGCCCCCGGGATATGGCAAGAAATAAATCAGCCCCCGGGTTACGATGAACAATATGAGCCGGGGCGAATTATAATCAAATCCGGCTCAAGGTAAAAAATTTATCGACTCGGTGAGTTTCGATAGGATAAGACGAGTTTGCAAAACTCTAGTGTTACCCGTAATAAGCTTTTGCAAAAAAACCTTGTTGTTTTAGACCGGCTGATCAGGCGCGAGTCAAGCTTCTATGAAGCGGGTTCAATGAACCAATGGTTTCTCTATTTTCCATGTGTGACTCTGGCCGGTACCTTTTATGTTTTAACCAAGGTGAGTTCAGGGTCCAAATAACGGATTGACTCACCTTGAGTACATAGGTCCATGTGGCGACTTGTTCAACACACAGTCCAGTATAACCATTTGTAATGCGGTAATTTTTCGCTAGCCAAGAGGGTATTCAGGCTGGACTCAATGAGTGGAAGCCCCCAAGTGACCTATGGTTTAGGAAGAAACCAAGCATAGGATTACAGAAGCGTATACGCTCTTACTGCAAAACGACTTGGGGACTAGTAGCCCCCAAGTAAGCCGGCTTAATTCTCAAAGCCATATAAGGCGCCTAAGTTTGGACCGTGCGACGTGGCAACGTTGGTCCTCTTTGGCTTTTATCAAAGCCCAGTTTTGAAGAAAGTGCATCATGGCGACTTATGCTCTTTGACTTTGATAGCGTCCATGTTTGGGCGACTTATAGAACAATAAAGACTCATGCTTTCAGAAGCTGAAACGGCAAAGGACCCCGAAATTCGTGGGTTCCGGCTTTATTGCTTTCATAATTCATGGATTACAAAAAAGTGATAAAGAAAAAAGAGGGAGCTCATGGCTCTTAATGGTAGTAAGGCCGCAGATGGGCTATATTCCAAGGGCGAGTTGTCTCAACCTCTGTAGTTGGCCGATCCAGGCGAAGATCCACCAAATAGTATGAACCGTTCCGAAGATTCTTGCTGACGACAAACGGCCCCTCCCATGGAGGTGACACTACAGGAATCACCTTCTTTGCCATCTGCCATCACAGACGGCAAAGACAATATCTCTGACGGCAAAGACAATACCACAGACGGCAAAGATTGTCACGGCCGGCAAAATTTATGTGTCAGCCTACGACGGCATAGGACCTTCTTTGCCGTCTGCCCGCGGAAGGCGGACGGCAAAGCTCTTTGTTGTCAGCTTTCCTCAGGAGTTGTCGGCAAAGCTCTTGAGACGGCAGCCGACACGCCTTGCCTCCGTTAGGGGTTAACGTAGCCTTTGCCGTCTGCCTTCCCGTCAATCTTTGCCGTCTGCCTTCTCCTCCCCTCCCCTCCCCCTCCATCTTTGCCGTCTGCCTCCATGACCATCTTTGCCGTCTGCCGGGTCCTCCCCTCCCCCTCTCTCCACTCTTTGCCATCTGCCTCCTCCTCCGTGCCCTCTTCTTTGCCGTCTGCCCCCCAGGAAGCAGACGACAAAGAGACTATATGGCCAGCTGCTACTGCCCAGGTTGCACAGCTGGGCGCCACGTGGCACCTTTGCCGTCGGTCAGCTGACGGCAAAGGCCTTTGCCATCAGCTGGCAGACGGCAAAGAGCCTATATTGTCACATTTTTATTTATTTTTTCTATTTCACAGCACATATACATATAATTCATAGCACATATATCATAAATAGGTCACAACACATATATGATATACATATAAAGCTCATGAGTGCCATTTGTTCATCAACGTACATCCCATATATCAAAAGAACCAACACATATAAAGTTTCATCCATATATACATACATATAGTTGCACATATATTGTTCATCAACACATACAAAGAACCAACACATTGTTCATCAACTCAAATAAAAACGGAAACTAAAGCACTCCAACGCCAGCTTCCATGCATGTAGTACATCCAATCTGCAAAATGGGAATAAGAAAGTCAGAAGAAGAAGAACAACAACATATATATGACAAATAAGCTAAATTGAAGAAGAAAGAGAAGAAGCAAGAAGAGAACAAGGACAAGAAAAACAAGAAGGAGGAGGAGGAGGAGGAGGAGGGGAAGGGGAAGGAGAAGGAGAAGGAGGAGGAGAAGAAGAAAAAAGAAGAGAAGAAGAAGGAGAAGAAGGAGGAGAAGAAGGAGAGAAGAAGAAGGAGAAGAAGGAGGGCTCCTTCTCCTTCTTCTCCTCCTTCTCCTTCTCCTTCTCTTCTACTCCTCCTCCTCCTTCTTCTTCTCCTTCTCCTTCTCTTCTTCTTCTCTTCTTCTTCTTATTCTTCTTCTTCATTCTCCTTCTTTTTGAGCTAAATGGGCTAATTATGTCATTTTAGAGGAAAACAAGCTAAGTATATAATATTCATGAGCTAACCAAGGTTCTTATGCCATTTTGAGCTTATTATGGTATTTTGGAGCTAAATGGGCTAATTATGTCATTGTTGGGTTAATTAAAGCAAGGATAATATGAAAGAGGAGAAGAAAGAGGAGGAAGAGGAGAAGAAGAAGAAATCAAGAAGAAGGAGGAGGCGGAGGAGAAGGACTAGAAGGTCCTTGGCCTTCTCCTCCTCCTCCTCCTCCTCCTCCTCCTTCTCCTTCTTCTCTTCTTCTTCATCTCTTCTTCTTCTTCTATCTTTTCATTTTGCCTATTTCTTCTCCTCTTCTCCTCTTGTTGGAGCTAAATTACCTAATTATGTCTTTTTGAGCTAAATATTCCAATTATGTCATTTTAGAGGAAAACAAGCTAAGTATATAATATTCACGAGCTAACCAAGGTTCTTGTGCCATTTTGAGCTTATTATGGTATTTTGGAGATAAATGGGTTAATTATGTCATTGTTGGGTTAATTAAAGCAAGGATAATATGAAATAGGAGAAGAAAGAGGAGGAGGAGGAGAAGAAGAAGAAATCAAGAAGAAGGAGGAGGAGGAGAAGGACTAGAAGGTCCTTGGCCTTCTCCTCCTCCTCCTCCTCCTTCTCCTTCTTCTCTTCTTCTTCATCTCTTCTTCTTCTTCTATCTTTTCATTTTGCCTATTTCTTCTCCTCTTCTCCTCTTGTTGGAGCTAAATTACCTAATTACGTCTTTTTTGAGCTAAGTATTCCAATTATGTCATTTTAGAGGAAAACAAGCTAAGTATATAATATTCATGAGCTAACCAAGGTTCTTGTGCCATTTTGAGCTTATTATAGTATTTTGGAGCTAAATGGGATAATTATGTCATTGTTGGGTTAATTAAAGCAAGGATAATATTAAAGAGGAGAAGAAAGAGGAGGAGGAGGAGGAGAAGAAGAAGAAATCAAGAAGAAGGAGGAGGAGGAGGAGAAGGAGGAGGAGGAGAAGGACTAGGGTGACCGGTATACATCCACGCACGATCACTCATCTTGCGTAGCTACTAAAGATAGAAGAAATATATTTATATATAATTTAGCATTTATATTCATCAGTTAATCAGGTTCGCCATTTTTATTACGTCCAGGCAACCTACACGTTAATAGGTAAAGATAGGTCCTAATCCCACCCGAGTATGTGTAGATTGGGTTCGTTTTCCCATGCTCTGCTCCGGATCCAACGCAAAATTTCGACAGCACCTCCCCACTGTTCTCCTGATACACGTCTCCCCAATAAACAGAGAGGATGTGCATCCGGAGAACAACAGGGAGGCACTGACGAAATTCCGCATCGGATCCAGAGCACAGCATACGGGAAAACGAACCCAATCTACACATACTCGGGCTGTCCATGGATAATGTTGGACAATTCGAAAGGATGGCGGTTATAAATATGCAAAGACATGCATATTTATACATGTCGCCCTTTCAAACGGGAGACGCATACTGGTCACGCATACTGATAAATTAATTGAATTACCTAAATCTAGAAAGTTTCATCCGGAAACCGAGCCACAGTAAATGAAGGGGCGGGGAGGAGATGAAATTTGTACTGACCCACGAATGTAGGGGCGGAGCTCGTACAACGCACGGGCAGGTCTTCGCACAGCAGACCTCACAGCGACGAGACAACTATCACATGTAAATCCACCCGATCAACACAAATATTCCAATTATGTCATTTTAGAGGAAAACAAGCTAAGTATATAATATTCATGAGCTAACCAAGGTTCTTGTGCCATTCTGAGCTTATTATGGTATTTTGGAGCTAAATGGGCTAATTATGTCATTGTTGGGTTAATGAAAGCAAGGATAATATGAAAGAGGAGAAGAAAGAGGAGGAGGAGGAGAAGAAGAAGAAATCAAGAAGAAGAAGGAGGAGGAGGAGAAGTTGGAGGAGGAGAAGGATAGAAGGTCCTTTGCCTCCTCCTCCTCCTCCTCCTCATCCTCCTCCTCCTCCTTCTCCTTCTTCTCTTCTTCTTCTTCTTCTTCTTCTTCTTTCTTTTCATTTTGCCTATTTCTTCTCCTCTTCTCCTCTTGTTGGAGCTAAATTACCTAATTATGTCTTTTTTTGAGCTAAATGGGCTAATTATCCCATTTTAGAGGAAAACAAGCTAAGTATATAGTATTAATGAGCTAACCAAGGTTCTTATGCCATTTTGAGCTTATTATGGTATTTTGGAGCTAAATGCACTAATTATGTCATTGTTGGGGAAATTACCCTGCTGCATGGACATGCACCTACCACACAAAGTTCACAGGTCCAGAAGTTGCCCTTTTGGTCCAGAGGACTTTCCAGGTTACCTATACTACTTTTCAGTTTATATAAAACTTTTCGATATTTTCTACATTTGAGGATGGCAATATTATTTAAGTTGTCCTGTTTTGCTCCGGTACCAATAAATATAGACGATACATTATTTTGACAGACTTGATTTCAACAAAAGAACATGTGATCTTCTTTGAATTAGTCTTGAACCTAAGCAATAATGATGGGCGAATAAACTAACAGAATCTACCACTAAATCTATTAATTAACTAACAAAATCTACCACTAAAACTACTAATTAATTCCAAAAAACTAAATACCAAACATGTGATCTTCTTTTTGTCTTCTCCTCCTCCTATTCTTCTTCTTCTTCTTCTCCTCCTCCTCCTCTTCTCCTCTTCTCCTCCTCCTCCTCTTCTTCTTCTTCCTATTCTTTCTAGTAAGCTAACTAACTAACTAACCTAACTAACCAAGCTAACTAAACCTATCGCTAAACCTAGATAGCACTAAACAGCAAAAAAATAACAAAAACAAAATCTACCACTATAACAAAAACAGAATCTACCACTAAGTAACTAAAAAAGAATCTAGCTACCACTAAATACCAAACAATAAAAAATCAACTTCTTCTTCTTTTTTCTCTTCTTCTCCTTCTTATTTTTTTCTTATTCTCTTCTTCTTTACTTCTTCTCCTTCTTATTTTTTCTTCTCTTCTTCTTCTTTTTCTTCTTCTTCTCCTTCTTATTTTTTCTTCTCCTCTTCTTCTTCTTCTTTTTCTTCTCCTCCTCCTCCTACTCCTCTTCTTCTTCTCCTCTTCTTGCCCTCCTCCTCCTCCTCTTCTCCTCTTCTCCTCCTAACTAAATCTACTAACCTAACTAAAACTACTAACCTAACTAAATCTACTAACCTAACTAAAACTACTAACCTAACTAAATCTACCACTAAAACTACTAACAATAACAACTACTAAAACTACTAAAAAATAATAAAACTAGTAAAAAATAATGCGGGTGGGGGGGGGGGGGTGGGGGTGGGGGTGTGGGGGCTCACCGAGAGGGGCGGCTGTGGAGGGGCCGGGGTGGCGGGGGTGGCGGGGCGGCGCCGGGGGCGCCAGGTGCGGCGGCGCGACGATGGTGGGGCAGCGGCAGCGGCAGCAGGGGCGAGGTGGGGAGAGAGAGAGAGGGGCGGCGGCGGGGGCGACAGGGCCGACAGGGGCGGCAGTGGGGCGCGACAGGGGCGGCGGCAGGGGCGGCGACGCGACGGGGGCGGCGGCGCGACGGTGGTCCTGGCGGCCGTTACAGAGAGAGGAGCGCGCGGGGTGGGGAGAGAGAGCGAGGGGCGCGCAGGGATGAGCCGTTACAGAGAGAGAGAGAGGGGCGGGGTGGGGGGGGGGAAGGAGCCGTTAACGGAGTTAGCGCTTTGCCGTCTGCCGGCGGACGGCAAAGAGTCTAGACTCTTTGCCTTCTGCCTCCGGACTCTTTGCCGTCCGCTAGCAGACGACAAAGGTCCGACTCCTGTTTGACCTAGCCACCCCGCGGTCAGGTGGGCCTATCGACATCTTTGCCATCTGCCTCTGGACTATTTGCCGTCCGCTAGCAGACGGCAAAGAGGTGGCAGATGGCAAAAAGACTGTATGCCATCAGCCAGTACTGTGCCGTCCGTTTTGTTGAAGCTGACGGCAAAGACAATCTTTGCCATCAGCTAGCAGACGGCAAAGACTAGGCAGATGGCAAAATACTGATTTCCAGTAGTGTGATAGCTTGTGCATACCGGTATGATCTTGAATAAAACGGAGTACTAAGTCGCCTTCTTGGAAAGCTCGGCTCTTGACCCGGCGACTATGGTAACGACGTAAGTCCTGTTAGTAAATCGCCGATCGTGACGCGGCCAAGTCACGTTCCTCCTCCAAAGCATCCAGCAAGTCTTGTCGTGCCAACTCATTGTTCTGCTCCACATAGGCGGCGACTCGTGGGGAATCATGCTTGATGTCACTTGGTTACACCGCTTCTGCCCCGTAGACCAGAAAGAAAGGAGTAAAACCCATGGAACGTTTTGGAGTCGTTCTGATACTCCACAGTACTAATGGCAACTCCTCAACCCAACATCCTGGTGTACGTTCCAAAGGTACCATGAGCCAAGGCCTGACCCCTCACAATATTTCCTGATTCGCCCTCTCTGCCTGTCCATTAGGCTGGGGATGCGCAACTGCGGAAACATCAAGCCGGATATGATCTCGTGAACAGAATTCTTGCATTGCACCTTTGGATACGTTAGTACCATTGTCAGTAATGATACTATGAGGATAACCGAATCTGAAGATCTGTTTCTTTAAGAACTTGACGGCCGTATCAGCATAAGAACTGCTAACATGTTCCGCCTCCACCCACTTGGTAAATTTGTCAACCGCCACCAACAGGTGAGTCTTTTTGGTGGAAGACATCTTGAAAGGCCCAACCATATCAAGCCCCCAGACTGCAAACGGCCAAGTGATTGGTATCATTCGTAATTCCTGAGCCGGCACATGCAGCTGGCGTCCAAACTTTTGGCAGCCATCACATGGGCGAACGGTCTCCTCTGCGTCTGCGTGAGCCGTCAACCAATAAAACCCATGTCTGAAGGCTTTAGAAACCAAGGATCAGGACCCGGCATGATGACCAAAGTCGCCCGCGTGAATCTCGTTGAGAATCATGCATCCTTCCTCAGAAGAAACGCATCTTTGAAATACCCCTGAGGTGCTTCGTTTGTGTAACTCGCCATTGTGTATGACCATGGATTTGCACCGACGGATGATTTGGCGAGCTAGCAACTCGTCGGCTGGTAACTCACCTCTGGTGAGGTACGCCATGTAGGGAATCGCCCAGTCCGGAGTAGCATGGAGAGCCGCCACGAGTTGAGACTCGGGATCTGGTACCGCTATATCTTCCTCCGAAGGCAATTTCACCGAAGGGTTATGTAATATATCCAAAAATACATTGGGAGGAACCGGCTTACACTGTGAACCAAGGCGGGAAAGATCGTCCGCTGCTTCGTTAAGCCGTCGGTCGATGTGATCCACTTGATAGCCATTGAAGTGACCCGCCACATTGGACACAACTCGTGTGTAAGTTGCCATCAGAGGGTCTCGTGAATCTCAGGTGCCAGAAACCTGCTGCGCCACCAGATCTGAATCGCCCAAACATCTCACTCGCGTGAGGTTCATCTCCTTGGCGAGTCGCAAACCATGGAGCAAAGCTTCATATTCTGCTGCATTATTGGTACATGGGAACATGAGTCGGAGGACATAACAGAATTTGTCACCGTGAGGCGAGGTTATCACCACACCAGCCCCCGAGCCTTCCAACTGTCTGGACCCATCAAAATTGATGGTCCAATACGTAAGATCGGGTCTTTCCTCAGGGATTTGTAACTCGGTCCAATCATTGATGAAGTCCACGAGCGCTTGAGATTTGATGGCCGTCCGAGGCGTATATCATACCTGATGGGACCCAAGCTCGATGGCCCACTTGGCAATCCGTCCAGTAGCCTCTCGGTTTTGTATGATGTCACTGACGGGGGCGGAGCTGACGACCGTGATCGCGTGTTCCTGGAAGTAATGTTTCAGCTTTCGACTCGCCATGAACACCCCAAAAACCAACTTTTGCCAATGTGGATAGCGTTGCTTGGAGAGGATGAGGACCTCGCTGACGAAATACACCGGTCGCTGGACGGGGTACTCCTTTCCTTCTTCCTTTCGCTCGACAACTACTGCCACGCTGACTGCTTTGGAATTGGCTGCAATGTAGAGGAGCATAGGTTCCTTGTCCGCCGAAGCCGCCAACACGGGCGGGTTAGCTAATTGCCGCTTCAAGGCTTCGAAGGCTTCATTGGCTTCGTCTGTCCACACGAAACTATCTGTTTTCTTGAGCAACTGGTAGAGAGGGATGGCCTTCTCTCCAAGGCAACTTATGAAACGATGCAAAGCCGCGATTCGACCCGCCATACGCTGCACCTGGTTAACGTTGGCTGGTTTCCCAAGTGAAGTAATTGCCTCGATTTTGTCCGGGTTGGCCTCGATGCCGTGTTCTGATACCAAGAAACCCAATAACTTCCCTGCAGGGACACCAAAAACACACTTGGTGGGATTAAGCCTCATCTGGTAAACACGCAGATTGTCGAAGGTTTCTTTAAGATCCTCAAAGAGCGACTCCTTGCGGTGATACCTGACCACGATGTCGTCCAGATAAGCGTGGACGTTACTGCCTATCTGGCTATGTAAGCAGTTTTGGATGCAGCGCTGGTAAGTCGCCCCCGCACTCTTGAGCCCAAACGGCATGGACACATAACAGAAGGCTCCGAACGGGGTGATGAAGGCTGTCTTCTCCTGATCAGCGACCGCCATTTTTATCTGATGGTACCCTGAATAGGCGTCCAAGAAACAAAGACGTTCGCAACCCGCCATCGAATCAATAATCTGATCAATGCGGGGAAGGGCGAAAGGATCCTTTGGACATGCTCTGTTGAGGTTGGTGTAATCAATGCACATGCAGAAGGTGCCGTTCTTTTTGAGCACTAGGACCGGGTTAGCCAGCCATTCAGGATGGAAAACCTCGACGATGAACCCAGCGGCAAGGAGCCAGGCTACTTCCTCGCTGATCGCCTTGCAGCGTTCTTTGTTAAACTTGTGAAGGTACTGCCGAACTGGCTTAACTGCAGGATCAATGTTAAGATGGTGCTCAGCGAATTCTCTCGGTACACCCAGCATGTCAGAAGGTTTCCATGCAAAGATGTCCCGATTCTCAGGGATGAATTCGATGAGCGCGCTTTCCTATTTGGGGTCGAGACCCGCCCCAATAGTGAACTGCTTGGTGGAGTTGCCCGGCGTAAAGTTGAAAACCTTGGTGTCATCCGTTGGTTTAAACTTGAGCGGCGGCTCAGAATCGATGGTTGGCCTTTTGAGCGGCGTCATGTCCGCCGGGCCGACATTGGATTGGTGAAACTTGAGCTCCTCAGCCGCAC
Organism: Hordeum vulgare subsp. vulgare; assembly: GCF_904849725.1. NCBI lineage: Eukaryota > Viridiplantae > Streptophyta > Magnoliopsida > Poales > Poaceae > Hordeum > Hordeum vulgare. The sequence continues at coordinate 339,799,375 of NC_058522.1, read as the reverse complement.
AGGCCGACTCAGCATAAGCCGCGTCTCCTTCTTCACACTCCTGGGCTATTTTTCTGTCGCAGTGGACGGTAATAGGGCCCTTGGGTCCAGGTATCTTGAGCTTGAGATAAACATGGCATGGCCGGGCCATGAACTTGGCGTACGCCGGTCGTCCAAACAACGCATGATAGAGGCTCTTGATTTTGACCACCTCAAATAGGAGGGACTCGCTCCTGTAGTTCGACTCCGTGCCAAAATCCACGTTAATCTTAACCCGCCCAATTGGGTACGCCGACTTACAGGGGACAATGCCGTGGAAGACCGTGGATGATGGCATCAGGTCCTTCTCCAAGAGGTTCATTCGCCGGAAGGTGTCGAAATACAGGATGTTGATGCTGCTGCCTCCGTCCATCAGGACCTTGGAGAGGGTGTATTCCCCGACTTGGGGAGCCACGACCAGGGCTAAGTCGCCAGGGTTGTCAACTTGGGGTGGATGGTCTTCCCGACTCCATGTTATGGGTTGCTCTGACCAATGAAGGTATCGGGGGAGCGTCGACTCAGCTACGAAAGTCCTATGCTTCACCTTATGATCTCGCTTACAGGTGTTGGTGGTGAACAGATGGTACCGCCCGCTGTTCAACTGTTTGGGGTTATTTTGTAACCCGCCCCGATCCTCCTACCGTTGGGGATCTCCTTGCAGGGGGGGGGGGGCTGTTGGAACATTCCCGATGGATGGTACTGCTGGTTATGCACTTGGTATTGGCCAGCATTGTGCTGCGACCCGCCCTATGGTCCTTGGTTAGGAAAACCCCGAACGTGGCCTGGCGTGACCCGGATGCGCCGGGTTGCTCCTGTCGCTGACCCTGCTCGCCGCCTTGACTTCTCTTGAGTGCCTCGGCCCGAAATTCTTGCATCACGTAGCAATCTTCCCATGAGTGAGTCGCCGGTCCTTCGGCCGTAGCATGCTGCGGGCACGGGACTTTAAGCATTTCATGGTAGTTACGTGGTTTCCTCCCACTAAAGCCCCGCTTCTTCTGGCGTGGGTTTGTGTTGCCGGTATTAGTATCAGCAACAAATTCCGTAGGACCCTCCTATTGCCGTTTCTTGCCATGCCCGCCATGGTGGTTATTGCCCCGATTCTAAAACTGGGAATGGCCTTTATGTAACTTGCCCTTCCTGGCGGCACCAGCTTTGTCGTCGCCCTCTCCAGGGTCCTTGATGTCGTCTGACTCAGCATACCTGGTAAGGGTGTCCATTAGCTCGCCCATGTCGTGTACCTTTCGCTTAAGTCTCCCCAGCTTCAGTACCAGAGGCTCGTAATGGCAATTCTTCTCCAAGATTAACACCGCCTGAGCCGCCGAAATGCCTTCCGATGAATGAATAACTTCCGCAACTCGTCGGGTCCAATGATGGGCTGACTCATTCTGCCGCTGGATGCAGTGCTGTAGGTCGACGATAGTCATCGGGCGCTTGCAGGTCCCTCTGAAGTTTTTGACGAAGCGCTCCTTGAACTCCGCCCAAGTGTTGATGGAGTTGGGCGGCAGGTTGTTCAGCCACGTGCGTGTCGTCCCTTCGAGCATCATGGTGAAGTATTTAGCGCAGACCGCCTCACTTACGTGGAGCATATCCATCGCGAGATCGTAGCTCTTGATCCATGACCCGGGTTTGAGATCTGGTGAGTAGTTGGGGACCTTCCTGGGCCCTTTGAAATCCTTCGGCATGCGCTCATTGCGCAAGGCTGGGGTGAGACATGAGACCCCAATATGCTTGCCCCAGCTTCCAGGGGAGCGAGAGGTGATGACGCGTCAGCTGGGTAGGCCGGACTCGCCGCGGCCGTCGGTTCTATGTGCCGTGCGGCTTGCGCCGCATCCACAATATCCTGAGCCCATGTGTCCGGCATTCCGAGCAGGTCATGTGGAGGGAGTCGCCCAGGCCCACTGGTTACTGCGGGGAAGTCCTCATGGCGACTTCTGGTGTGACTCGCCTGAGGCGTGGAGTGCATCCGATCAAGGCTATGAGAATACTATGCGTGCTGAACCACAGCCGTCTTTAGCATCTCGATGGCGTTTCTGTCCTCTATCTCGGCTGGGGTGTTTCCGTAGATCGGAAGGGACTCCAGGTGGCGGGTTGCTGCCAGCACGTTATCCACAGGATTCGAGAAGTGTCCCCGTGGTGTCTGGAACCGAGTCACATGGGCATCCATTGGCTGAGGTGGCGGCGGTTTGCGTGGCGGAGCCGCTCCTCCCCTTGGGATGGTTTGTAAAGGCCGGTCTGGACCCACCCTAGGTGTGCACGGAGTGTCGAAAAGGCGGGTTGGGTGTAAGTCGGCCGGGAGGCGCCCATTGTGTCTCCTTTGGTGAACGACGTTAGACGCGCGCTGTTGTCTCTCGAGCCGCCAGCCCTCAGTATTCACTCGCTCCGTCTGTGCTGCCACCACGGCTCGCTACGTCTCTATCCTGGCGGCTTCTGCTTCCATGTCCCACTGGGCCTTGGCCATCACCTCCCGCAGCTTAGTTAGCTCTGCGTTGACAGACTCCTGATTTTCAGACATGATCGTGGTTGCCATGAGGCTGGCGATCTCCGCCGCCAGCTCCGTCATGGTTTGTGCTGGGGGTTTGGATGTCCCCCCGGTCTCGTTATTGCCAGTTGGATTCTGCTCAGGCTGTGCTGACCCCGCCATATAGATGGCAATTTGCCGGCGAGACCTCTCGAAAACCTCGGGATCCATTGCCAACAACAGCCCCCGAGCTGTCCTTACTTGAGAGGGCAGATTGACTCCGTCTCGCCTATGGATGACTCGCCATCAGAATTGACAGGGGTGACCTCATGACCCGCCACTTGGTCTTGCGCGTCGTCTCCCTGCATAAAACCGACGAAGACATGACGGATCTTGTCCCACCGTGTAGCAGGGAGGACATACCTGGCTGGCTCGACGATGTCGGTGGAGGTGTCCGGCTCAGGAACGGGTGTCCCGATCATGCCGATGAAGACATTGATCTTGCTGAAGGGGATTCGGTAGCTAGATTCGACGAAATCGTCCTCCGCCTCCCACAACGAGTTGTCGATGTAGTACTTCCTGCGACGGCTCTTAGTCATGATTCCGACCGCATAGCTTTCTAACCATGGTAGGGGTCCCTTCGAGAACTCAACACCACCGTGCGCAGGCCCCACGGTGGGCGCCAACTATCGTGGTTTTGTTACGACAGATGTCCTCGTGAAAGGACTTAGAGATGGAGCCATCGCACCTTGGTGGCGACTCGAAGGGGGTGAGCGAAAGCGAGACTCAGATTGACCCAGGTTCGGCCCCTCGTGAGGAGGTAAAAGCCTACGTCCTGCTTTGTGTGGATTAATGGTGGTTTCGATTTCAAGGAGGGCGTAACTCGCCTGACCTAGCTCTCAATTCTCTCTAACCCGCCTGACCTCTCCGTGTGACTCGCCTTTATATACAGGTTGAGGCCCTAGGGTTTACAAAGTCCTACCATTCTACTCTTCGTAGCTTTCCTTATCTCTAAGTCGCCGTGTTTTCCACGGTTAGGGGCCTCCTTGACATTCCATCATCTGCACGATCTTCTGAACCGCCCTTCAATTCTTGGGCCACGGGACGCACATCCAATGGTGAGGCGCCCCTTTGGTGACCTGGCCCATTAAGGGCGGGTTACCCACAGGTAATATCCCCAACAATACTCGTTCACGAACTGAGCAATTTCACGCTTCATGCGAGTCCACCAGAAGGTCTGCTTGAGATCCTGATACATTTTGGAACTTCCTGGATGTATTGATAGAAGGGAATAATGGGCTTCTTCCATGGTAACCTTCCTGAGCTCCCCTTTCAGAACGACAAGGCGATCCTCCAAGAACAAGGTATCTCTGTCATCAACACGGAAGCACTTATATTTGGGAATGCTCTTTGCCAAGCCAATCTTAACTTTCTTCACCATTTGATCAAGAAGTTGATCTTGTTGGACTTGGTCTTCCAAGGTAGGAGAAATCTGGAGATTAGCAAGAAATCCATGAGGTACTAACTAAAGGTTGAGCTTCCTGAAAGATTCACAAAGATCAGACTCGAGAGGCTTCAGAATGAGACTGTTGCAGTAAGCCTTCCTGCTCAAACCATCTGCAATGACATTAGCTTTGCGTGGAGTGTAGTCAACGCTCGGATTGTAATCTTGGATCATTTCCACCCAACGAGTTTGCCGAAGATTGAGACTAGGCTGGGTGAAGATGTATTTGTGACTCTTGTGATCGGTGTAGACCTCAACCTGTCTGTCCAAGAAGAGGTGTCTCCAAGTCATCAGAGCATGTACCACTGCCGCCAACTTAAGATCATGAGTGAGATAATTCTTCTCACTTGGCTTCAACTTCCTTGAGGTATAAGTGATGACCCACAAGTATAGGGATCAATCATAGTCCTTTCGATAAGTAAGAGTGTCAAACCCAACGAGGAGCAGAAGGATCTGACAAGTGGTTTTCAGCAAGGAAAAATCTGCAAGCACTGAAATTTCTGGTAACAAGTAATTGTGCGGTGAGATGATTCGTAGCGAGCAACAAGTAACAAAACTAGCAACGGTGCAGCAAAGTGGCCCAATCCCTTTTGTAGCAAGGGACAAGCCTGAACAAAGTCTTATAGGAGGAAAAACGCTCCCGAGGACACGCGAGAATTTTTGTCATGCTATTTTCATCATGTTCATATGATTCGCGTTCGTTACTTTGATAGTTTGATATGTGGGTGGACCGGCGCTTGGGTACTGCCCTTACTTGGACAAGCATCCCACTTATGATTAACCCCTCTCGCAAGCATCCACAATTACGAAATAAGAATTAAGACAAAGTCTAACCATAGCATTAAACTAGTGGATCCAAATTAGCCCCTTACGAAGTAACGCATAAACTAGGGTTTAAGCTTCTGTCACTCTAGCAACCCATCATCTACTTACTACTACCCAATGCCTTCCTCTAGGCCCAAATAATGGTGAAGTGTTATGTAGTCGACATTCACATAACACCACTAGAGGAAAAACAACATACAACATATTAAAATACAGAACGAATACCAAATTCACATGACTATTATTAGCATGACTTATCCCATGTCCTCAGGAACAAAAGTAACTACTCACATAGCATAATCATAATCATGATTAGAGGTGTAATGAGTAGCATGAAGGATCTGAACATAAACTCTTCCACCAAGTAATCCAACTAGCATCAACTACAAAGAGTAATTAACACTACTAGCAACCTTACAAGTACCAATCGGAGTCGCGAGACGGAGATTGGTTACAAGTGATGAACTAGGGTTTGGAGATGAGATGGTGATGATGAAGATGTTGATGGTGACGAGTCCCCTCCGACGAGAGGAGTGTTGGTGATGACGATGGTGACGATTTCCCCCTCCGAGAGGGAAGTTTCCGCCTCGTGGCGGCGGCGAAACCACGAAAAAGTTCTCTTCTGATTTTTCTGGACGAAATCCTCCATATAGCAAAAGAGGGGGGCCAGTGGGCCAGTGGGCTGCCCACAAGCCCCCATGGCGCGACCTGGGGGGTGGCCGCGCAGTGCAGGCTTGTGGGCACCCCCTGGTGCCCCTCCGGCACTTCTTCGGCCCAGTATTTTTTATATATTGGGAAAAAAAATCTCCGTTGATTTTCACGGCGTTTGGAGTTGCGCAGAATAGGTATCTCAACTTTGCTCCACTTTCAGGCCAGAATTCCAGTTGCCGGTATTCTCCCTCTTCATGTAAACCTTGCAAAATAAGAGAGAAAAGGCATAAGAATAGTACCGTGAAGTGAAATAACAGCCAAAGAAGCGATAAATATCAACGTGAAAACATGATGCAAAATGGACGTATCAACTCCCCCAAGCTTAGACCTCGCTTGTCCTCAAGCGAGAGCCGAGCTCAAGAAATATGTCCACATGTTTAGGGAGAGAGGTGTCGACAAAACAAGATACGAACATGCATGCATCATGCTCATTATGAGAACAGCAATACCAACATATAATCTCTCATGCTAAAGTGATAATTCCTTCACAAAGTAAAGCATGGATCAAGAACCTTACCGAGAAGTAACAACCGATAGCCTTTAGTCATTGAAGCAATTGCAATTTATCACAATATCAGAAAGAGTCAAATAATAGCTTGTAAAGCAAATCCACATACTCAATCATTCTTTCATTCTCTACAATTGCTACAACTCACGTGGTAGTCATGAGATCAAAGTTTCAGCCGAACACAGAGAAAGATAGGGGCTTATAGTTTTGCCTCCCAACTGCTTACCTCAAGGGTAATGTCAACAATAATAATTCATGAATGCCTACCTCCAAGTTGACATATGAATATAGATCTTTCCCAAGCGTACAACGGTAGCCAATACAAAGGCAAAATAAGGAATTGGTGAAGATCACCATGACTCTTTCGGGGGCAAAAAGTAAAGGTACAAGATATGCCCTTCGCAGAGGGAAGCAGAGGTTGTCATGCGCTTTTGAGGTTTGGATGCGTGTCCTCTTAGAGCGGAGGAACGTCACTTTATATTGCCCCCTGTGATAAAGAACTTTATTATGCAGTCTGTCGCTTTTATGTCTTCCTCATCACAGGTTTGTACAAAGCTTATTTTCCACACACTAATAGATCATACATATTAGAGAGCAATTTTTATTGCTTGCACCGATGACAACTTATTTGAGGGATCTTATTCAACCCATAGGTAGGTATGGTGGACACTCATGGCAAAACTGGTTTGAAGGTTTATGGATGCACAAGTAGTATCTCTACTTGGTGCAGGAGTTTTGGCTAATATGAGGTGGAAGCAATCGTCACATGCTAAGGGATCTCTAATCATATAACATTGTTCAGAGCCAAGCAAACACAATTCATTACGTTGTCTTCCTTGTCCAACATCTACTTCTAGACATGTAATAGTTTAGTGAGTGTTCACAATCATAGATGGTGTGAGAGATGATATATTTATATATGAACCTCTCCTTCCTTATCACTTCCTATTTATTGCAACAATGACCAAGGTCTACGTTTGCCTACCCTCAACAAGTTTCAATCCTCATTCTTTTTATATGTGAAGCAATCAGTTCCCATAAGATCATTACATGATCTTTCATGCTTTTGTTCTATTCTCACTCTTTTGATCATGGCAAGAGGCAAAACCCTTCAACTAAGACACTCTTTATTATAGGGCTCACGAGCAAGAATACATCAGGGGTGACACAAAGCAAAACTCAAGACTAAAACACTAAGACTTTTAAATTACAAGAGAAAAAGAAAACTGAAAAGGAAAACTAGAACAAAGGTAAAGTCAAAAGATGTGATGGTGATACGATACCGGGGCAACTCCCCCAAGCTTGGAAAAAGCCAAGGGGATTGCCTATACCAATGCTCAGTTGTCTTCCTTTGGTGATGAAGGTGGACTTGTTGCAACATGAGTTTGATCCTCCGTCTTCCAAGGCATAGGTTCTCCATCATCGAAGGATGAACGAGTCGCCGGAATCCTCAAATCTACAGCCAACCGTATTGATTTAAATCTATACTCATACTCACAGTTTTGGTTCTGCAGGTCCTAGATCTGGCCATGGAGTTGATCAACCCCGTCATAGAGCGTGGAGAGGTGCTTCCCAATGTCATTGGCATCCATCTTGTGCTTGTTGGTGAACTCCGTGATCATCATGTGGTTGGCGTTGAGTCCACGCTCCACCATCCCTTGGCACTTGAAGACTTGTTGCTCCATTGCTTCGAGCCTCGTCTCCACGCTTCCGGTCTTCTTAGGCCCCTCAACATCACATATGTGCAACATCCTCTCACGCATCTCAATAGATTGAGGGTGTTGCAGCACTTCCGTGAGGTACGGATTGATGACCTTCTCGAAGATCTTGTCCTTAGGAGCTTTTGTGGAAGTCATGGCGATCTGGATCTGCAACAGAAACAGGCTCGAAACGAAAAACAGAGGAAATCTGCGTGATATGGTGTCAGACCAAACGAAAGTATATATAATGATTTTTCCAGACCAGAAGGAGTCCCCTGCACGTAAACGGAGTCCAGGAGGCGCACGAGGTGGCCAGAAGCCCTCACGGCCTGGCCAGGGGGTGGGCCCGCGCCGTGAAGGCTTGTCGCCTCCTCGCGCACTTTCCGGACTACTTCCAATTGTTGTAATTTTTCAAATATTCCAAAACAGAATTTTTTTTCCTATGGGGAACGTTTTGGACTCTGTTTTCTTACCGAATCTCATACCTCTTCGTTTTCGGAGTCTGAAACAGGCTGATAAATGTCCCTTAGGTATTCTTCCAGAGTTATGGTATTGATGATATTGCTTTCACCATTTATGGGAGTACCTGAGATATAATGCTTGATTCTCTGCCCATTTACCACTATCGGACAATTACCTTCGGTGTTGTTGATCTTGATAGCACCAGAGGATATACTTCCTCAACAACATAGGGACCTTCCCATTTAGAGAGGAGCTTGCCTGCAAAGAATCTTAAACGAGAGTTATATAGCAAGACATAATCACCTACACTGAACTCATGCTTTTGTATCCTCTTATCATGCCACCTCTTAACTTTCTCTTTGAAGAGCTTGGCATTCTCATATGCCTGAGTTCTCCACTCATCAAGGGAGCTACTGTCAAATAACCTCCTCTCACCGGCAAGTTTGAAATCAAAGTTGAGCTCTTTGATTGCCCAATAAGCTTTATGCTCTAGCTCAAGAGGTAAGTGACATGCTTTCCCATACACTATTTTGTATGGAGACATGCCCATGGGATTCTTATAGGCAGTTCTATAAGCCCATAGTGCATCATCGAGCTTCTTAGACCAATTCTTTCTAGACCTGTTGACAGTCCTTTGCAGAATCAGTTTAATCTCTCTATTGCTTAGCTCTACTTGACCACTTGACTGAGGGTGGTAGGGAGACGCAATTCTATGGTTGACATCGTACTTAGCAGGCGTTTTACGGAAATCACCATGAATGAAGTGTGAACCACCGTCAGTCATCAGATATCTAGGGACTCCAAATCTAAGGAAGATAACTTCTTTCAGCATCTTGATAGAAGTCTTGTGATCAGCACTACTAGTGGGGATAGCTTCTACCCACTTAGTGACGTAATTAACATCAACTAAGATGTGAGTATAACCGTTGGATTTGGGAAAAGGTCCCACATAATCAAAGCCCCAGACATCAAATGGTTCAATGACAAGTGAATAGTTCATAGGCATTTCCCGATGTTTGCTAATATTACCTATTCTTTGACATCCGTCACACGACAAGACAAACTTACGGGCATCATTGAAGAGAGTGGGCCAATAGAAACCTGATTGCAATACCTTGTGTGCAGTACTATCTCCCGCATGGTGTCCTCCTTAGGCCTCGGAGTGACACTTCTGTAGGATCTGTCCCTATTCATGTTCAGGTACACAACGTCTAATAACACGATCTACTCCTTCCTTATAAAGGTGAGGATCATCCCAAAAGTAATGCCTCAAGTCAAAGAAGAATTTCTTCTTTTGCTGGTACGTGAAACTAGGTGGTATGTATTTGGCAACGATATAGTTTGCATACTCAGCATACCACGGTGCACTACGTGAAGCATTGATGACTTTCAGTTGCTCATCGGGAAAGCTATCATCAATAGGTTGTGGGTCATCAAGAACGTTCTCCAACCTAGACAAGTTATCTGCTACTGGGTTATCAGCACCCTTTCTGTCAACAACGTGCAAATCAAATTCTTGTAGCAAGAGAACCCATCTGATAAGTCTAGGTTTAGCGTCTTTCTTCTCCATGAGGTACTTAATAGCATCATGATCAGTGTGAATAGTGACTTTGGAATCAACTATGTAAGACCTGAACTTTTCACATGCAAACACGACTGCTAAAAATTCCTTCTCCGTAGTGGCATAGTTTCTTTGGGCACTGTCTAGAGTTTTACTAGCGTAGTGAATAACATTTAGCTTCTTATCGACTCTTTGCCCTAGAAGAGTACCAACAACGTAATCACTAGCATCACACATAATCTCAAAAGGCAAGTTCCAATCAGGTGGTTGAACAATAGGTGCAGTTATCAAAGCCCTCTTAAGTATTTTGAAGGCTTCCTCACAATCATCGTCAAAAACAAGAGGAATATCCGTCTGCAAGAGATTGGTAAGAGGCCTAGAAATCTTAGAGAAGTCTTTGATGAACCTTCTATAGAAACCAGCATGACCAAGGAAACTTCTCATCCCTCTAATATCTGTGGGGTATGGCATTTTCTCGATTGCATCAACCTTAGCCTTATCGACTTCAATACCTCTTTCGGGAATTTTATGTCCTAAGACGATGCCTTCATTAACCATAAAGTGGCACTTCTCCCAATTCAAGACAAGATTGGTATCTTTACATATGTGCGAGACTCGATCAAGGTTGCTGAGGCAATCATCAAAGGAAGACCCGTAAACGGAAAAGTCATCCATGAAAACCTCGACAATCTTTTCACAAAAGTTAGAGAATATAGCCATCATACATCTTTGAAAGGTGGCAGGTGCATTACACAAGCCAAAAGGCATACGTCTATAGGCAAAGGTACCGAAAGGGCAGGGGAAAGTGGTTTTCTCCTGATCAGACCGTGGAACTGGTATTTGGGAGAAACCAGAATAACAGTCTAGAAAGCAAAAGTGTGTGTGTTTGGATAGTCTTTCTAGCATTTGGTTGATAAAAGGCAGAGGGTAATGATCTTTCCTAGTGGCCTTATTCAACTTCCTAAAATCAACCAGCATCCTATAGCCAGTAATAATCCTCTGTGGGATCAACTCATCCTTATCATTAGGGACAACGGTAATGCCTCCTTTCTTAGGAACGCAATGCACCAGACTCACCTAATCGCTATGAGCAACATGATAGATAGTACCTGCTTCTAGGAGCTTTAGTATTTCTTTTCTCACTACTTCTTTCATCTTAGGATTCAATCTCCTTTGATGATCAACAAGTGATTTGAATTCAGGACCAGTTTTGATGTTGTGCTGGCATAGAGTGGGACTAATGCCCTTAAGATCATCAAGAGTATATCCTATAGCAGCACGGCGCTTCCTCAGAGTTTTTAGTAACTTCTTTTCTTCCTGCTCTGAGAGGCTAGCACTAATAATGACAGGATATATCTCCTTTTCATCAAGATAGGCATACTTATAAGTATCTGTCAACTGTTTAAGCTCGAACACAGGATCACCCTTTGGTGGGGGCGGATCCCCAAGCAGTTCAACATGCAAGTTATTCTTAAGGATAGGATATTTTTCTAAGACAACTCTGTCTATTTCATCCCTTTCATCCATATGCATATCATTTTCATGCTCAAGCAAGTATTGCTCTAAGGGATCAGTAGGGGGCACAACAACAGAAGCTAAGGCAATAGTTTCATCCCTACTAGGCAACTCCTTTTCATGAGGTTGTCTACCAAACTTAGAGAAATTGAATTCGTGTGACACACCTTCAAAGCCAACAGTGATAGTTTGCTTCTCATAGTCAATATGAGCATTGACGGTATTGAGAAAAGGTCTGCCAAATATGATGGGACAAAAGCTATCTTGAGCGGTAGCAAGATCGAGGAAATCAGCAGGATACTTCGTTTTACCACACAAGACTTCAACATCCCTCACAATTCCCACAGGGCAGATAGTATCTCTATTGGCAAGCTGAATAGTCACATCTATAGGTTCTATCTCAACAGGTGCAATCTCATGTTTGACTTCATCGCATAAGGATTGAGGTATTGCACTAACACTAGCACCCAAGTCACATAAACCATGATAACAATGATCTCCTATCTTAACACAAACCACAGGCATGCCAACGACAGGTCTATGTTTATCTCTAACGTGAGGTTTAGCAATTCTAGCAGCATCTTCACAAAAGTGAATATTATGTCCCTCAACTTCTTCAGACAGAAGATCTTTGATAATGGCAATGCTAGGTTCAACTCTAATTTGCTCAGGAGGTGTAGGTGTTCTAATATAGCCTCTACATATCACCGTTGAAGCTTTGGAATGATCCTTTATCTTAACAGGGAAAGGTGGTTTCTCAATGTAAGCACTGGGTACCACAGGATCATTATAGGCAATGACTCTCTCTTCAACTGGAGTGGGTTTAACTACGTTGACTTCTAAAGGAGGATGAAATTTAAACCACTTCTCTTTCGGGAGATCAACATGAGCAGCAAAATATTCACACAATGAAGCTACTATCTCAGAGTCAAGTCCACACTTAGCGCTAAAGTCACAAAAAGTATTTGTCTCAACAAAGGATTTAACGCAATCAAAAGTGAAATTCATACCTGACTCCTTACCTTCTTCAAGCTCCCAATCTTCAGAGTTGCGTTTAATTCTCTCCAATAAATTCCACTTGAAGTCAATATCTCTCTTCATAAAAGAACCGATACAAGAAGTATCAAGCATGGTGCGATCATCATGAGAAAGCCGAGCATAGAAGTTCTGAATGATAATTTCTCTCGAGAGCTCATGATTGGGGCATGAATATAGCATTGATTTAAGCCTCCCCCAAGCTTGAGCGATGCTTTCTCTGTCATGAGGCCAAAAGTAATAAATATAATTCCGATCACGATGTACTAAATGCATAGGATAAAACTTTTGATGAAATTCCAATTTCAACCGATTGTAGTCCCATGATCTAGTATCATCACATAGCTTATACCATGTCAACGCCTTATCCTTCAAAGATAAAGGAAATACCTTCTTCTTGACCTCATCCTCGGGCACACCTCCAAGCTTAAATAAACTACAAACCTCATCTACATAGATCACATGCAAGTCTGGATGTGATGTTCCATCTCTTGTAAAAGGATTAGCCAGCAGTTTCTCAAGCATACCCGAAGGAAATTCAAAGCAAATATTTTCAGTAGGTGCAACAACTTGAGGAGCAACTCTTTGTGCTTCTGTTCGAGGCGAAGATAACTCGAACAAGCCCCTCAAAGGATTAGTATCCATAGTGACAAGTGACAAGAAATTTCAGCACACTATATGAATGTTCCCTTACCAAGTTCCACTTACCAAAGGCGCTTCACTCCCCGGCAACGGTGCCAGAAAATAGTCTTGATGACCCACAAGTATAGGGATCAATCGTAGTCCTTTCAATAAGTAAGAGTGTCGAACCCAACGAGGAGCAGACGGATCTGACAAGTGGTTTTCAGCAAGGAAAAATCTACAAGCACTGAAATTGTCGGTAACAAGTAATTATGCGGTGAGATGCTTCGTAGCGAGCAACAAGTAACAAAAGTAGCAACGGTGTAGCAAAGTGGCCCAATCCCTTTTGTAGCAAGGGACAAGACTGAACAAAGTCTTATAGGAGGAAAAACGCTCCTGAGGACACACGAGAATTCCTGTCATGCTAGTTTCATCATGTTCATATGATTCACGTTCGTTACTTTGATAGTTTGATATGTGGGTGGACCGGCGCTTGGGTACTGCCCTTACTTGGACAAGCATTGCACTTATGATTAACCCCTCTCGCAAGCATCCGCAACTACGAAAGAAGAATTAAGACAAAGTCTAACCATAGCATTAAACTAGTGGATCCAAATCAGCCCCTTACAAAGTAACGCATAAACTAGGGTTTAAGCTTTTGTCACTCTAGCAACCCATCATCTACTTACTACTTCCCAATGCCTTCCTCTAGTCCCAAATAATGGTGAAGTGTTATGTAGTCGACGTTCACATAACACCACTAGAGGAAAAACAACATACAACATATCAAAATACCAAACAAACACCAAATTCACATGACTATTATTAGCATGACTTATCCCATGTCCTCAGGAACAAAAGTAACTACTCACAAAGCATAATCATAATCATGATCGGAGGTGTAATGAGTAGCATGAAGGATCTGAACATAAACTCTTCCACCAAGTAATCCAACTAGCATCAACTACTAAGAGTAATTAGCACTACTAGCAACCTTACAAGTACCAATCGGAGTCGCGAGACGGAGATTGGTTACAAGTGATGGACTAGGGTTTGGAGATGAGATGGTGCTGATGAAGATGTTGATGGTGACGAGTCCCCTCCGACGAGAGGAGTGTTGGTGATGGCGATGGCGACAATTTCCCCCTCCGGGAGGGAAGTTTCCCCGGCAGGATCGTCCTGCCGGAGCTCTAGATTGGTTCTGCTCAAGTTCCGCCTCGTGGCGGCGGCGAAACCACGAAAAAGCTCCCTTCTGATTTTTTTCTGGATGAAACCCTCCATATAGCAAAAGAAGGGGGCTAGTGGGCCAGTGGGCTGCCCACAAGCCCCCATGGCGTGGCCTGGGGGGGGGGGTGGCCGCATCGTGCAGGCTTGTGGGCACCCCCTGGTGCCCCTCCGGCACTTCTTCGGTCCAGTATTTTTTATATATTGGGAAAAAAATCTCCATTGATTTTCACGGCGTTTGGAGTTGCGCAGAATAGGTATCTCAACTTTGCTCCACTTTCAGGCCAGAATTCCAGTTGCCGGTATTCTCCCTCTTCATGTAAACCTTGCAAAATAAGAGAGAAAAGGCATAACAGCCACAGAAGCGATAAATATCAATGTGAAAACATGATGCAAAATGGACGTATCAATAAGCTACCACTTTCTTCTCTTGCATCAGAACTGCACCAAGATCTTTAAGAGGGGCATCACAGAACACTTGATAAGACTTGGAATCATCAGGAGGAGTCAAGACTGAAGTAGAAGTGAACTTTTCTTTGAGTGTGTCGAAGGCCAACTAACACTCTGGAGACGAGACAAACTTCATACTCTTCTGAAGAAGGCTAGAGAGAGGTTTAGCCATCTTGGAGAAATTCTCAACGAATCTTCTGCAATAGCTTGCAAGCCCAAGAAAACTTCAAAGCTGCTTCACAGTCTGAGGAGGTTCCCACTCAATAATGACCTTCACCTTTGATGGATCAAATTTGATGCCCTCGGCAGAGATGATGTGGCCTCAAAACCTTGCTCTGACACCAAGAAGCCCAATAACTTCCCTGCACGGACACTGAAAATACACTTGGTCGGGTTAAGCTTCATCTGATACACATGTAAACTATCAAATGTTTCCTTGAGATCCTCCAGAAGTGACTCTTTCTTCTGGGATTTCACCACTATGTCATCAACATAGGCGTGAACGTTGTGCCTGATCTGATTGTGCAGGCAATTCTGGATATAGTGCTGATAAGTCGACCCTGCACTTTTGAGCCCAAATGGCGTAGAGAATTGGCAAAAAGCACCAAAAGGAGTTATGAAGGCCGTATTCTCTTGATCCTCCAGAGCCATCTTGATCTGGTGATAACCTAAGTATGCATCCAAAAAACACAGCCGCTCGCAACCCACAGTAGGGTCAATGATTTGATCGATACGAGGGAGAGCGAAAGGATCCTTCGGGCAGGCCTTGTTAAGGTTAGTGTAGTCAATGCACATGCGAAAGGTGCCATTCTTTTTGAGGACCAGGACTGGGTTGGCCAAGCACTCTGGGTCAAAAACCTCCACAATGAACCCAGCAGCCAAGAGCTAGGCTATCTCTTCCCCGATTGCCTTACGCCTCTCCTCGTTGAAATGACGGAGGTACTACCGAACCAGCTTCATCTTGGGATCTATATTAAGGTGGTGCTCAACGAATTCTCTCGGTAGACCTGGCATGTCAGAAGGTTTCCATGCAAAGATGTCCCGGTTCTCACGGATGAATTTGATGAGCATGCTTTCCTATTTGGGATCCAGACCCGTCCCAATAATTAATTGCTTGGAAGAGTCGCGAGGCATGAAATCAACCTGCTTGGTGTCATTTGTAGGTTTAAACTTAAGGGGCGGCTCTGAATATATCGTGGTCTTCTTGAGCGGGGTCATGTCCACCAGGTCAACATTGGCCTAATGAAACTTGAGCTCCTGAGCAGCATAGGATGACTCAGCATAAGCAGCATCTCCTTCTTCGAACTCCTGATCTATCTTCCGATCTCCACTTATCATGATGGTTCCTCTAGGGCCAGGCATCTTGAGCTTAAGGTAGACATAACACGACCGGGCTATGAAGCGTGCGTAAGCCGGCCGACCAAAAAGCGCATGATAATGGCTCTTGATCTTGACCACCTAGAACATGAGAGACTCGCTCCTGTAGTTAGACTCGGTGCCAAAATCCACATTGAGTTTAATCCGGCCAACAAGATATGCCGACTTACCCGGGACGATGCCATGGAAGACCGTGGAGGAAGGCATCAAGTCACCTTCAGAGAAATTCATTCTTCGGAAAGTGTCATAGTATAGGATGTTGATACTGCTGCCACCATCCATGAAGACTTTGGAGAGGGTATAGCCACCTACCTGTGGTGCCACAACCAATGCCAAGTCACCAGAGTTATCAACCCGGAGAGGGTGGTCCTCTCTACTCCAGGTAACTGGCTGCTCAGACCAGTTGAGATACCTGGGAAGCGCCGGCTCAGCTATGCTAAGGGTTCTATGCTTAACCTTCTTGTCCCTCTTGCAAGCATTGGTGGTAAACACGTGATAATGCCCTCTATTCAACTGCTCGGGGTTGTTCTGGAAGCCACCGTTGTCATTCTACTATTGAGAGCCGCCCGGGTGAAGCTGTTGCTGAAAACAGCCCTGCACATTATATTGCTGTCTACTCTAGACTAGGTACTGCCCAACGTTGGAGTGTGAACCGCCCTGTGGACCAGGGTTGGGGAAACCGCCAAACGAATTCTTGTGTGAGCCGCCCGATCCAAATTGGTCTGGGTGCCCACCACTACTCCCTCCTTGGTTGTTCTTGAGTGCCTCGGCACGAAACTCCTGCATCACATAGCAGTCTTCCCAAGAATGAGTGGCTGGACCCTCCGCTGTGGTATGTTGTGGGCAGTGGGCCTTGAGCATCTTGTGATAGTTGCGTGGATTATTCCCACTGACGCCCCTTTTCTTCTGACGCTGATTCCCGGTCTCGGTGTTAGTATTGGTGACAAAATCAGTGACACCTTCCTGCTCCCTTTTATTCCCTTGGCTCGCGGGGTTGTAGTTATTTCGTCCATGGGCCTGAGATTGGCTTTTGGATGATTATCCTCTCCTGGCATTGCCGATTTTATCATCGTCCTCCCCGGGATCTTTGGTATCATCTGACTTGGCGTATCTAGTTAGGGTGTCCATCAACTCACCCATATCTTGCACCTTCCGCTTGAGTCACCCAAGCTTCAACACCAAGGGCTGGTAGTGACAATTTTTCTCCAAGAACAGCACAGCCTGAGCTGCCGTGATACCATCCGATGAATGGATTACCTCTGCAACCCGCCATGTCCAATGATGGGCCAACTCGTCTGGACGTTGGACACAATGCTGTAAGTCGATAATAGTCATTGGACGCTTGCAGGTTCCTCTGAAATTCTTGACAAAACATTCCTTCAACTCGGCCCAGGTGTTGATGGAGTTGGATGGGAAATTCTTCAGCCAAGTGCGTGCCGTCCCTTCGAGCATCATTGTAAAGTACTTGGCACACACCGCGTCGCTAACATAGAGCATGTCCATCGCAAGCTCGTAACTCTAAACCCATGCTCCTGGCTCAAGGTATGGCGTGTAGTTGGGAACCTTGCACGGACCCATAAAGTCCTTGGGCATATGCTCATTGCGGAGGGAGGGTGACAAACAGGGTATCCCTGTGTTCCTGCCTCCTGACTCGCCGTGCGGGGCGGAAGGCGGCACATAAGCCTGATAGCCTTGAACCGCCGCTGCTGCCGTCTCCGTCAGACGGGCGGCTCACGTTGCATCCACGAGGTCCTGGGCATGCGTGTCTGGCAGCCCAGGCTGGTTGGTATGCAGAGGGCGACACCATTCACTACTAGACACTGCGGGCGGGTCGTCATGGCGACTCCTAGTATGACTTGTGTGAGGTGTAGAGTGCAGCCGATAACGACTATACGAGTACTGCGCTTGTTGGACCACCACCGTTTTCACATTGTCGATGGGGTTAGAAAAGTGACCTCGCGGCATCTGGAAGCATGGCGGCTGGCCGACGTTGGATGAGGCGCCTGTGGATTGGGCGGTGGCGGAGCCGGCTCAACCTGTTGGGTGACCCGCCACTGTTGGTTGGGTTCACCCAGGGGTATGTGGGCTGTCGAAGAGTTGGACAGGGCTTAGATCAGCCGAAAAAGGATTATGATGCCTTCTTTGGTGAACCACATCCGAAGTGCGCTGTTGGCGGTCAAGCCTCCATCCATGGACCCATTACCGTTCTGTCTCCACAGTGATCTGGGCCTACTGGTTCACCATCCGGGTGGCCTTGACTTCGATCTCGCGTTGGATCTTGGTCATCTCCTCCCTCAGCTTTGCTTGTTCGGCGTTGACCTCTTCTTGGTTCTCCGCGGTCACGGCAATCGCCGTGAGTTTAGACATCTCTGCCACTAGATCAGCCATGGCTTGAACCAGAGTCTTCCCTGATCCGCTGGCTTTGTTGTTTCCCACTGCAGTCAGCTAAGTCGTCACTCCTCCTGCCATGTAGATGGTGATCTAACAATGGGGTTCTTGGAAATCCTCGGAAATCGCCGCCTTGGCAATCCCCCAAGTCGCACTTCGTGGAGAGGGTAGATCGAATATGTATCACCGATGGATGACTCGTTGTCCGAGTTGACGGGGATATTCTCCTAGATCACCAGCTCATCCAGTAGGTAGACCCCCTGTGTAAAACCAACGAAAGCGTGGCGCAGCCTGACCTGACGTTTGACGGGTTGGGCGAGCTGTGCCGGCTCGACGACGTCGGTGAAGGTGTCCGGCTTAGGTACGGGAACCCCAAACTTGCCAATGAAGATGTGGATCTTGTCGAAGGGGACCCTATACCAAGACTCGATTGAATCAGTGTCAGCCCCCCACTAAGAGTTGTCGATGTAGTACTTCCTGTGGCGGCTCTTAGTCATGAGGCCGACCGCGTAGCTCCCAAACCCTGGAAGGGCTCCCTTTGAGAACTCAACTCCACCGTGTGCTTGCCCCACGGTGGGCACCAACTGTCGTGGTTTTGTCATGGCATATGTCCTCGTGAAAGGACTTAGAGATGGAGCCATCACACCTTGGTGGCGCTCAAAGGGGTTAAGCGGAAGCGAGAATCGAGTTTACCCACGTTCGGCCCCTCCGATGGAGGTAAAAGCCTACGTCATGCTTTGTGTGTATTGATGGTGGAATTGATTACAAGGGTGCATAACTCGCGTGACCTAGCTCTCGATGGACTGTAACTTGATCTTTCTATCCTAGAGACTCGCCTTTATATACAGGTCGAGGCCCTAGGTTTACAAGAGTCCAGGCCACATCATAAACCGTGACCTGACATATCTCTAGCCCGTCGTGTCTTCCAAGAAAGGAAACTACCCGATGAGTCTTCCTCTCCACGGGCCTTGAGCCGCCATCCGGGCTCTTGGGCTCTCCACGTGCCTAGATTGATGATGAAGAAGAACAAACTCCAAATGAACAATCAATGCGCTCGCATCAAGTAACCCTTAACCTGTACCTGCTACTAGTGTTGTAGTAATCTGTGAGCCACACAGACTCAGCAACCTCATTTCCAAAGGTATCAAGACTAGCAAAGCTTAATAGGTGAGGTAAGGCTAAGTGGTGAGGATGCAGCAAGCGACTAAGCATTTATTTGAGGTGGCTAACTTACGAGTAGAAGAAAGAAAGAGGGGGATGATCTACGCATAGCGGACGTGAGGTACTGATGATCAAATGAATGATCCTGTACACCTACTTATGTCAGACATAACCCCACCGTGTCCTCGATCGGAGAAGGAGTTCACGAAAGAGACAATCATAGTTACACACTCAGTTGGCATATTTTAATTAAGCTTACTTCAAGTTATCTATAACCGAATCTTAAACAAAGTTTCCACGTTGCCACATAACGCCGGACATGGCTTTCCGAAAGATTTAACCCTGCAGGGGTGCTCCAACTAGTCCATCACAAACTACCATACACTGCGACGTGATGACCTCAATCAGGCAAACCCGTGATCTCCTCGGGTTCCTATTGGAAAACCTCAACCTCGAGATAACCCAAAGCATCATTGGAATGCCTCGCACAAGATGCTTGAGAAATGTAAAACAAATATAGCAAGGCCGCCTGGCGTGTCGACAAACCCGATAGAAGTCGCCTATCTCGTGCTCAAGACATGACCGGATGGGACTAGCTACGAGTAAAACCAAACCTCGAGTTTCCTCGCGGTGGCTGTGCAGGCAGCCCATTTGGGACCAACACCATCAGCACTGCCCCCTGTATTATGTTGAATTACTCCTAGGGTTCAAGACACCCTATGTTTTTCAGTATTAACAGAATTATTATGTTGGGAAAAATAGTACCAATGTTGGGCCTTGCCAAATGAGCTTTATCCCAAAACGAGAATCTAGGTGGTCCCCATAACAACCCCAAGCATGTTAGGAGCGCTCATTTATGGAACATACGACCGGTAGCCAAAACTAAGGCGGCAAAGGTGGAACAAAACACCAGGCTAGAAAGGCATAGCCTTCCACCTTTTACCAAGTATATAGGTGCATTAAATTAAATATAAATTAAAAGGGTGATATAACAAGGAACCCATATTTGCACATGGAAGCAACTGCACCTGCAACTAGAAACGCTAACACATGGTTAAGCAAGCGGTATCATAGCCAATTAGTGGTTTGCTAGGTTGTAGACAGGTTGAGGGTTTTCATGGCAATGTTGGGAGGTTGATATTTAACAGGTGGTAGGCAGTGAGACTTAACAATACAAACGAAACAACTAGCATGGCAATGATAGTAATGATATTTGGGAAATGTTCATCTTGCCTGAGATCCTGCTTGGAAGAAGAACGCATCCGTGAAGCAGACGAACCGACGTGGTCGAACGGATCCTCACATTCCGACATGCTTGCGGAACTCTATCAAGACGAAGCAAACCGGAAAAGATTCAACACACGATATACATGACGGCAAAGGCACAATATGATGCACAACCTAATATGATGCATGACCAGTTTTAAATATGCAAGGCATGGCACGGCAATTCACAACAACCAAACACTACATGTTAAGTGAAGCTTATTGACGAAACTCCACAAATTATTTAGTTCACTCCCGTTTATTTACACGACAATATTAAATGTTGTTACACATGGCAAGGGGTGAAGCACAAATAATCCACCTATCTAGGCATTTTAAATGAGGCCTGAAACGACATATAACATCTCCGAAATGACCCCATGCGTTACATTATAATTCTGTCCAGATTTTTCCTAATCACCTTTTATGTTCGTTTAATGTCAAAACAAAGTTGTTCACATAATTCTACTCGTCGTTCTAGTCCATTTATATATATGGCTCTTCTCCAACGAAGCTACGATTAATTAACTACGACCTAAACCATTCATAACACGTCGACAGAAAAACTGATGTAAACATCAGGTTTATGTATTTTTATCATGCATGAAAGTTGGAAATTATTAATCTACGCGAAATTCTAGCCAAGTTACATATCTAACTCGTCGGAATCGGACGCACGGAATAAAAGTTACGCGCGTTTGAAAAATATGCATTTTTCTGAAATTTATAATCGCCGGAATAATAATAAAAACCTACGGGCCGAATCTGGAGCCTAACGGGCCTAACAGGGGCAAGCACAACTTACTAAAATGTGCACAGGGTGCAAGATAGAGAGCTCAGGGGGATCAGTTCACATTCAGGCCTCGGGCCGGATCTGGTGGAGGAGAGAGGGAGGCCGTCTGGGCGCTGCTGGGCCTCGGCCAGCTGCAATCCGGCGGTTGCTGCTCCTGCTGGGCTGGGGCGAGGCGAAGGCGCAGCCCAGCGCGGGGCTCTGGCGATCAACGGGACAGGGAGCGCGCGAGGGGTGCGCTCGAGCTCCCGATGAGCAGCAACCCGACGGGGACTTGTGGCTCCGACGAGTGGCTCGGGGCGGGAAATAGGAGGAGCTCGGCGGAGGGGGCTGAATCCTGGTCCTTCGGCCAGATATGGTTGACGAAGGCGTCGAGAAGGCCGGCGGCGCTGGGCACCTCGAACAGAGCGGGGCTCGGGAGAAGTGTGTGCACTACCATGGTTGCGGCTGCTCCGGCTGCTCGGGGCCGACGACTGGCAGCGGGCGGAGTGCGGCCGGAGCTCCGGGCGGAGTGCTGCGGCTCCAGCCTTGGGGAGTTTCGGTGTCGCTCCGGCGAGGGGGCAATGGATCAGCGATGGGGCCAGGATGAGCTCGGGCTCTCTATTGCACTTTGGTTGCTGGACATGTCCGGTTGGTGGTGGGGACATGTTCGTTAGGTGGGGATCTGGGCAATTCTGGGTCATTGGATGGGGGTCCAATAGTCCAGATTTGATCTGGGATGAGATTTCTGGGGAGAGAGGAGATGGGGCTAGTAGGTGGGGGTTGTGAGGGGGGTGGCTGCAATTTTGGCTAGGGGGAAACCCTAGTGGAGTGAGAGAGGTCTTTCCATGGGGTGGTTATATATAGGGTTTGGCTATGGTGTGGTGGACCTCGTCCTTCCGATCGCGATCCGACGACCACGAACGGAGGAAGTGGCTAGGTGGGTTTAATGGGCTATGTCGATGGGCTATGTAGGGATGAGAGGGAAATGGTGCGGCGTGTGACAGAGTTTCAAAACACTGAAACGTCCCACAATTAAATCGTCTATAGTGCCGCTATATAATAAACGGTAAGGGTAACAAACGAGCTCCGATTGCGACAAAACTTGGCAGACGGCCTACCTACATAAAAATAAGACCGCACGCCAAGTTTCAACCTAATCCGGGAAAGTTTCATACGCAATTTTAAAGAAAAATATTTTATCGATGCCACGGGCGCGTGCGTGTGTGGTAGGTCTCAAAACGGCCAATGACGAAAACAAAGAGAACCGGCAGCTAATAAAGGATGCAGGTTTTGAAATCTAGCGGTAACGGACTATCGATGCAATGCTGATGATGCGAATGATGCGATGATGAATGCGAAAAACAAACAAACCACACGAAGAGAACGAAATATAAGGGGAATCTTCTGGAGTGTCGGTCTCGGGCTGTCACAGTTAATGATGTTGATCATGAAACTTTGGATCAAGTTACTACTAAACTTCGCAGGTCCACAAGGACACGTTCCGCACCAGAGTGGTACAGTAACCCTGTCATGGAAATCATTTTGTTAGAAAACAATGAACCTTCAAACTATGAAGAAGCGATGGCGGGCCCAGATTCCAACAAATGGCTTGAATCCATGAAATCTGAGATAGGATCCATGTATAAGAAGATAGTATGGACTTTGGTGGACTTGGCCGATGATCGGCGAGCCATAGAAAATAAAGGGATCCTTAAGAAGAAGACTGAAGCGGATGGTAATGTGACCATCTATAAGGCTCGACTTGTCGCTAAGGGTTATCGACAAGTTTAAGGAATTGACTACGATGAGACTTTCTCACCCGTAGCGATGCTGATGTCCGTCCGAATCATGTTAGCAGTTGCCGCGTTTTATGATTATGAGATCTGGCAAATAGACGCCAAAACGGCATTCCTTAACGGTTTTCTTAAGGAAGAATTCTATATGATACAGCCGGAAGGTTTTTTCAATCCTAAAAATGCTGACAAGGTATGAAAGCTCCATTGCTCAATCTATGGGCTGGTGCAAGCATCTCGGAGTTGGAACGTTCGCTTTGATGAGATGATCAAAGCGTTTGGGTTTGTACATACTTATGGAGAAGGTTGTATTTACAAGAAAGTGAGTGAGAGCTCTGTAGCATTTCTCATATTATATGTGTATGACATATTGTTGATGGGAAATGATATAGAACTTTTGGAAAGCATAAAGGCCTATTTGAATAAGTGTTTTTCAATGAAGGACCTTGGAGAAGCTGCTTACATATTAGGCATCAAGATCTATAGAGATAGATCGAGACGCCTCATTGGTCTTTCACAAAGCACATACATTGACAAGATATTGAAGAAGTTCAATATGGATAAGTCCAAGAAGGGGTTCTTGCCTGAATTGCAATGTGTGAGATTGAGCACAGCTCAATGTCCGACCACGACACAAGATAGAGAAAAGAGGAGTACCGTCCCCTATGTTTCAGCCATAGGCTCTATTATGTATGCCATGCTGTGTGAACCTTGCCATAAGTTTGGTAGGGAGGTACCAAAGTGATGCAGGAGTGGATCACTGGACAACGGTCAAGAATATCCTAAAGTACCTGAAAAGGACTAAAGATATGTTTCTCATTTATGGAGGTCCCGAAGAGCTTGTCGTAAAGGGTTATGTTGATGCTAGCTTCGACATAGATCCAGATGACTCCAAGTCACAAACTAGATACATATATATTTTGAATGGTGGGGCGGTCAGCTGGTGCAGTTGCAAGCAAAGCATCATGGCGGCATCTACATGTGAAGCGGAGTACATAGCTGCTTCGGAAGAAGCGCAAAAAGGAGTCTAGATGAAGGAGTTCATCACCGACCTAGGAGTGATTCGCGGTATGTCGGGCCCGATGACTCTCTTCTGTGAGAACACTAGAGCTATTGCCATTGCCAAGGAGCCTAGGTTTCACAAGAAGACCAAACACATCAAGCGCCTCTTCAACTCCATTTGTGGATACATCCAAGATGGAGATATAGATATTTGTAAAGTACATACGGAACTGAATGTCGCAGATCCATTGACTAAACCTCTTCCACGAGCGAAACATGATCAACACCAGAACTCTATGGGTGTTTGATTCATCACAATGTAACTACATTATTAACTCTAGTGCAAGTGGGAGACTGTTGGAAATATGCCCTAGAGGCAATAATAAAATGGTTATTATAATATTTCCTTGTTCATGATTATTTTCTATTGTTCATGCTGTAATTGTATTAACTGGAAACCGTAATACATGTGTGATTACATAGACCACATCATGTCCCTAGTGAGACTCTAGTTGGCTAGCTCGTTGATCAATAGATGGTCATGGTTTTTGGCCATGGACATTGGATGTCGTGGATAACGGGATCACATCATTAGGAGAATGATGTGATGGACAAGACCCAATCCTAAGCATAGCACAAGATCGTATAGTTCGTCTGCTAGCGATTTTCTAATTTCAAGTATCTTTTCCTTAGACCATGAGATTGTGCAACTCCCAGATACTGTAGGAATGCTTCGGGTGTATCAAACGTCACAACGTAACTGGGTGATTATAAAGGTGCACTACAGGTATCTCCGAAAGTGTCTATTGGGTTGTACGAATCAAGACTGGGATTTGTTACTCCTTGTGACGGAGAGGTATCTCTAGGCCCACTCGGTAATACATCATCACAATGAGCTCAATGTGACTAAGGAGTTTGCCACGGGATCATGTGTTCGAAACGAGTAAAGAAACTTGTAGGTAACGAGATTGAACAAGGTATAGGGATACCGACGATAGAATCTCGGGCAAGTATCATACCGGTAGACAAAGGGAATTGTATACGGGATTGAGTGAATCCTTGAAATCGTGGTTCATCTGATGAGATCATTGTGGAACATGTGGGAGCCAACATGGGTATCCAGATCTCGCTGTTGGTAATTGTCCGGAGAGGTGTCTCGGTCATGTCTGCATGATTCCCGAACCCGTAGGGTCTACACACTTAAGGTTCAGTGATGCTAGAGTTCTAATGGGAATTGTATATGTGGTTACCGAAGGTTGTTTGGAGTCCCGGATGTGATCCCGGACGTCATGAGGAGTTCCGGAATAGTCCGGAGGTGAAGATTTATATATGAGAAGGCCAGTTTCGGTCATCGAAAAGGTTTCGGGGTTTATCGGTATTGTACCGGGACCACAGGAAGTGTGCCGGGGTCCACCTGCCCCGGAGGGCGACATGGGCTGAAAGTGGGAGGGAACCAACCCCTGGTGGGCTAGTGCGAGCCACCATAGGGGGCCCAAGGTGCCTAGGGCAAGAAACCCTAGGGCGTGGGGCTGCCTCCATCCAACTTGGGGGGCAAGCCACCCCTAGGGTTGCCACCGCCCCCTCCTAGGCCTTCCTAGGGTGGCTAGCCCCCCTCTCCCTTCCTCCTATAAATAGTGGGGGTTTGGGAGGGCTGCACACACCCCTGAACCTCTCCCCTTGGCGCATGCCTACCTCTCCACCTCTCCTCCTCCGCGGTGCTTGGCGAAGCCCTGCTGGAGAACCACAAGCTCCATCGCCACCACGCCGTCATGCTGCCGGAGCTCTCCCTCAACTTATCCTTCACCCTTGCTAGATCAAGAAGGAGGAGACGTCCCCGGGCTGTAGGCGTGTTGAACGCGGAGGAACCGTTCGTTCAGTGCTTGGATCGGATCGCCGCGAGTACGACTCCATCGACCGCGTTCATAGTAACACTTCCGCTTTGCGATCTTGAACGGTATGAAGATGCTCTCCCTCTCTCGTTGCTAGCATCTCCTACATCGATCTTGGTGACATGTAGCAATTTTTTTGAATTATTACTACGTTCCCAACAGAGACTTGTCCCAAAACTTGTCCAAAGTCGGTCAAAAAAATTTAACATGTCGTATAAGTGTCGTGTCATGACACTAGGGTAAGTTTCAAGAATTTTGGGGATTTGAAAAGCCAAGTTTCTTTGTTGCCTAGCCACGACACCGAGATGTTTGTAATCCATCCATGTTCATTGTATGGGACCTAAACATGGAACCCAAGGACACAAATATGTTTTTTAAATCCATTTTGATGACATGGAGCATGTGCTTTTAGTTCAAATTTTAAATATGCACATTAAATGCCTAGAAAACTTAATCAGTGCAGTACAGAAAAGGCCAAATGAACCATGAATAAATTAATGCGGTTCTATACACCCTCCTTGAGCCCGTGCGTGTGTAAGCATGGTGTGCACACGTGTCGTGCTAGCTCGGTTTTTCTTCTTTTATAAGTTATCTGTTTTATATTAAAATGGTGTTCTATACAAACATGCTTCTCCCACCACCCCCCAAATCGGTCTCCCGCCACTCCCCCAATCGATCTCCCGCTGAAGCACCGGACCTGTCATCAACCTCCTTGACGAGGAGGACGAGACAAAGCAGGCCATAGAGAAAGAGAGGCAGCACACCATCGAGCATGAGCGATACGTCATCATCAATCCATGTAGGTGTCGGCAACCTCGCCATGACACGTCGCACACGGTTTACAGTACCACAAGAAGTGTCTGTGATATGTAGCTCGTACCACGAGGTGCCCATCGGTGTACACATTATAAATGCTAGGACACATGAATCATCAGAAAGTTGCGGCTTCCTAGCCCCTAATCGATTTGAATGGGACTTAGAAGTTAAGCATGTTGTGGGTGTAGTAGTCTAATGATGGATGACCGGCTGGAAAGTTGCTAGATCTCAATGTTCATTTAGGCGGTCTGATATGATCACTACAAGCATTTACGAGTAAATGTTTGTAGTGATATGTCAATCCGGCTAAGTAAATCTTGAGATCCTTGTTTTGAAAATATTTAGAGTGACTTCCTTTTTCTATTTGTGTGTGTGAGTGTGTGGACCATTCCACTGTTTTGCGGTTTTCGATGACACCTATCGATGGGCCGTAGGGTGTGTCATCCCTTTGACTGACAATGTAGGACCTTGTTTTGAAAATATTTAGAGTGATTTTATTTTGTTGTTTGTGTGTGTGTGTGGACCATGCCTCCGTTGTGCGGTTTTCGATGAAATCTATCGATGGGCCCTAGGGTGTGTCATCACTTTAACTAACAAGGTAGGAATGCCAAGGATGGGCGACGTGTGTGTGTATGTGTATGTGCACATGTGTGGACCATGACTCCGTTGGGTGTTTTTCGACGACACACCTATCGGTGGGCCCCTTGGGTTTGTCATGTCCCTTTGAATAAAAATGATGGAACGCCAATGATGGGTGATGTGTGTGTGTGCGCGCGCGCATGTGTGTGGACCATGGCTCCGTTATGCGGTTTTTAACCACACACCTATCGGTCGGCCGCGAGGGTCTGTCATGTCCCTTTGACTGACAATGCCAGAACTCCAATGATGGGTGACGTGTGTGTGTGTATGTAGTGATATGTCAACTCGGCTAAATAAATCTTGAGATCATTGTTTTGAAAATATTTTAGGGTGATTTTATTTTGTTGTTTGTGTGTGCGTGGACCATGCCTCCATTGTGCGGTTTTCGATGACACCAATCTATAGGCCCTAGGGTGTGTCATCCCTTTGACCGACAAGGCAGGAACGCCAAGGATGGTGACGTGTGTGTGTGTGTATGTGTGTGTCAACCCATTATTGTGTGTGTATGGACCATGACTCCGTTGTGTGGTTTTGGACAACACACCTATCGGTAGGGCCCTAAGGTTTTTCATATCCCTTTGAGTGACAACGGCGGACACTAAGGACGGGTGACGCGCACGCGTGCAAATGTCTAGTTTTCTGAGCGAGGTGCATGCATGCCACATCATAGTGTTGTGCATTGTGCATTTAAACACCAGACCACACCGTTTTCCCATATACATTTGTCCACATGCAGGCGATAATGTTCTTCTATAGCCCCGCTCATCCGATCGTCAACGACGCTCTAACTCATGGGATTGTGCGGTCTATATATCCCTCTTGACCGACAACAAAATGTGATGGTTTGACCAAATTAAGATATAAATTGTCTTGGTTGTCTTATGACAGGTCAAGCATGGCTAAGTGTGTGACAAGGTTTGATGCAGGTCATGTGTTCATAGGATCCCCTCCTCTAACGCATAGTGTACGGGATAACACCCTACATTTATGTCATGAACCCTTTTCTGTAACACTTGACACTTTTTGGCATGCACATATTTATGCATCATGTAGTCATACGTGCTTAGGGAAAAGAACTTGCATGACATCTATTGTCCATCCCTCCCGTGGTAGCGGGGTCCTAATGGAAACTACGAGATATTAAGGTTCTCCTTTTCATAAAGAATCGGACCAACGCATTAACACTTAGTGAATACATGAACTCCTCATACTATGGTCATCTCCGGGAGTGGTTCCGGCTATTGTCACTCCGGGGTAGCCGGGTGATAACACATAGTAGGTGACTACAACTTGCAAGATAGGATCAAGAACACACATATATTGGCGACAACATAATAGGTTCAGATCTGAAATCATGGCACTCGGGCCCTAGTGACAAGCATTAAGCATGGCAAAGTAGTAGCAACATCAATCTCACAACATCGTGGATATTAGGGATCAATCCCCGTCAAAACTAACTCGATTACATGATAGATCTCATCCAACCCATCACCGTCCAGCAAGCCTACGATGACATTACTCACGAACGGTGAAGAGCATCATGGAATTGGTGATGAAGGAAGGTTGGTGATAACGATGGCGACGATCGCCCCTCTCCGGAGCCCAGAACGGACTCCAGATCTGCTCTCCAGAGGAAGAACAGGAGGTGGCGGCACCTCCGTATCATAAAACACAATGAACTCTTCTCCTTGATTTTTTTCTGGATGAAAGGGACTAAATAGCGCTGAGATTGGAGGCGGTGGAGCAACGTGGGCCCCACAAGCCTGCTAGGCGCGGCTAGGGGGGCCCACACCTGGTGGGCTTGTGGGCTCACAGCTCCACCCCTCCGGTTGATTCTTGCACTAGTATTTTTAATATATTCCACAAAAAATCCCCGTAAATTTCAAGGTCATTCCAAGAACTTTTATTTCTGCGCAAAAATAGCACCATGGCAATTCTGCTGAAAACAACGTTAGTCTGGGTTAGTTCCATTCAAATCATGCAAATTAGAGTCCAAAACAAGGGCAAAAGAGTTTGGAAAAGTAGATACGACGAAGACGTATCAACTCCCCCAAGCTCAAAACCTTGCTTGGCCTCAAGCAATTCAGTTGACAAACTGAAAGGGACAAAAGAAAAACTTTTACAAACTCTGTTTGATCTTGTTGTTGCAACTATGTCTAACTCATATCCAGAATTTCAGCAAGATCACAAGCTAACCACATAAGCAAATGACATCTAGGTCTCGTGGTAAACTCATATCAATGGCATAATCAACTAGCGAGCAATAATAATAAGTTCCAAATGTCAACACTTCAATCAAAAAAATCATGAAGCAGTGCGAACAGATGGTATCTCGCTAGCTCTTTCTGAGACCGCAAAACATAAATGCAGAGCACCTTCAAAGACCAAGGGTTGACTAAACATTGTAATCTCATGGCAAAGAAGATCCAGTCACAGTCATACTCAATATCAGTTAAAAGCAAAGCATAAAAATGACAGAGGTGCTCTCTGATCGGTGCTTTTATAAGAATAGGATGACTCAACAGGAACATAAATAGACATGCCCTTCGCAGGGGGAAGCATTGATTTGCAGAGGTGTCAGAGCTCACGCTTTTAAAACAGAGATAATAATTTTGGGTGGCATGCTTTCATTGTCAACGCAATGACCAAGAGTTTTCATCATCTTCCATGCTACACATGCTATAGGCGGTTTCCAAACAAAAAAGTAAAGTTTTGACCCCCCCACCACCGATCAATCACACTCCACGACTAGCCGAATACTCGGGTGCCGTCCATACCAACATCAATCCACGGGGAGTTTTCTTTTGCAATTATCTTTTCTATTTGAGCATGGAACTTGGCATTCCAATTACCGACCCCTTTCTCGTGAGTGATAGTGAATAAATACATATCGAGGATAACACGCCTAGCATGGAAGATACTGGTAGCCCCCTGTCACCACATCAGTGGTTCGGGCATGCAAAACAGATTATTTCTTGAAGGTTTAGAGTGTGGCACATGCAAATTTACTTGGAACGGTAGGTAGATACCGTATATAGGTAGGTATGATGGACTCATATGGAACAACTTTGGGTTTATGGAAGTGGATGCACAAGCAGTATTCCCGCTTAGTACAAGTGAAGGCTAGCAAAAGACTGGGAAGCGACCAACTAGAGAGCGACAACAGTCATCAAAATGCATTGAGATTAACCAACATTGAGTGCAAGCATGAGTAGGAAATAAATCACCATGAACATGAATATCATAGAGGCTATGTTGATTTTGTTTCAACTACATGCGTGAACATGCGCCAAGTCAAGCCACTTGAATCTTTCAAAGGAGGATACCATCCTATCATACTACATCATAGTCATCTCAAAGTTCATGTTGGCATCCGAGACAAACCATTATAAGCTCCTAGCTAATTAAGCATGGCATTAGAAACTATGATCTCTAAGTTGTCATTGCAAACATGTTTCTCTCACAACAAAGCTGAACTAGGAACGATGAGTGAGTCATATTTACAAAAACAAAATAGATCGAGTTCATACCAGCTTTTCCAGGCTCAGTCACTTCATCATATATCGTCATTATTGCCTTTCACTTGCACGATCGAATGATGTGAACAATAATAAGAGTGCTCGTGCATTGGACTAAGCTGGAATCCGCAGGCAAACACAAAGGAGAAGACAAAGTAATATGGCTCTTTGACAGATAAATAGATATGCACGCGAGAGCCACTAAACATTGTAAACATGGTCTTCTACCTTGACCCAAAGAAAAAGAAAACTATTTACACGGGAAAGCTCCCAACAAGCAAAAGAAGAACAAGAAAATCTTTTTCGGTTTTCTCAAACTAGACAAACACACGAGAAGAAAGTGAGAAAAAGAAATAAACTAGCATGGATGATACAGTGGCAAAGTGTGAACACCGACTAACAAAGTGAAAGTGTAAGCAAGAATATAAAGTCGGTGAGAAGCACGTACTCCGCCAAGCTTAGGCTTTTGGCCTAAGTTGGTTTAGAGGAACCACCATGATAGTTTCTCCTGAACATCTTCTTTTTCAAGGAACAATTCCCCCAAAACAGTTTGGCGAATGGTGCTTTGCACAAGGAGATCGAAAATCCAAGCAAGAAGAGCAAGAACACGGGTTTGAGCTGCGAAACGATTTTTTCTGGAGGTAGGAGAAGCAGATGGGAGCTAGAATAAGTGGAGGGGGTACACGTGGGACCCACAAGACTGGTAGGCGCGGCCAGGGGGGTGTCCGCGCCTCCAAGGCTTGTGGCCCACTGGTGCAGCCCCCTGACTAGCTCTTCATCTCAGTATTTTTCAAAAATTCCAGAAAAAATCATACTTGATTTTCAGGACATTCGGAGAACTTTTATTTTCAGGGTACTTTTCTACGGGACGCAAAAACAGAAAACAAGGAAAACTAAACTAAATCTATCATTTTTCTTCTAAGCAACCGAAGCTGAAAGCATGGAACAGAGGTTTGTGACTCCTCGATTCATCCATCCCATGGTCATTGAAAGAAATCCGTCAATGAGGTTGATCAAGTCTCCTTGACAAAAGATTTCGAATCACAAAAGGAAACGGAGAATTTTCGAATAGCCACTAGGTTACCTCAGTGGGGATGTGAATATCCCCAACAAGCAAATCATACTTCATCTTGACAGGAGGTATAGGGCATTCAAAGCTCACAATAAGAATCGTTGAAGTTTTTTCGATAGCATTGATGCAATGTACTCGATATTGTTTCTTCGGAAAGTGCATCGTATGCTCATTACCGTTGACATGGAAAGTGACATTGCCTTTGTTGCAATCTATAACAGCCCCTGCAATGTTTAGAAAGGGTCTTCCAAGGATGACCGCCATGGCATCGTCCTCGGGAATATCCAGAATAACAAAGTCTGTTAAGATAGTGACATTAGCAACCAGGACAGGCACATCCTCGCAAATGCCGATAGGGAAAGGAGTTGATTTGTCGGCCATTTGCAGAGAGATTTCAGTGGGTGTCAACTTGTCCAATTCAAGTCTACGATAAAGAGAGAGAGAGGCATAACACTAACACCAGCTCCAAGGTCGCATAAAGCAGTGCTAACGTAGTTGCCTTTAATGGAGCAAGGTATAGTGGGCACTCCGAGATCACCTAGTTTTTAGGAGTTCCACCCTTGAAGGTATAGTTAGCAATCATGGTGGAAATCTCAACCTCAGGTATCCTCCTCTTATTAGTCACAATATCTTTCATGTACTTAGCATACAGAAACATTTTGAGCATATCTGTCAAACGCATTTGCAGAAAGACAGGTCTGATCATTTCAACGAATCGCTCAAAATCCTCATCAGCCTTTTTCTTGGATGGTTTGGGAGGAAAGGGCATGGGTTTCTGAACCCATGGTTCCCTTTCTTTACCATGCTTCCTAGCAGCAAAGTCATTCTTATCGTATCTCCTATTCTTCGGTCGCGGGTTATCAAGATCAACAGGTTCAATCTCCACATCCTTATCATTGCTAGGTTGAGCATGTTCATGAACATCACTATTGATATTATCATTAGGCTCATGTTCATCACCAGATTGTGTTTCGGCATCAGAGACACATGCATCATTTGGACTCTCAGGTGTAACAACAACAGGGTTTCTAGCGTGCAAGCTAACTCCTTGAGAATCTTGTTCAATTCTCTTAGGATGACCCTCAGGATACAAAGGTTCCTGGGTCATTCTACCGCCTCTAGTGATGATTCTAACAAAATTGTCATTCAACTCATTGGGCAAGTAATTTTGAGCCTTAAGTACTTGTTCTACCTGAGTAGTAACCATAGAGGCATGCTTACTCAGAAGCTTAAGATCATTGACATTTCTGTCCACACAAGCAATTAAATGACTAAGCATACGAGCATTATGTTCCAATTGTCTGCTAACATAATCATTGAAACTTTGTTGTTTGGAAACAAAGTTATCAAATTCATCCAGGCATAAGATAGCAGGTTTATCAAAAGGAATATCACTCTCATTGAATCTACGCAGAGAATTTACTTCTACTACCTGCATCGGGTTATCAAGACCATGGATCTCTTTGATAGGTGGTAGATTTTTGACATCTTCAGATTTAATGCCTTTCTCTTTCATAGATTTCTTAGCTTCCTACATATCTTTAGGATTGAGGAATAGAATACCTCTTTTCTTAGGAGTTGCCTTAGGAGGTGGTTCGGGAATAGTCCAAGCATTCTCATTGCACAAGATATTATTCAATAGGATCTCAGCTTGTTCTATGGTTCGTTCCCTAAAAACACAACCAACACAACTATCTAGGTGGTCTCTAGAAGCATCGGTAAGTCCATTATAGAAGATATCAAGTATTTCATTCTTCTCAAGAGGGTGATCACGCAAAGCATTCAGTAGCTGGACGAGCCTCCCCCAAGCTTGTGGGAGACTCTCTTCTTCAACTTGCGCAAAGTTGTATATTTCCTGCAAGGCAGCTTGCTTCTTATGGGCAGGGAAATATTTTTCAGAGAAGTTGTAGACCATACCTGGAGGCTACGCACACAACCAGGAGCAAGAGAAGTGAACCAAGTTTTAGCATCATCCTTTAGCGAGAAAGGAAACAACTTAATGATATAGTAGTGGCAGATCTTTTCCTCACTAGTGAATCGGGTGGCTATATCATGCAGTTTGGTAAGATGGGCTACAACCGTTTCAGACTCATAACCGTGAAAAGTATCAGATTCGACTAGAGTGATTAACTCAGGGTCGATAGAGAATTCATAATCCTTATCGCTCACAAAGATAGGCGAAGTAGCAAACTTCAGGTCGTATTTCATCCTAGCGTTCAAAGATTTTTCTTTCCACTTGCGCAGTAATTTCTCAACATCATATCTATCCTTACACGCAAGAAAGTCCTCATCTATCTCTCCCTCCATAACATAACCCTTAGGCATATCAGGCAATTCATATCTAGGAGAGCTAGTTCAAACATGCGAAATAGCAGGTTCTACTTCAATAGTATCAGCAGTTTCAGAAGTATCATCACATCTAGCAGCAACTCTAGCATCATCATAAGAATCATGGGCAGCAGAAGTAGCATCATCAAGCACATGCGACATATCAAGATTTCTAGCAGGAGGTGGTGTCGTAAACTTACTCATAACTGAAGGTGAATCAAGTGCAGAGCTAGATGACAGTTCCTTACCTGTCCTCGTAGTTGAGGGAAAGAATTTAGTTCTTGGATCTTTCGGATTCCTCATAGTGACCAGCAGACGTAAATCCCAAGTGACTCAGAGAATATAGCTGTGCTTCCCCGGCAACGGCGCCAGAAAATGGTCTTCATAACCCATAAGTATAGGGGATCGCAACAGTTTTCGAGGGAAGAGTATTCAACCCAAATTTATTGATCCGACTCAAGGGGAAGCCAAAGAATATTCTCAAGTATTAGCAGTTGAGTTGTCAATTCAACCACACCTGAAAGACTTAGTATCTGCAGTAAAGTATCAGTAGCAAGGTAGTGTGATAGCAGCAGTAGCAACAGTAACCAGTAGCAGCAAAGTGACAACAGTAGCAGCAAAGTAACAACAGTAGCAACAGAGTAACAGTAGCAGCAGTGACAGCAGTAGCAGCAAAGTAACGTAGCAAGGACCAGTAGGAAAGACTCGTAGGCATTGGATCGGTGATGGATCATTATGTCGGATGTTATTCATCATGGAAAAATTATAACACGAAGAGATATGTAACTAGCTCCAGTTCGTCAATGTAATGTAGGCATGTATATTCCGTATGTAGTCATACGTGCTTAGGGAAAAGAACTTGCATGACATCTATTGTCCATCCCTCCCGTGGCAGCGGGGTCCTAATGGAAACTACGGGATATTAAGGTTCTCCTTTTCATAAAGAACCGGACCAACGCATTAACACTTAGTGAATACATGAACTCCTCATACTATGGTCATCTCCGGGAGTGGTTCCGGCTATTGTCACTCCGGGGTTGTTGGGTCATAACACATAGTAGGTGACTACAACTTGCAAGATAGGATCAAGAACACACATATATTGGCGACAACATAATAGGTTCAGATCTGAAATCATGGCACTCGGGCCCTAGTGACAAGCATTAAGCATGGCAAAGTAGTAGCAACATCAATCTCAGAACATGGTGGATATTAGGGATCAATTCCCGTCAAAACTAACTCGATTACATGATAGATATCATCCAACCCATCACCGTTCAGCAAGCCTACGATGAGATTACTCATGAATGGTGAAGAGCATCATGGAATTGGCGATGAAGGAAGGTTGGTGATGACGTTGGCAACGATGTCCCCTCTCCGGAGCCCAGAACGGACTCCAGATCTGCCCTCCAGAGGAAGAACAGGAGGTGGCGGCGCCTCCGTACCATAAAACGCGATGAACTCTTCTCCTTGATTTTTCCGGACGAAAGGGACTAAATAGAGCTGAGATTGCATGCGGTGGAGCAACGTGAGCCCCACAAGCCTACCAGGCGCGACTAGGGGGGGCCCGCGCCTGGTGGGCTTGTGGACTCACAACTCCACCCCTCCAGTTGATTCTTGCGCCAGTATTTTTAATATATTCCAAAAAATCCCCGTAAATTTCCAGGTCATTCCGAGAACTTTTATTTCTGCGCAAAAACAACACCATGGTAATTCTCCTGAAAACAGCGTTAGTCCGGGTTAGTTCCATTCAAATCATGCAAATTAGAGTCCAAAACAAGGGCAAAAGAGTTTGGAAAAGTAGATACAACAAAGATGTATCACAGACACGCAAGTCTGGGTACCCCCGTTCCCAGGACGCCGACAGCGCATCATACGTCCACATTAGTGGAGACTTCAACCCGCGGAGTGTAATGATCACGAGTGTCCATGGAGGGCTCCACGTGCAAGGGGTCCATGGAGAAGAAGCCTTGTCTATTCCACCATGGCTTACGTCCGCATAGGACTAGCCTCACTCACAGTAGATCTTCATGAAGTAGGTGATCTCATTGCCCGTACAAACATCTTGGTTCAACTCTACAACATAAAGTAGGAGGCTCCCAAGCGACACCTAACCAATCTAGGAGGCACCACCCTCCAAAATGAAATAGATGCAACAAAACGATGAACTCCTTGCTCTTGTGCTTCAAAATATTGTCTCCTCAACACTCAATCACTCTCTCACGGATTTGGCATGGGTAGGAGAGATTGATTTTCTGGAAAGCAACTTGGGGATGCTAGAGATCAAGTCTCAAATGGTTGGATTGGAATCTCTTGATCTCAACACATGAGTAGGTGGCTCTCGCTCATAAAAATGGATCTGGCAAGTGGATATGTGTTCTGAGTGCCTCCTCTTCCAGTGAGAGGACGTGGAGGGGCATATATAGACATCTCATAAAATCCAACCGTTACTACATTATTGTCCAATTCGGTGACACCGAAAGGAATATCTGTGGTGCCGAGTTGCACTAAATATAGCAACTTTTGAATTCTCGGCGAGATCGATATATGAATCTTAGTGGTACCGATACGATGACCTAGGGAAGTTTCCAAATCTCGGTGGTACCGATTCCATTCTCAGAAACTCCGAATCTTGGAATTTTATCAACAGAAAGTTGGTCCCTGAATCTCGGTGGCACCGATATGAAAGTTGGTGGTACCGAGAGATTATGGTTTGGCAACGGATTTATGTGGTGTAAAATCTGTAGGGCCGAGCGGAAAATATTGTGGCACCGATTTGGTTGGTTTAGCTTTGGAAACTACTTCATGGCAAAAGGCCCCAAGGTATCACACCCCAAGTACTTGTATTTTGATAGTGATGAGGATGACTTGTTATGAGAAGATGACTTGCTCTTTGATAAGACTACCAATAACATTGAAAATGAACATGATAATTATCATGCTAGTCAAGAGATGACGAATGATGATGATAAGACAGAAATTGAATGACTAACTAAAGAGTTAAACACTCTTAAGTTAACTTATGAAACTACTATAGAAGTTCATAGAGAGCTTGCAATAACTCATGAGAAGTTACGCTTCGAGAAGCTAAATTTAGAGCTAGAGCACGAGTTTCTAAAAGCAATCAATGATGATATTCGAAAGAAGAGTTCTTCTTATCTAGCCAAATGATTACTCTTCTCTACTTTTGTTCCACAAGTTAAACCTAAGAACAGTAGTAATAAAGGCAAGAACGTTTCTTCATCTAGTAACAACAATGCTAAAATTAGATCAAATGATGTTGTTGCTAGTAGCTCTCTTGATTCCACTAATGATTCTCTTAGCCAAGTTACACTTTAGCAAGAAAACAATTTATTGAAAGGAATTATAGAGAGAGGTGTCTTCAAGAGTCTTGCTGGAAGTAAGCAGTTCAAGGAAATTGTGCGCAAGCAAGGAGGATATCGAAGAAGCAGGTGTAGGCTACTTCAATGCCAACGGAGAAGAAGGTCCATATCCCATCCCGAAGTTTGTTCCTCAAGAGGAAAAGTATGTTCCTACTCTTGCCAAGGGAACAAGCTCTCAAGGTGACCTTCAACCACAAGTTCACAAGGGCAAGGGAAAGCTTCAAGAGGAGATTGACTCATTTGAGGAAGAACCCCAAGCCAAGGTCGTGTGGATTCCCAAGGACACCACTAGCCCTACCTCACCTAGTGCTACCAAAACTCTATGGATCCCCATCAAGTTGGTGTGGGTCCCCAAGAGGAAGAATTAGAAAGTTCTTGAGGGGTGACTCCGCCAATGAAATCCACTCTTATTCATTTTGGCAAGAACTATATGCAATCAACTCCAACCATATGCATCAGTTCAAGGAGTCACACATTGCCTCAAAGGTGAGCAAAGGACAAGGTAACTAATGCATCTTTGGACATCACCTCTCATGCACTTCATGCTAGGTCCATAGATATTCTTGCATATGTTTCTTTTGCTTTGGGAGTAACCCATGTATGCGAGAAGGGTAAGACACAACTAGGATTTCTCGCAACTCAAAGATGATCGTCATAAAAAATAAGCATCCACAACTACTACAATTACTTGAAGTCTTCTACGACAAAACCCATGGCTAGTTTAACCCTCTTCGGGGGGATGTCACATCTAGGGGGAGCTTTACTCTAAGACTTGAGTATAAGCATCTCATAAACAATGTGAGCACATTAATGCTTTATGTAAAACTGGTAACCCCACTTGTGCTTAATCAACGAGTATGACCTGCGATCAAGTACTCTTACTTGGTCCTATGTCAACATACTCACACACACACACACACACATATATATATATATATATATATATATATATATATATATAACTTTGTCCTCGCCAAAGTGCTTGATAGATGCTAGAATCTTCGTGCATGTTCACCATGTTTTATTTGACATCTTATTGTGTAAGCATGTTGGTATGCATATTTTGTTCATTCGAGGATATCCAATTATTGTTATTTGGCATTCTATTTCATTTGGCCAATTGGATTTACAAGAATGCCTATGAACGTCCCTCTAGCTATGTATGCTTTCTCATCTCAAATTCTATTCATGCTACATCACAAAATTTGAGCAAGCACTTTAGGGACACTCCGTGTGAGTAGCACCCGGAGATCCATCTTGACAAGGGCTGAATTCCAGAACCTCCCAAAGTGCATCTCGATGTACTGCTACTTCTCAAACAACAGCGCCAAAAATTGGCACGTTGACGGAGACTTGGATTGCGTTGGTTTTTCCCTTGAAGAGGAAAGGGTGATGCAGCATAGGAGCAGTAAGTATTTCCCTCAGTTTGAGAACCAAGGTATCAATCCAGTAGGAGAATCCCGTCAAGTCCAGAGTACCTGCGCAAACACAAAAGAGCTTGCACCCAACGCTGTAAAGGGGTTGTCAACCCCTTCAAGATTGATTGCAAAGTGAGATCTGAAGGCGGAAAGTGCAACGAAGTACAAGAGTAAGGCTGGAAATATGGTGCGAAGTAGACCCAGGGGCCATAGTGTTCACTAGAGGCTTCTCTCAAAATAGCAAATATTACGGTGGGGAACAAGTTACTGTCGAGTAGTTGATAGAACCTTGCAAAGTCATGACGATATCTAAGGCAATGATCATACATATAGGCATCACGTCCGAGACAAGTAGACCGATACTTTCTGCATCTACTACTATTACTCCACACATCGACCGCTATCCAGCATGCATCTAGTGTATTGAGTTCATGACGAACAGAGTAACGCCTTAAGCAAGATGAAATGATGTAGAGGGATAAACTCAAACCAATGATGAAAACCCCATATTTTTACCCTTGATGGCAACAACACGATGTGTGCCTCGCTACCCCTTCTGTCACTGGGTGAGGTCACTGCACGGTATGAACCCAAAACCAAGCACTTCTCCCATTGCAAGAATCATAGATCAAGTTGGCCAAACAAAACCCACAACTCGAAGAGAATTACAAGGATATGAAATCATGCATATAAGAGATCAGAAGAAACTCAAATAAGATTCATAGATAATCTGATCATAAATCCACAATTCATCGGATCTCGACAAACACACCGCAAAAGAAGATTACATGTGATAGATCTCCATGAAGATCATTGAGAACTTTGTATTGAAGATCCAAGAGAGAGAAGAAGCCATCTAGCTACTAGCTATGGACTCGTAGGTCTATGGTGAACTACTCATGACTCATCGGAGAGGTCATGGTGTTGGTGAAGAAGCCCTCCGTATCCGAATCCCCCCTCCGGCAGGGCACCGGAACATGCCCCAGATGGGATCTTGCGGAGACAGAAGCTTGCGGCGGCGGAAAAGTATTTTCGTGGATCTCCAGATTTTTTTAGGGATTTTAGGGAATTTATAGGCGAAGGAGCTAGGGCAGGGGAGGCCCAGGGAGTCCACAAGCCTGGGAGGCGCGGCCCCCCTGGCTGTACCATGGGGGCTTGTGGCCTCCCCCGGGACTCCCTGCTTTGGTTCCCAAGCTTTCTGCGTATCTTCTGTTCTCAAAAAATCTTTTTGGAAGTTTTATTCCATTTGGATTGCATTTAAAATCCTCCTCTGAAAAGGGTCAAAAACACGAAAAAATAGGAACTGGCACTTGGCACTAAGTTAATAAGTTACTCCCAAAAAAGATATAAAAGACATACAAAACACCCAAACTTTGACAAGATAATAGCATGAAACCATAAAAAAATATAGATACATTGGAGACGTATCATGTACCAACCTCAAAATCTCGGTCCCACCGAAGCCTAGGGTTGATCAGGTTCTCTTATCTCGGTACAACCGAGTTGTTCCTTTTGGCCTCACCGAGTTTCACTATCACTTAACAGTTGTGGAACTCGGTGACACCAAATATATATACACACACACACACACACATACACACACACACACACACACACACACACACACACACACACACACACACACACATATATATATATATATATATATATATAGGACAAATTTTATCTACCATCGGTGGTAGTTACCACCACTTGTGTTTTGTATGTTGTATGTAGTATCTATCAAATCACAGAGTATGTATGCGTAGTATGTAGTATATAATCATGTTTAGGTAGTATATATACTATTTTTTTGGTAGTATGTATCATATTTTGTGTATGCTCTTTTTTACATACAAATATATGCGTATTTCACAAATATAATAAAAACTATGGATCAACTTGTAATTTTTTCATGTAACTCACTTTGAAAAATCTTATATGTAGTATATGAACATAATAAAAATGATAAATTACTATATATACTCCCGCGTGGTAGTATATGGAACACGTGGGGTAACTACCCCTGGGTGGTAGGATGTATTTTTCCTATATATATATATATATATATATATATATATATATATATATATATATATATATATATATATATATATATATATATATATATCATAGACCAGACGGTTGTAAAATCACATCAAACGTCACAAGCCGCACCTCCCCGCTCCCGTGCTCTAGTCCCCTGGACATTGCCTTGATCCTCGCATGCGCCCTCACCACCGGAATCTTCACCGTCGACGGGAATCTTCACCGCCGTCACCGCCGTAGAGGATCCATCACCAAGCTAGGGTATGGATCCAGCCAATTACGTGCTCCAATTCTGATTCTTGCACATTAAGGCTTTCATGAATTCTGCCCACTTCTGCACTCATCCTATCTAGAAGAAAAACTACATAGATTAGAGAACAATGGAATTCTTAGGGTTAGCCGTCTGCAAGATTGAATCTCGATGTCACCAATTCAGGAAAGTCGGTCTTACCGATTTTGTTTTAGGGCTACTAAGAACATTCTTGGTGAAACCGAGTTCTCCTTTTCGGTGAAACCGAAAAGGGTGCCAAGTTTCAGTTAATGAGAACGTCAGTCTCGGTCGCTCCGAAATTTTTGACTCGGTGGAACAGAAATTGCTTTTTGCTGAATGTTAAACCAATTATTTCAGAGTTCAAACTTTTCAAAACTTCTAATTTTTGTCATGCTCATCCCTTCCAGCTCGTCTATATCTCTTCACATGGTCTACTTGTATGCTTGGCTGTTTGACATCATGTCAGGATCAGAGGATAGTCAGAACAACTTTAGGGAGCCTAGTGCTCAAATGGATTCGTGCACCAGTCCTCACAGGACACCTTCTTACCCAGGAACACCATTATGAGATATATCCTGATGCCCAAATCATGAGATCATAAGATGATTACAGGTTATTCCATCAGCATACTCCGTCATCTACACACCCACACCCGATTCAGAGTGATGGACTTGATAGCCGAGACTGTTTGGAGGACTGCTGCAGATTAAAAGAGATCATGTGGATA
The DNA here is from genome assembly GCF_904849725.1 of Hordeum vulgare subsp. vulgare. Taxonomy (NCBI): domain Eukaryota; kingdom Viridiplantae; phylum Streptophyta; class Magnoliopsida; order Poales; family Poaceae; genus Hordeum; species Hordeum vulgare. The sequence goes on along the minus strand of NC_058522.1, from coordinate 339,756,914 downwards.
TGCTCCATATATCCACCTACTTGTCAATGACAAGATTGGCAAGCATGCATATCTACTTGATCATCATGCGACAGCCTGAGACCAACGCTTCACAGATTCCCCTTTTATTCCGTTGCCGCCGTGCGATTAGTAGGTTTGCCGCATTCATCTTCACATCATTCGCATCATCTGCAGTGCATCTGCACTCCATGGCCGCTAGTTTTCAAAACATGCATCCGTTAGTAATTGTCGGTTCTCTCCATTTTTGTCGTTGACCGTTTAGAGACCAACCACACACGCACGTGCCCACGACATTGATAAAATATTGTTTTTAAAGGTGTCACAAAAATATTCTCGGATTGGGTTGAAACTTGGCATGTCGTCTTATTATAGTGTAGGTAGGACGCCTGCCAAATTGCATCGCAATTGGAGTCCGTTTGATACCCGAACGGTCGACCATAGCAGCACCATCATCGGTTTATCGACGGACGGGTTTTCGGTGTTTTAAAATATTTTGCACGGCCACAGATCCCCACTCTTCTCTCATATCATCATGGTTACATAGCCCAGCCTAGCCCAACCCCGCACTCGGGGCCATTCGATCACGATCGCATGGTTGAAATCTGATGCAAAATCTCCTAACCCTAGCGCCATTTCCCTATATAAACACCCATACCCTGCCTATTGTGGCGCCCCCTAATCCTCCTCCGGATCCGCGCCCAAAACCCTAGCCAGCCGCCACACAGTTCCTCCTCCCTCTCACCTATGCCACAAGGCACCCCAGCCACACGAGCCCGCGAGCCCAGATCTGGCCTGTCGGGCCCGAACCGCCACCGCGGCCCTCGGGAGGAGACCGAGCTCCCGATACTGACTCATGCGGCTGGAGACCCACTAGATCCCGAGAGCGCTGCCCGACCCCGCCACCTCTCCTTCGCGACCAGCTGGCAGTGAACCAGTCCCCAGCGACGATGCCACCGGAGAAGGCCCATCCCCGCTGCCTCGCAACTCCCTTCCTCCCTGTTCTCGCGACCTCACCCTCTCCCTCGCTGTAGCAGGCGTTGACCATGCCGCCACCGGACCTCGAGCTCTCCGAAGCTCCACTGGTCGCCTCCTTCACCGGATCGGGTCGCCACCACCAGGATCTACCCATCCGCGCCAGCACCGGCCCCTGCCTCGCCTTCGCTGGAGCTCCCGTGCGCCGCCACATCCCCTGCGTGCAGGTGGAGGACGAGGCTCCATCGCCAGTCGCTGCCTACAGCCACATGGGCCACTGGGCCGACGCAGCCAGGCCACGGCCTAGCTCCACCTCACTTCTGTGGGCCGGCTTCGTCAAGGCCAGCCGCCAGCCTGCATTGCCTCAGCCTTCGAGGCCGAGGCGCCTCCCCTTTCGACCGGGCCAAGGCCCGCAAGGTGAGAAGCATTCCATCCCACCCCCTATGCCTAACATGTACCCGTGTGCGTAGTATAGCATTTCACGCCCATGCCTAGTTCGGCCGAGCTACAGATTCGACCAGTTTAGTTTTTTTAGGTTTTGTGACTTTATTTAATTTTTAAAAAAGCATATTTTCAAAAGCCCGTAGTTTTTAAACCATGCGACGGATCACGACAAGTTGTATATGTAGAACGTGTAGAATTTCACGTAGATTAGTATTTTTCCAACTTTCATGCATTTTTAAAGCTATTTAACATGTTGTTTGCATCGGTTTGCGTGTCGACATGATAGTACGGTTTAGGTCGTAGTTAATTACCGTAGCTCCGTTGGAGATGAGCCATATATGTAAATGGACCAGAACGACGAGTAGAATCACGTGAACCACTTTGTTTTGCTGTTTAACAAACATAAAATGTGATTAGGAAAAATCTGGGAAAATTACAAAGTTAACGCGTGGGGTCATTTTGGAGATGCTATATGTCGTTTTCGCCCTCATTTAAAATGCCTAGATAGGTAGTTTAATTTGTGATTCACCCCTTGCCACGTTTAAACAACATTTAATATTGGTGTGTACCTAAATGAGAGTGAACTAAATAATTTGTATGTGAAGTTCCGTCAATATGCAACTCGTTGCATATTGAGCTTCACTTAACGTGTAGTGTTTGATTGTGTGAATTGCCATGCCCTGTCGTGCATATTTGAAACCGATCATCCATCAAATGTGTTGTGCATCATATCTGCAAGTACCATGGTAAATATCATGTGTTGATTCTTGTTTCTGGTTTGCTTCGTCTCGATAGAGTTCCGCAAGCGTGTTGGAATGTGAGGATCCGTTTGACTACGTTGGTTCGTCTGCTTCAAGGAGTCGTTCTTCTTCCAAGCGATATTACAGGCAAGATGATCATTTCCCTAGATACCATTACTGTCATTGCCATGCTAGTTGTTTTGTTTCTATTGTTATATCTCGCTGCCTACCACCTATTAAATATCAGCGTCCCATCATTGCCATGAAAACCTCTTATCTTTCCACTACCTAGCAAACCATTGATTGGCTATGTTACTGCTTCCTCAGCCTTCGATAGCGTTGCTAGTTCCAGGTGCAGTTGCCTCCATGTTATCAGATTTCGGGCTTCGCAAAACCCTAAAGATTCGAACTTAGGGGCATGTACGAAGATCTCTCGCGGGCTCGCCTTACCTAGCTCGCTACTCACAGGGGATGGCAAAGAACTCACTCGATGGTGAGGAAGACACAGAACACGACAGTTTACCTAGGTTCGTGTCGTTGAGAAGCGTAATACCCTACTCCTGCATTGGTGGATTGCCTATCGTGGAGGTTGGTGGATGAACTAGTACAGTGTTCGAGGACCTCCGGAGGCTGGGTGGCCTTCGTGTGGTGTGGGTGTCTGAATGAATGGATTGGATCGGGGATATGGGATCGGATCCCCCTCTATGATGTAACCTATCCTCTATATATAGCGGCGGCCCGGGTCCTCTTCCCTCATTGCAAGGGAGGGAAGGGATCCCACAACGGCCAACTTTGAAGGGGAACAAGTGAACATGATCCCCTACCCAAAGGTGGTCTTCGCCTACAAAAGTGGCTGCCAGCGCTGCATGGACGGGTTCAGGGATGACGTATGTCCTACTGGCTGGTGGCGATGGCTTTGTTGCACGAGAAAGGAAACCTTTGGAATATGCCTTGGGAACCCGCGTACGTCCTCCCTCCTTTGCACGAAAGGGGAAAATGCACCATCCTGCAATCCGCTGCTCGCCTGTCCTTTCCCCTTGTCATCGTTGGCTCCTGAGGCCAGGTCTTGCCTCAGAATATCCGCCACTCTGAAGGGGTCCTGAGGAGGCCCCCTGCGGGTCTTGAAGTTGTTCCTCCTTGTGAGGCTTGTCTCCTCGCGATGGCCTTGCCTTGAGTGGTGTCGGGCCTGTTGGTTTTTGGTCGATGAGGTGGGCTAGCCCTGGGCCGCGAGCAGGCAGGTCTGGGTACCCCCATTCCTAGAACACCGATAGTAGCCCTCGGGCCCTAGGCGCACCTGGGCTGGTTTCTTGGCGAAGCCTTGGGGGCGGCCCGAAGCGTCGCAGGCCCTACTTGCCTGCGGGCCAGGCGGCACACGTGTCTAGTGGCCATGCGGCGACACTCTCACTCCTTGAGGCGTCCGGGGTGCACCAGACCACGGTGGCACGATCTCCAAGAGCCATGCCGGCCATCATTGTTACTCATTAAATGGCATCGGTGCGGCCCGTCCATGCCCAATGGCCCTCATGGATGTGACCGCTCGGTTGTCAGGTGAGGCGATGTGGGCAGCAACGCACTCGCTGGCCCACCTTGCGGCGCTCGAGGGGCGCACGACGCTCGCGCTCCTACGACGGTTTGCGGTCGTGGTTCGCCTATAAATCAGCCCCGCCCGTGGCAAGGGGGAGGCACCGCGATCTTGAGCTTACTCTCTACTTTCTTTTCTCCGCTGAGAAAAACCTCTTCTCCGCTTTGTTTCTTCATCTTCCATGGCATCTCCGGGATGCGATCCTGGCCGGGGGAAACGTGCGGCTCCCTTCGCTCTCTCGTCAGCACCCGGGAGCAGCGGCGGAGGGCCCTTAGGGTTGCCGTTGGACTCCGACCTACGAGTAAGTTCCTCGCTTGCACTCACTTTTCTTGTTGTCCCGTCTGCTGGTTGGTGGTTGATCTTCCCTTTTCTCCAGAGCGCCCGCAGCCAAGAAGCTGAAGATCAGCGAGCTTCAGGAGGAGGCAAAGTGGTCATGGGCTCAGCTCGAGAGCGCCAAGGCCGCCCTCCAGGCCGGCCGCCAGGGCGAAGCGGAGGACAAGGCGGAGTTGGCGTTGCTGCAGAGGCAGGTCCAGGAGGCGGCCGACGCCGTTCAGGCCGCCCAGGACAAGGCATTGTATGCCTGGATGTTGACGTCCCAACGATTCAGCAGTTCGAGGGCATCACCAGCCGGGCGGCGCGCGCGACGCACCGATTCGTGGGGGGTGTCCTAGCGCTGCCAAGGGTGAGCAACGGCGGGGGCTACCTCGCCTTCTTCCAGAAGGTGGTGGAGACGGTGGATGCCAGTGTCTCCCACGTGAAGGAGGACAACGCATCCAACACGCACGAGCTTCTAGGCCTTGCCTTGACGCTCGTCTACTCCAACCTGTGTCGCCTCGTCCCGGAGCTTGATCTCCAGCGCGTCATCGAGACGGGGCCTGCTGAGTCCTGGCGTCTTCTCCGGGATGAAGTGCACCTGCGTGTGGACGCCCTGGTGGAGCAATACGTCCGGGTGCCCATCTCAAGTGAGGGGGAGGGCTCCGACATCGAGCCTGCCCGCGCCAAGGGCACTGTCGGTGAACTCTCCCCCTAGGCGCTCCCTAGCTTTTGTTTTCCTGTTCTTGTAATAGTGGACCATGAACTCTGCCCTGTCGGGCGTTAAACTTTTGCATGTTACCTTCACCGTTCTCCCTTTTTCCTCTCACTCTAGAATCGATGGCTCGCTCGCTGGTAGTCGTTGCGGCTTGGCTTCCTTGCATAGGGACCGTCGATGACCGAGTCGTTGCTCCGGGGCAATGGCAGCCAGGGCCCTCACAAGGTCCCATCCTCCCGAGGCATCGTTTGTGCTGTTGCACGCTTGGTCGATCGCCTCGTTCTTTGTTGCACCTTTGTCCATAGGCCCTGCATTCTCTCGTTAGTACGCGTGATTTTAATTCATCCTTGGTTCGATGCGAAACTAGATGGTCCCCGTCTGACATACCAGGGTACTTAGCTCGTGTGTTTGCACCGGTCCCTTCCGCAGCTCCTCGTGAGTAGATCCTGCTTTGTCGGTGGGACGGGGTGGAGACCCTTTCGGCACTCTATGTCTGCGGGTCTTGGCCCCGCACCTTTCCTTGCCGCCGTGAGGCCCAACCCGTTACGAAGGTTGTTCCTTCTGGGGACCTCGACTAGCAAGTCGAGTTCGCCGTGCCCAGTGACCCCAAGGATCAATGTTCACTGAACACAAATACTGAATAATAGAGTCTTACATCCAAGTACCGAAATTATTACATCAAACGACCAGAAGGTCGGGTTCAAGAGCAAGGCCTAAAGCCAAATTAAACAGATACATCGAGTAGCGGAAACTCGTAAGGGCTAAGCGGTGCCCATGCCATCAAGCCTACACCGACAGGCATTCTGACTTGGAAGCGTCCTAGATCGCAGGTTCGTCTCCGACGGCATACTCGTCGCCAAACTCCGGTCCTTCCATGTCTGGTCAATAATATAACCAGTGGCAAGCCAATGAGTACTTTGAATGTACTCGTAAACAGCCCATGATATGAACATTTATAGCGAAGAATAACAGTAACATATATCTTTGGTGGAATGCAATTTGGTGGAATGATCAGGTATATGCAACAAGTTAAAGAATTACTCTTTAAGAACAGGTTACAGATATCGACATATCTGACCCAGGGCTGAACACACCGGGTTCACCCTATATGCCAAGTCATCAGACTTGTCATAATCTCAATGTATTAATGAGGGCTAAACCATCCGGGTTTACCCTATATGCCAAGTCATCGGACTTGGTCATATTATTGTGATTATCATAATAACACCTTTTAACACCACACACACACACACTTGGTTTATGCGGAAACGCTGGACGTAGTTTAAGCAGCACCACCCAACTGTCCTTGACCGTGGACACGTCTATTCGAATAGTTTACACTCTGCAGAGGTAGTACGCTGGACCCACGAGAAACGGGAAACTTCCGTGTCATCCACGACTCGCGGTATATCACATATACCTGAGGTAAGTACCCGATCATCATCTTTCCCCTGACGATACTACACAAAGAGGTCCACTCGATTGGTACCCAGCCCACATGTTGTACGTCTTACGAGCACCGACTCTGGACTGTATGAACCATGCAGGGACCAATGGTATGCCTGGAACTCATAATAATGGCATAGTTGTCCTACCTCGCACGACCCCATCACGAGAGTGACACCGATCACTCCCGCCACTAGTAATGTGGCTCTTTGCTAGTACCGACCAGAGTAATCAACAAAGCCCCGTCCCATAAAGGGGTATCGTGGTCGTACTGGTAAAGTTGGGACGGTCGACACATCATAAATCTAACCCCATTTCCGAAACCATACTCACACAAAACACCGGGGCATCACTTCACCAAAAGTGATCACCAACTCATCATCACCCTCGGGCATTAGTGGCACCCGACGGGGTTTTCATAAACTCTTTATTTAACTCATCATCATGCTCATGATAATATGCTCTATCTTTACTTGTCAACATGGTATTAACATGACCCTCAAGGGGTAGGGTTAAGCTGAGTGCAATGATCTTACTCTACTAGTCAACATGACAGTAGCATGATCCTCATAGATGGTAGGGTCAAGCTCATTATGCTTGTGCTTCAAGGAGCCATATGAATAACATCACTACCATGCAAGTGCTTTGAAGAAGCCTTCGGTACCATCACCACAATGATGAACCGGCATCGTGATCACATGCAACGGGAGAATACCAACTATACTAGCATGCAACAATGTTTGTGCTCAAGTCATGGTCAAAGGGCTGCTTGCCTTGGTCAGCTAGGTATCCAGGGTCTTCGAGGTCTTCCGCTCCAGATCCTTCGTCACTCGGTAACTGTACCGTCGAAAAAGGAATAAATAAATAATAGCTCACACCAAAACAAATTACAAGGTGCTTTTAAAAATGTTGCAAAGTGTGAATAAATTCAGTTTGTTATTTGGAAAATGTTTCCTATGGTTTTTATTAGCTAAGCATATTTATTTAAAAGTAAACAGAAGCAAATAAATGCTTTTAATATCATTTAATTATACCAAAACAATTTCTGTTTTTGATAAATGTCAAACTCTACAGAATCAATTACTACACATTTTTAGAAAATTACTGGTGGAAGAATCATATTTTTCTACTGGCTAAATATTTTCATAAAAATCATTTAAGTTGCAGGTTAAAAATAAAAAAGAAAAAGGCTAGGGGCGGGGGAGACCCAGCCGGCCCAGCCAGCAGACCGGCCACCAGACGCGCGTGGGCCAGGTTCAAACCTGACCTGCGGGCCCCTGGGGTCACCGTCAGCGGCTGTGCGCGTTGGCTGCTCCAGGACACCGACAGGTGGGCTCCACCTGTCGGGTCCTTCTCCTACCTCTAGCCAGATAGGTGGAGACGGACGCCGGCTAGGCTACCATTGTCCTCAGGCTAGCCTAGGAGCGAGAATGGATCCCTCGTTCCTTCGCCTACCCGCTCGTGGTCGGGACGTCACCGGAGGTGGTCTGGGTCGCCAGCGACGAGGTGACCGTGGCGGAAGGGTTTCGGGTTGGCGTCGAACTAGTGGCTAGGCGCACGGATTCGCTCGGGCAAGTTGGGGGAAATTTTCCTGGCGTCAAGGGGAATGCAATGGGAGGTCGGGTAGCGCAGGAGCCGGTGTGGAGGGGCCTCGGTCGATCTCAAGCATCGGGGCTCTACGAGATCGATTGGGTGGCTAGGGGGAGTCTACTAGTTGTGCTGAAGCTGTCTGGAGGGTGATGGGGTGCCCGGGTGACCTATTTATAGGCCAGCGGCGGTGAGCCGACTCGGGCGCGCCGGTGACTCATCGTGGCGCGTGTGCGAGCACAGTGAGGTGCTGGCCGCGAAACCACGGGTTCGGGGCGTGGTTTATGATCTCCTGGTGCATCGGCCGCAGAGGGAAAGCGAGTGGGGTCGAGCCGCAGCGACCGTGCATGCTCGGCCGCGTCGGGCGCGCACGGGCACGCGTCACCTGAGCTCTTGCGCGAGGGGGAGAGGGTCCCTGGGGTAGCTTTGCACTGAATGGTTGTCGGGGGAGTGTTTGGACATAACTGGGGAGGTTAGGACCGGCCGGAGCGTCGACCCCTTGCTGGTGGCTCTCTGCAGCACGCCTAGAGCGCAATTTTGCACTGAATGGCTGTCGGGGGAGCGTTTGGACATTACTGGGGAGGTTGGGACTGGCCGGGGCGACGTCCCCTTGCTGGAGGATCTCTGCAGCGCGCCCAGAGTGCAGTTTTGGCATGCCACGGCATGCTGGCGCGCTCTGGGGCACTTGGGACGTGTCCTCCATGTCCTGAGTGTTGCTGGGAGTGTACCTAGCCGTTGTGTGTTAGTGGGAGCTCGAGCTGGTCAAGGGAGGCAAGGAACACTAGTGTTGCCAGTACTGCCCTGCGGCTCAAATTGAAGTTCTTGTCAGTAGTGCTTGGAGTTGGGGAGAGGCTGGTTGACTGGGTGCTCAGGGTGTTCTGGGGCTCAAACTCACCAAGTTTGGGGCCTTGACATTGGCTAAAACAGTGGCTAGGAGGGTTTTTACCTTCCTGTCATTAGGTGTTCGACAGTGACTTGGGGTGCTTCCACTCCACCACTGGAACTGAAACTTAACAGGTTTGGTCTTGGGGTAAAAACATGGGGTTTCACCAAATTTGAGCTCCATTGAACAAGTTTAGCTTTGTAAACTTGAAAATGCCTCAAAATGACCAGTACTGTCCTTTACAAAGGAGGTGTGGCCAATTAGAGTCTCACAAATCCCATCTTTGGTGTGGAGTCCTCATTTGGGGTGTCAAACACCTCTGCAAAGTTTCAGCTCCATTGGAGAAACTTTGCAATGTAGAGTTGTTCCAACTCTTCTCTGGACAGAGAGGGTTTTGGGCTCATTAGGTGCACTTCCCCACCTTGGATCAGGGTGAGATTTTATGTGAGCACTCAATATGGCTTGGGAGGGCTCCTGAAATTTTATGGGAATTTACTGAGATCATTTCCTTTGGAAACATCTCAAAAAGCTAAAACAGACAGAAATGGTTTTCAGGGTTTTACTCAAATAATATTAATATAAAATAGGGTTGAAAATCTTATATATGGAAAATATATGTCCTTCTCAGCTTCCATGAATTTACTCAGAATTTTCTAATGCAGGAAAGTAATTTTCCTTGTGGGAATATCATTCCTGGCCTTAGAAACAGACATAAATATAAAATAGGAAAATAGTATTTTAAATCACCAATTAATGTTTTTAATGAATGAAAACAATATGTGGATCGGATCACCAACTTTGGTTGGAAGTGCCACTTAGCTTCATGAGCTAGTAGTGTATCCCAACATGATGAAGGTGATCTTGATATAAAGGAAAAAGGGTTTTTGAAGAGAGCAACATAATAAGTTTTTCATGGGTTTGAGTCATCAAACAAGCAAGCATTCACTCATACAAGGGCTGTCATTGCACTCACAACATTATTTGAAAAAGTTTTAACAAGCTGTGATTTTTGCAACATAAAATACTTGTGGTGAAAAACAGGGTGTGACAGACCTATCCCTCTTACAAGAATCTCGTCCCCGAGATTCCTAAGCTAAGCGTTAAATAGCTCGGGAAATTCTGGTCGGAGATAGTCTTCACGTTCCCACGTGGTTTATGCTTCGGTATGGTTGCTCCACTGAACCTTGAATAACTTGATGGTGCGGCTTCTGGTGCAACGTTCGGCTTCATCCAAAATGCTGATCGGTTTCTCGCGGTAGGTAAGGTCTGGTTGAAGGTCAATAGCTTGATGATCAATGTCCTTGTAAAGATCGGGACGGTTCGGCACTTGTAAGCACTTCCGGAGGTGTGACACGTGAAACACGTTGTGCATGCCCAAAAGCTTAGGAGGTAGCTCCAACGGATAAGCTACTTCCCCGCGCCTTGCCGTGATCTTGAAGGGTCCAATGAACCTTGGAGCTAGCTTCCCCTTGACGTGGAAACGCTTGGTCCCCTTGAGAGGCGTGACTCGCAAGTACGGCTGGTCTCCGGGAACAAACTCCACATTTCTGCGGCGAGGATCCGCATAGCTCTTCTGCGTTGACTTAGCTGCCTCCAAGTTCTCTCGGACAAGCTGAACCTTGTCCCCTGCTTCCTGCAGTGCTTCTGGTCCGAAAACTAGTCCTTCACCGGTTTCGGACCAATTGAGCGGGGTGCGGCACTTCCGCCCATATAATGCTTCGAATGGGTCCATCTGAAGACTGGACTGGTAGCTGTTGTTGTAAGAAAACTTAACAAACGGCAGGCAATCTTCCCACTTGGTACCATGAGCCAAAACACATGCGCGGAGCATGTCCTCAAGTATCTGGTTTACCCTCTCGGTCTGTCCGCCCGTCTGCGGGTGGAAAGCCGTACTGTAGGAGAGTTTGGTTCCGAGAGCTTCTTGAAACTTCTTCCAGAATCTTGAGGTGAATTGCGTGCCACGGTCGAACCCAATCTCCTTGGGAACTCCATGGAGACTCACCACTCGATGAATGTATAGACTGGCCAGCTGGCTGCCATCGTAGGTGGTGTTAACGAGGATGAAATGGGTCACCTTGGTCAAATGATCGACTATGACCCAAATGGAGTTATGACCCTTATTCGACCGGGGCAACCCGGTGATGAAGTCCATGCCGACTTTATCCCACTTCCATTCCGGCACTTGAAGAGGTTGCAGCAATCCAGCAGGTCGCTGATGTTCAGCCTTGACTCGCTGGCATACATCGCATTTAGCGACATAGGAGCCAATTTCTCTCTTCATGCCATGCCACCAGAATCGTTCTCGGATGTCTTGGTACATCTTGGTACCACCTGGATGGATAGAGTACGGTGTGTCATGAGCCTCTTGCAGGATCAAGTCCTTAAGTTCGGCCTTGTTAGGTACGCACAAGCGCTTCCCGTACCACAGTACTCCTTGCTCATCAATCGAGAATCCTGGGGCTTTGCCTTCTAGCACCTTCCTCTTGAGGCCCTCGATACTCTTATGCCCCTTCTGGGCTTCCTTGATGTCATCTGTCAGAGTAGGCTTGACTTCGAGGTTTGCCAGGTATCCTGGTTCGACTATCTCAAGCCCGAAGTCCTCCATCTCTTCATACAAGATGGGTAGCCTTTCCTTGAGTGTGACGTTCAAGGAGCCTGGCTTCCGGCTTAAGGCATCGGCTACCACGTTCGCCTTGCCGGGATGATACTGAATGCTGAGGTCATAATCCTTGATTAACTCAAGCCATCTCGGCTACTTCATATTCAACTCCCTTTGAGTGAAGATATATTTCAGACTTTTGTGGTCTGTATATATCTCACATCGCTTCCCCAGAAGGTAATGTCGCCACGTCTTCAGAGCATGCACTACAGCGGCTAGCTCAAGATCATGGGTGGCGTAGTTCTCCTCATGCGGTCACAGTTGCCGTGAAAAGTATGCCACGACCCAGCCATCTTGCATCAGGACTCCACCGAGCCCGGTTCCAGAGGCATCACAATATATCATGAATTCCTTGTTGATGTCTGGGGTAGCCAATACCGGGGCGGTAGTTAGCCTCTTCTTCAACTCCTGGAAGCTTGCTTCACACGCCGGTGTCCACTCGAAGTTTCGGCCTTTCTTCAAGAGCCGAGTCATAGGTCGAGCGATGCTGGAGAATCCCTCTACAAACTTACGGTAGTATCCCGCGAGCCCGAGGAAACTCTTGACATCCTTCACGTCCTTTCGTGATTCCCAGTTGGTCACTGTAGTAATCTTGGACTGATCTGTGGCCAAACCGCGTGCCGTCAGGGTATGACCCAGAAATCCAATTTCGTTCAACCAGAACTGACACTTGATGAATTTGGCATAAAGTTGGTGCTCTCGAAGCTTTCCCAGAACTAACCTCAAGTGTTGCTCATGCTCCTCTTCGGACTTGGAGAAGATTAATATGTCATCGATGAACACGATGACAAACTTGTCCAAATATTCCATGAAGACCTTGTTCATGAGGTACATGAAGTAGGCTGGGGCATTTGTCAAACCGAAGGGCATGACAGTGCATTCATATAGAACATATTGGGTCACGAATGCAGTCTTGGGTATATCTTCAGGTCGAATATTCAACTGGTAATATCCCGATCGAAGATCAATCTTGGAAAATATCCTGGCCCCGTTTAACTGGTCAAACAGGTCTTCGATCTTGGGGAGCGGGTACTTGTTCTTAATTGTGATTTCATTAAGAGAACGGTAATCTACGCAGAGTCGCATTGTACCATCCTTCTTTGAAACAAATAGAACAGGTGATCCCCAAGGTGATGCACTCGGACGGATGAACCCTTTCCTGAGTTGCTCATCCAGTTGCTTCTTCAGGTCTGCTAGCTCTTCGGAACACCCTACAAGGCTTTTTGTATATAGGCCTTGATCTGGGCATGAGCTCGATGATGAACTCGATGTCTCGGTCAGGAGGCATTCCGGGTAGCTCGTCAGGAAAGACGTCCGGGTATTCACAGACTACACACACTTGACCAAGCTCTACATCGGATAGACTGTTGACTCAAGGCACTTGAGCCGATACTGGCTCGGAGACAAACTTGACCTTGACCCCTTGGTTTCTTGTCATGGTAATGGACCTGTTGGCACAGTCCAAAAGACTCTGGTGCTTGGCCAACCAATCCATGCCGAGGATTACTTCCACACCTTGCGATTTAAGCACAATGAGGTCTGCCAAGAAACTCGTCCCATTGATAACTATCTCGACCCTTCTACACCCTAGGTTGGTCCTCAATACTGCTCCCGGGGTTTGAATTGCCATCTGCCCATGGAGTAGAGTGGGTTTTAAACCACACTTCTCCACAAACCCTTGAGTAACAAAAGAATGTGAGGCACCACAATCAAACAACACTGTTGCTGGAGTTGAGTTGACGAGGACCGTACCCAGAATGCAGTCCGGGTCTTCCTGCGCCTCTTCTGCAGTGATGTAATTGATCCGGCCCCTGCCATTGAACTGCTGGTTGCGGGGGGCCTGGTTCCTTCCTGGTGCACCTTGACCGGGGTTGGGTGCATTGGGACGCGGTGCGTCAGGCTTCTTGTTGGGGCACTGCCTGGAATAGTGCCCGGTCTGACCACACCCAAAGCAGGTGACCTGCCCCGGAGGGTTGGTCTTGACTCCACCGTGGTTTGGCGGGTTTACTACTGGCTTGGCTTGCTGCTGAGGCTGATAATTCTGGCGGAACACCGGGTGTTTGTACTGCTGCTGCTGAAAGTTGGGTCTTGCAGGTGCTGACTGCCATGGTCTTGGTCTTGTGCTACTGGGTCCTCCACTGCCTATCAGTTTGCGCTTGTGGGTGTCGTCCATCGCATGACGCTTGTCTTCCAGCATAAGCGCCTTGTTAACCAACTCGCTGAAAGTCTGGCAGTCGCAAACCACCAGTTGGTATTGCAGGGACAACTGTAACCCTTCCATGAAGCGTTCCACCTTAGCGGCCTTAGTGTTAACATCTTCGGGCGTGTACCTCGACAAGAGGTGAAACTTCTGCAGGTACTCCTTAACAGTTCCACTACCCTGCCTCAAGGCTCGGAATTCCCGCTTCTTAATGGTCATCAGTCCAGGTGGAATGTGAGCCGCGTGAAATCCTTCCTTGAACATCACCCAAGTGATGACTTGCCCTATCCGCATGATCTGGAATCCATCCCACCATGCCCTGGCGGTGCCTCCGAGACAGTGAGAAGCATAAAGGACCTTCTCATGATCGTCGGTGCACTTGACCAGCGCAAGGAGGTCTTCAATGGTGCGGATCCAGTCATCGGCGTCCAGTGGCTCAGTTGTCTCCGTGAATATGGGGGGCGTAGTCCGTATGAACTCAGAAAGAGTAGAGCGACCACCGACATTCCCATTCCATGGCGGGTTGTCCACCGGGACTTGAGTCAGCTGCTGAATAGCGGCATTGCTGGCTTGACGCTCCTCCCGAAGAGCTTGAAGGAACTGAGCCATCGTCAAGTTCTCAAGAGGAGGTGGTGGCGGAAGGTCTCTAGGCTGCTCGTGGTGACCTCCAGCGTGAGCTTCTCCTTCGGTTCCCTGCGGCGTCCCTGAGGAGCCGGCACCGGGGTTGCCGAAGGTGCTGTTGCGGGTTGCGTTCACCATCTTGTCATAGAAACAGACAGGTCAAAATGCCACCTTGCTTGGGAATACAAGGATTTGCTCCTAGTAAGAGGGGGTCCAATACGTGCATGTGCCAAGTTTTCAAAACGAAAGTTTTTGACAAACTGGAAATTGCATTCATAAAAACTAGGTGATGTAGTCACTTACAGGCTGCCTAAGGCAATAGGTGACTTACATCATGCACAAATACGTAAATTAAAAAGGGATACATCGATACCCTATGCTCGGGGTACTCCTAATTGCCTACGCTAAATCCTACATGGCGGACTGCTCAGTTTCAAAGGCGGACTCAACAGGATCCTCATCTTCATCAACATCTTCTTCCTTTATAGGAGTGGAAGAAAGAATCCGCACATCACGGCGTCTCTTAGGCGAGGCGGCGAAGATCTCGGTGTACTCTTTCGCTGTCAGGCGCCGACTCCGAAGAGGGACTGCCTGGATGGGTAACACACCACCCCTAGTAGCAACATCTGTCCTCCCTTCAGGTGCGCATGCCTTCTTTACTTTGCGGTTCTGCATCTTCTCAGTGTGGAGCAGGCCCTTGACTAGATGCAGCTCTTGGCGAAGCTTGACCGATTCCTTAACCAGGAAGTGCATCAGGGTGTCCGACGAGAGGCTGAAGTAGGTCTGAAACCTTAATGGCATCCCATCCTCCGTGGCTGGGGTGAGTGTCCAACTCCCATCCACTCCTTCCTTAATGAAAGGTAGGTGACAAGTGACAGGCTCATTAGCCATCTCAGGGAGGATGCTGCGGAGATGCACGAGCGCCTCTCGTGCAGCCGTCTCCACTGCCAACATCAGCTCTCCCATCTGTGGTCCTTCGAAGAACCAACTAGACGGGGAGTCGTTAGCCTTCACTATCACGTCCACGTGATATTCCTTAGTGTTGGCGTTGACCCAGTGCTCGTGGTAGAGGAATATGGGCGTGCGACGTACGTGGCACTTCTCGAGACAATCCACCAGGAGTAGTGGAAAGCCGGTCTCCAGAAGCGTCTCAGGTACGGCAGCCATCTACAAGGCATAGGAGAGAAGTCACAAGTTTGTATGTGCAAAAGTTTTGTGCAAGGCTGGCGTTCTAACGTTCTCGGCTAACGTCCATGCTATCTAAGGCTTCCTATAGTCAGGATGGCTCTAATACCAGTTCTGTAGGGACCCCGACTAGCAAGTCGAGTTCACCGTGCCCAGTGACCCCAAGGATCAATGTTCACTGAACACAGATACGAAATAATAGAGTCTTACATCCAAGTACCGAAATTATTACATCAAACGACCGGAAGGTCAGGTTCAAGAGCAAGGCTAAAGCCAAATTAAACAGATACATTGAGTAGCGGAAACTCGTAAGGGCTAAGCGGTGCCCATGCCATCAAGCCTACACCGACACGCATTTTGACTTGGAAGCGTCCTAGATCGCAGGTTCGTCTCCGACGGCGTACTCGTCGCCAAACTCCGGTCCTTCCATGTCTGGTCAATAATACAACTAGTGGCAAGCCAATGAGTACTTTGAATGTACTCGCAAACAGCCCATGATATGAACATTTATAGCGAAGAATAACAGTAACATATATCTTTGGTGGAATGCAATTTGGTGGAATGATCAGGTATATGCAACAAGTTAAAGAATTACTCTTTAAGAACAGGTTACAGATATCGACATATCTGACACAGGGCTGAACACACCGGGTTCACCCTATATGCCAAGTCATCGGACTTGTCATAATCTCAATGTATTAATGAGGGCTAAACCATCCGGGTTTACCCTACATGCCAAGTCATCGGACTTGGTCATATTATTGTGATTATCATAATAACACCTTTTTAACACCACACACACACACTTGGTTTATGCAGAAACGCTGGACGTAGTTTAAGCAGCACCACCCAACTGTCCTTGACCGTGGACACGGCTATTCGAATAGTTTACACTCTGCAGAGGTAGTACGCTGGACCCACGAGAAACGGGAAACTTCCGTGTCATCCACGACTCGCGGTATATCACATATACCCGAGGTAAGTACCCGATCATCATCTTTCCCCTGACGATACTAGACAAAGAGGTCCACTCGATTGGTGCCCAGCCCACATGTTGTACGTCTTACGAGCACCGACTCTGGACTGTATCAACCATGCAGGGACCAACGGTGTGCCTGGAACTCATAATAATGGCATAGTCGTCCAACATGGCACGACCCCATCACGAGAGTGACACCGATCACTCCCGCCACTAGTAATGTGCCTCTTTGCTAGTACCGACCAGAGTAATCAACAAAGCCCCGTCCCATAAAGGGGTATCGTGGTCGTACTGGTAAGGTTGGGACGGTCAACATATCATAAATCTAATCCCATTTCCGAACCATAGTCACACAAAACATCGGCGCATCACTTCACCAAAAGTGATCACCAACTCATCATCACCCTTGGGCATTAGTGGCACCCGACGAGGTTTTCATAAACTCTTTATTTAACTCATCATCATGCTCATGATAATATGCTCTATCTTTACTTGTCAACATGGTATTAACATGACCCTCAAGGGGTAGGGTTAAGCTCAGTGCAATGATCTTACTCTACTAGTCAACACGACAGTAGCATGATCCTCATAGGTGGTAGGGTCAAGCTCATCATGCTTGTGCTCCGAGGAGCCATATGAATAACATCACTACCATTCAAGTGCTTCGAAGAAGCCTTCGGTACCGTCACCACAATGATGAACCGGCATCGTGATCACATGCAACGAGAGAATACCAACTATACTAGCATGCAACAATGTTTGTGCTCAAGTCATGGTCAAAGGGCTGCTTGCCTTGGTCAGCTAGGTATCCGGGGTCTTCGAGGTCTTCCGCTCCGGATCCTCCGTCACTTGGTAACTCTACCGTCGAAAAAGGAATAAATAAATAGTAGCTCACACCAAAACAGATCACAAGGTGCTTTTAAAAATGTTGCAAAGTCTGAATAAATTCAGTTTGTTATTTTGGAAAATGTTTCCTATGGTTTTTATTAGCTAAATATATTTATTTGAAAGTAAACAGAAGCAAATAAATGCTTTTAATATCATTTTGTTATACCAAAACAGTTTCTGTTTTTGATAAATGTCAAACTCTACAGAATCAATTACTACACATTTTTAGAAAATTACTGGTGGAAGAATCATATTTTTCTACTGGCTAAATATTTTTATAAAAATCATTTAAGTTGCAGGTTAAAAATAAAAATAAAAAGGCCAGGGGGGAGACCCAGCCAGCCCAGCTAGCAGACCAACCACCAGGCGCGCGCGGGCCAGGTTCAAACCTGACCTGCAGGCCCCTTGGGTGAGCGTCAGCGGCTGCGCGCGCTGGCTGCTCCAGGACACCGACAAGTGGGCTCCACCTGTCGGGTCCTTCATCTACCTCCAGCCAGAGATGTGGAGACGGACGCCGGCGAGGCCACCGTTGTCCTCAGGCTAGCCTAGGAGCGGGAATGGACCCCTCGTTCCTCCGCCTACCTGCTCGTGGTCGGGACATCACCGGAGGTGGTCTGGGTCGCCGGCGACGAGGTGACCGTGGCGGAAGGGTTTCGGGTTGGTGTCGAACTAGTGGCTAGGGGAACGGATTCGCTCGGGCAAGTTGGGGGAAATGGTCCTGGCGTCAAGGGAAATGCAATGGGAGGTCGGGCAGCGCAGGAGCCGGCGTGTAGCCGGAGATCGACCGGAGCTCCGAGGCGGAGGGGCCTCGGACGATCTCGAGCACCGGGGCTCTGCGAGCTCGATTGGGTGGCTACGGGGAGTCTACTGGTTGTGCTGAAGCTGTCTGGAGGGTGTTGGGGTGCCAGGAGGACCTATTTATAGGCCAGCGGCGGTGAGCCGACTCGGGCGCGCCGGTGACTCACCGGGGCACGCATGCGAGCATAGTGAGGTGTTGGCCGCAAAACCACGGGTTCGGGACGTGGTTTAGGACCTCCTGGTGCATCGACCGTAGAGGGAAAGCGAGTGGGGTCGAGCCTCAGCGACCGTGCATGCTCGGCCGCGTCGAGCACGCACAGGCACGCGTCGCCTGAGCTCTTGCGCGAGGGGAGAGGGTCCCTGGTGCATGCTGAGGTACCCCAAGTTGATGTGACGCGTCGTGGATGCCGGGGCGCCTCCCAGCCGCTGTGCGCCTGGGTGGCGCTGGTGGTTGCGACGGTGGAGACGATGTTGACGATCTGGTAAGAGTCGCCTAGTACCATAACACCGGTACATGTGCTTCCGGCCGCTGTGGTATGACGGTTGGAGGCCAGCTTGACGAGGCTCGAAGAAGCTTGTTGTGCGATGGCCATCGGAGCAGCGGGGCTTAGGGAAGGTGATGCTCGGAGAAGACATTGACACGCCCCCTACCCGGCGTGCCAAATGTCGGATTTCGGGCTCCGCAAAACCCTAAAGATTTGAACTCAGGGGCGTGTACGAAGATTTCTCGCGGGCTTGCCTTACCTAGCTCGCTACTCGTAGGGGATGGCAAAGAGCTCATTCGATGGTGAGGAAGACACAGAACACGACAGTTTACCCTAGTTCGGGCCGCTAAGAAGCGTAATAGCCTACTCCTGCTTTGGTGGATTGCCTCTCGTGGAGGTTGGTGGATGAACTAGTACAGTGTTCGTGTGGTGTGGGTGTGTGAATGAATGGATTGGATCGGGGATATGGGATCGGATCCCCCTCTACAAAGTAACCTATCCTCTATATATAGCGGAGGCCCGGGTCCTCTTCCCTCATTGCAAGGGTGGGATGGGATCCCACAACGACCAACTTTGAAGGGGAACAGGGGAACATGCTCCCCTGCCCAAAGGTGGTATTCACCTGCAAAAATGGCTGCCAGCGCTGCAGGGACGGGTACAGGGATGACGTCTGTCCTGCTGGCTAGCGGTGATGGCTTTGGTGCATCAGAAAGGAAACTTTTGGAAGATGCCTTGGGAACCCGCTTACATACTTCCCTCCTTTGCACAAAAGGGGAAACTGCATAATCCTGCAATCCGCTGCCTACCTGTCCTTTCCCTACGTCATCCTTGACTCTTGAGGTCGGGTCTTGCCTCGAAATATCCGCCGCTCCGGATGGGTCCTGAGGAGGCCCCATGCGGGTCTTGAAGCTGTTCCTCCTCACGAGGCTTGGCCCCTCGCGAGGGCCTTGCCTTGAGTGGTGCCGGGCTTGTTGATTTTGGTCGACAAAGTGGGCCAGCCCTGGGCGACGGACAGGCAGGTCTGGGTACCCCCATTCACAGTACGCCGACACATGTGATAACATGGGTTCCTTGTTATATCACCATATTATTCCTACTTAATTAATGCACCTATATACTTGGTAAAAGGTGGAAGGCTTGACCTTTCTAACCTGGTGTTTTGTTCCACCTTTCGCGCCTTAGTTTCGGCTATATTTTCCCAACATTGGTACTATATTTGCCTAATATAATAATTCTGTTAATACTGAAAACATAGGGAGCATGAACCCGATGAGTAATTCAACATAATATAGGGAGGGCCAGTGCTGATGGTGCTCGTCCTAAACAGAGCCACTTTCGGGGCCACCTGGGGCAACTCGGGGGATGTCTATCTGGCCACCCTACGTAGTGCGCATTCGTCGTGTCCTGAGAACGAGATACGCGGCTCCTATCGGGATCGTCGACACATCGGGCGACCTTGCTGGATTTGTTTTACCTTTCTTGAGTGTCTTGTGCTAGGGATTCCGATGATGCTTTGTGTTATCTCGAGGTTGAGGTTTTCCAATAGGAACCCGAGGAGATCAAAGATTTCCCTGATCGAGGTCATTCCATCGGAGCGTGTGGTAGTTTGTGATGGACTAGTTGGAGCACCCCTATAGGGTTTAATCTTTCGAAAAACCATGCCTGCGGTAATGTGGCAACATGGAAACTTTGTTTAACATCCGGTTCTAGATAACTTGAATTAATCTTAATTAAAAGTTACCAACTAAGTACGTAACCATGGCTGTCTCTTTCATGAGCTCTTTCTCCGATCGAGGAAACGGTGGGGTTATGTCTGACGTAAGTAGGTGTTCAGGATCATTCATTTGATCATCAATAGTTCACGTTCTCTATGCGTAGATCATGCACCTCTTTTATTCTTGTACTCGTAAGTTAGCCTCCTCAAATAAATGCTTAGTCGCTGCTGCAGCCTCACCATGTAACCATACCTCACCCATTAAGCTTTGCTAGTCTTGATACCTTTGGAAATGAGATTGCTGAGTCCCTGTGGCTCACAGATTACTACAACACCAGTTGCATGTACAGGTAAAGAGTTACTTTGACGTGAGCGCGTTGATTGTGCTATTTGGAGTTTCTTCTTCTTCATCATCGATCTAGGATGGGTTCCAGGCCGGCAACCTGGGATAGCATGGATGGACGTCGTTCTTTTATTGTTTGTAGTCGGACCCTGCTCTTCTTTATGATGACTCATTATGTTGTTGTATTGATGTGATTCTGATGTAGCTTGTGCCGAGTGTAAGCCAAATCCATATACTCATCTCTTCAGTACATGTACTTGTAACAATATCCATTCTTGCGTAACAGATGCGTTTCTATCCCTGTCAAGGCCCTCGCGCCAAAATAAGGATAGGACCGCATCTTGAGCGCTACTAGTTGGTATCAGAGCAGTACCGACCTAGGAGCCCCCTTGAATGATCGAACTTGGCCGAGTCGAGTGTAGTAAAAAACTGCTTTGAGTCTAGTTATATATCAGAGATTAGAATTCCTTTTTCTCCTCTTCTATGCTCTGGTGAGGAATCTTGACGTAATAAATTTATTTCTACTCCTCTTCTCACTCAATTTTTTAGGATCACGCGGATATTTTTGGAATCTATATGATGTCGACGTGACGGAGTTCTGTCTTGGTGCCTCATGTCTGACTTGATTTCTTTGAGAGAGTTGAGCTCCAGGGGATTCTTGAGCACATCGTTATCATTCAGATTTCTTAGTATCTCAGGACGGAGGATGTTCGAAATCGGTTCAATACTAGTAGTGGCGAGAGGAGTCTGGCTTCCCCGATACTGGTGCAGATAGTTCCGGATGTATCGCGATACTTAGTATCATTGTGATTACGAGGTTCTGAGATAGATGAGTTTCCGAGATCTCTAGTTATGTGTTGACGGATGTGATACACTAGACGGGTAGTGTTATTGCTAGGAGTTGAGTGATGGATTTTACTCCTTGTATCTGTGGACCCGATCGCATGACCAGAAAATTTCAGGAGTTCTTAGGTGGGAATTCAAGTAGTTACGTATATGACAATCTTCCAACAGATGCATGATGTGAGGTTGGGGTTCGACAACTAGTGGATTCATTTGTTCATGGTCGTCTTACAGCGGTTCTCGTTGTGTCTTATGGAGTCCTTGTAGCTTTCTACAACTTGGGGACGCTTCGTATGTCATGTGCAGTACCTTGTACATGATGCCTACTGTAGGATAGAGCCCGTTCGATCCTATCCACGAAAATATCGGACGAAATCTTTGTCATGAATTTGTTCTAGCTTGTTTCATAATCCGCATTCTTTTTGTTGTTGAAATATGATAATTCCAGTTGCTTCGACGTCAAGTGGTAATATCATATCTTCCTAAGTGGTGTTCTCATATTCTATGGGAATGCTAATTAATTCTTTTGCTCAATCAAGTTGTCTTATCAATTCTTTCAACCGCAGTGGTCTCATCAATTCTTTTCAACCGATGTGCTTCTCTTCAAGTGAATTCAATCCTCTCCAATTTTGGCAAGATCAATCTCTCATTTCTTTCCGGAGATTGTCTCATGTGTCCCAAGTTGTCTTGGTTTTCCCCACCCTCCCTCCCTTTTTCTCCAGTGATTCAATTCTCATCCAAGTGTCTTCTTTCCAGTGTTGCTTCCACTATCTTATCTTCTGTGTTGTTTCCGGTGATTCTTGGTGAAGATTCTCGGGAGTTTTGAGTTCATATTTCTTCATTCTTGTTGCCTCTCTGGTGGATTCAATTCAAGCCTCTCTGGTTTATTCATCCATCTCTATTCTATCAAGCCTCTTAGAGTTTCTTGTTTTCAATCCTTTCAAAAAATGTTCGAGGTTCTCACCTCGTCAAGTTTTCGTATACTGGTGCAATATCTCTCTTCCTAAGCAATTGTTTCAACGATGGTTTCTTTTGAGTGGGCCCATAACCCACAGGTTTCCCAGGATCTTATCTGGCTCTTCTAATCGTTTCCCCGAGATCTCTAATTATTTTCAATTATGACGTAAGTATGAATTTCATCAGTCATATTCCTTCTCCAAGATTGCTTCCAAATTAATTCTCGTCTTTGGTTCAACCTTTCATTCTTCATTATTCCGGAGTGTCTCATTAATTCTTGATGGTGCTTTTGCCATCTTTTTCATCTTGGAAGACCGAAGTTGTGTTTCTCTCAATCTTGGTCCATTCTCTCGAAGATTCATCATTTCAGCTTTGTGTCATCATCTTGAATTGTTTCCAATAATGAGTAATCACTTTCTTGCTATCCGGTGCATTTCAAATTGGTTTTCATTCTTGATCCTCCGAAGGCAATCATCTCAGAATATTTCTTCGCTCTTAGCTTTCAGCTTTCATTCCCAAATTCTTCTCAATTGTTGTCTCTCCGCTCGTCTCCCAATTATTCCGGTCCGTTGTTGAAATTTTCTTCTAGGTGGATCATGGTATATTCGTTATCATGTGTCTCCATGCATTCTTGGTATCCGTTTCGTTTGAAATTCTTACTAGTGGTTTGTTCAAGACTTCTTCAGTTTGTGCTCTATCTCTCTCTCTCTCTTTTTAAGAAGAATAAGTGGTATGCAAAATATGTTGCTTGTCATCAATTTAACTTGATGAAGGATAAACGTAACATAATTCTTATTCTTGCCAAATCAAGTGATTTCAATTCTTCTTCTGGAGTGGCTTGTGATATCAATTTTCGATTCTATGTTGTTCATCTTTTTTCGGAGTTTCAATTTCTCTCAAGTATCCATTCGGGAAGCTTCATCTAAATCTTCGCAAGGTCATAATCTAATTCTTTTGCAACCTTCAATTCTTATCTACTATCCTTTCATTTCGGTGTTCTTCAAGTGGTTTTCATGGTGGTTCTTCAAGGTTTCAATTCATTCTCAAGTGTTCTTCGAGATTCTTGTTAGAGAACATCAAGTATTCTTTTCTTGCATTTCGAAGTGCAATTCTTCCTCCTTTATCCTTTGAGGTGGTGTTATAGCATTCTTATTAGTGGAGGAGTCTCGAGGAAAATTTGTTTCAAGAAGGGGATATTTAAACCAACCAAATCCTTTGATCATGAGATATTTTGACACATGGTTTGTTCATTGAGTTATCTTGGATAAAATTTCACCTAAAGCTTTTCCTAGGAATTGTTGCTATTATGGTGATTATCATTGATACAAGTCCTCTATGTATCCTCTTGGTGTAAGAAGTTTTGTCTTTCTTGTTGCATCCAATCAATCCTTGTTTCTCTAAGTGGCTGGTTGTCACCTCATTATTTCGAAATGGTTTCCATGGGTCCACTACAAGCGTGTTCTTTCCATTGTTGGTTTGCGAACAACTCCATTCAGTTCTTCTTGCAAGGTTGCTTGTCAAATTCAAATGTGATGGAAATTGTCATTTTCTTCTTCATTCTATTCTTCTCAAAGATCTAGTTTCTATTCTCTTGTTTCGAGAGTTGTGATGATGTTGCTCTCTTCAGTCAATCATCTCTTCTTGTCAAGATCATGTTCTTTCCTTGCTTATCAATTTAGTTGTGTGTTGTGAATCTTGTCAAGATCTTTCCATCTTATCAATTTTTTCTCTCTTTCCTACCGAAGTGCTACCGAAATTTTGTTTAAATTCTTGCTTGTTTCTCATTTCATTCCTCATCCCTTTGCAACATTCAACACTACTAGGAAAAGGCCTACTAGTGGCGCACCTATTTTGGCTACTAATGGCGCACTAGAGGTGCGCCACTAGCATCACGCCATTAGAATTTTTTACTAATGACGCACGACAGGTGCGCCATTAGTATCTGGTATACTAATGGCGCACCAGGCAGTGCGCCATTAGTATAGCTCATGGTGCGCCATTAGTATGCCTCCCAGGTGCGCCATTAGTATGCCTCCCAGGTGCGCCATTAGTATGCCTCCCAGGTGTGCCATTAGTATGCATCCCAGGTGCGCCATTAGTATAGCTCATGGTGCGCCATTAGTATAGCTCATGGTGCGCCACAGGTGATATTACCAACTCTAAAAATATTCAATTATTATCCTCACACCCACAAGAAGGTTCAAGATAAACACATATCCACGCATGACTGATTCATCCAGGCATACTGGCTTTAACTGATTCAATTATTATCCTCACACCCACAAGAAGGTTGAAGATAAACACATATCCACGCATACCAGCTCCTGGGCAGCACAACATGATGGCCAAGGAATACTGGCTTTAACTGATTCATCCAGGCATTACAGATCGTGTGACTTGTAACTATAGAGGAACCTGCGTCTATCAACTCATCTGTCACCGCCACCCACTCTAGCGCTACTGCCGGTGGCCAAACCCACCACCACGGTCTCCAGTCACCAGGATAGAATGGACATCAGCTAAAAACCACAGTATGGAAAATATCAAATGAGCTGCATATTTGTAAGGTGACTCAAAGTTTCTTAAGTATAGCTACATATTTTTGCCATGCAGCTTGTTCCACAGAACCAATAATAAAGCCTCTAAATAGCTCATGATCAATACACATATCTTTTCTTATTATTAGGCATCATGTGCCGTGCAAACGATTAATACATAGAAAAAGATGAACCAAAAATATGAGTACATACATGTTGTCCTCCAACAAATAAAAAATAGGAATAAAAAAAAGATGCATATTCCAAAAGGCCACATGCTTCAGATTTTAACAAATGTAACTACAACTATCAGTTTTGTGGGGGGGGGGGAAGATTTAAAAGGTAACATAGTAACATGTTGTATCTCCTCTTGTAGCTTGCCGAATCCTTATTTAATCAATGCCACTCATAAATGCATAAGAACCATTCCGATGTGCTGAGGGGCACAATCTCAATGCCACTCACAAATGCATAAGAACCATTCCGATGTGCTGATGGGGCAAAGGTGAGGTCCAAGCTGCCTGAAGAAACGTTCACTGAGAATTCACGCACAAGGTAGGCAAAACTGATATCCAGATGCATAAGAACCATTCCGATGTGCTGATGTGCCGATGGCAGCGACGAACTGTAAGAGCTCTTAAGCTATTGTGAGTGGCTCTTCTCGTTCGACTCAAAAACAGTGGTGTCACAGAAAATTGAACATCGAATATGGTAAATAGATGGAGGTACCTCGTGACATCGATGTGCCTCACAACGATCCTTCAATCTTTTATCAACATAGTAGAAAGTAATGGACCAAAATCAAATTGGTCACCTGAAACAGAAACTTAGTGATCAGAGATGATTGAACATGAAAAATGCAGATTTGGTTTTACTTCTTGAGCGCTCACAAAGAAACTATGTGCACCTAGAGAGGGGAATCGATAGGGTCGTCGGTGGCTAGTAGTAGGTTAAGAGAACTGCTTTATATAGTAACTTGTTTGATTGTCCAATCTCTAGGTTAAGAAAACTGAAAAATTTGGAGACGCCCCAAAGTTAATACAAGCTAATAACTAATTAATTATCCATGACCCAATTACTGATATCTAATATTACTACTTCACTGGTAAAGGCCGATAAATGACTATGATTATGAAAATGATAAAGCAAATATAATTACTACTAAAGCATGGTGGTATGTAAGTAAAAAATATATAGTATGCCTCCTTTCTTAGAAAAGCATCATATCAAGTACTTATCCAATGAATTTCTGAAATTTGTTGGTTCAGATTTGAAACTGATTCAGCAAATTGCCCCATTCTTCACATATCATAGCACGGAAGACCAATTTTGTTTCCGTCAAGGCACTCCCAGGAACACATGAGAACTCTGCAACCAGTTATCCATCAGCTTCATATCATGCTAGTACGTGAGATATACCCAACAGAAGGCAACTATATATAAGAATTCTGATGTTATTTCATAAATCTACACATACGTAACAGAAAGAGTTCACATTATATAGAATTGGAAGTGTTTCTTATTCAGTAGTCTGTGTCATCAACTTATCTTTATCGTTCTCTGTTAGGAAACAAGATTCCACAAGTGCCACAGATCCTAATGCATCCAAAGGAAGAGAAGCTAATGCATCCAAAGGAATTTACTCAGATCCCAACACATTTAAACACCTAGTGGACCAGAAAGGAAGAAAAGGAAAAGCTCACCAACCAGAAACCTTGCAACCTCCTGCTATAGCAGGAAACAACAGGCCGGTCGATTAGAGACGAACGGCACGAGCAATAGTAGCAACTAACCCGCAGGAGAAGAAGGAGGTGTGGCAGGGGCAGGGGCACATCGACCTCGTCCGGCTTGACCTCGTCCTCCTGTGGCTTCCTCGGGACGAGAGCTTGCGGCGCCGCCCACGCTCTGAATCTTGCCGCCGCCTTGCCGTCAGGGCCGTGGAGAAGAGCAACACCACCCCTTGCTACAAGGGAGCAGCCAAGAGGAGAGGATCCATGGTAGATCCCGACCTTCCTTCAGTAGTCAGTGCTGAAGGAGCGATGGGCATCGTCATCGGGGTCTGAATGACCTTGTCCATTCCAGGCATGTCAAAAAGCTCGATCAGCACAGTGAAGGCTGTCGTCATGCCGGCGTCACCATTAGTTGTGTGGCGTTGGTTGGACATCGACGATGGTGGCATTGGTCCCGCCAAGCTAAACACAAGACGATGCTCTCAATTTGTTAGTCAAAATAAAATGTTAACTGAAGTTAGACGGAAAAGCAGAGCTAAATAGAAGAAGGTTGCACTAAGTTAGATGTTAAAGTAAATAATGAAAGTTGAAAGTAAACCAAATAATAATAGAATTTATGTTGTAGTTTACAGGATTATCATATAATGCACTGGGTGAAAACCAAATCTTATTCAGTTAGAAAACAATCATACACTCAATGACAAGCATTGAGAGTGTCAAGTGAAGAATTGTCAGTTTGGTGGTGCCTGATGAAACATTCGCATGGTATTTTATGCTTGCTTGATGGAGCATATTAGTCTCTGTTCACTACTGGAAAACAGTTATTTGCCATCTGCTGCTTCTTTGCCATCTGCTGGCTGATGGCAAAGACCCTCTTTGCCATCAGCTACCAGAAACCAGACGGCAAAGAGCAGGCTGATGCCAAAGGTACTATTTGCCATCAGCCAGCTCTTTGTCGTCTGCAAGCTCACGGCAAAGAGCATGCACGCAGATGACAAAGAGCATGGGCGGCCCACCCCGCAGCCCCTCTCTCACCCCTAACGGCCACATTCTTTGTCGTCCACTTTTCTACTCTGTGCCGTCGGGAGGCGGACGACAAAGAGGGTGCCCCCCTAATGGCTGTTAGCCCCACCCCACACGCCTCTCTCCCCCTAACGGCCACCCCGACACCACAGACTCTCACCCCCGACACCACCACCGCCGTCGCGCCCTCCTCCGGCCTCCCTGCGCCGCCCTACGCCCTCCTCCTCCTCGGCCGCCATACGCCCTCCTCCACCGCCGCCCTGTGCCCCCTCCTCCACCCCGGCCGCCCTGCACCCTCCTCCACCGCTGCCCTGCGCCCCCTCCTCCTCCCTGGCCGCCCTGCACCCTCCTCCACCGCCGCCCTGCGCCCCCTCCTCCACCCCGACACCCCTCTCTCTCACCCCCGACACCACCACTACCGCCGCACCCTCCTCCGGCCTCCCTGCCCCACCACCGCCGCCGCCGACGCCACCCCACCCCAGCGCCCCACCCCATCACCGCCGCCCTCCTTGCGCCCCTCACCGTGCCCCTCCTCCCCCTGCTGCCCTCCTCCCCCTTTCGGTTAGTTTTTTTCTTCTTTTTTTAATAGTTTTTGTCTAATTAGTTATATGTTTTAGTGAGGTTTTGGCTTAGTTTTAGTTTAGTTTAGGTTCAGTTTTAGTTTAGGTTTAGTTAGGTTAGTTTCCTGTTTAGTAAAGGAGAAAAAAAGAAGAAGAAGAAGGAGAAAGGAGAAGATGAAGAAGGAGAAAGGAGAAGAAGAAGAAGGAGAAAGGAGAAGAAGAAGAAGGAGAAAGGAGAAGAAGAAGAAGGAGAAAGGAGAAGAAAAAATAAGAAGAAGAAGGAAAAGAAGAAGAAGGAAAAGGAAGGGAAGGAGAAGAAAGAAGAACAATAAGAAGAATAAAAATAGGAGAGGAAGAGCAGAATAAGAGGAAAAAAGAAAATAAGAAGAAGAAGAAGAAGAAGAGGAATAAGAAGAAGAAGAAGAAGAGAAGAAGAAAACAAGAAGAAGGAGAAGAAGAATAAGAGGAAAAAAGAAAAAAGAAAATAAGAATAAGGAGAAGAAGAATAAGAAGAAGAAGAATAAGAAGAAGAGAAGAAGAAAATAAGAAGAAGGAGAAGAAGAATAAGAGGAAAAAAGAAAATAAGAATAAGAAGAAGAAGAAGAAGAAGAAGAAGAAGAGAAGAAAAGAAGAAGAAGGAGAAGAAGAATGAGAGGAAAAAAGAAAAAAGAAAATAAGAAGAAGAAGAAGAAGAAGAATAGGAAAAAAGAAAAAAGAAAATAAGAGTTAGGCCACATATTTTTTGATTATCTTATAAAAACATCATATTTGTGTTGATCGGACGAATTTCAATGTGCAGTTGTTCGACGACCTCCACGTGCGTTGGACGAGCTCCGCCCCTACGTTTGTTGGTGAGCACAAATGACTTCTCCTCCTACCCCCTTAATTTTCTCTGTCCCGGTCTTCGTGCCGACGAAACTTGCTAGCTATATATAGGTTTCTTCAATCATGAGTATGCGTGACCAGTATGCGTCTCCCGTTCGAAAGGGTGACATCTATAAATATGCATGTCTTTGCATATTTACAACCGCCATCCTTTTGAATTGTCGAACATTATCCATGGACAACCCGAGTATGTGTAGATTGGGTTCATTTTCCCGTATGCTGTGCTCTGGATCCGATGCGGAATTTCGTCAGTGCCTCCCTGTTGTTCTCCGGATGCACATCCTCTCTGTTTATTGTGGAGACGTGTATCAGGCAAACAGCTGGGAGGTGCTGCCGAAATTTTGCGTTGGATCCGGAGCAGAGCATGGGAAAACGAACCCAATCTACACATACTCGGGTGGGATTAGGACCTATCTTTACCTATTAGCGTGTAGGTTGCGTGGACGTAATAAAAATGGCGAACCTGATTAACCGATGAATATAAATGCTAAATTATATATAAATATATTTCTTATGTCTTAAGAGCTAAGCAAGATGAGTGATCGTGCGTGGATATATACTGGTCACCCTAGTTAGAAAGAGATGACGAAAGAATGGTTTGTAAAAACAAAGGAATTTGTGAAAGCCGCATTCGCAAATGGCCAGGAAAGAAACTATTGCCCTGTCCTGGATGCGACAACTATAAAAAGACGACAGAGGCTGTAATGATTAAACACCTGCAGAGGAGGGGTTTTAAGCCTAATTATACGGTGTTGACATTTCATGGTGAGTCTATACAACACACAAGAGCTGAGGTGGTCCGTCGTCGCACGGACGAGCATGATACCGGGATCGAAGACATGGTGCAAGACTTTGATGATGCTTGGGATTCGGAAGATGAGATGGAGGAATCTGCAAAGGCCTTTTATGAAATGTTGGAGTCTTCAAAACATCCATGAGCACACTGAGCTCTGTCAGCTGGATGTAATTGCACAAGTAATGGCTCTGAAGGCTCAGTTCAACTTGGGAAGAGAATGCTACGATGCGATGATGACACTATTTGGACGTTTCCTACCCAAAGGCCATGTCATGCCTGCAAACCTGTACCAGTCGGACAAAATACTTCGTGTACTTAATATGCCCTATGAGAAGATAGATGCATGTGAGAAAGGATGTGTCTTATTTAGGAAGGAGTATGCACACTTGGACTATTGTCCCAATTGCGAGTCTTGCAAGTATGTTGTGGTAGACAACGGTATGGGTGAGAAAAGGGAGACAAAAATCGCAGTTAGTGTTCTTTGGTATATGCCAATCGTACCAAGACTTGAACGTCTTTTCATGGTCGAAAAGACAGCCAGACAGATGACATGGCACAAATTGGGCAAAAGAACCGAACTAGATGGGGATGGGAATAAGATGATGGTACACGCATCGGATGGGGAAGCGTGGAAACATTTTGATGGATTGCATTAGGATAAAGCGGCAGATCCAAGGAATCCTCGAGTCTGTGCCGTCACGGATGGTTTTAATCTCTTCGGCCTGACGGCAACCCAATACAGTTGTTGGCCTGTATTTGTCATTCCACTCAATCTCCCCCGGGCAGATTATGCAAAGAAAGAACATATTTCTGACGTTGATAATTCCAGGGCCCAATTATCCGGGGAAGAATATGAATGTGTACCTACAACCGCTTAAGGATGAATTGGAAGAAGCTTGGGATAATGGGGTCAAGACATACGATGCCGCTAGAAAAGAAAACTTCAAAATGCATGTGTGGTACATGTACTCTATGCATGACTTGCCAGCGTATTCCCTATTCTCTGGATGGTGTGTGCATGGAAGGTTCCCGTGCCCCCAATGCAAGGCAGCTCTTCAGTTTCATTGGTTGCAGGAGGGTCATAAGTATTCTTGCTTTGACTTGCATAGACAGTTCCTGGATCCTAACCATCAGTTCAGAAAAGACAAGAAGAACTTTACCAAAGGTAAAGTTGTCAAAAACTTGGCACCACCTGCGTTCACAGGCCAACAGATCCTGGATCAGTTAAACGCCCTCGAGCCTGATCCAAAGCATCCAGGGTATTTCAAGGGGTATAATTCAAAACACGCATGGACTCACAAGCTGTGGGGAACCCGACTAGCAAGTCGAGTTCGCCATGCCCAGTGACCCCAAGGATCAATGTTCACTGAACACAGATACTGAATAATAGAGTCTTACATCCAAGTACTGAAATATTACATCAAACGACCAGAAGGTCGGGTTCAAGAGCAAGGCCTAAAGCCAAATTAAACGGATACATCGAGTAGCGGAAACTCGTAAGGGCTAAGCGGTGCCCATGCCTTCAAGCCTACACCGACAGGCATTCTGACTTGGAAGCGTCCTAGATCACAGGTTCGTCTCCGACGGCGTACTCATTGCCAAACTCCGGTCCTTCCATGTCTGGTCAATGACATAACCAGTGGCAAGCCAATGAGTACTTTGAATGTACTCGCAAACAGCCCATGATATGAATATATGTGGTAAGGAATAACCGTAACATGTTTCTTTAATGGGATGCAAAGTGGTGGCATGATCAGGTAGGTGCAACAAGTTAAAGAATTACTTTTAAAGAACAGGTTACAGATATGGACATATCTGACAAGGGTTGAACACACCGGGTTCACCCTGTATGCCAAGTCATCGGACTTGTCATATCCTCAAGGTATTAATGAGGGCTAAACCATCCGGGTTTACCCTATATGTCAAGTCACTGAACTTGATCATATTATTGTGATTATCATAACAACACCTTTTTAACACCACACACACACACTTGGTTTATGCGGAAACACTGGACGTAGTTTAAGCAATACCACCCAACTGTCCTTGACCGTGGACACGACTATTCGAATAGTTTACACTCTGTAGAGGTAGTACGTCTTACGAGGACCGACTCTGGACTGTGACAACCATGCAGGGACCAACGGTGTGCCTAGAACTCATAATAATGGCATAGTCGTCCTACCTGGCACGACCCCATCACGAGAGTGACACCGATCACTCCCGCCACTAGTAATGTGGCTCTTTGCTAGTACCGACCAGAGTAATCAACAAAGCCCTGTCCCATAAAGTGGTATCGTGGTTGTACTGGTAAGGTTGGGATGGTCGACACATCATAAATCTAATCCATTTCCGAAACCATACTCACACCAAAATCATTGGGTGCATCACTTCACCAAAAGTGATCACCAACTCATCATCACCCTCGGGCGTTAGTGGCACCCGACGGAGTTTTCATAAACTCTTTATGTAACTCATCATTATGCTTAACATTACTTGTCAACATGGGAATATCATGACCTCACGGGGTAGGGTCAAGCTCAATGCAGTGATTATACTTTACTAGTCAACATTATAGTAGCATGATCCTCATAGATGGTAGGGTCAGCTCATCATGTTTGTGCTCCGAGGAGCCATGTGAATATCATTATCAACATGCAAATGCTTCGTGGAAGCCTTCGGTACCATCACATCAATGATGAACCGGCACTGTGATCAGATGCATCGGAAAATACTAGCTATACTAGCATGCATCATTTTATATACTTAAGTCATGGCAAAAGGGCTGCTTGCCTTGGGCTAGGCATCCGGGGTCTTCGAGGTCTTCCGCTCCGGATCCTCTGTCACTCGGTAACTCTACCGTCGAGAAAGGAATAAATAAATACTAGCTCTCACTAAAACATATCACAAAGTGCTTTTAAAAATGTTGCAAGGCTTGAATAAATTCAGTATATTATTTTGAAAAAGGTTTCCTATAGTTTTATTAGCTAAGCATATTTCTTTAAAAGCAAACAAGTGCTTTTTAATATCATTTTATTATATCAAAATAGTTTCTGTTTTTGATAAATGTCAACTATTACAGAATCAAATACTACTCATTTAAAAAAAATTACTGGTGGAAGAATTATATTTTTCTACTGGCTAAATCTTTTTATAAAAATCATTTAGTTTGCTGGATTAAAACAAAAGAAAAAGGCCAAGGGGTTGGATCCAGTCGGCCCAGCCAGCAGGCCTGACCACCAGGCACGCGCGGGCCAGGTTCAAACCTGACCTGCGGGCCCCTGGGGTCAGCGTGAGCAGCTGCGCGCGCTGGCTGCCCCAGGACACCGACAGGTGGGCTCCACCTGTCGGGTCCTTCTCCTACCTCCAGCCAGAGAGGTGGAGATGGACGCCGGCGAGGCTGTCATTGTCCTCAGGCCAATCTAGGAACGGGAACGGGTTCCTCGTGCCTCCTCCTACCTGCTCGTGGTCGGGACGTCACTGGAGGTTGTCTGGGTCGCCGGTGACGAGGTGCTCGTGGCGGAAGGGTTTCGGGTTGGTGTTGAACTAGGGGCTAGGGGTATGGATTCGCTCGGGAGAGTTAGGGGAAATGTTCCTGGTGTCAAGGAGAGTGTAATGGGAGGTCGGGCAGCGCAGGAGCCGACGTGTAGCCGGTGATCGACCGGAGCTCCAAGGCGGAGGGGCCTGGGTCGATCTCGAGCACCGGGGATCTGCGAGCTCGATTGGGCAGCTAGGGAGTGTCTACTGGTTGTGCTGAAGCTGCTTGGGGGTGCTGGAGTGCCCGGGGGACCTATTTATAGGCCAACGACGGTGACCCGACTCGGGCACGCCGGTGACTCACCGTGGCGCGCGTGCGAGCACAGTGAGGTGCTGGCCGCGAAATCACGGGTTCGGGACGTGGTTTAGGACCTCCCGGTGCAACGGCCGTAGAGGGAAAGCGAGTGGGGTAGAGCCGCAGCGACCGTGCATGCTCGGCCGCGTCGGGCACGCATGGGCACGCGTCGCCTGAGCTCTTGCGCGAGGGGGAGAGGGTCCCTGGGGTAGCTTTGCACTGAATGGTTGTCGGGGGAGTGTTTGGACATAACTGGGGAAATTGGGACCGGCGAGCGTCAGCCCCTTGCTGGTGGCTCTCTGCAGCGTGCCCAGAGCGCAGTTTTGGCATGCCACGGCATGCTGGCTCGCTCTGGGGCACTTGGGACGTGTCCTCCATGTCCTGGGTGTTGTTGGGAGTGAGCCTAGCCGTTGTGTCTTAGTGGGAGCTCGAGTTGGTCAAGGGAGCAAGGAACACTAGTGTTGCCAGTACTGCCCTACAGCTCAAATTGGAGTTCTTGTCACTTGTGCTTGGAGTTGGGGAGGGCCTGATTGACTGGGTGCTCAGGGTGTTCTGGTACTCTAATCCACCAAGTTTGGGGCCTTGACATAGGGTAAAACAGTGGCTAGGAGGGTTTTTACCTTCCTGTGAGTAGGTGTTCGACAG
This sequence comes from Hordeum vulgare subsp. vulgare, assembly GCF_904849725.1. NCBI lineage: Eukaryota > Viridiplantae > Streptophyta > Magnoliopsida > Poales > Poaceae > Hordeum > Hordeum vulgare. Next base: position 339,722,550 of record NC_058522.1, on the reverse strand, counting down.
TGACTTGGGGTGCTTCCGCTTCACTACTGTAAATGAAACTTAACAGGTTTGGTCTTGGGGTAAAAACATGGGGTTCCACCAAATCTGAGCTCCATTGAACAAGTTCGGCTTTGTAAACTTGAAAATGTCTCAAAATGACCAGTACTATCCTTTACAAAGGAAGTGTGGCCAAACAGAGTCTCACAAATCTCATCTTTGGTGTGGAGTCCTCATTTGGGGTGTTAAACACCTCTGCAAAGTTTCAGCTCCATTGGAGAAACTTTGCAATGTAGAGTTGTTCCAACTCTACTCTAGACAAAGATGGTTTTGGGCTCTTTAGGTGCACTTCCCCACCTTGGATCAAGGTGAGATTTTAGGTGAGCACCTAATATGGTTTGGGAGGGCTCCTGAAATTTTATGGGATTTTATTGAAATAATTTCCTTTGGAAACATCTCAAAAAGCTAAAACAGACATAAATGGTTTTCAGGGTTTTACTTAAATAATATTAATATAAAGTAGTATTGAAATCATATATATGAAAAATATATGTCCTTCTGAGGTTCCATGAATTTACTCAGATTTTTCTAAGGCAGGAAAGCAATTTTCCTTGTGGGAATATCATTAATGGCCTTAGAAACAGACATAGATATAAAATAGGAAAATAATAATTTAAATCACCAATTAATGTTTTTAATGAAAGAAAATAATATTTGGGTTAGATCACCAACTTTGGTTGGAAGTGCCACTTGGCTTCATGAGCTAGTAGTGTATCCCAACATGATGAAGGTGATCTTGATATAAAGAAGAAATGGTTTTTGAAGAGAGCAAAATAATAAGTTTTCATAGGTTTGAGTCATCAAACAGACAAGCATACACTCAAACAAGGGTTCACATTGCACTCACAACATTGTTTGAAAAAGTTTTAACAAGCTCTGATTTTTGCAACATAGAATACTTGGGGTGAAAAACAGGGTGTGACAGACCTATCCAACCTACAAGAATCTCGTCCCCGAGATTCCTAAGCTAAGCGTTAAACAGCTCGGGAAATTCTGATCGGAGACAATCTTCACGTTCCCATGTGGCTTCTGCTTCGGTATGGTTGCTCCACTGAACATTGAAAAACTTGATGGTGCGGCTTCTGGTGCAACGCTCGGCTTCATCCAAAATGCGGATCGGTTTCTCGCGGTAGGTAAGATCCGGTTGAAGGTCAATAGCTTGGTGATCAATGTCCTTGTAAAGATCGGGACGGTTCGGAACTTGCAAACACATCCGGAGCTGTGACACGTGGAACACGTTGTGCACACCCGAAAGCTCAGGAGGTAGCTCCAACTGATAAGCTACTTCCCGCTCCTTGCCGTGATCTTGAAGGGTCCAATGAACCTTGGAGCTAGCTTCCCTTTGCCGTGGAAACGCTTGGTCCCCTTGAGAGGCGTGACTTGCAAGTACACCTGGTCTCCGGGAACAAACTCCACATTTCTGCGGCGAGGGTCCGCATAGGTCTTCTGCTTTGACTTAGCTGCCTCCAAGTTCTCTAGGACAAACTGAACCTTGTCCCCTGCTTCCTGCAGTGCCTCTGGTCCGAAAACTAGTCCTTCACCGGTTTCGGACCAATTGAGCGGGGTGCGGCATTTCCGCCCATATAATGCTTCGAATGGGGCCATCTGAAGACTGGACTGGTAGCTGTTGTTGTAAGAGAACTCAGCAAAGGGTAGGCAGTCTTCCCACTTGGCACCATGGGCCAAAACACAAGCGCGGAGCATGTCCTCAAGTATCTAGTTTACCCTCTCGGTCTGTCCGCCCGTTTGCGGGTGGAAAGCCATACTGAAGGAGAGTTTGGTTCCGAGAGCTTCTTGAAACTTCTTCCAGAATCTTGAGGTGAATTTCGTGCCGCGTTCGGACACGATCTCTTTGGGAACTCCATGGAGATTCACCACTCGATGAATGTACAGACTGGCCAGCTGGCTGCCATCATAAGTGGTGTTAACGGGGATGAAATGGGCCACTTTGGTCAAATGATCAACTATGACCCAAATGGAGTTATGACCCTTATTCGACCGAGGCAACCCGATGAAGAAGTCCATGCCGACTTTATCCCATTTCTATTCCGGCACTTGAAGAGGTTGTAGTAATAAAGCGGGCCGCTGGTGTTCAGCCTTGACTCGCTGACACACATCGCATTTAGCGACATAGGAGCCAATCTCCCTCTTCATGCCATGCTACCAGAATCGTTCTCGGATGTCTTGGTACATCTTGGTACCACCTGGATTGATAGAGTACGGTGTGTCATGTGCCTCTTGCAGGATCAAGTCCTTAAGTTCGGCCTTTTTGGGTACGCATAAGCGCTTCCCGTACCACAATACTCCTTGCTCATCAATCGAGAATCCAGGGGCTTTGCCTTCTCGCACCTTCCTCTTGAGGCCTTCGATACTCTTATGCCCCTTCTAGGCTTTCTTGATGTCGTTTGCCAGAGTAGGCTTGACTTCGAGGTTGGCCAGGTACCCTGGTTCGACTATCTCAAGTCCTAAGCCCTCCATCTCTTCACACAAAACGGGTAACCTTTCCTTGAGCGTGACGTTCAAGGAGCCTGCCTTCCGGCTCAAGACATCGGCTACCACGTTCGCCTTGCCGGGATGGTACTGAATGTTGAGGTCGTAATCCTTGATTAACTCAAGCCATCTTCGCTGTCTTATATTCAGCACCCTTTGAGTGAAGATATACTTCAGACTTTTGTGGTCTGTATATATCTCACATCGCTTTCCCAGAAGGTAATGTCCCCACGTCGTCAGAGCATGCACTACAGCTGCTGGCTCGAGATCATGGGTGGCGTAGTTCTCCTCATGCGGTCGCAGTTGCCGTGACAAGTACGCCACGACCCTGCCATCTTGCATCAGGACTCCACCGAGCCCAGTTCCAGAGGCATCACAATATATCACGAATTCCTTGTTAATGTCCGGAGTAGCCAATATCGGGGCGGTAGTTAGCCTCTTCTTCAACTCCTGGAAGCTTGCTTCACACGCCGGTGTCCACTCGAACTTCCGGCCTTTCTTCAAGAGCTGAGTCATAGGTCGAGCGATGCTGGAGAATCCTTCGACAAACTTGCGGTAGTATCCCGCGAGCCCGAGGAAACTCCTGACATCCTTCACGTCCTTGGGTGATTCCGAGTTGGTCACTGTAGAAATCTTGGACTGATCTACGGCCAAACCGCGTGCTGTCAGGGTATGACCCAGAAATCCAACTTCGTTCAGGCAGAACTGACACTTGCTGAATTTGGCGTAAAGTTGGTGCTCTCGAAGCTTTCCCAGAACTAGCCTCAGGTGTTGCTCATGCTCTTCTTCGGACTTGGAGAAGATTAGTATGTCATCGATGAACACGACGACAAACTTGTCCAAATATTCCATGAAGACCTTGTTCATGAGGTACATGAAGTAGGCTGGGGCATTTGTCAAACCGAAGGGCATGACAGTGCATTCATATAGACCATACCGGGTCACGTATCCAGTCTTGGGTATATCCTCGGGTCGGATCTTCAACTGGTAGTATCCCGATCGAAGATCGATCTTGGAAAATACCCTGGCCCCGTTTAACTGGTCAAACAGGTCTTCGATCTTGGGGAGCGGGTACTTGTTCTTAATTGTGACTTCATTAAGGGAACGGTAGTCGACGCAGAGTCGAATGGTACCATCCTTCTTTGAAACAAATAGAACAGGTGATCCCCAAGGTGACGCACTCGGACGGATGAACCCTTTCCCGAGTTGCTCATCTAGCTGCTTCTTCAGCTCTGCCAACTCCTCGGAACCCATCCTATATGGCTTTTTATAAATAGGCCTCGATCCGGGCATGAGCTCAATGATGAACTCGATGTCTCGGTCAGGAGGCATTCCGGGTAGCTTGTCAAGAAAGACGTCCGGGTATTCACAGACTATAGGCACTCGATCAAGCTCTACCTCGGATAGACTGTTGACTCGAGGTGCGTGAGCCGATACTGGCTCGGAGACGACATTGACCTTGACCCCTTGGTTGCTTATCATGGTGATGGCCTTGTTGGCACAGTCCAAAAGACTCTGGTGCTTGGCCAACCAATCCATGTCGAGGATTACTTCTACACCTTGCGATTTAAGCACAATGAGGTCTGCCAAGAAAATCGTCCCATTGATAACTATCTCGACCCTTCTACACCCTAGGTTGGTCCTCAATACTGCTCCCGGGGTTTGGATTGCCATCTGCCCGCGGAGTAAAGTGGGTTTTAAGCTGCACTTTTCCGCAAACCCTTGAGTAACAAAAGAATGCGAGGCACCACAATCAAACAACACTGTTGCTGGAGTTGAGTTGACGAGGAACGTACCCAGAATGCAGTCCGGGTCTTCCTGTGCTTCTTCTGCAGTGATGTGATTGACCCGGCCCCTACCATTGAACTGTTGGTTGCGGGGGGCCTGGTTCCTTCCTGGTGCACCTTGACCGGGGTTGGGTGCATTGGGACGCGGTGCATCGGGCTTCTTCTTGGGGCACTGCCTGGAATAGTGCGCAGTCTGACCACAACCAAAGCAGGTGACTTGCCCCGGAGGGTTGGTCTTGACTCCACCGTGGTTCGGCGGGTTGACTACTGGCTTGGCTTGCTGCTGAGGCTGGTTATTCTGGCGGAACACCGGATACTTGTACTGTTGCTGCTGAATGTTGGGTCTTGCAGGTGTTGACTGCCATGGTCTTGGCCTTGCGTTACCGGGTCCTCCACTACCTAACAGTTTGCGCTTGCGGGTGTCGTCCATCGCACGACGGTTGTCTTCCAGCATAAGCGCCTTGTTAACCAGCTCGCTGAAAGTCTGGCAGTCGCAAACCACCAGCTGGTATTGCAGGGACTGCTGTAACCCTTCCATGAAGCGTTCCACCTTACCGGCCTCAGTGTTAACATCTTCAGGCACGTACCTTGACAAGAGGTTAAACTTCTGCAGGTACTCCTTAACAGTTCCACTGCCCTGCCTCAAGGCTCGGAATTCCCGCTTCTTAATGGTCATCAGTCCAGGTGGAATGTGAGCCGCGCGAAATCCTTCCTTGAACATATCCCACGTGATGATTTGCCCTGCCCGCATGATCTGGAATCCATCCCACCATGCCCTGGCGGTGCCTCCGAGACAGTGAGAAGCATAAAGGACCTTCTCATGATCATCAGTGCACTTGACCAGCGCAAGGAGGTCTTCAATGGTGCGAATCCAGTCATCGGCGTCCACGGGTTCAGTCGACTCCGTGAATATGGGGGGCGTAGTCCGCATGAACTCAGAAAGAGTAGAGCGACCACCGCCATTCCCATTCCGCGGCGGGTTGTCCACCAGGACTTGTGTCAGCTGCTGAATAGCGGCATTGCTGGCTTGACGCTCCTCCCGAAGAGCTTGAAGGAACTGAGCCATCGTCAAGTTCTCAGGAGGAGGTGGTGGTGGAAGGTCTCTAGGCTGCTCGTGGTGACCTCCAACGTGAGCTTCTCCATCGGTTCCCTGCGGCGTCCCTGAGGAGCCGACGCCGGGGTTGCCGAAGGTGCTGTTGCAGGTTGCGTTCACCATCCTTTCATAGAAACAGACAAGTCAAAATGCCACCTTGCTCAGGAATACAAGGATTCGTTCCTAGTTAGAGGGGGTCCAATACGTGCATGTGCCAAGTTTTTTTTTAAACCAAAGTTTTTGACAAACTGGAAATTGCATTCATGACAACTAGGTGATGTAGTCACTTACAGGCTGCCTAAGGCAATAGGTGACTTGCATCAAGCACACATACGCAAATTAAAAATGGATACATGGATACCCTATACTCGGGGTACTCCAAATTGCCTACGCTAAAACCTAGGCGGCGGACTGCTCGGTCTCAAAGGCGGACTCAACAGGATCCTCATCTTCATCAACATCCTCTTCCTTTATAGGAGTGGAAGAAAGAATCCGCACATCACGGCGTCTCTTGGGCGAGGCGGCGAAGATCTCAGTGTACTCTTCCGCTGTCAGGCGGCGACTCCAAAGAGGGACTGCCTGGATGGGTAACACACGACCCCTAGTGGCAACAACTGCCCTCCCTTCAGGTGCGCCTGCCTTCTTTACTTTGCGGTTCTGCATCTTCTCAGTGTGGAGCAGGCCTTTGACTAGGTGCAGCTCTTGGTGAAGCTTGATTGATTCCTTAACCAGGAAATGTGTCAGGGTGTCCGACGAGAGACTGAAGTAGGTCTGAAATCTTAATGGCATTCCATCCTCCATGGCTGGGGTGAGTGTCCAACTCCCATCCACTTCTTCCTTAATGAAAGTTAGGTGACGAGTGACTGGCTCATTAGCCATCTCAGGAAGGATGATGCGGAGTTGCACGAGCGCCTCTCGTGCAGCCGTCTCCACTGCCAACATCAGCTCTCCCATCTATGGTCCTTCGAAGAACCAACTAGACGGGGAGTCATTAGCCTTCACTATCACGTCCACGTGATATTCCTTGGTGTCGGCGTTGACCCAGTGCTCGTGGTAGAGGAAGATGGGCGTGCGTCGTACGTGGCACTTCTCGAGACAATCGACCAGGAGTAGTGGAAAGCCGGTCTCCAGAAGCATCTCAGGTACGGCAGCCATCTACAAGGCATAGGAGAGAAGTCAGAAGGTGTGCAAGAGTCTTGTGCAAGGTTGGCGTTCTAACGTTCTCGGTTAACGTCCATGCTATCTAAGGCTTCCTATAGTCAGGATGGCTCTGATACCAGTTATGCGGGGATCCCGACTAGCAAGTCGAGTTCGCCGTGCCCAGTGACCCCAAGGATCAATGTTCACTGAACACAGATACTGAGTAATAGAGTCTTACATCCAAGTACCAAAATATTACATCAAACGACCAGAAGGTCGGGTTCAAGAGCAAGGCCTAAACCCAAATTAAACGGATACATCGAGTAGCGGAAACTCGTAAGGGCTAAGCGGTGCCCATGCCTTCAAGCCTACACCGACAGGCATTCTGACTTGGAAGCGTCCTAGATCGCAGGTTCGTCTCCGACGGCGTACTCATCGCCAAACTCCGGTCCTTCCATGTCTGGTCAATGACATAACCAGTGGCAAGCCAATGAGTACTTTGAATGTACTCGCAAACAGCCCTTGATATGAATATATGTGGTAAGGAATAACCGCAACATGTTTCTTTAATGAGATGCAAAGTGGTGGCATGATCAGGTAGGTGCAACAAGTTAAAGAATTACTTTAAAGAACAGGTTACAGATATGGACATATCTGACAAGGGTTGAACACATCAGGTTCACCCTTTATGCCAAATCATCGGACTTGTCATATCCTCAAGGTATTAATGAGGGCTAAACCATCCGGGTTTACCCTATATGTCAAGTCACCGAACTTGATCATATTATTGTGATTATCATAACAACACCTTTTTAACACCACGCACACACACTTGGTTTATGCGAAAACACTGGACGTAGTTTAAGCAGCACCACCCAACTGTCCTTGACCGTGGACACGGCTATTCGAATAGTTTACACTCTGCAGAGGTAGTACGCTGGACCCACGAGAAACGGGAAACTTCCGTGTCATCCACGACTCGCGGTATATCACATATACCCGAGGTAAGTACCCGATCATCATCTTTCCCCTGACGATACTAGACAAAGAGGTCCACTCGATTGGCACACAGCCCACATGTTGTACGTCTTACGAGCACCGACTCTGGACTGTAACAACCATGCAGGGACCAACGGTGTGCCTGGAACTCATAATAATGGCATAGTCGTCCTACCTGGCACGCCCCATCACGAGAGTGACACCGATCACTCCCGCCACTAGTAATGTGGCTCTTTGCTAGTACCGACCAGAGTAATCATCAAAGCCCCGTCCCATAAAGGGGTATCGTGGTCGTACTGGTAAGGTTGGGACGGTCGACACATCATAAATCTAATCCATTTCCGAAACCATACTCACACCAAAATCACCGGTGCATCACTTCACCATAAGTGATCACCAACTCATCATCACCCTCGAGGATTAGTGGCACCCGACTGGGTTTTAGTAAACTCTTTATGTAACTCATCATTATGCTTAACATTACTTATCAACATGGTAATATAATGACCCTCACGGGGTAGGGTCAAGCTCAATGCAGTGATTATACTTTACTAGTCGACATGATAGTAGCATGATCCTCGTAGATGGTAGGGTCAGCTCATCATGTTTGTGCACCGAGGAGCCATGTGAATATCATTATCAACATGCAAATGCTTCGAAGAAGCCTTCGGTACCATCACATCAATGATGAACCGGCACTGTGATCACATGCATCGGAAAATACTTGCTATACTAGCATGCATCATTTTATATACTTAAGTCATGGCAAAAGGGCTGCTTGCCTTGGTCAGCTAGGCATCCGGGGTCTTCGAGGTCTTCCGCTCCGGATCCTCCGTCACTCGGTAACTCCACCGCCGAGAAAGGAATAAATAAATACTAGCTCTCACTAAAACAGATCACAAAGTGCTTTTAAAAATGTTGCAAGGCTTGAATAAATTCAGTATATTATTTTGAAAAAGGTTTCCTATAGTTTTATTAGCTAAGCATATTTATTTAAAAGCAAACAGAAGCAAACAAGTGCTATTTAATATCATTTTGTTATATCAAAATAGTTTCTTTTTTTGATAAATGTCAACTATTACAGAATCAAATACTACTCATTTAAAAAAAAATTACTCGTGGAAGAATTATATTTTTCTACTAGTTAAATCATTTTATAAAAATCATTTAGTTTGCTGGATTAAAATGAAAGAAAAAGGCCAGGGGGTTGGATCCAGTCGGCCCAGCCAGCACACCTGGCCACCAGGCGCGCGCGGGCCAGGTTCAAACCTGACCTGCGGGCCCCTGGGGTCAGCGTCAGCGGCTGCGTGCGCTGGCTGCCCCAGGACACGGACAGGTGGGCTCCACCTGTTGGGTCCTTCTCCTACCTCCAGCCAGAGAGGTGGAGATGGACGCCGGCGAGGCTGCCGTTGTCCTCAGGCCAAGCTAGGAACGAGAATGGGTTCCTCGTGCCTCCGCCTACCTGCTCGTGGTCGGGACGTCACCCGAGGTGGTCTGGGTCGCCAGCGACGAGGTGCTCGTGGCGGAAGGGTTTCGGGTTGGTGTTGAACTAGGGGCTAGGGGTATGCAATCGCTCGGGAGAGTTAGGGGAAATGTTCCTGGTGTCAAGGGGAGTGTAATGGGAGGTCGGGCAGTGCAGGAGCCGACGTGTAGCCGGAGATTGACCGGAGCTCCGAGGCGGAGGGGCCTCGGTCGATCTCGAGCACCGGGGCTCTGCGAGCTCGATTGGGAGGCTAGGGAGTGTCTACTGGTTGTGTTGAAGCTACTTGGAGGGTGCTGGAGTGCCGGGGGGGCCTATTTATAGGCCAACGACGGTGACCTGACTCGGGCACGCCGGTGACTCACCATGGCGCGCGTGCGAGCACAGTGAGGTGCTGGCCGCGAAACCACGGGTTCGGGACGTGGTTTAGGACCTCCTGGTGCAACGGCCGCAGAGGGAAAGCGAGTGGGGTCGAGCCGCAGCAACCGTGCATGCTCGGCCGCGTCGGGCGCGCACGGGCACGCGTCGCCTGAGCTCTTGCACGAGGGGGAGAGGGTCCCTGGGGTAGCTTTGCACTGAATGGTTGTCGGGGGAGTGTTTGGACATAACTGGGGAAATTGGGACCGGCGAGCGTCAGCCCCTTGCTGGTGGCTCTCTGCAGCGTGCCCAGAGCGCAGTTTTGGCATGCCACGACATGCTGGCTCGCTCTGGGGCACTTGGGACGTGTCCTCCATGTCCTGGTTGTTGCTGGGAGTGAGCCTAGCCGTTGTGGCTTAGTGGGAGCTCAAGCTGGTCAAGGGAGCAAGGAACACTAGTGTTGCCAGTACTGCCCTGCAGCTCAAATTGGAGTTCTTGTCACTTGTGCTTGGAGTTGGGGAGGGGCTGATTGACTGCGTGCTCAGGGTGTTCTGGTGCTCTAATCCACCAACTTTGGGGCCTTGACATTGGGTAAAACAGTGGCTAGGAGGGTTCTTACCTTCCTGTCAGTAGGTGTTCGACAGTGACTTGGGGTACTTCCACTCCACCACTATAAATGAAACTTAACAGGTTTGGTCTTGGGGTAAAAACATGGGGTTCCACCAAATCTGAGCTCCATTGAACAAGTTTGGCTTTGTAAACTTGAAAATGTCTCAAAATGACCAGTACTGTCCTTTACAAAGGAAGTGTGGCCAAACAGAGTCTCACAAATCTCATCTTTGGTGTGGAGTCCTCATTTGGGGTGTTAAACACCTGTGCAAAGTTTCAGCTCCATTGGAGAAACTTTGCAATGTAGAGTTGTTCCAACTCTACTCTGGACAGAGAGGGTTTTGGGCTCTTTAGGTGCACTTCCCCACCTTGGATCAAGGTGAGATTTTAGGTGAGCACCTAATATGGTTTGGGAGGACTCCTGAAATTTTATGGGATTTTATTGAAATAATTTCCTTTGGAAACATCTCAAAAAGCTAAAACAGACAGAAATGGTTTTCAGGGTTTTACTCAAATAATATTACTATAAAGTAGGTTTCAAATCTTATATATGAAAAATATATGTCCTTCTGAGATTCCATGAATTTACTCAGATTTTTCTAAGGCAGGAAAGCAATTTTCCTTGTGGGAATATCATTACTGGCCTTAGAAACAGACATAGATATAAAATAGGAAAATAATAATTTAAATCACCAATTAATGTTTTTAATGAAAGAAAATAATATTTGGGTCAGATCACCAACTTTGGTTGGAAGTGCCACTTGGCTTCATGAGCTAGTAGTGTATCCCAACATGATGAAGGTGATCTTGATATAAAGAAGAAATGGTTTTTGAAGAGAGCAAAATAATAAGTTTTCATAGGTTTGAGTCATCAAACAGACAAGCATACACTCAAACAAGGGTTCACATTGCACTCACAACATTATTTGAAAAAGTTTTAACAAGCTCTAATTTTTGCAACATAGACTACTTGGGGTGAAAAACAGGGTGTGACACAAGCCATGCTTCTGGGATGTGCCTTACTTCAAAGACCTCCTTCTTCCACACAATATTGACATGATGCACACTGAAAAGAATATCAGAGAGGCTATTTTTGGTACATTGTTCGACATAGATGGGAAGACAACGGATAATATTAAGGCTAGAGTCGATCAAGAGACACTATGTCATAGACCGTTACAAAACATGCGAGAAGGCAAAGGAAAGCAGAAGTGGTCGAAGCCAAAGGCCTTGTTCAATCTTGGAAGGCCAGCTATGAGGGAAATTATCTTGTGGGTCAAAATGCACTTGATGTTCCCCAATGGGTATGCAGCGAATCTAAAGAGGGGAGCGAGTCTTGAAAAATTAAAAATCTTTGGTCTCAAGAGTCATGATTGGCACATATGGCTAGAGCGGGTAATGCCGGTGATGTTACGTGGCTTTATTCCTGAGGATGAATGGCTAGTACTGGCGGAGCTGAGCTATTTCTTCCGTGTTCTTTGTGCAAAAGAATTGTCGCCTGGCGTGGTAGAAGACATGGAGGAGTTTGCACCGGAGTTGTTGTGCAAGGTAGAGAAGATCTTTCCACCAGGCTTCTTTAATCCAATGCAGCATTTGATTTTACATCTACCGACCGAGGCAAGATTGGGTGGGCCCATGCAAGGGGTGGTACTTCCCTTCCACCCCTATCTCTCCGTAGAGCCTTGGCAGACAGTCCGTCGACACCACCCGTGGGTTCTTCTTCGTCGGCAGCATTGCCCACTGGGAGAGGTGCTGGTCGGGTAGGGAAGAAGTGGAAGGGTACAGGGAGAGGTGGTGTCCGCGGAAGATCCAGGAGGACTGTTGAGCCGTCCTCGCCACCACCACCAGCTCATTCACCCGAGCATAGGACTACTATGGTCGACCCGTTTGCGGAGGAGGCTACGGGGACTCCGTTCCACGAGCCTGTTGTTGACGGGCATTCGTCCCATGAGACTCCGGTCCAGGAGCAGCCTCGGGTCGAGGTGCATTCGGCCCAGGAGCAGCCGGAGGAGATTACGGTTCCGGAGGCTTCACCCGACGTGGAGAGGCCCGGATGGGAGACCTGGCCGGATCGTACCGAGTTGCCGGATTGGACCGAGGGTCCGGGTGGCTCAGGGGGCGGGGATGGCGGGTATGAGCTTACGGATAGTGAGGGCGATGTGTAGGTGGACGGGGCCACCGTGTACAAGCGTGGTAGTACACGTCTCCCGGTCGCGCCGGCTACATGCGAGCAGAGGCCGGTGATTAAACCTGAAGGAGATAGGTAAGTACATTTACTCTTTTGTTAGCATTTGCCTTCAAGTTTGTTCAAATATCTAATGCGTTGACCTTATCATACTGCAGGGGATGGGTACACCCTCTTGGAGTCCGCAGGCCGAACTCCGTCCTTGGTGTGCTTTGCCGGACAAATTTCCCGGGGTTTGTCACGTTGCCTGGTGAGGGTCAGGTTCCTACACTAGGATTTTCCTCGGAGCACTACCAGGCTGCGCAGGCCCCGCCGGAGGAGATTATAGATGGTGTCTTGTGCCACACGAGGGCCAAGATGGTGATCAAGAGCTTTTGGGTAAATTATCCTTTTACAGAATCTAAAATTAACAATATAGCTAATTATTGTACTAATCGGTGTTTTCACGTTTGATTGCAGACCTTCTATAGGTGTCAGGATGGATATGAGGAGGAGGAGGCCAGGGTTCTCGAGGCCGAGTGTAGGCGGTTACTACAGAACTTGCGCCACGAGGCTCGGCCGCAGGCTATTCGAGATTACTACGCCACGCGTGGTATTAAGAAGCAGAAGAAGGATTGCCGCGGAAAGTTTCTGAAGAAGGAGCAATACATGAAGGTAATTACCTATTCTTAAGTCCTTCTACGTAGTTTTCTTGATTTCATTCATAGGCGTAGCTCTGAAAATTCTTTCTAATAACTTACAGGTGCCCCCAAGATGGTGTGCGGATAAGATGGATTGTTGGGAGGCGTTGGTTGATGAGTGGTGCACAGGTAGCTGGCAAGCCGTCCACGAGAATGCGAAGGATCGGCATAGCCAAATGGTTGGTGTGCCACACCATCAAAGCAGCGCCAACTTACTTCAGTTTGGACGAAACTGGGTATGTCATTTGCTTCCTGATTCATGCAATTCATTCTTGATGCTAATATTTTGTTCCTCTCTTTTAGGCGCATCACAATAAGACGGAGATGCCACACTTGTACGACCTTTATGGCATGGCCCATACTGCCTCGTACAAGAAGGCGAAGGCATTCTCTGAGTCTGACCTGGATGATCCCAATAACTTCACCAACATATCATCCCACCAGAAGCTCGTGGCATACAGGGACGCGGGGAAGGCTACGAAAGGGGATGACTTTAACCCTAGCCAGGAACCTTTGGATCCAGAGCTGGTGATGATATCTGGTGGCGGAAGGCCCCATGGCTCGATAGTCATTGGAGATGGGATAATATGTTGTCCACTCACTCTTCCGGAGATCAAGGCGCGCCAGTCGAGCAGCTGTCCTGAGATAATGCGTCGTCCATGGCCAGTCAAACTTGCCATCGAGGTTAGTTATATGGACTAAGAACACTTTCATCCATTTCATTATGTGTGTCACCATAGATCATTACTGTGGTAACAAGGAATGGTGTTTTAGGCTGCTCTTTAAAAAAAGAGATTGGCAAACCAGGCTGCTCTTGAGAAAGATCGATTGGCAAGCCAGGCTGCTCTTGAGGCTGCTCTTGAGAAAGAGAGATTGGCAAGTCAGGCTGCTCTTGATGAGAGGGACCAGACCACCGCACGATTGATTGAGGAGGAGAGGTCCCGGAATGAGGCGGGTCAACGGGCCGTGTACGAGCTTTTTGTGCTAAGTTTTTTTCACATTAGCCAAATCATGTGTGTAATGTCTATTTCATTACTAACTAATACGACCCACTCTTCAGGGTCTGTGCGAGAAGAGCGGTCAAGTCCCTCCGCCGATGCCCGTCTTCTCTTCGATTGGCACGGTGAGTTTCATTATAAACTAGTATTAATAATTGAGTGTCATCATGCTAACTGAGACATTGCAAAATATCTATTCTGCAGAATAACTCCCGAGCGGCATCGCACGACCCTTCTCCACGTGTTTCTCCTCCTTGATGACCACTACGGTAAGTTTCTCTTCTCCTCTTTCATATTCTCCTTGCCTTAATTTCCCCAACAATGACATAGTTAGCCCATTTAGCTCCAAAAAGACATAATTAGCCCATTTAGGTCCAAAATGCCATAATAACCTCAAAATGGCATAAGAACCTTGGTTAGCTCATTAATATTATATACTTAGCTTGTTTTCCTCGAAAATGAGATAATTAGCCCATTTAGCTCCAAAAAGACATAGTTAGCTAATTTAGCTCCTAGAAGAGGAGAAGAAATAGGAAAAATGAAAAGAAAGAAGAAGAAGAAGAAGAGAAGAAGGAGAAGGAGGAGGAGGAGGAGGAAGAGAAGGCCAAGGACCTTCTAGTCCTTCTCCTCCTTCTCCTCCTTCTTCTTGATTTCTTCTTCTTCTCCTCCTCCTCCTCTTTCTTCTCCTCTTTCATATTATCCTTGCTTTAATTTCCACAAAAAGACATAATTAGTCCATTTAGCTCCAAAATGCCATAATAACCTCAAAATGGCATAAGAACCTTGGTTAGCTCATGAATATTATATACTTAGCTTGTTTTCCTCTAAAATGAGATAATTAGCCCATTTAGCTCCAAAGAGACATAGTTAGCTAATTTAGCTCCAAGAAGAGGAAAAGAAATAGGAAAAATGAAAATAAAGAAGAAGAAGAAGAAGAAGAAGAGAAGAAGGAGAAGGAGGAGGAGGAGGAGGAGGAGGAGAAGGAGGAGAAGGCCAAGGACCTTCTAGTCCTTCTCCTCCTCCTCCTTCTCCTCCTTCTCCTCCTTCTTCTTGAGTTCTTATTCTTCTCCTCCACCTCCTCTTTCTTCTCCTCTTTCATATTATCCTTGATTTAATTTCCCCAAAAAGACATAATTAGCCCATTTAGCTCCAAAATGCCATAATAACCTCAAAATGGCATAAGAACCTTGGTTAGCTCATGAATATTATATACTTAGCTTGTTTTCCTCTAAAATGAGATAATTAGCCCATTTAGCTCCAAAAAGTCATAATTAGGTAATTTAGCTCCAAGAAGAGGAGAAGAAATAGGAAAAATGAAAAGAAAGAAGAAGAAGAAGGGAAGAAGGAGAAGGAGGAGGAGGAGGAGGAGAAGGAGGAGAAGGCCAAGGACCTTCTAGTCCTTCTCCTCCTCCTCCTTCTCCTCCTTCTCCTCATTCTTCTTGATTTCTTCTTCTTCTCCTCCTCCTAATCTTTCTTCTCCCCTTTCATACTATACTTGCTTTAAATTCCCCAACAATGACATAATTAGCCCATTTAGCTCCAAAATGCCATAATAAGCTCAAAATGGCATAAGAACCTTGGTTAGCTCATGAATATTATATACTTAGCATGTTTTCCTCTAAAATTGGATAATTAGCCCATTTAGCTCCAAAAATACATAATTAGGTAATTTAGCTCCAACAAGATGAGAAGAAATAGGAAAAATGAAAAGAAAGAAGAAGAAGAAGAAGAGAAGAAGGAGGAGGAGGAGGAGGAGGATGAGGAGGAGAAGGAGGATAAGGCCAAGGACCTTCTAGTCCTTCTCCTCCTCCTCCTTCTCCTCCTTATCCTCCTTCTTCTTGATTTCTTATTCTTCTCCTCCTTATCCTCCTTCTTCTTGATTTCTTATTCTTCTCCTCCTCCTCCTCTTTCTTCTCCTCTTTCATATTATCCTTGATTTAATTTCCCCAACAATGACATAATTAGCCCATTTACCTCCAAAATGCCATAATAACCTCAAAATGGCATAAGAACCTTGGTTAGCTCATGAACATTATATACTTAGCTTGTTTTCCTATAAAATGGGATAGTTAGCCCATTTAGATCCAAAAAGACATAATTAGGTAATTTAGCTCCAACAAGAGGAGAAGAAATAGGAAAAATGAAAAAAAGAAGAAGAAGAAGAAGAGAAGAAGGAGAAGGAGGAGGAGGAGGAGAAGGAGGAGAAGGCCAAGGGCCTTCTAGTCCTTCTCCTCCTTCTTGATTTCTTCTTCTTCTCCTCCTCCTCTTCTTTCTTCTCCTCTTTCATATTATCCTTGCTTTAATTTCCCCAACAATGACATAATTAGCCCATTTAGCTCCAAAATGCCATAATAACCTCAAAATGGCATAAGAACCTTGGTTAGCTCATGAATATTATATACTTAGCTTATTTTCCTCTAAAATGGGATAATTAGCCCATTTAGCTCCAAAAAGACATAATTAGGTAATTTAGCTCCAACAAGAGGAGAAGAAATTGTAAAAATGAATAGAAAGAAGAAGAAGAAGAGAAGAAGAAGAAGGAGGAGGAGGAGGAGAAGGAGGAGAAGGCCAAGGACCTTCTAGTCCTTCTCCTCCTCCTCCTTCTCCTCCTTCTTCTTGATTTCTTCTTCTTCTCCTCCTCCTATTCTTTCTTCTCCTCTTTCATATTACCCTTGCTTTAATTTCCCCAACAATGACATAATTATCCCATTTAGCTACAAAATGCCATAATAAGCTCAAAACGGCATAAGAACCTTGGTTAGCTCATGAATATTATATACTTAGCTTGTTTTCCTCTAAAACGGGATAATTAGCCCATTTAGCTCCAAAAAGACATAATTAGGTAATTTAGCTCCAAGAAAAGGAGAAGAGGAGAAGAAATAGGAAAAATTAAAAGAAAGCAGAAGAAGAAGAAGAAGAAGAAGAAGAGAAGAAGGAGAAGGAGGAGGAGGAAGAGGAGAAGGCCAAGGACCTTCTAGTCCTTCTCCTCTTCCTCCTCCTCCTTCTTCTCCTTGTTCTTGATTTCTTCTTCTTCTCCTAGTCCTCCTATTTCTTCTCCTCTTTCATATTATCCTACATTTAATTTCCCCAACAATGACATAATTAGCCCATTTAGCTCCAAAATGCCATAATAAGCTCACAATGGCATCAGAGCCTTGGTTAGCTCATGAATATTATATACTTAGCTTGTTTTCCTCTAAAATGGGATAATTAGCCCATTTAGCTCCAAAAAGACATAATTAGGTAATTTAGCACCATCAAGAGGAAAAGAGGAGAAGAAATAGGAAAAATGAAAATAAAGAAGAAGAAGAAGAAGAAGAAGAAGAAGAGAAGGAGTAGGAGGAGGAGGAGGAGAAACCTTCTAGTCCTTCTCCTCCTCCTCCTTCTCCTCCTTCTCCTCCTTCTTCTTGATTTCTTCTTCTTCTCCTCCCCTCCTCTTTATTCTCCTCTTTCATATTATCCTTGCTTTAATTTCCCAAACAATGACATAATTAGACCATTTAGCTCAAAAATACCATAATAAGCTCAAAATGGCATAAGAACCTTGGTTAGCTCATGAATATTATATACTTAGCTTGTTTTCCTCTAAAATGGGATAAATAGCCCATTTAACACCAAAAAGACATAATTAGATAATTTAGCTCCAAGAAGAGGAGAAGAGGAGAAGAAATAGGAAAAATGAAAAGAAAGAAGAAGAAGAAGAAGAAGAAGAAGAGAAGAAGGAGAAGGAGGAGGTGGAGGAGAAGGAGACGGCCAAGGACCTTCTAGTCCTTCTCCTCCTCCTCCTTCTCCTCCTTTTTCTTGATTTCTTCTTCTTCTCCTCCTCCTCCTATTTCTTCTCCTCTTTCATATTATACTTGCTTTAATTTCCCCAACAATGACATAATTAGCCCATTTAGCTCCAAAATACCATAATAAGCTCAAAATGGCATAAGAACCTTGGTTAGCTCATGAATATTATATACTTAGCTTGTTTTCCTCTAAAATGGGATAATTAACCCATTTAGCTCCAAAAAGACATAATTAGGTAATTTAGCTCCAACAAGAGGAGAAGAGGTGAAGAAATAGGCAAAATGAAAAGAAAGAAGAAGAAGAAGAAGAGAAGAAGGACGAGGAGGAGGAGGAGGAGAAGGCCAAGGACCTTCTTGTCCTTCTCCTCCTCCTTCTCCTCCTTCTTCTTGATTTCTTTTTCTTCTCCTCCTCCTCCCCTTTCTTATCCTATTTCATATTATCCTTGCTTTAATTTCCCCAACAATGACATAATTAGCCCATTTAGCTCCAAAATGCCATAATAAGCTCAAAATGGCATAAGACACTTGGTTAGCTCATGAATATTATATTCTTAGCTTGTTTTCCTCTAAAATGGGATAATTAACCCAAATAGCTCCAAAAAGACATAATTAGGTATTTTAGCTCCAACAAGAGGAGAAGAGGAGAATAAATAGGAAAAATTAAAAGAAAGACAGAAAGAAGAAGAAGAAGAGAAGAAGGAGGAGGAGGAGAAGGCCAAGGACCTTCTAGTCCTTCTCCTCCTCCTCCTGCTCCTTCTCCTCCTTCTTCTTGATTTCTTCTTCTTCTCCTCCTCCTCCTCTTTCTTCTCCTCTTTCTTATTATCCTTGCTTTAATTTCCCAACAATGACCTAATTAACCCATTTAGATCCAAAATGCCATAATAAGCTAAAAATGGCATAAGAACCTTGGTTAGCTCATGAATATTATATTCTTAGCTTGTTTTTCGCTTAAAATGACATAATTAGCTCAAAAACATCATATTTTGTTCTTCTTATGACTTTCTTATTCACATTTTTGCAGATTGGATATACTACATGCATGGAAGCTGGCATTCATGGAGTTGAACAATGTCGATGGATGAACTTTATATGTATATCATCTAGTTTTCATTTGAGTTGCTGAACAATGTCGAACTATATGTATATGTATATATGGATAAACAGTGCAATACTTTGTATGTTGGTTCTTTCGATATATGGGGATGTACATTGATTTATATGTATATCATATATGTGTGGTGAATTATATATATGTGTTGGCAAGTATATGTGTGGTGAACTATATATCATATATGTGTGGTGAATTATATAAATGTGCTCTCAAATATATATATATATATATATATATATATATATATGTGTGTGTGTGTGTGTGTGTGTGTGTGTGTGTGCTGTGAAGTAATATAAAACAAAAAAACAGGTACTATATGGGCTCTTTGCCGTCTGCTGGCAGATGGCAAAGGTGCCACATGGCACCCAGCTGTGCATCCTGGGGTGTCTATATAGGCTCTTTGCCGTCTGCCTCCAGGGTGGGAAGACGACAAAGAAGAGGGCACAGAGGAGGGGGGAGGAGGAGGCAGACGACAAAGAGTGGAGGGGGGGAGGAGGAGGAGGCAGACGACAAAGAATAAGGGGGAGGCAGACGGCAAAGAATAAGGGGGAGGCAGACGGCAAAGCCTCTGTTAACCCCTAACGGAGGCAACGCCTGTCGGCTGTCGTGTCGAGCACTTTGCTGACTGCTCCTATGGAAAGCTGACGGCAAAGAGCTTTGCCGTCCGCTTTGTGGGGACAGAGGCAAAGAAGGTACGATGTCGTCGTAGGCTGACGCAAAAATTTTGCCGGCCATGAGATTCTTTGCCGTCTGTGGTATTCTCTTTGCCGTCCGGGATTTAGTCTTTGCCGTCTATGATGGCAGACGACAAAGAAGTTGATTCCTGTAGTGGTTGTAAACATGGGGAATTATATATGAAATGAAAATACACAAAGGATAAATATTAAATTTGTCCTTACTGTTGTAGAGTTCGTGGTGGGTACAAAAATATCAGTACCAAAGCTCTATCTGATTTTCCAAGTAGTCAGCACTTGAGCAGGCACTTCCTTGATATATTTCAAATTTTAAGGATACTAAAGTTGTGGATATACTGTTGGGAGTAAGGAATACGAACCAGCATATTTGAAGAAATGTAGCCATGTGGTAAGAGAAATTAGTCAACACAAAATCCCTCTTAAGTTGACCCTGGTCTTTCTTTTCTTTCTTATAACTGTATTTTTTATTGACTCATGTCTGTTGATCTTTCCGACCTAGCGTTCCGTATAAGCTATGCTATTGGAATGTGAACTGGCGCCATCCACAAGTTTATGCTACTATCGGTGTTGAATATTACTTATCTTCTAAGTGTTGTTGTTATGACTACTGGTATGGTAACTATGCTTTTGGATTTTATTTAGGTGGTGAGTTCTCGTGAGTGGACTCTCATCTCTAAATATAGAGCAGCATTGCACACTCAGTCACCCAAACAGGAGATGATGGCCTCATTGTTTAAACCACGGGGAACTGAAGATGATAAACAAGTGTGCCATCCCAAGAACTTTGACTTGTACATGTGTGCGCATGCTGGGATGATTGTAAGTAGTAAAACTCTGCTTTCTGCTCTGTTGTTGCTTACTAGCACTAGCATGTCCCTAGATTGTAAGTAGAGGGGGTGGTGGTGGCTTGCAGGTGTGTTACTTAAGCTGCTGTTGATTTAAATGTTTTAGGCCAACGCATTACATGTATATCTAAGTAGAGTAGGAGTAGATTTGAAGGGAACAGCAAGAGAGAGTATGTATGGCAGGCAGCAGCCAAATCAAGCAATCCAAGCACACTAAAAACACTGAGAGCAAGCAAGCCAAAAAAAATTCAAAACATAGAATAAAAAACATGTCTCTTGTCATCTATGGCTCATGAATGAAGGAACCATGAAATGAAATGAAATGAATTGATGAGGGTTATGGCTCCTTGAGCAGGTGGATGAGGTAGTCCCTGGTGCTGAGGTAGCAGGTGAGGGAGACGCTCTCGTACAAGAGCTTGTATCTGTAGAGGTTGAGGGACGCCATCCTAGCGTATCTCTCCATGCTCAACCTCTCGTACACCACCGGGATCGTGTACAAACCTGATATATGTTAAGTTGACCCTTTTGTTTTTATTAGACCTCTTCTTTCAAGATTCTATAGTTAACACAAAATCCAATCTGAGAGTACTCATTATAGTATAAACTGGAAATCCGACTATATAGGACCCTTTTACTGCAGATTCAGTGAGATCACAAGACATTTGGCCCGACGATATTAGACTACCAAAAGTCACAGAAGTACTTCCTCTCAAGTCAAGTGGTTGATGATAGAACCGTTAGTTCATATTCTTACACTATCATCAATTAGATTTTTTTTATATCAGATCAAACAAATGAGTAAGGAAGCAATCTATACTGATCAAAGAAAATATCTTGCAAGAGATTCTGAAGGAGTAACTTGCCCTTATGCAACTAACCTCCACCTACCTCCAATCTAAAATGCAGTAAACGACATAATATTATCCTAATAAACTGACTAACAGGAAAAGACATGTTCATAAAACAAGTTACAGATCAAGTTGTAGCACATAAGAGAACAATCATAGATAAGATATCATGATTTAGAGTTAACAATCTGCATTGGTGGTGGAGGGACAGAGGCCATGGCGTTGGAGTTGATGAGATACCTGCAGATGAGGACATCGGTGGGGGAGAGAGCTTGGGCCAACGAGTGGCTGTTCAGGGGCAGGGAAGAGAGCAGAAACGATGGGAGTAGGCTCCGGGGTAAGGGGTCCTCGGGCCGCCGCGCCACCGCTGACTACGAAGAGGAGGAGGACACCGCCGCGTCCCCTTCCGTGGCAGGCTCCGTCTGCATCCGCTCGTACCAGTGGCCATGGCGCTCCGCGCGTATGGTAAATCCGCTTGGATGGCGGGCTTCGCGGAGGGGGAACAGGTCGGATGAGGGGCTCGTCCGATCTAGCTGGGCACAGGGGAGGACGATGCCCGCGGCGGTGAGGTAGCAGCCCAGCTCCACTGCCGGTGCCCACAAAAAGAAAGATTGCAGCCGTGGCGTTGGGGATGAGCGCGGCAACGGCGGTGGGGGGGAGCACTGCGAGCGGTGACGGCGGTGGGGAGAAGCACGACGAGCGTCAGGAGATCGAGAGAGGGAGGGAGATCTGGAGCAAGGCGATGCGGCGTGGATTGTTTTTGGATTTGTCGCCTAGCTAGTCCAACGTGGATGCAGCGAGCGAGCGCTGATGCCGTGTACGTTAATGTGTTGGATGGCGCATCCGAGAGAGGTGCGCCATTAGTATCCCTGGTTACTAATGGTGCACCAGCTACAGGTGCGCCATTAGTAGTTTTGCAACAAAAAAAATATAGTAGTTGCGCACTAGGTGAGTGGTGCGCCATTACTAGTTAAACTAGTAATGGCGCACTCTGCCC
This sequence comes from Hordeum vulgare subsp. vulgare, assembly GCF_904849725.1. Taxonomy (NCBI): domain Eukaryota; kingdom Viridiplantae; phylum Streptophyta; class Magnoliopsida; order Poales; family Poaceae; genus Hordeum; species Hordeum vulgare. The sequence goes on along the minus strand of NC_058522.1, from coordinate 339,700,409 downwards.
CGGTGCACCATTAGTACTTTTGAAAAAAAATTGTTAGTAGTGGCAAACCGAGTGAGTGGTGCGCCATTAGTGTCCATCACACTAATGGCACACCTGCACATGGTGCGCCACTGCTATATAGGAGTGGCGCACTACTTGTCTGGTGCACCATTAGTGTTTATATCATCTATAGCCCTTTTCCTAGTAGTGCAAGATTCATTGGTTTCACTCAGTTGTCAAAGAAGCAACTAAGTCTTACCTCTCGCTTTCTCTTCCTCTTCCCCTTTAATTCTTAGATCTCGGGGTGAGATCTCTTGTTAGTGTAGAAGAGTTGTGACAGACCGAGACCAACGGTTCACAAGATTCCCCTATTATTCCGTTGCCGCCGTGCAATTAGTTGGTTTGCCGCATTCATCTTCGCATCATTCGCATTATCTGCATTGCATCTGCACTCCATTGCCGCCAGTTTTCAAAACTTGCATCCATTATTAGTTGTCAGTTCTCTCGGTTTTTGTCGTTGACCGTTTCGAGACCAACCACACACACGCGCCCGCGACATCGATAAAAATATTGTTTTTAAATGTGTTGGAAAAATATTCTCGGATTGTGCTGAAACATGGCGTGCGGTGTTATTTTAGTGTAGGTAGGCCGCCTGCCAAATTTCGTCGCAATCTGAGTTAGTTTGATACCCGAACGGTCGACCGTAGCGGCACCCCTCATCGGTTATCACCGAACGGGTTTTTGGTGTTTTTAAATATTTTCCCAGACCGCAAATCCCACTCTTCTCTCAGATCATCATGGTTAGGCAGCCCAACCTAGCCCATCCCCGTGATCGGGGCCGTTCGATCACGATCGCGTGGTTGAAATCGGATGCAAAATCTGCTAACCCTAGCCCCCTTTCCCTATATAAACACCCCTACCCTGCCTATTTGGGCGCCCCCTAATCATTCTCGGGATCCGCACCCGAAAACCTAGCCAACCACCACCCATTTCCTCCTCCCTCCCTCCTGTGCCGCTAGCCACCCCAACCGCATGGGCCCGCGAGCCCAGATCTGGCCCGCCGGGCCCGAACCGCCGCCGCCGCCGTCGGGAGGAGCCCGCGCTCCGGATCTTGGCTCCCGCGGCTGGAGCCCCGTTGGATCCCGAGCGTGCTACCCAACCCCGTCGCCTCTCCTTCGCGACCAGCCGGCCGGTCAGCCACCGGAGCCACATGAACCAGTCCCTAGCGATGATGCCACCGAAAAAGGCCCATCCCCGCTGCCTCGCGACTCCCTTCCTCCCTGTTCTCGCGACCTCACCCTCTCCCTCGCTGTAGTAGGCATTGACCTAGCCGCCATTAGACGTCGAGCTCGCTGGAGCTCCATCGATCGCTTTCTTCATCGGATCGAGTCGCCACCACCCGGATGTACCCATCCCCGCCAGCGCCGGCCCCAGCTCCCGTGCGTGCAGGTGGAGGGCGAGGCTCCATCGCGAGTCGCTGCCTACAGCCGCTTGGGCCACTGGGCCTACGCAGCCAGGCCACGGCCGAGCTCCGCCTCGCTTTTGTGGGCCGGTTTCGTCAAGCCCAGCCGCCGGCCCGCATCGCGTCAGCCTTCGAGGCGCAGGCGCCTCCCCTTCCGACCGGGCGAAGGCCTGCAAGGTGAGCAGCATTCCATCCCAGCCCCTATGGCTAACATGTACCCGTGTGCGTAGTATAGTATTCCGCGCCCATGCCTAGTTCGGCCCAGCTACAGATTCGCCCAGTTTAGTTTTTTTAGGTTTTACGACTTTATTTAATTAAAAAAACATATTTTCAAATGCTCGTAGTTTTTAAACCGTGCGTCGGATCACGACAAGTTGTATACGTAGAACGTGTAGAATTTCGTGTAGATTAATATTTTTCCAACTCTCATGCATTTTTTAAAGCTGTTTAACATCCTGTTTGCATCGGTTTGCGTGTCAATGTGATACAATGGTTTGGGTCGTAGTTAATTAATCGTAGCTCCATTGGAGATGAGACATATATGTAAATGGACTAGAACAACGAGTAGAATCATGTGAACCACTTTGTTTTGTCATTTAACAAACATAAAATGTGATTAGTCCAAATTTGGGCAGATTACAAAGTTAATGCGTGGGGTCGTTTCGGAGATGCTATATGTCGTTCCCGGCCTCATTTAAAATGCCTAGACAGGTAGTTTCATTTGTGCTTCACCCCTTGCCATGTTTACACAACATTTAATATTGTCGTGTACCTAAACAAGAGTGAACTAAATAATTTGTATGTGAAGTTTCGTCAATATGCAACTCATTGCGTATTGAGCTTCACTTAATGTGTAGTGTTTGATTGTGTGAATTGCCATGCCCTGTCGTGCATATTTGAAACCGATCATGCATCAAATGTGTTGTGCATCATATGGTGCAAGTACCGTGGTGAATATTGTGTGTTGATTCTAGTTTCCAGTTTGCTTCGTCTCGACAGAGTTTCGCAAGTTTCTCGGAATGTGAGAATCCGTTCGACTATGTTAGTTCGTCTCCTTCACGGAGTCGTTCTTCTTCCAAGCGGGATTACTGGCAAGATGATCATTTCCCTAGATACCATTACTATCATTGCCATGCTAGTAGTTTTGTTTGTATCGCTATGTCTCACTGCCTACCACCTATTAAATATCAGCCTCCCATCATTGCCATGAAAACCTCTTATCTTTCCACTACCTAGCAAACCACTGATTGGCTATGTTACTGCTTTCTCAGCCTTTGATAGTGTTGCTACTTGCAGGTGCAGTTGCTTCGGTGTGATAACATGGGTTCCTTGTTATATCACCATATTATTGCTTCTTAAATAATGCATCTATTTACTTGGTAAAAGGTGGAAGGCTTGTCCTTTCTAGCCTGGTGTTTTGATCCACCTTTGTCGCCTTAGTTTCGGCTACCGATGTTATGTTCCATAAATGAGCGCTCCTAACATGTTTGGGGTTGTTATGGGGACCCCTAGATTCTCGTTTAGGGATAAAGCTCGTATAGCAAGGCCCAACATTGGTACAATATTTGCCCAACATAATAATTCTGTTAATACTGAAAACATAGGGCGTCGTGAACCCGAGGAGTAATTCAACATAATACTGGGAGGGCCAGTGCTGATGGTGTTAGTCCTAAACAGAGCCACTTGCGGGGCTACCCGGGGCAACTCGGGGAATGTCTATCTGGCCACCATACGTAGTGCTCATCCGTCGTGTCCTGAGAAGGAGATACGCGGCTCCTCTCGGGATCGTCGACACGCCGGGCGGCCTTGCTGGATTTGTTTTACCTTTCTCGAGCGTCTTGTGCGAGGGATTCTGAGGGTGCTTTGGGTTATCTCGAGGTTGAGGTTTGCCAATAGGAACCCAAGGAGATCACGGATTTCCCTGATCGAGGTCATCCGTCGCAGCGTGTGGTAGTTTGTGATGGACTAGATGGAGCACCCATGCAAGGTTAAATCTTTCGGAAAGCCGTGCCGGCGATTATGTGGCAACAAGCAAAACTTATTTTAACATCCGGTTCTAGATAACTTGAAGTAAGCTTAATTAAAACTTACCAACTGAGTGTGTAACCGTGACTGTCTCTTTCATGGGCTCCTTCTCCAATCGAGGACACGGTGGGGTTATGTATGGCGTATGTAGGTGTTCACGATCGTTCATTTGATCATCAGTAGTTCACATTCACTATGTGTAGATCATCCCCCTCTTTTATTCTTGTACTCGTAAGTTAGCCAGCTCAGATAAATGCTAAGTCGTTGTTGCAGCCTCACCACGTAACCATACCTCACCCATTAAGCTTTGCTAGTCTTGATACCTTTGGAAATGAGAGTGCTGAGTCCCTGTGGCTCACAGATTACTACAACACCAGTTGCATGTACATGTAAAGAGTTACTTTGCGTTGAGCGTGCTGATTGTGATATTTGTGGTTTCTTCTTCTTCATCGATCTAGGATGCGTTCCAGGCCGGCAGCCTGGGATAGCAAGGATGGACGTCGTGCTTTTATCGTTTGTTTTCTTCTATAGTCGGACCCTGCTTTTCTTCATGATGAATGATTATGTTGTTGTATTGATGTGACTCTGATGTAGCTTGTGGCGAGTGTAAGCCAATTACATATACTCATTTCTTGAGTACATGTACTTGTAACGATATCCATTCTTGCGAAACAACGAGATGCATTTATGTCCCTATCGAGGCCCTTGTGCGAAAATAAGGATAGGACCACATCTTGGGCGTTACACATCCCAATCTCCCAATTCAGCCAGAGTTTGAAGATAATGAAGTTGTGACGGACTCCAGCCATCCCAGCTCAGCTAAAGCTCGTAGGGTGGGTTCTTGATAGTGGGTGTACAAATCACATGACTGGTCATAAAAGCTTATTGATGAATATCCCACTGACTACATCACCACTGAAGCATATCACCTACGCTTACAAAGGTAAAAGCAAGGTATTGGGACTTGGTAAAGTGGCTATCTCTAAGGATCAACACATGGAAAAAGTCATGCTTTTCGAATCCCGTGGGTTTAACCTCATGTTAGTCTCAATGCTTTGTGATCTTGATATGATTGTCATCTATGGAAAATATAGATGTGTAGTCATCATGGAATCTGACAAATCCAAAGTCTTCGAAGGCTTTAGGAGAGCAGACTTGTACATTGTTGACTTCTCTACAAGTCCAGAACCATCCACGTGTCTACTAGAAAAAACATCAGAAGGCTGGCTATGGCATCGACGACTTGGTCATGCAGGCATGAGGAATTTGCACACACTAGCGAAGAAGAAGCATGCCATTGGCATCAAAACCGTCATATTCCTCAAGGACCATCTCCGCGGTGCTTGTGAGTCTGAAAAAATGACCAGATCCAAACACCCCTCGAAGATTATCATGACTACTACTCGTCCTTTTGAATTGCTTCGTATGGATCTCTTTGGACCTACTAATTATGCTACTCTAACCAATGCAGCATCTCTATATGGCTTTGTCATCGTTGATGACTATTCTCATTATACTTGGGTACACATCATTGCTTACAAAACTGAAGTGCGGGAAGTCTTCAAACCATTTTCCTCAAGGGCCTCAACGAACTTTAACGTCAAGATCAAACACACCAGGAGTGATAATTGGACATAATTCAAGAATACTGGTGTTGATGATTATCTTGATGAACTTGGTATTACTCACGAATTGTCTGCTCCTTATACTCCTCAACGGAATGGCATCGTTGAGTGCAAGAACATGACTCTAGTTGAAATGGCATGGACTACGCTTGAAGAATATCAGACTCCTCGTCGCTTTTGGCCTAAGGCAATCAACACTGCCTACCACATCATCAACAGGGTATATCTTCACAGATTCCTCAAGAAAACATCATATGAACTCCTCATTGACAAGAAACCCAATGTAAGTTATTTCAAAGTCTCCGGTGCAACATGATGGATTAGAGATCCTCACCATAGCTCAAAATTTGCACCTAAAGCACATGAGTGTTTTATGCTTGGTTACGGAAAGGACTCGCACACCTACAGAGTCTTCAACACATATCAGAACAAGGTTGTTGAAACTGTAGATGTGCGGTTTGATGAAACTAACGGCTTGCAAAGAGAGCAACTGCCTTGTGTGCCAGATAAATTGACTCTTGAGGAAGCTATTAAGCACAAGGCTACTGAAGATATCATTCCTTCCGAGGAATTGTCACACCGTGTTTTCACCTCACTTTCGCTGTAGTTTCAAAATCTGAGTTTATTAAAACTTCTCAAAAACCAATGTTGTGAGTGCCATGGTTGTCATTGTATGCTTGTATGCTTGATTGAGTAGTATCGAAAACCATATTTTTTACAACATAAATACTCCAAATATTCTTTTTCTTATTTTTGACTATTTCAAAACCTAGCTTTGGGTTGCACTACAAGTCCTTGATGACCAGGGAGTGCTCTTACCCAAAGTTGGTTATTTGGTTCTAAAACTATTTTAACTCTCCAAAACCATAAAATAATTATTTTATAAATTATTTTCCTATTTTATTTGCATGTCTATTTCTAGGGCCCGAAATGATAATCCTATATGGAAAATTACTTTTCTGCCTTATAAAAATCTGAGAAATTTTGGAGAAACTCAGAGAACATATATTTTCCATAAAATCCTATAAAATATTTGAGCAAAACCTTGAAAACCTATTGTGTCTATTTTGGTCTTTTGGAATATTTCCAAAGGAAATATTTTCAATAAAATCCTAGAAAATTCCAGGAACCTTCCCAAGCTATATTTGGTGTCCACACCAAGTTTCACCTCATTCCAAGGTGGTTTGGCTCACTAAATAATCCTAAAACCCTTTGTCCAGAACCAAGTTGAAACATCTCTACATTGCAAAGTTTATCCAAATGGGTTGAAACTTTGGAGGAGTGTTCAACACCCCAAATGAGGAGTCTCTGCCAAAAATGGGATTTACAAGAGGTAATCTACCGACATTCCCTTTGGAAGGGATAGATCTGCCATTTGGGGGTGATTTCAAGTTTGCACTGCCAAACTTGTCCAATTGAGGTCAAATTTGGTGGAGTATCTTATTTATGCATCAAAGTTAATCTTGTTAACTCCCATCACAAGTGGTGACGTGTTGCTATCCCAAACACCTGTCGAACACCTTCTGTCATATTAGCAAAACAGCTCCTGCCCCACTCCACACCTAAGCTCTTCCCTCCAAACTCTTTGACCAAGCAGCCAACACCACTCCCCAACTGCATGAGAGTGGCCCCTCTTTGAATCCTAGCAGAAGATCCCAAAAACCCCATGCTAAGTTCTGGTTCAAAGCTGGCATCTCCTCTTTCATCACACCCCGTGGCCAACAAGGAGTCCCTTGGCTAGTAAACGGCTAGGCATCTTTAGACCAAACTCCAGGACATACCAGACATGCCCAAAGCGCCCCAGAGCGTGCCAGCATGTCGTGGCATGCCAAAACTGCTCACTGGGCATGCTGCTGGACGCACCCAAAGCAAAGGTGGGTAGCCCCGGCCGGTTCGAGCCTCCCCAATGCGCATTCGAGTCCCCGACCACCTCACTGTATCTGGGCAGCCCCATGGCCCCTCCTCCCTCGCTTTGTTGACCGGAGCGACACATGCCCACGCGCGCTAGATCCAACGAGAAGACCATGGCCACGCGTGCATTCTCCTCCTCGCTCCCTCTCCCTCTCAGTGGGTCTCGCAGGTCCTAAACCACGTCTGTATATCGTGGTTACGACCTCGAGCACTCACTACCCCTCCTGCGAGCAGCGGTGAAACCACCGGCGCCACCGGCTCGATGCACCGTTGGAGGCCTATAAATAGGCCTTCCCCCTCGCTCCAGCACCCCCATCCCACTTCTCTAGTCCTCAATTCCACCCCTAGCCTCTCCATTTGAGCACAACGAGCTCCTGTGCTGGAGATCGACCGAGGCCCCGCCACTTCGGAGCTTTGTCGATCTCGGGCTACGGGCCAGCTCCGACGCTCCTCTCACCTTCTCCGTGATCCTAGCAGCCTCAGGGAGGTTCCCCATCACACCCGAGCTAATACACACCCGTAGCACCTAGTTCATTAGCTTCCCGAAATAGCTTCGTTGTAGCCACCTCGTTGCCGGTGAACCACGGCCTCCCCGTCGACCCCTCGACCACCAGCACGTAGGCGACGGTGAGCTGGTTCCATTTCTGCCTTCGATTGGGCTCGAGAACGTCGTCAACATCGCCGTCGTGCCTCCCCTCCTTTCTGTAGTGAGGTGGAGGATGATCTCGACTAGTGGGGCTCACCTGTCAGTGGCTCTTCTCTCTCCCCCTCTCTCCTCTATGCTGCTGACCACAAGGGCCCGCGCGACAGGTTTGAACCTGGCCGCGCGAGCGCCTGGGCTAGCTGGCTGGCTAGCTCGGCCTGTCCAAGCCTCAGGCCGAGCCAGGCCTGAGCCCCAGCCCCTTTTTCTTTTTCTGTTTAATTTAGTTTTCAAGGATTTTTATAAAAATGGTATCCAATATATTTTTATAATTTTTCCACCATAATTTTTCTAAAAATGAGTAGTATTTAACAAAGCCTTTGTACAAATTTTTGAGACAACCTTTCTGTTTTATAGTAATTAAAAAGGCTATTTGGAATAGTTTTGCTTCTGCTAAAGTGATTTTTAAAATAATCCTTTCACTAAAACCAGAGAAAAAAACTTTTAAAGTAACATTATAGATTTATCAGAATTAAGCAACATTTTCAAAGTGAGTTTGTGATCTGTTTTTGAGTGTGCTACTTATTGCTTCTTTATTTATTAAGACGATAGAAACCACGTTTGACGAAGGAGTTAGACTTGAAGACCCCGAAGACTCCGGATACTTAGCTGATCAAGGCAAACAACCCTTTGACCATGTTTGAGCATATGTTATATTGCGTGCTAGTAGAGCAATTATTTCCCGTTGCATATGATCATAAATATTCGGTAAATCATCGATGTGATGTTACCGATGGCTCCTCCAGAGCACTTGCATTTTGAGCATGATCCTACCACCTATGAGGGTCACGCAAATGTCATCTCGACAAGTAGAGCTAAGCATAGTAGAGGCATGAGCATGATAATGGTAAAATCAAAGGTTTATGAAAACCCCATCGGGTGCCACTAATGCCCGAGGGTGATGATGAGTTAGGTGGCTACTTTTGGAGAAGTGGTGCACTGAGTATATTTTGGTGTGAGTGGTTTCGGAAATGGGATTAGATTTATGATGTGTCGACCGTCCCAACCTTACATGTGCGACCACGTTACCCCTTTATTGGACGGGGCTTTGTTGACTACTCTGGTCGGTGCTAGCAAAGAGCCACATTACTAGTGGCGGGAGTGATATGTTGTCACTCTCGTGACGGGGTCGTGCCAGGTAGGACGACTATGCTGTTTTTACGTGATCCGGGCACACCATTTGTCCCCGCATAGATGATATTGTCCAGAGTCGGTGCTTGTAAGACATACATCATGTGGGTTGGGTACCAATCGAGTGGACCTCTTTGTCTAGTATCGTTAGGGGAAAGGCACTGATCGGGTACTTACCTCGGGTATGTTATATACCGCGAGTCATGGATGACACAGAAGTTTCCCAGATCTCGTGGGTACAATGTACAACCTCTGTAGATTGTAAAACTATTCGAATAGCCGAGTCCATGGTCAAGGACAGTTGGGTAATCCTGCTTAAACTACGTCCAGTCGTTTCTGCATAAACGAAGCGTGTGTGTGTGTTAAATGGTGTTATCTGAGAAAGAGTCGATATGACCAAGTTTGGTGACCATCTAATACCATCTAGCATATGTTGCACCCCCATGATCATGTTTACTTACATTCAAGTTGCTATCCACCAATATTGCATATTACTTGTTATCCTACCAAACGCATTATCCATATCATGGGCTGTCTGCAAGTACATTCAAAGTACTCACTGGCTTGCCACTGGTTATATTATTGACCAGACATGGAAGGACCGGAGTTTGGAGAAGAGTACGTCATTGGAGACGGACCTGCGAACTAGCACGCTTCCCAGTCAGAATGCCTGTTGGTGTAGGCTGATGGCACGGGCACCCGTTTAGTCCCAAGATATCTGCTATTAGATGTATCAGTGTGTTTTGGCCTTATAGGCCCCACTTATGTGAACTTGACCTTACTGGTCATGTGTTGTAATATTTCGGTATGATGGATGTAAGACTCTTAACATTCAGCATATGTGTGTTCGCTGAGCATTGATCTCTGGAATCACTGAGCACGTTCATTCGGCGATCTCGACTCGTAAGTCGGGGTCCCCACAGAGCTGGTATCAGAGCCATCCTGACTATAGGAAGCCTTAGGTAGCATGGACGATAGCCGAGACGAGTAGTGCGCTCATCCCTTACACATGAGATTTTCTGCACACACAAAAATTTCTAACCCTCTCCTACAACCTTGTAGATGGCCGCCATACCTGAGATGCTTCTGGAGACGGGCTTTCCCCTACTTTTGGGTGATAGCCTCGAGAACTGTCAAGTATGACGCACGCCCATTTTCCTCTACCACGAGCACTGAGTCAACGCGGACACAAAGGAATATCACGTGGATATGATAGTGAAGGCTAATGACTCCCCAACTAGTTGGTTCTTCGAAGGACCACAGATGGAGAATATGATGTTGGCAGTGGAGACAACCGTATGAGAGGCGCTCGTGCGTATCCACTAGCTCCTTCCCGAGATGGCTAATGAGTCGGCTACTCGTCACCTGCCTTTTACTAAGGACGGGATTGACGGGAGTTGGACGCTTAACCCATCCATGGAGGATGGAACGCCACTCAGGTTTCAGACCTACTTCAGCCTCTCCACTGACACCTTGACTCACCTTTTGATCAAGGAGTCGATGATGCCTTGCCAAGAGCTACACCAAGTCAAGGACCTGCTTCGCTTGGAAAATATGAAGACCCGCAAGGTCAAGAAGGAGGGAGCACCCGGAGGGCAGTCATCCATTGCCTTCCGAGGAGGAATACCACCACTCCAGGCCACTCCTATTCAGAGTCGCCGTCTGACCGTGAAAGAGTACACTAAGCACCTCACCGCTTCACCGACTAAGAGATGTCGTGATGGACCACTTCCCTCTCCCACACCTCTAAAGGAGGAAGGTACCGATGAGACTGAAGACGAAGACCCTGCAGAGCCTGCCTATGAGACTGAGCAGTCCGCCGCTTAGAAGTACGACTTAGGCAATTAGGAGTCTTCCCCAATGCATAGTGGAGTCCTTGTATCGGTTCATGTGAACCATGAGTATTGTATGAACATGTATGATGCAAGCCGCATTTCTTCACTTGTTTTAATTCAATGTATGATACAAGCTGCCTATGTCACATAGTGGAGTCCGTGTATCGGTTCATTAAAACAGGCAATCTTAGGCAGCTTGTAAGCGACTACGTCACTTGTTTTAATTCAATGCATTAGATTTCCCCAAAAACCTTTGTTTAAAACTCTCACAATAGCATAGTACTAAACCCCCTTATTTGGAGCATCAGCCCTTATGATTCCTGGTCAAATTCGGCATGTTGACATGTCTACTCCCCTGACAGGATGGTGATTTCAACACACACCAGCACCTTCAGCAACCCCAGCTCTGCCACCTCTGGCCAGCAGCAGGAAACTGCTGCAAACGCTCAAGCTGGAGATCACCTCGAACACCAGGAAGGCGATATTCCCCCGCCACCGCCTCCTTCGGAGAGCCTGACTGTGGCTCAGTTCCTCCAAGCTCTCTGAGAAGAACATCAAGCCAACAATGCCACCATCCAACAGTTGGCTCAAGTCTTGGTGAACAATCTGCTACAAAACAGAAATGGCAACGGTCGCTCTACTCTGTGTGAGTTTATGCGGACTACGCATCCTATATTCACGGAGACAACTGAACCATTGAATGCCGATCACTAGATCCGCACTATCGAAGACCTCCTCGCGCTGGTCAAGTGCACCGATGATCGCGAGAAAGTACTTTGTGCTTCTCACCGTCTCGGAGGCACGACCAGAGCTTCGTGGGACGTATTCCAGATCATGCGAGAAGGGCGGGCTATCACTTGGGCAGTATTCAAGGAAGGATTCCGCACTGCGCACATTCCTCCTCGAATGATGACCATTAAGAAGCGGGAATTCCGAGCTTTAAGGAAAGAAGTGGAACTGTCAAGGAGTATCTGCAGAAGTTTAACCTCCTGTCAAGATATGCACCAGAAGACGTCAACACTGAGGCCGCAAAGGTGGAAAGCTTTATGGAAGGACTACAGCAGTCACTTTAGTATCAACTTGTTGTTTGTGAATGATGTACCTTCTGCGACCTGGTTAACAAGGCTCTCATGTTGGAGGACATGCATCATGCAATGGACGACACCCGTAAGTGCAAGCTGATGGGTAGTGGAGGACCCAGTAACCCGAAACCACGCCCATGGCAGTCAGCCCCAGCAAGACCTAGTTATCAGCAACATCAGTACAAGGCACCAACGTTCCGCTAGAACTACCAGCCCCAGCAGCAAGTCAACACCAATCCAGCAATCAACCAAGGTGGATGACAAGCGACCAAGGTGTCAAACTCAAGTATGTCCCTGAGCCGACATCCACTCAAGCCCCGCAGGTAAATTGCCTATCGGGAGAAGAGTTGGATCGAGTGTCGATAGTCTATGAATGCCCAGACGTCTTTCCTGATGAGCTGTCAGGGATGCCTCCTAACCGAGACATCGAGTTCATCATTGAGCTCATGCCCGGTTCAAGGACTATCTATAAGAAGCCATATAGGATGGGATCCGAAGGGCTAGCAGAGTTGAAGAAGCAGCTGGATGAGCAACTCGGGAAAGCATTCATTCGTCTGAGTGCATCACCTTGGGGATCACTTGTTCTGTTCGTGTCTAAGAAGGATGGGACTATCAGACTCTGTGTCGATTACTGTTCCCTCAATGAAGTCATGATCAAGAACAAGTACCCACTCCCCAAGATTGAAGACTTGTTTGACCAGTTAAATGGAGCCAAGCTATTTTCCAACATCGATCTCTGATTTGGATATTACCAACTGAAGATTCGACCTGAAGACATACCAAAGACTGCATTCGTGACCCGGTACGGCCTATACGAATGCACTGTCATGTCATTTGGGTTGACAAATGCCACAACATACTTCATGTACCTCATGAATAAGGTCTTCATGGAATACCTGGATAAGTTTGTCGTCGTATTAACCGATGCCATATTAATCTTCTCAAAATCCGAAGAAGATCATGAGCAACACCTCAGGTTAGTGTTGGAAAAGTTTCGAGAGCACCAACTTTATGCCAAGTTCAGCAAATGCCAATTCTAGTTTCACGAAGTTGGATTGTTGGGTTATACCATGACGGCAAACGGATTGGCGGTCGATCCTTCCAAGATTACCACGGTAACCAACTCGGAGTCGCCAATCGAGACGAAGGAAGTCAGGAGCTTCCTCGCACTCGCGAGATACTACCGCAAGTTCGTAGAAGGATTCTCCAGCATCGCTCGACCAATGACTCAGCTCTTGAAGAAAGGCAAGAAATTCGAATGGACGCCGGAGTGTGAAGCAAGCTTCCAGGAGTTGAAGAAGAGATTGACTACCGCCCCAGTATTGGCTACTCCAGATATCAGCAAGGAGTTTGTTATATATTGTGATACCTCCGGAATTGGGCTCGGTGGAGTCCTAATGCAAGATGACAGGGTCGTGGCATACCTGTCACGGCAACTGCGCTTGCATGAGAAAAACTACGCCACCCGTGATCTCGAGCTGGTAGCCGTAGTGCATGCCCTGAAGACGTGGCGACGTTACCTTATAGGGAATCTATGTGAAATATACACTAAACACAAAAGTGTGAAGTATATCTTTACTCAAAGGGAATTGAATATGAGGCAGCGAAGATGGTTGGAGTTAATCAAATACTACAACCTCACCATTCAATACCACCCCGGTAAGGCCAATGTGGTGGCCGATGCCTTAAGCCGGAAGGCCAGCAGCTTGAATGTTATGCTCAAGGAAAGGCTACCCGCCTTATATGAAGAAATCGAAAGCTTCGGGTTGGAGCTAGTTGAACCAGGATTCCTAGCTAACCTCGAAGTCAAACCCACGCTGGCAGACGACATCAAGGAGGCCCTGAAGGGGCACAAGAGCATCGAAGGCATCAAGAAGAAGATCCAGGAAGGCAAGGCCGCAGAATTCTCGGTGGATGAGCATGTAGTAGTGTGGTTTGGGAAATGTTTATGCGTACTCAACAAGGAAGAACTCAAGGACTTTATCCTATAAGAAGCTCATGACACACCCTACTGTATTCACCCCGGTGGCACCAAGATGTATCAGGACCTTCGGGAAAGATTGTGGTGGCATGGCATGAAGAGGGAGATAGCATCTTACATCGCCAAGTGCGACATATGCCAAAGGGTCAAGGCTGAACACCAACGACCTGCTGGATTGCTACAACCTCTCCAAGTGCCCGAACGACAGTGTGATCGAGTCAACACGGACTTTATCACCGGCTTACCCAGGTCCAGCAGGAGCCATGACTCTATATGGGTCATCATCGACCATCTGACCAAGGTGTCTCACTTCATCCCGGTCAGTACCACCTATGGGGGAGACAAGCTGGCTAGCCTCTACACTGAGCATATTGTGAGCCTTCATGGAGTTCCCAAGGAGATCATATCTGACCGAGGCATGCAGTTCGCCTCAAGATTCTGGAAGAAGTTCCAATAAGCTCTCGGAACCAAGCTCTCTTTCAGCACCACCTTCCACCCGCAGACGGGTGGACAGACGGAGAGAGTGAACCAGATACTTAAAAATATGATCCACGCTTGTGTCTTGGCACATGGTACCAAATGGGAAGACTGTCTGCCATTCGCTGAGTTCTCATACAACAACTACTACTAGTCCAGTCTCCAGATGGCAGCACCCCGCCCAACTGGTCCGAAACCGGCGAAGGATTGATTTTCATCCCGGAAGTTCTGGAAGAGGTAGAAGACAAGGTGCAACTTGTCCGAGGAAACTAGAAAGCAGCCAAGTTGCGACAAAAGAGCTATGCGGACTCTCACCGCAGAGAAGTGGAGTTCATTCCCGGATACCAGGTGTACCTCCATGTCACACCACTCAAGGGAACCAAGTGTTTCCACGACAAAGGGAAACTTGCTCCATGGTTCATTGGACCTTTTAAGATCAAGGCAAGGCATGGAGAAGTTGCTTACCAATTGGAGCTACCTCCGGAACTTTCGGTGTGCACAATGTCTTCCACATGTCACAACTTCGGAAGTGTCTGCAAACGCCAAACCATCTAGATTTTTACAAGGACATTGACCATCAAGCCATCGACCTCCAGCCAGACCTCACTTATCGTGAGATGCCGATCCGCATCTTGGATAAAGCAGAGCGTTGAACGAGAAGCCGGACCACCAAGTACTTCAAGGTTAAATGGAGCAACCACACCAAAGCAGAAGCAACATGGAAGCGTGAAGACTATCTCCGATCCGAATTTCCGTACCTTTTTAACACCTAGCTTAGGAATCTCGGGGACGAGATTCTTGTAAGGGGGGTAGGTCTGTCAGACCCTATTTTCACCTCACTTCCACTGTAATTTCAAAATCCGAGTTTATTAAAACTTTTCAAAAACCAATGCCATGAGTGCCATGGTTGTCATTGTATGCTTGTATGCTTGATTGAGTAGTATCAAAAACCATATTTTTCATAACATAAATACTCCAAATATTCTTTTTCTTATTTTTGACTATTTCAAAACCTTGCTTTGGGTTGCACTACAAGTCCTTGAGGACCAGGGAGTGCTCTTACCCAAAGTTGGTGATCTGATTCAAAAACTTTTTAACTCTCCAAAACCATAAAATAATTATTTTCCTATTTTATTTTCATGTCCATTTCTGAGGCGAGAAATGATAATCCTATATGGAAAATTACTTTTCTGCCTTATAAAAATCTGAGAAACTTTGGAGATACTCACAGGACATATATTTTCCATACATAAGATTTTCAACCCCTATTAATATTAAAAATATTTGAGAAAAACCTTGAAAACCTATTTTGTCTCTTTTGGTCTTTTGGAATATTTCCAAAGGAAATATTTTCAATAAAATCCTAGAAGATTCCAGCAACCTTCCCAAGTTATATTTGGTGGCTACACCAAGTTTCACCTCATTCCAAGGAGGTTTGGTTCACTAAATAATCCTAAAACCCTCTCTATGCAGAACTAAGTTGAAACATCTCTACATTGCAAGGTTTATCCAAATGGGTTGAAACTTTGCAAGAGTATTCAACACCCCAAATGAGGAGTCTTTGCCATAAATGGGATTTACAGGAGGTAATCTACCCACATTCCCTTTGGAAGGGGCATATCTGCCATTTGGGGATGATTTCAAGTTTGCATTGCCAAACTTGCTCAATGGAGCTAAAATTTGGTGGAGCATATTATTTCTGCATCAAAGTTAATCATGTTAACTCTCATCACCAGTGGTGATGTGTTGCTATCGCAAACACCTATCGAACACCTAGTGTCATATTAGCAAAATAGCTCCTGCCCCACTCCACACCTAAGCTCTTCCCTCAAAACTCTTTGACCAAGCAGCCAGCACCACTCCCCAACTGCAGGAGAGTGGCCCCTCTTTGAATCCAAGCAGAAGATCCTAAAAACCCCATTCTAAGTTCTGGTTCAAAGATGGCATCGCCTCTTTCATCACACCCCGTGGCCAACAAGGAGTACCTCGGCTCCCAAACGGCTAGGAATCTTCAGACCAAACCCCAGGACACCCCAGACACGGCCAAAGCGGCCCAGAACGTGCTAGCATGTCGTGGCATGCCAAAACTACGCTCTAGGGACGTTGCTGGGCGCACCCGAAGCAAAGGTCGGCAGCCCCGGCCGGTTCGAGCCTCCCCCGATGCCCATTCGAGCCCCCAACCACCTCTCTGTATCAGGGAAGCCCCAGGGCCCTTCCTCCCTCACTCTATTGACCAGAGTGATGATACGTCCCAAACGTATCTATAATTTCTGCTTGTTCCATGATCTTTTGGGTGACATTGTTACATGTTTTGCTTCACCTTTATATCATTTCACACATATTTGGACTAACCTACTAACTCAGTGCACCCATTACCAGTTTCTGTTTGCTGATGTCTTTTTTGCAGGGGCTTTTACCTAATTTTCCGAAGCCCGAAAAAATCCAGAAAAATATATAAAAATAGCAGCGAAGCAGAAGCTTCGGGATCACCAAAGGAGGGCCAGATGGGGGCCAGGGGACTCCCAGGCGGCCTGCTGGCACGGCTAGGGCCCAGGACGCGCCAGGAGGTCGCCTGGGTGGGCCCCACCTCCTCCGGTGCCCTCCTTTGGCCTATATTTAGTGTCCCGTGAGGGAACCCTCACAGACTTTTTGGAATGGTGAATTTTTCCATCATTCTGCCGCCGCAGCACTTCATCTTTTCGTAGCTACTATCATGCTTAGCTCTTAGTTTTCATGCTTATCATTTTAAGAGCTTTTACTTAGGTTGATTTTGGAACTCTCTTGAGTTATCATGCTTATCTTGTTTAGCGAGTTGCCTTGTTGCACTGAGTTGTGCGTCTTGCATAAGTAGGTAATTGAGATTGCTATTTAAGTATAGTAGTAACTTGCAATAGTTTTGACGTATTGGTTTGAGTAATGTTTGGACTATTGGCGCCAAGAGCTTGAGCCTATTAGTGATAGGTGTCATATTTTTGGAAATCCGTGTGTTCTTCAAAAACTAAAATTTAGTTGAGAACTCTAGCAATTAAGTTGATCGCTAACCTCTGGAGGGGTTGGAATATATAGAGTACCCTCATGTTACCATGAGTCGAGGATGCGCAAGGATAACCAAAACCCCAAACATTCCTCCTCGGGGTACTTGTCTTTTTGTGAATTTCCTAACTAGATAGAGAGTTACCGATAATAAGTGTATGAGTTCTTCGGAACAATGTGAGTATTTGATTGTTGGCACTTGCACCATCCATATTTGGCTAGCCTCTTCGGTACCGTGCATTGCCCTTTCTCACATTGAGAGTAGGTGCAAACTCCGCCGGTGCATCCAAACCCATGACATGATACGCTCTGTCATACATAAGCCTCATTATATATTTCCTCAAAACAACCACCATACCTACCTATTAAGCCATTTCCATAGCCTTTCCGAGATACATTGCCATGTAACATCCATCATCTCATGACTTGATCTTCATGTCATACATGCTTTTTCTTGATCATAGAGTCGCATGCTTGTTGGGCCTTGCCCTCGTTACTGCTACATGGCGCGCTAGTATCGTTGCATTACCTGCTACATTGGCAGAGGCATACATTTGCATACATCATGATAGTTTTCTCTTGTCTTTATATTGAGTACTTCTTATAAAGTGTGATGATATTTCTTTCTATTCATGTTAAACATAGAGTGTTGCCCTTAAGTGAGGAAAAGATCCCAAAGAGGACAAAACAAAAGATCGCAAAGAGGACAAATGAGAGACAAAAAGAAAGAGCCAAAGAGGCCACAAAAAAAGAAAAAAAGAGAAGGGGGCAACACTACTATTCCTTTTGAAAGATCCACACTCGTACTCCATTACTATATTGGTACTACATAGAGATTATCATTCATGCATAACTATGTGAGGATCCTTACACTATAGAACTTGGTTTGCATATTCCAACGATTAGCCTCCTCAAATGATCTCTAGGTATTCATGAGAAACGAAGTTGGATGCACCCCCACTAGTTCCATTGGAGAGCTTACCTTAGCTCATATGTGCATCCGTTACATGGCAATCCCTACTCCTCACATCATATCTATCATTTGGGTTTCTCTCACCTATGGTTGTCCTCATTGATGTGAGCCTTTCACACCTTATTGTCTTCCTTCCCCGTCATTATTCTATTTGCCATCCTAAGTGCCAACATATCTTGCTTACGCTCATTCATTGCATGAGTGCTAAAAATCAAAAGGGAGAGGATCATTTTGACTTGTGCCTGACAAGTGGTCTGGGATGAGTCAAAATAAGATTCCAAAGGATACTAAGTGTGAGGTTTAGTAGATTGAGTTCTCAATTAAAAAATATTTTATCTCTGAACCATCTCCCACTTCTTGCACGCAAACACCATTTGGATACATTCGAGTCACAGACACTGAGAGCTCTTGCACCTTTATGTTCTTACTTTGCTAAATTCAATACTAGATATAGACTCTTTCTTGTTATTGTCTTGACTTGAATATCTCACTTGCTTTACTTTGAAGTTCTTATATGTATGTTAGCATGTCACCACACAACTTATTATGTTATCATTTATCTACTCGAGGATGAGCAGAAATTAAGCTTGGGGAGGTTGATACGTCCCAAACGTATCTATAATTCTTGCTTGTTCCATGATCTTTTGGGTGACATTGTTACATGTTTTGCAACTCTTTTATATCATTTTACACATATTTGTACTAACCTAGTAACTCAGTGCACGTAGTGCCAGTTTCCGTCTGCTAATGCCTTTTTTGTAGGGGTTACCCAATTTTCCGAAGCCCGAAAAAATCCAGAAAAATATATAAAAAATCAGTGAAACAGAAGCTCGAGGATCATCGAAGGAGGGCCAGAGGGGTGCTAGGGGCCTCCCAGGCGACCGGCTGTGGGGACCCCGACTGGTAAGTCGAGATCGCCCTGCCCAGTGATCCCAAGGATCAATGCTCACTGAACACAGATACTGAATAATAGAGTCTTACATCCATACATACCGTTTGATACAATAAATGACCACTTCGGTCGAGTCTTACATACATAGGGCCTTAAAGGCCAAAGCACCAAACTAGACCAATAGCGGAATTATTGGTTGAAAGCGTGAACCCATGCCATCAGCCTTAACCTACAGGCATTCTGACAGGGAAGCGTCCTAGCTCGCAAGAACGTCACCGAGTTAATCTTCACAATATCCTGTCTTTCACACCTGGTCAATGAAATAACCAGTGGCAAGCCAATGAGTACTTTGAATGTACTCGCAAATAGCCCATGATATGAACATTGTAAGTGAAGAATAACAGTAACATGTATCTTTGGTGGAATGCAATTTGGTGGAATGATTAGGTATATGCAACAAGTTAAAGAACTACTCTTGAAGAACAGGTTACAGATATCGACATATCTGACAAGGGTTGAACACACCGGGTTCACCCTATATGCCAAGTCACCGAACTTGGTCATATCAATTCCTCAAGTAACTCCGGTTATCAACACCATTCACCGAACTCACACACACACACACACACTTGGTTTATGCGGAAACGATGGACGTAGTTTAAGCAGCACCACCCAACTGTCCTTGACTGTGGACACGTCTATTCGAATAGTATACACTCTGTAGAGGTAGTATGCTGGACCCACGAGAAACGGGAAACTTCCGTGTCATCCACGACTCGCGGTATATCACATATACCCGAGGTAAGTACCCGATCATCGTCTATCCCCTGATGATACTAGACAAAGAGGTCCACTCGATTGGTACCCAGCCCACATGTTGTACGTCTTACGAGCACCGACTCTGGACTGTATCAACCATGGAGGGACCAACGGTGTGCCTGGAACTCATAATAATGGCATAGTCATCCTACCTGGCACGACCCCATCACGAGAGTCACACCGATCACTCCCGCCACTAGTAATGTGTCTCTTTGCTAGTACCGACCAGAGTAATCAACAAAGCCCCGTCCCATAAAGGGGTATCGTGGTCGTACTGGTAAGGTTGGGACGGTCGACACATCATAAATCTAATCCCATTTCCGAAACCATACTCACACAAAACATCGGTGCATCACTTCACCAAAAGTGATTACCAACTCATCATCACCCTCGGGCATTAGTGGCACCCGACGGGGTTTTCATAAACTCTTTGATTTAACGCATCATCATGCTCATGATAAAATGATTTTACTTTACTTGTCAACATGGTAATAACATGACCCTTGGGGGAGGCTATCTTGCGCACTGGCGCTTGGTAGGCCTCCAGGCCGGCCCAGCTGCGCTAGCTGGCCAGCTAAGTGGCCTCACCGATGGCGCAGTGGAGGAAAGCCGTCTTCGGCCTTGGGTAAACAGAGTCCCGAGGTGCGCTTTCCTTCTAAAAGGAGCGGCCTCATGAGGAGAGGCTGACGGTTGGCCCCGCCCGTCAGCTTCGTCCCTAAGGCCCAGCCGGTACGGGAGAGGAGCAGCTGAAGGTGGCCGCGTGGGCGCCACTTCTCGGGCCACCCCCCTGCTCGGGCGAGAGCGCCGGCGAGCTCAGGAAGCTGCGCCACCTCCATTCCCACACACAGCACCCGCAGAGGGCTGCCATAGGGGAGCCGGCGCGCATCTGCGGCCGACGACTCCACTGCCCTCGCCCCTCGGCAGCAGCAGCGAGGAGGAGGGGCTCGGAGTGGCTCGAGGGAGGAGATGCGGTGGCCTGGAAACCACCAGCAGGGAGGAGGGAGGCGAAGGGAGGCCCTGCGCAGGCCATCCTGCAGAGGCCGAAGCTCTACCCCTTCGGCCATGGCTATGGCAGGAGGAGGGGGAGGCTTGGGGAGAGAGCAGGGAGGAGAAGAGATGCTTAGGAGATGCCCAAGGGAGCGGGGAAGAGAGACCAGAGCCACAGGGGCTCGGGGAAGAGGGAATAAGAGGGGAGAGAGAGAGGGAAAGCTCGGGAGCTCTCTGGAGCTCTCGGTGCATGGTCGCCACGCATGCCTGAGGGGTCTTGGAGGCTAGCTGATGGCGGGGGATGGTTTGAACGGTCAAGGGGAGCCTGTGAGACACGCTGGGGCACACTGGCTCGGCTTGGTCTGGTCTAGAGGAAGGAGACAAGGTGCAGAGCGCCCATACTGCAGGCTAGAGTGGTCCCAATGGCCAGTCCAACATGTCTAGCACGTAAGACATACCTGCAGCAAGGGAACTCTGGAGTTTGGCAACTAGCAGAGTCCGTTTGAACTAGTTTTGACTGTTGTGAACATTTCAGCAGGAAACTAGGGGCTGATACCAATGGTTTTCATAGGCAGAGAGGGGAGGTGAAACCATGTCCTGGAGCATGTGGTATGGAAGGACTATACGTCTGCAAAAATTGAGCTCAAGAAAAGAAGTGTAGCTAGCACTTGCTGTACAAAGCTACTTCTCAGCCAAAAATGAACTTGAAGAGGTGCTGCTCATTTTCCCCACATGACCATGCCATATCTTGGTTCTAACTGAAGCCTTGGCATATAATAGATGCTCTGGAAAGAGTTGGGGGTGACAGCTTAAGCAGAAGAATGGAAAGAAGGGTAAAACAGTGCTGCCAAGGGTGAAAATGAGAGAAACTTACAAAGGGTCCTTCCCCAATAATTGACCAGTGGCCATGGGAAAGTTACTGGAGGTAAAATATGACTATGTGAGGCTGTGGTAGAAAGTTGAGCTCAAGGAATAAAGTGGAAGGGGCAAAAGAAGCCAAATTAGTGAGTGCACACAAGGTGTTTGATCTGTGGTTGGGCTACCAGATGAATTCCAATGGCTATGAAACTTAACAGGATCAAATAATAGATGAAAATAAGCTTGCACACCAAATTTGGGATTTGCTGGAGAAGTTTTCCAATGTAGACTTGAAAAACCCTAGAAATGGGCAGAAACGGGTTTCTGCTTAGAACCCTATTCAAATGAATTCCCACAAATCCAATATTTGGTGTAGGGGCATTATTTAAGCATTAAGGCATGCACAAAAAGTCTGAGGATAATTGGAGAAACTTTATAATGTAAAGTTTACCAAAGTCAGAAATGAACAGAGAGGGTTTTGAGGGTCTTAGGACAAGTTCCTCTATTCTCCTTGGTGTACCACTTGGTGTGGATGCCTCATTGGAGTACTGGAACATGTCCACCAAATTGGAGACACTTCACAATGTAGACTTGCTCAAATTTGATTCTGGACAGATAGGGTTTTGGAGTGATTAGGGGAGTCAAATCAACTTGGATTGAAATGAAACTTGGCAAGATCATCAAGAATATCATAGATGACATGCTAGAATTTTACTGGAATTTATTGAGAATATTTCTTATAGAAATATTCCAAAAGCTTGAAATAGGCATGAATGGTTTTGGAGGGTTTTGCCCAATATTTTGAACATGACCATGTGTTGAAACTCATAAATATGGAATAAATATATCCACTGAGTTTTCTTAAATTTTCTGAAATATTTTGAAGGCAACAAAAATAACTTTCCTTCATAGGAGACCATTTCTGGCCTCACAGAAGGGCTTTTAAATAAAATAATAAAATAACTTCTAAAAAAATAATATGGTGGTTTTTGGAAGATACTTTGATAATGGGTTTTAAATAAAATAATTGATGCAAAAGAAATTCCCTAATTTGAGGGCTTGTAGTACAAACCTCATCTGAGGGGTTTGAAACTTTAACTCAAAGAAAATGCTTTTTGGTGAAAATAATATTTGGTAAAAATAGATATTTCTTCTAAACACTTGGCATGATCATTAGGCAGGAGATCATGGAATGAGAAGATGATTAAGAGAGAATGGCAAGAATTAATGGGGATCAATCACATGCAAAACAAACAGACAGACAATAGTCACTCCAAGCATCACAAGCATTCACAAAAATTTTAATTGGTCCTAAATTTTGAAATAAGTTAGTTAGTCAGGAAAGCCAAAAACTGGGGTGTGACAGACCTTACCCTCTTAAGAAAATCTCATCCCCGAGATTTCTAGGCTAGGGGTTGGTGAGATACAAAATCTTGAGTCGGAGGTAGTCTTCATGTCCCCATGTTGCTGTCGTGGTCTTGAGGTGCTTGATGATACAACTTCGATTGTCCGCACGTCCATGACTGATCGTGAGCAGGATCTGGCAATAAGTTATGCTTGACCGAGGTCAAGGGCATGGTAAGCTAAGTCCGTGCAAGGTTCTGGCTTGCGAGTGTATTCCAAGTGAGAATACGTGGCAAGATGGTGTGTCTGGGATCTGGTCTTGTGGTTTCGCATGCCGGTTAGTGACATCAAGATGTCTCGTGTTAGAACGCACTGCCCAAGTCTACACATGGCTTCCTGCTTACGGGGAAGTCCTTGACTTCCTTTCGGCAGTCAAGCTATGGTCGCAAATAGTCTTCGAAGGCTTCTCTTGAAAGGGTCTGGGCTGGGTCTCACCTATGAGTCTAAGCTCGGAGGCTCAGGTCCCGAACAGGTCCTGCCATCTTGGGAGTTGCGAGGGTTTTCGGATAAGCTGGCTACCCAAGGGTATAGACCAGTCATCCGTTCCCAAGGTCTGCGAATCGGCAAGCGGGAATCACCTTTAGCAAGATTCCACCACGACTCACTAGTACTCTCGTCCTTGATTTGGACCAAGGAGAGGTCGTCTGATTCTTTCGCTTGTCCAAGGGCTTCGTCATCTTGAATCGTCGAGGCTTCTTGACGTTGTTGATGTGGTCGGTGCGCGGTTGGTGGTTGACTTCTGTTGCTTCATCGTCGTTGTCGTGGCTTCCTTGTCACGATGGTTCTTTGTCTTGACTTGCGTAGGATAGTCTTCCGTTATCTTGGGATTGCTTCGAGAAGCGCACCTTCTCGAGATATCACCGTACCTTCGAGAGGCATAACAATCAGCGTTCCTGGGCTCGACCAAACATGACTAAGGTGTTCTTACTCTTACTAGGTGAGTAGGTATGTCATCAGTGAGGATGACAGCCTACCTTCCCAAACATGACATAAGCACAGTCCTCAAAAGTCAGGTGAGGAGAACGGGACTTGCTATGGGAGGGTACTGGCCACATTTCAACGACTTAGAGTCGTCTTCTATGGTCGTAGTCCATCCATCTTGTGGCTCGGAGGAGCTTTAGGGTCTCAAGGAATTTAGGATGTGGGCGAACAGTTATCATCTTATCTCTAAGAACATTCCTAGATGCCAATAGTTCGACCGCTAACTTGAGACAACATCACCTCATCTCATCAAGGATATCATCCTACGTGGGTCAACTCCACACCGCTCAAGCTAGTCAACTTCGGGTTGAGGGAAGAACTAAACCCAAACACTTACAAGTATGGCGTAGCCCCAACTGTACATGCATTACTATGCAAGGACCTTGGGGAGACATACAACTACCACAATTGAATCTGAGGCACAACAAATCCAATTGTCCACCTAAGTCCTCCAATGGACAGGGTACTACACTACTATATTAAGGAAACATGTAGTAGACCAATCCAATATTTTGTTTCCTTCCTATGAATCCGATCAAGTAATCCATCAATCTGACCAATCATGACTAGACTCACCACTCCTACAAATCCAACATTGACGAGGTTCCACATAAACTCTTAGGGTCCTCATAATTCGCATAATACTGCAAGAATTACGTCATAGTATATCCACCAACTTCAATAATCATGGCCATCTAATCTCCAAGGACAAACTACATAGGTTGTAAATCTATTTGACAACTCCAAGTATACGTACTCTATATCCACCGAGAAACATGGTATCATGATCGAGATTAATGAGCTAAATCCAATTTACTCCGAACCATGTGGTCTTTGTCATCCTCAATACTCTATTTAGATTACCTATTTAAATCCAAGACTCAACCCAACAAGAAGTCTACTTGATACTCCAAGTCATTATGGTAATTATCTCCAAACCATGCCAACTACTAGCTAAAGTCATGTATACCACCAAGAATAAACTTCACGATCATAATCGTCCTACTAAATCCAATCTTACTCCAGATCATGTAGGTTATACTACTGTATCAACTCGTTCCACCAAATTTACCTACTTTGTAAGTGTCTCATGATCCACCAAAATTAGTCTAGCTATATCCTCAAGGCAACTATTATCATCACAACAATCTTAGTCTAATGCTCTCATATCGGAGATCGGTCCTCTTATGGCATCAAGGTTACAGTGCTATCTTGAGATGGAAGGATACTTGTTCACGGTGATCACTTGTTCCATTGAGAACCCGGTGCTCAGCGGGGTTTATCGGGGACCTACACGCGTTCTGGCGAGTCCGTGTACTAGACACGTGACCAGAAAATTTGAGCCGGAAAGGCTTGTGGAGGTTAGTCTGGTCTAGTGTGGTTTTCCAATCTCGAGGGGATAACACACTCCTACGGGTTGCGTGTGGTTAAGCGTAGCACAGTCAGTGTCTTCAACGTCAGCCGTCCTTCAAAGCGGATCCTTGGCGCATCTGCCTTGCCGTCTTCAGTTGTCGAGAGAGGTGAGAGAAAGAGAGAGAGTACTAAGGGGAATGTCTAAGGGTCTTAGTGCAATCCAGCAAGCATTGGAAAGTCAACTCAAACAAGTTCAAAAATTATTTTGAACATCAGAATAAGACAAGTGATATAACCACATGCTTGTTGCCTAAGCAAAAGTGCGACTTATATCAAAGCACAAACAACAAAAGCAAACAACACATAACATGGTCCATCCGAACCATTCCACGGACTCGACTTCGCATAGCGGATTCATGACTCATCCTATCCTAGGTTCAGGGACTCGATAGTCGTGCTTGCTTCTTGCTCTGGAGAGGAGTCCGCTAAGTCTTCTGGATCTTCTTAGGGTGTTATCATGCCTCTTGTTGTCGCTTGCTGAAGCAATTCGCTTGAGTTGTAAGGAACTCTGGTTGTCTTCTCGTCTGGGAAATTGCTCACGAAGGTGGTTCTTCATTGCTGTCACTGATAGGGTCTTCTGTTGTCTTCATGATCTTGTCAGTGTCTTCTTGTCTTCTGAGGCTTCGAGGGTCTCCAGTGTACATCTTCATGCACCGATATTCGCATGACATGATAGAGTTCTGATCTGTCAATCATACTAATTGCGATATCGACACATAGAGCGGGAGATGAAGAGAACCATTTTCCTGCTCACTAAGGTGAGGCGGACCATATGGCAAAGTTCTCATCCACCGGTGGTGGTCGACACAATTACTTATAACTGACAGGGTCGCTCTACTAGTGATGCAGATCAAGGTTTGCATATATTATGTCTAGATTATCGTAGGTGAAAGTGGCATCACTCTGGAACAGTGCCCAGGGTTTCACCATCTTCTAAGCCTCGATGTCCTCGTTCCTCTTAGAGGTACTTCTGTTGGTGTTGTCTGGTCGCGGAGTGGTCTTCTCTGTCCTTCAGCACAGGTGTTTGCGTGGAAAGGTTACTTCCTTCCGGGCTGCCCACGAGGATTTAAATTTATCCCGTGGTTAGAGGGCATAAGGTACTAGCGACCGTTAGCAAGTTTTGAAAAAGTAGACGAGGAGTGTCAAGAAAATAAGAGTGGAAGGCTAGAGCATAACCTTCAATTTCTTTGAAGTTTTAGGAGAGTTGAGAAAATATATAAGTTTTGTAAGTATTTTGAAGGGTCTGGAAAGAAGTTTTATCCTAACTAACGTCCGTGCTAACTAAGGGCTTCCTACAGTCAGGATGGCTCTGATACCAGCTCTGTGGGGACCCCGACTGGTAAGTCAAGATCGCCGTGCCCAGTGATCCCAAGGATCAATGCTCACTGAACACAGATACTGAATAATAGAGTCTTACATCCATACATACCGTTTGATACAATAAATGACCACTTCGGTCGAGTCTTACATACATAGGGCCTTAAAGGCCAAAGCACCAAACTACACCAATAGCGGAATTATTGGTTGAAAGTGTGAACCCATGCCATCAGCCTTAACCTACACGCATCCTGACTGGGAAGCCTCCTAGCTCGCAAGAACGTCACCGAGTTAATCTTCACCATATCCTGTCTTTCACACCTGGTCAATGAAATAACCAGTGGCAAGCCAATGAGTACTTTGAATGTACTCGCAAACAGCCCATGATATGAACATTGTAAGTGAAGAATAACAGTAACATGTATCTTTGGTGGAATGCAATTTGGTGGAATGATCAGGTATATGCAACAAGTTAAAGAACTACTCTTGAAGAACAGGTTACAGATATCGAAATATCTGACAAGGGTTGAACACACCGGGTTCACCCTATATGCCAAGTCACCGAAATTGGTCATATCAATTCCTCAAGTAACTCCGGTTATCAACACCATTCACCGAACTCACACACACACACACTTGGTTTATGCGGAAACGCTGGACGTAGTTTAAGCAGCACCACCCAACTGTCCTTGACTGCGGACACGTCTATTCGAATAGTTTACACTCTGTAGAGGTAGTATGCTGGACCCACGAGAAACGGGAAACTTCCGTGTCATCCACGACTCGCGGTATATCACATATACCCGAGGTAAGTACCCGATCATCGTCTATCCCCTGATGATACTAGACAAAGAGGTCCACTCGATTGGTACCCAGCCCACATGTTGTACGTCTTACGAGCACCGACTCTGGACTGTATCAACCATGGAGGGACCAACGGTGTGCCTGGAACTTATAATAATGGCATAGTCATCCTACCTGGCACGACCCCATCACGAGAGTGACACCGATCACTCCCGCCACTAGTAATGTGTCTCTTTGCTAGTACCGACCAGAGTAATCAACAAAGCCCCGTCCCATAAAGGGGTATCGTGGTCGTACTGGTAAGGTTGGGACGGTCGACACACCATAAATCTAATCCCATTTCCGAAACCATACTCACACAAAACATCGGTGCATCACTTCACCAAAAGTGATTACCAACTCATCATCACCCTCGGGCATTAGTGGCACCCGACGGGGTTTTCATAAACTCTTTGATTTAACTCATCATCATGCTCATGATAAAATGATTTTACTTTACTTGTCAACATGGTAATAACATGACCCTCACGGGGTAGGGTCAAGCTTAATGCAATGATCTTACTCTACTAGTCAGCATGACAGTAGCATGATCCTCATAGATGGTAGGGTCAAGCTCATCATGTTTGTGCTCCGAGGAGCCATATGTATAACATCACTATCATGCAAGGGCTTTGAAGAAGCCTCCGGTGCCATCACCACAATGATGAACCAGCATCGTGATCATATGCAACGGGAAAATACCAACTATACTTAGCATGCAACAATGTTTATGATCAAGTCATGGTCAAAGGCTGCTTGACTTGCTCACGTAAGTCCTCGGGGTCTTCGAGGTCTTCCGCTCCGTCCCCGAATACTCCGTCTACCGTCAACTAACGTCAGAAATAACCATAGTAAGCCACACATCAAGCAAAATAAAAGTGTTCTATAAATAGAATTTTTATTTTTCTTGGACCTCTCTGGTCATAAGAAAAATACCTGAAGCTTCTCACAGGAGATTTGAATCATCAAGGATTTTTGAATAGGTGAAAGGAGCAATAGGTGGCCATTGAATAAGCCAACAGAAATCATTCTGTTAAAAATGAGTGGAGGCACCCATTTATCAGAGAATGATTTTAGAAATATTTAGGCAGTGGTTTCACTGGATTTGGAGATGGTATGAATATTCTAGAGATTTTACAATGAGGAATAAATAGCAATAGGAGCTATTTATTTATTGCAATAGAAATAAGTTACAAAAAATGTTGACCAGGGTTCTAAAAATAGAGAAAGATTTTAGAAGTCTCTGGAAGTTTGAATCACTCCAATTGGACTTGATTTGAACCTGCTAGGAATTTTCCAAGATGGAGTTTTCAATGTCCAGATTGACATTTGAAAAATAATACAACGGGAAAAGTGCTTGGAAGAATGTGCAAGGCACAGATATGGATAGGCCTTGATTTTTGGGAGCTGCAGAAATTTGAATCAACAGATTTGGAGTTAGAATGGATTTAATATGGAATTTGCAAGTCAAGGAGAAAATGAAAAGGAGAAGGGCTCAGCTTCTGGGGGAGGCTATCTTGCGCACTGGGCGCTTGGTAGGCCTCCAGGCCGGCCCAGCTGCGCTAGCTGGCCAGCTAAGTGGCCTCACCGATGGCGCAGTGGAGGAAAGCCGTCTTCGGCCTTGGGTAAACGGAGTCCCGAGGTGCGCTTTCCTTCTAAAAGGAGCGGCCTCATGAGGAGAGGCTGACGGTGGGGCCCGCCCGTCAGCTTCGTCCCTAAGGCCCAGCCGGTACGGGAGAGCAGCAGCTGAAGGTGGCCGCGTGGGCGCCGCGTCTCGGGCCACCCCCTGCTCGGGCGAGAGCGCCGGCGAGCTCAGGAAGCTGCGCCGCCTCCATTCCCACACACAGCACCCGCGGAGGGCTGCCATAGGGGAGCCGGCGCGCATCTGCGGCCGACGACTCCACTGCCCTCGCCCCTTGGTAGCAGCAGCGAGGAGGAGGGGCTCGGAGTGGCTCGAGGGAGGAGATGCGGTGGCCTGGAAACCACCAGGAGGGAGGAGGGAGGCGAAGGGAGGCCCTGCGCAGGCCATCCCGCAGAGGCCGAAGCTCTACCCCTTCGGCCATGGCTATGGCAGGAGGAGGGGGAGGCTTGGGGAGAGAGCAGGGAGAAGAAGAGATGCTCAGAAGATGACCAAGGGAGCGGGGATGAGAGACCAGAGCCACAGGGGCTCGGGGAAGAGGCAATAAGAGGGGACAAAGAGGGAAAGCTCGGGAGCTCTCTGGAGCTCTCGGTGCATGGTCGCCACGCATGCCTGAGAGGTCTTGGAGGCTAGCCGATGGCGGGGGACGGTTTGAACGGTCAAGGGGAGCCTGTGAAACACGCTGGGGCACACTTGCTCGGCTTGGTGTGGTCTGGAGGAAGGAGACAAGGTGCAGAGCGCCCATACTGCAGGCCAGAGTGGTGGTCACCAAGGCATCCCGTGTCTACATGGTCCCAATGGCCAGTCCAACATGTCTAGCACGTAAGACATACCTGCAGCAAGGGAACTCTGGAGTTTGGCAACTAGCAGAGTCGGTTTGAACTAGTTTTGACTGGTGTGAACATTTCAGCAGGAAACTAGGGGCTGATACCAATGGTTTTCATAGGCAGAGAGGGGAGGTGAAACCATGTCCTGGAGCATGTGGTATGGAAGGACTATACGTCTGCAAAAATTGAGCTCAAGAAAAGAAGTGTAGCTAGCACTTGCTGTACAAAGCTACTTTTCAGCCAAAAATGAACTTGAAGAGGTGCTGCTCATTTTCCCCACATGACCATGCCATATCTTGGTTCTAACTGAAGCCTTGGCATATAATAGATGCTCTGGAAAGAGTTGGGGGTGATAGCTTAAGCAGAAGAATGGAAAGAAGGGTAAAACAGTGCTGCCAAGGGTGAAAATGAGAGAAACTTACAAAGGGTCCTTCCCCAATAATTGACCAGTGGCCATGGGAAAGTTACTGGAGGTAAAATATGACTATGTGAGGCTGTGGTAGAAAGTTGAGCTCAAGGAATAAAGTGGAAGGGGCAAAAGAAGCCAAATTAGTGAGTGCACACAAGGTGTTTGATCTGTGGTTGGGCTACCAGATGAATTCCAATGGCTATGAAACTTAACAGGATCAAATAATAGATGAAAATAGGCTTGCACACCAAATTTGGGAGTTGTTGGAGAATTTTTCCAATGTAGACTTGAAAAACCCTAGAAATGGGCAGAAATGGGTTTCTGCTTAGAACCCTATTCAAATGAATTCCCACAAATCCAATATTTGGTGTAGGGGCATTACTTGAGCATTAAGGCATGCACAAAAAGTTTGAGGATAATTGGAGAAACTTTATAATGTAAAGTTTACCAAAGTCAGAAATAAAAAGAGAGGGTTTTGAGGGTCTTAGGACAAGTTCCTCTATTCCCCTTGGTGTACCACTTGGTGTGGATGCCTCATTGGAGTACTGGAACATGTCCACCAAATTTGAGCACAAGTGGAGACACTTCACAATGTAGAGTTTCTCAAATTTGATTCTGGACATATAGGGTTTTGGAGTGATTAGGGGAGTCAAATCAACTTGGATTGAAATGAAACTTGGCAAGATCATCAAGAATAGCATAGATGACATGCTAGAATTTTACTGGAATTTATTGAGAATATTTCTTATAGAAATATTCCAAAAGCTTGAAATAGGCATGAATGGTTTTGGAGGGGTTTGCCCAATATTTTCAACATGACCATGTGTTGAAACTCATAAATATGGAATAAATATATCCACTGAGTTTCCCTAAATTTTCTGAAATATTTTGAAGGCAACAAAAATAACTTTCCTTCATAGGAGACCATTTCTGGCCTCACAGAAGGGCTTTTAAATAAAATAATAAAATAACTTTTAAAATAATAATATGGTGGTTTTTGGAAGACACTTTGATAATGGGTTTTAAATAAAATAATTGATGCAAAAGAAATTCCCTAATTTGAGGGCTTGTAGTACAAACCTCATCTCACGGGTTTGAAAGTTTAACTCAAAGAAAATGCTTTTTGGTGAAAATAATATTTGGTAAAAATAGATATTTGTTCTAAACACTTGGCATGATCATTAGGTAGGAGATCATGGAATGAGGAGATGATTAAGTGAGAATGGCAAGAATTAATGGGGATCAATCACATGCAAAACAAACAGACAGACAATAGTCACTCCAAGCATCACAAGCATTCACAAAATTTTTAATTGGTCCTAAATTTTAAAATAAGTTAGTTAGTCAGGAAAGCCAAAAACTGGGGTGTGACACCTGCACGCGCGACCAGGGCCCAGGTCATGCGAGTAGGTCGCCTGGGTGGGCCCCACCTCCTTCGGTGCCCTCCTTTGGCCTATATTTATTATTCCGTGAGGAAACCCTCGCAGAATTTCTTCATTCGCGAATTTCACCATCGTTCCGCCGCCGCAGCGCTTCCAAGATCGGGAGCGTTAGGAGACCTCTTCCCGGCACCCTGTCGTTGGGAGGATTGACCTCCGGGAGGTTCTCCACCGCCATTTACGCTTCCCGGATGTTCTGTGAGTAGTTTCCCTTGGACCATGAGTCCATGACGAGTAACTATGTGATGTCTTCTCTCCAATCTTGTGCTTCAATGGTTAGTCCTTGTGAGTTTCCCTACATGATCAAGGCATCTATGTAATTCTCTTGCTTTTCCTATGCTCGGTTTGTTGGGATCCGATGGATTATGAGATTATGTTCATATGGTTATGAATTATATATTTGATTATCCTTTTATATTATGTTCCTTAGTGATTCTTCCATGTTCTCCGTTTCTTTTTATTGCTTTCGCCAAGTAGTAGATCGTAACTCCAAGAGGGAGCGTTATGCATGATTGTGGGTTCGGGCCCCTCGATGTCTAGCTTGAGTGACAGAAACATGAGACTAGGGGATGTGCCCGTTGCCACCAGGGAGAAAACAACGGTGCTTGTGACCAAGGTTCACTACAAGAAATATGTCAACTAACGACCTTATGGCAGTGACACTCTCATAAATGGTCATAAATCTGTGACCATGTGAGACCAATTGGTCGTAAGCTGTCCGAAGCTGTCCTAACCCCAAAAACTAATGACCAATTTCGTTGAAAAGGTTGCAACTTCCTTATTTGGAATGGTCGTAAAGCTGACAGCACCGGCCACTACATTATTTGTAGCTGGTAATGACCAATATGAATGGTCATTACTAATTAGTTCGAATGCAATATGAATGGTTACGCAACCACCTTAGCTTACCTGGCATTTTTATTTACTTCTCATGCCTTAGAGCACACACACTGACCGGTGGGACCCACACTGACCGGCGGCCTGCTTAATTCGCACCCACAGGCAAAAATATGTGCATGGGGGACTCAAACCTACAACCGCTGGGCTAGCACGCTTGTTCGCTACCACTGGGCTAGAGACATGCTGTTGGTTGTGTACAAGAAGTATTTGATATATTGTATAAAATCGTAGCTCTCTCGTATCATTGACAAGTGGGGCCAACGAGGACGGGGACGGCGACCGACAGGGGCTAGCCAACACTTAGCGAATTTCGGACAGGGGCGAGCTTTCGATAAATCAGATTTGGCGGCACAGCGACCGACGGGGACGGGGGCAGTGACCAGCGGTGGTGGTGGTGACACCACGGCCACCTCACCCATCCGCGCTGTTGGTGGTGCCGACCCCACGACCACCTCGTCCACGCCTCGGCCACGACGACCTCACCCAGACCTCGCCCGGCCAGTGGAGGTAGCGGTGGTGGTGCTACTCGCCTAGGCCACGACGAGCTCGCCCAGTGGAGGTAGCGGTGGTGGTGCCGCTCGCCTCGGCCATGACGACCCAGACATGGGGGACTTGCCGCCGCCGAGCATGGGGGACTCCCCGCCGCCGCCGGTATGCACCCATCTCCTCTTCCCCCCTCTCCTCTCCCCCTCTCCTCTCACTGCAGCAAGCAGACACATGCCGGCGCAAGCAGACCCACGCTACTGCAAACTTTGAAAAATCTCACTGATGTAGATTTGATGAATTTGGTGATGAAATTGTTAGGGTAATTGTTTTTAAACCACCTCTGTTTTTTTGAAGCGTCATGTTTTTGTTAGATTTTCTTTTCTCCCATGTGAAATCTTTATTTCCATTTGAACTGCTTTTTATTGAGCCCAATGTGAAATCAGTAAACCATATGAAGAGGACTAAAGTAGTGAGAAATTGGAAATAGTTGAATGTTGTGGTTAGGCAGTTCGCATATAAAGTTGGGTGCCTACCTTATTTTCTGGATTTTTAACTGCCATTACTGCCATCCATTCTCATTAATTAATGTTGATGCACTTATATAGATTTGCTAACTTTCAACCATTGCTTTCTTTGGCAGATGGATAGAAGCTGGATTAGAAAAAGAGTTAGAAGGTTTTCGAAAGAACATATGAAAGGACTTGATGAATTCATGCAATTTGTTCGGGCAAATTTTTCCAAGGATGCTGTCATTGTTTGCCCATGCTGTAATTGCGTGAACCGTCCGAGAAAAGCTCAAGGAGTAGTGGAAGATCATCTGCTTCTTAATGGGATGGCCAGCACATATGATAGATGGATATATCATGGAGAACCTGTAGCCAGACAACCTCAACATATTGAAGCTGATACACTGGCCCCTCATATGATGGGTGGTGGTGATGCTCGCATTGATTTTATGGAAAATATTTTGCGAGATAATGCTGGTTTGGATGAAGAGGATGGGCATGAAGATGATAGGATTCCTGACCTATTGAAGGATCTGTACGATGCCGAAGATCGTGCTGATGGGCAGAAGTCGATGTTTGCTGAGGTGTTGGAGGAGGCTAAGCGTGCAACTCATGAAGGGGGTAAATTTTCAAGATTTACGTTCATCATGAAGTTACTCCACATCAAGTCTTTCTAGCGGATTAGCAATGCTGCATTCAACGCAATGCTCCGCCTTTTAACCTCGCAATTCCCTGATAGCTGTGTTCCCAGGTCTTATGATGAAGCATTGAGCATAATCCGCAGGCTGGGGCTAGGTTATGTTCCGATATATGTGTGCCCAAATAACTGTGTCTTGTTTCGGACGGATTTTGTGAAGCATGACAACTGTCCAAAATGCAATGCCTCTAGGTGGAAAGATGCTGATGGGAAGAAGTTAATACCAGAGAAGGTACTGAGGAACTTTCCGGTGATACCAAGGCTGCAGCGGATGTTTATCTCAAAGAAATCATCGTTGGAGGTACAATGCCACAAGCTTCAGCGGCAACCTGTGGACAATGAGCTGAGCCATCCAGCTGACGAAGAGGCATGGAAAGAATTTCACAGTGAACATGGAGATTTTGCTGCAGATCCAAGGAATATAAAACTAGGCATTGCCATAGGTGGATTTACTCCGTTTGGGAACATGAACATGTCTTGTAGCATGTGGCCGGTTTTTTTGGTGCCATACAACCTGCCACCATGGGCATGCATCGATCAGTCCAACTTCATGATGTCACTGCTTATCCTGGGTCCAGAGTCTCCAGGAAAGGATTTTGATGTCTTTATGGAGCCCCTCGTAGAAGAACTGCTCCAGCTCTGGACTGGTGTACCTACATACGATGCCTGTAGTCCAGAAGAAAAGTTCAATCTACGTGTTGCAGTCATATGGTCCATCCATGATTTCCCCGCACTGCACACTCTGTCTGGGAGGATCATAGCGGGTTATCAGGCATGTGTCCATTGTGACAAAGACCCTTGCTCAAAGAGAATAAGGAGCAAGATCTGCTATATTGGGCACCGCCGCTTTCTTCCCCGAAACCATTGCTGGCGAAGAAGCAAAGATTTTAATGGTGAGAACGAAACCTGTGACAAGCCAGCTAAATTTACAAAGGAAGAGCTGGAGCAGCAACTTGAGAAGGTGAAGGATGTGAGACCAGGAAAGCTTGCAAAGAAAAAAAAGCGTGCGAAAGGTCAATGTTGGGACCGGAGGTCTTGTTTGTGGGACCTGCCATACTGCGTTGGCCTGAAATTAAGGCATAATCTCGATGTAATGCACATTGAGAAAAACATATGTGAGAATCTGCTCGGGACGTTTCTGAACATTGAAGGGAAGACAAAGGACACAGTTAGTTCTAGGCTTGATTTGGAGGACATGGGCATAAGAGAAGATTTGCATCTACAACATGATGATGCTGAAGATACATTTGAAATGCCATGAGCATGGTATACTATGAGTAAAGAACAAAAACTAGCATTCTATGAATTCATAAGAGCGGTGATATTTCCAGATGGTTATGCTTCTAACCTAGCAAAGTATGTTACTTCGGATGGATTCAAGCTTTCAGTACTAAAAACCCATGATTGTCACATCCTCGTCCAAAGGATTTTACTGGCTGGCCTCCGTGGAATCATGGACAATGATATATATGAAGCGGTTGCTGAGCTGGGAAATTTCTTTAGAGAGTTGTGCTCCAAAACTCTCAAGTTAACTGTTCTCGAAAGACTTGAAAAAGAAATCCCAATTATTCTTTGCAAGCATGAGAAGATTTTTCCCTCTAGCATTCTTCACCGTGATGGTCCATTTGGTGGTGCACTTACCAAAAGAGGCAATGCTTAGAGGCCATGTGCAATACGGTTGGATGTACCCAATCGAAAGAAGGCTGCTTACTTGTAAGCGTTATGTGCGAAACACTGCAAGACCTGAAGGTTCGATTCCTGAAGCATATGTCGTTGACGAGTGCTTGACTTTTTGCTCTAGATACTTTGGCGATGTGGAAACAAGATGGAACCGGCCGGGAAGAAATAGAGAGCGGTCTGATTCGCATAGTGGTGATGTCTCAGTTTTCAACCATGGTGTGAACTTTCTTGGAGCCTCGCGATACTTGGAGGCTGGTGATGAGTATGACAAGATGGTTTGGTATGAGCTCAACAATTGCGCCGAGGTTCTACCATATATCGAGTACATTATATCTTGTGCACTCGTTATTTATTTATTTTTGCTTGGGTTGGCACCAGCCTAATGTTTTAATTCACATGTTTTGTTGGCATTGCAGGAAATGCAAGGAAGAGTTAAATCAGGAAGAAAGCCAGATCAATGTTGATACAAGGGTTGCCAAGGGATTTGCTAAATAGTTTAAGAATCATGTTGGCAAGTTGCATGAGGAGAAGAAGGTCAATGATGATCTATTTTCGTTGGCATGCTTACCAGATAAGCGAGTGCAAGTGTATTCAACATGCATTGCTGACGGTGTCCGGTACCACATCGTTGATCGCGAGGAAAAAAGGAAGACACGGAATAGTGGAATCGTCACTCAGGGGTAACATGATCGTGAGAACATTGACTTCTATGGTCAGCTGAGAAGCATCATAGAGTTGCAGTACAACTCTAGTGGAGGCATCCATCGCTCGGTTGTCTTATTTCGCTGTGACTGGTTTGATCATGGTAGCAAGAAGAAGAGACGCTCTTTTGTCAAATATGATGGCCACGTCAAAAGCATCAACACTTCAAGCTGCTGGTATAAGAGTGATCCCTTTATTCTAACAGCACAAGCAACAATGGTGTTTTACCTGCCAGACACTCTTTTGCACGAAAAATGGTGAGTTGTGCAAAATTTTGAGCACATACACTTGTGGAGTGTGACTGAAACTGGAACTGAGGTGGAAAAGGGCCCCGGTGGTAGTGGCCTAACGTATCAGGATGATGACTCTACGGAAGTTCCGGTGCAAGCCGGTGATCAGTCTATGGAAGTTCCGGTGCAAAGAGGAGTGCGAAGGGACCGGGAACGTGTGCTCATTGATGGTGCAACAGTTGAAGGCATCAAGAAAAGTAGAAAGATGGTAGCGGATGGACATGAGAGCGAGGATGAGGAAAACTGGACTGATCATACTATGCTGCAATATTGTAGTGACGACGAGGAAAACAGGAGTGGGCATAGAGTTCCCGGTTTTGGTATTGACGACGATGAGTAGAGAATAGACATGAAGGTAAATGCAGTTTTTGTTGTTGTGATCCTGATGTAGTTTTTGTACTACAATTCTCTCCAGGTAGCAAAATGCATGAGACTGATGGTTGTAGTGATGGAGAGGCACATGGTGAAGATCATGATGGCTCGAGAGGCAAAATGATGTAGTTTTGGTGATCATGATGGCTGGAGAGGCAAAATGTTGTATTCAGAAATGGCTGGAGAGGGAAAATGATGTATTTTTGGTGTCATTTTCTTAGTATTGGTGAGAACTGTTGGTTGTGATGTGATCCTGATTCAAAGTGTTGTCTTGTAATGCAAAATATTGCAAAATGATGTTCCTGAAGTTTTTTGAACTTAATTGAGATGTTTTATTCAGAACTGAATTGACATGTTGTTTTCAGAGCTATTTTCAGAACTGCACTATTTTCAGAAGTACATCACACAGATGTTCCTGAAGTTTTCAGAGAGCTGTTGTTTTCGCCAAAAAATAATGCGCGAGCGGGGGATCGAACCCACAACCTGGCGCTCATTTCACTGGGTTTCTACCACTCGGCTAGGAACAGGCTGTTGGTTTTCTACTCTATGCCCACTCTTTTCAATAGATCAAACCAGTCGACCCACTCTTTTCCCCACTCGCTGATAAGTCGACCCACTCTTTCCCCGCTCACCTCTCCACTCGACCCGCTCCTCCTCTCCACTCGACCCACACCTCCTCTCTGCCGCCGGCTCCTTCCTCTCCTCTCCGCCGCCGGCTCCTTCCTCTCCCTCCGTCGACTCCTTCATATCTCTTCATCGACAACTCCTTCCTCTCTCCTGAGTTATGAATCCGATGACTCCTTCCTCTTCCCACAACTTAGTTTTCTGCTACTGTTTAGATTAGGGTTCTTGCCACCGCATAGATTGGATTAGATTAGGTTAGGGTTTGATTAGGATTGGTGATGTAGATAGATTAGGTTTGGTGATATAGATAGATTAGGATTGGATTAGATTAGATTAGGTATTTGATTGCTAGGAATTTTACACCTGCAGGTGATAACCCACAAGTATAGAGGAACGCAACAGTTTTCAAGGGTAGAGTATTCAACCCAAATTTGTTGATTCAACACAAGGGGAAGCAAAAGAATATTCTCGGGTATTAGCAGTTCAGTTGTCAATTCAACCACACCTGAAAGACTTAGTATCTGCAGCAAAGTTTCAGTAGCAAAGTAGCGTGATAGCAATGGTAGCAATGGTAACAGTAGCAGTAGTGACACCAGTAGTAGTTACAGCAGCAACAGTAACAGCAGTAGCAGTAAAGAAACGTAGCAAGGACCAGTAGGAAAACCTCGTAGGCATTGGATCGGTGATGGATAATTATGCCGGATAACATTCATCATGTATCAGTTATAACATGGGGAGATATGTAACTAGCTCCAGTTTGTCAATGTAATATAGGCATGGATTATGTATATAGTCATACGTGCTTATGGAAAAGAACTTGCATGACATCTATTGTCCATCCCTCCCGTGGCAGCGGGGTCCTAATGGAAACTAAGTGATATTAAGGTTCTCCTTTTAATAGAGAACCAGAACAAAGCATTAGCACTTAGTGAATACATGAACTCCTCATACTATGGTCATCTCCGGGAGTGGTTCCGGCTATTGTCACTCCGGGGTTGCCGGGTCATAACACATAGTAGGTGACTACAACTTGCAAGATAGGATCAAGAACACACATATATTGATGAAAACATAATAGGTTCAGATCTGAAATCATGGCACTCGGGCCCTAGTGATAAGCATTAAGCATAACAAAGTAGTAGCAACATCAATCTCAGAACATAGTGGATACTAGGGATCAATCCCCATCAAAACTAACTCGATTACATGATAGGTCTCATCCAACCCATCACGTCCAGCAAGCCTACGATGAGATCACTCACGAACGGTGAAGAGCATCATGGAATTGGCGATGAAGGATGGTTCATGACGACGAAGGCGTCGATTCCCCCTCTTCGGAACCCAGAACGGACTCCAGATCTTCCCTCTAGATAAAGAACAGGTGGTGGCAGCGGCTTCGTATCGTAAAATGCAATGAAATCTTCTCTTTGATATTTTTCTGGGCGAGAGAGAATATATAGAGATGGAATTGGAGGCGGCGGAGCCCCGAGGGGCTCACAAGCCTGCCAGGCACGACCAGGGGGGCGCGCCTCCTGGGCTTGTGGGCTCGTGGCTCTGTCCCTCCAGGTAATTCTTGCGCCAGTATTTTTTATATATTCCACAAAAAAATGCTCGTAAATTTCTAGGTCATTCCGAGAACTTTTATTTCTGCACAAAAACAACACCATGGCAATTCTGCTGAAAACAGCGTTAGTCTGGGTTAGTTCTATTCAAATCATGCAAATTAGAGTCCAAAACAAGGGCAAACGAGTTTGGAAAAGTAGATACGATGGAGATGTATCAGCAGGCTGCAGCCCTCTAAAGTTCCAGTAGTTAGAAATGTGTTTTCTTATTTCAATTTTCAGTTTATTTTGTGTTAGGATAGGTTGTGATCTCCGAACTCAGCAATCAAAGTATTATTAGTAGGCAGTATCAATGAAACTATAAATTACAGTCTTTTAGAGTATTTTAGAGTACTTAACAGTATTTGGTAACTGAGCAATTCCAGTATATATATATATATATATATATATATATATATATATATATATATATATATATATATATATATATATATATATATATATATATATATATGTCAACTGCAGTATATGAATAATGTACTGTTCTACATGTAAACAATACGTGCTTACAGTCTAATAATACTTTTAGAGTACTTAACAGTATTTTAGAGCAATAATACTTTAGAGTACTTAATAGTATTTGGTAACTAATAATACTTTTAGAGTACTTAACAGTATTTTATAGCAATCAAAGGATAGGATTGTATTTGAGTACTGGAATTGTTGCAACACTATGAGTCTACATGTAGCTTACAGTCTTTTAGAGTACTTAACAGTATTTGGTAACTGTATGTTCTTGCCAAACTCACTGTAAATTTTGCCTCTTGATGCATTGTAATCTCTACTCTAGGTGCATTCTGATTTTCCTTTCAATGCATAGAAAGTTCCAACATAACTGGGATTCTAAGTACATCTGAATATGAGTTACAGTAGCCAGAAGTCGATTTTCCTCACGTTTTTTACGCAAAGTTCAATGTTAGTGTGATGTATATGTGATTATAAGTTTTATATATAATAGGTTCTAATTCCTATTATCTTATTTTTCTTCTTATTTTTAGTATTAGCCAAAGCATGTTAATCCAGTGGGCGTTAGCATTACTAAAGAAGTAGTGATATGCCGGACACATTCATGTGAGATTTAGGAAATTTGATTGCTAGGAATCTAACCTGGACAATGGGTCTATCTACATCATGTTAATCCAATTTAGACCTATATCATATCATTTTAAATGTGAGGTATTTCAGGCTGGATTATGATATGCAGGACAAAATAGAGTGTTGTTGA
Organism: Hordeum vulgare subsp. vulgare; assembly: GCF_904849725.1. Taxonomy (NCBI): domain Eukaryota; kingdom Viridiplantae; phylum Streptophyta; class Magnoliopsida; order Poales; family Poaceae; genus Hordeum; species Hordeum vulgare. The sequence continues at coordinate 339,659,263 of NC_058522.1, read as the reverse complement.
TGTTTTTGCCATCAGAAATGTCCTTTTTTCTTACTACTATTCAAGGGTGATGTTGATGTTGATATGGATGTTCTTCTTGTAATGATTGCCCCTTTTCCAATATAGATTAGTAATTGGTCTCTTCTGCTGCTTTTCAGAGATGGGGGGAGGCCGACGCCGCCGGCTGCGCTCTCCCACGCCAAGTGAGATGGCTGACTAGGAAGGTTTCGAGTTCTTCACGATTATACTTGAGAAATCCTCCAGCAGGCAGGTGCTTCCTGACAATTTTGTGAAGATGCTGGACGGCCATCGGCCACAGAACATGAAGCTGCGGCATGCCGGCAACGGGCTTCGCAGTCTGTGGGACGTGGAGGTGGTGTTTGACACCGATGGAAGCATGTACCTAGATCGTGGCTGGAAGCAGTTCGTCCGTGCCTACGACCTGTGGCGCGGCTACTTCCTTGTCTTCAGGTATGACGGCAACGCCATGTTCACCATGAAGGTGTTCGACACGACTATGTGTCACAGGCGCTACCAGGACGACGATGATGCCAGTATGCTCTATCTCTTCTTCCTCTCCATTAGGCTATGTCTCACACCCATTGTTAAAAAACCTTTTTTGCATTTGGCAAGGCAATGGGAGGAGGAGCAACGAGCACTACGGTAGGTGCTAGAGCAAAAGCAGCAACAACTCTGGCTATAGCAAAAGCAGCAGCGACTCTGGCTACAGCAACAGCAGCAGCGAGGATGAGGAGGAACGGAGTGGGGAAGAAGAGGAGCAGAGCAGGGATGATGAGGTCGTGGCTGACGACGGCCTCGCGATGGTGGTGGTGCCTAACGATGACCTCGCGATGGTGGTGGTGCCTCACGATGAGCTCACGATGGTGGTGGTGCCTGACGATGGCCTCGCGATGGTGATCCCACAGCTGGGCGACAGGACCATGCCAATTGTGATAGAGGAGTACATCCCACAGCCTGGCCTGGGGCTTCGCCGCTCTAAGCGCATTCGGATGATGAAGGAGAAGGGGAAGAAGTAGGAGTGAAGATCTTAAGAACCTCATGGAGCTTTAATGTTTTTAGTGTAAACCTTTTAAGTACGATGGTGTTGAACTCTACTGCACTTTTAAGTATGATGGTGGTGTGCCTGATGAAATTTTGTGCATGCTCATGGATCCTCATGGATGAAAGATAAAATTATTTGTTTTTGTGCTTGCTCATGGATGCTCCTTGGTTGAATAGTTTTTGTGCTTATGGATGTTTTTGTGCTCATGGATGTTTTTGTGCTCATGCATGTTTTTGTGCTCATGCCTGCCATTTCGACCACATTCTGAAGTGGGCATAGTTTGTAGAAATAATAACAATATTTATGGCCACATTCATCATAGAAACATCAAAAGTTTCCCAAGATTCAACAACTACCTAGAAACGGTCATACCCGTTGTTTTGATTGCATTTTCAAAATGGGCATTAAAAATTAAAAAAATCAAAAAATTGGAAAACCTTCGCATTGTATCATCACATGTGATAAAGTTACGAGGAAAAATAATAACCTTGTAATACGACAATTATTTTTAAAAAGTGTTCACAGAAATGAGCTGTCATGTGTGAAGATTCATGGCTTTCAAGCAAAATGATCAATCTCATGGCCACATTCATGGCATAGTTTGTTGAAATGATCTCATATTTTACAGAAGGGTGCATGTTGGAATGACATACAATGTTGATTAAGGAAGTTTGCATCTTCATTGTATGAAAAATACATTTTTCATTTTTCAAGTGCCCAAAATGAGTTTTTTGTGAAGGACCTACCATATATTTGTTTCAAAATTGGACCAGATCATTTTTCTAACATACTAGGCCATATTTAATGTAAAATTGAAAAAATGGTTGGGTGTCAAAAGCTTTTAACCATCTCTCGTGAAAAAGACAAATCTACGTCGAATCAGCTCAAAGCGGGTCAAATTTGAACTGCGGCTGCCTTATAGTTTGCTCTTTATTTTTTCCAAAAATCATTTCTAGGTACAAAAGTATCTATTTCATCATAGAAACACCAAAAGTATCCCAAGATTCAACAACTACCTAGGAAGGTCATACCCGTCGTTTTGACTGCATTTTAAAAATGGGCATGAAAAATTCAAAAAAATCAAAAAATTGGAAAACTTTCGCATTGTGTCATTAGATGTGATAAAGTTACGAGGAAAAATAATAACCTTGTAATACACCAATTATTTTTAAAAAGTGTTCACAGAAATGAGCTGTCATGTGTGAAGATTCATGGCTTTCAAGCAAAATGATCAATCTCATGGCCACATTCATGGCATAGTTTGTTGAAATGATCTCATATTTTAAATAAGGGTGCATGTTGGAATGACAAACAATGTTGATTAAGGAAGTTTCCATCTTCCTTGCATGAAAAATTCATTTTTCATTTTTCAAGTGCCCAAAATTGAGTTTTTTTGTGAAGGACCTACCATATATTTGTTTCAAAATTGGACCAGATCATTTTTCTAACATACTAGGCAATATTTAATGTACAATTGACAAAATGGTTGGGTGTCAAAAGCTTTTAACTATCTCTCATGAAAAAGATAAATCTACGTCGAATCAGTTGGAAGCGGGTCAAATTTGAACTATGGCTGCCTTATAGTTTGCTCTTTATTTTTTCCAAAAATCATTTCTAGGTACAAAAGTATCTATTTCATCACAGAAACACCAAAAGTTTCCCAAGATTGAACAACTACCTAGGAACGGTCATACCCGTCGTTTTGACCACATTTTCAAATTGGCTTGAAAAATTAAAAAAATCAAAAAATTGGAAAACCTTCGCATTGTGTCATCACATGTGATAAAGTTACGAGGAAAAATAATAACCTTGTAATACGACAATTATTTTTAAAAAGTGTTCACAAAAATGAGCTCTCATGTGTGAAGATTCATGGCTTTCAAGCGAATTGATCAATCTCATGGCCACATTCATGGCATAGTTTGTTGAAATGATCTCATATTTTGCTGAAGGGTGCATGTTGGAATGACAAACAATGTTGATTAAGTAGTTTCCATCTTCCTTGTATGAAAAAATCATTTTTGATTTTTCAAGTGCCCAAAATGAGTTTTTTTATGAAGGACCTACTATATATTTGTTTCAAAATTGGACCAGATAATTTTTTCTAACATACTAGGCCATATTTAATCTACAATTGACAAAATGGTTGGATGTCAAAAGCTTTTAACCATCTCTCGCAAAAAAGACAAAACTACGTCGAATCAGTTGGAAGCGGGTCAAATTAGAACTGTGACTGCCTTATAGTTTGCTCTTTATTTTTTCCAAAATGGGCATGAAAAATTCAAAAATAAATAAAATAAATTGGAAAACCTTCGCATTGTGTCATCACATGTGACCTACCAACTAGCAACAGTATATAAATGTTGGGGAACGTCGCATGGGAAACAAAAAATTTCCTACGCGCACGAAGACCTATCATGGTGATGTCCATCTACGAGAGGGGATGAGTGATCTACGTACCCTTGTAGATCGTACAGCAGAAGCGTTAGTGAACGCGGTTGATGTAGTGGAACGTCCTCACGTCCCTCGATCCGCCCCGCGAACAATCCCGCGATCAGTCCCACGATCTAGTACCGAACGGACGGCACCTCCGCGTTCAGCACACGTACAGCTCGACGATGATCTCGGCCTTCTTGATCCAGCAAGAGAGACGGAGAGGTAGAAGAGTTCTCCGGCAGCGTGACGGCGCTCCGGAGGTTGGTGATGATCTTGTCTCAGCAGGGCTCCGCCCGAGCTCCGCAGAAACACGATCTAGAGGAAAAACTATGGAGGTATGTGGTCGGGCAGCCGTGAGAAAGTCGTCTCAAATCAGCCCTAAAACCTCCGTATATATAGGTGGGAGGGAGGGGAGGAGGCAGCCTCAAAACCTAAAGGTTTGGCCGAAATTGGAGGTGGAGGAGTCCTACTCCAATCCTACTTGGAGTAGGATTCCACCTTCCCACTTGGAAACTCTTTCCACCTTGTGTTTTTTCCTTCTCAAACCTTATGGGCCTTAGTGGGAACTTATTCCAGCCCACTAGGGGCTGGTTTATCTCTTCCCATAGCCCATGAGACCCCTTGGGGCGTGACACCCCTCCCGATGGTCCCCGGCACCCCTCCCGGCACTCCCGGTACACTACCGATGAGCCCGAAACTTTTCCGGTAATGCACGAAAACCTTCCGGTAACCAAATGAGGTCATCCTATATATCAATCTTCGTTTCCGGACCATTCCGGAAACCCTCGTGACGTCTGTGATCTCATCCGGGACTCTGAACAACATTCGGTAACCAACCATATAACTCAAATACACATAAAACAACGTCGAACCTTAAGTGTGCAGACCCTGCGGGTTCGAGAACTATGTAGACATGACCCGGGAGACTCCTCGGTCAATATCCAATAGCGGGACCTGGATGCCCATATTGGATCCTACATATTCTACGAAGATCTTATCGTTTGAACCTCAGTGCCAAGGATTCATATAATCCCGTATGTCATTCCCTTTGTCCTTCGGTATGTTACTTGCCCGAGATTCGATCGTCAGTATCCGCATACCTATTTCAATCTCGTTTACCGGCAAGTCTCTTTACTCGTTCCGTAATACAAGATCCCGCAACTTACACTAAGTTACATTGCTTGCAAGGCTTGTGTGTGATGTTGTATTACCGAGTGGGCCCCGAGATACCTCTCCGTCATACGGAGTGACAAATCCCAGTCTTGATCCATACTAACTCAACTAACACCTTCGGAGATACCTGTAGAGCATCTTTATAGTCACCCAGTTACGTTGCGACGTTTGATACACACAAAGCATTCCTCCGGTGTCAGTGAGTTATATGATCTCATGGTCATAGGAATAAATACTTGACACGCAGAAAACAGTAGCAACAAAATGACACGATCAACATGCTATGTCTATTAGTTTGGGTCTAGTCCATCACATGATTCTCCTAATGATGTGATCCCGTTATCAAGTGACAACACTTGCCTATGGCCAGGAAACCTTGACCATCTTTGATCAACGAGCTAGTCAACTAGAGGCTTACTAGGGACAGTGTTTTGTCTATGTATCCACACAAGTATTGTGTTTCCAATCAATACAATTATAGCATGGATAATAAACGATTATCATGAACTAAGAAATATAATAATAACTAAATTTATTATTGCCTCTAGGGCATATTTCCAACAGTCTCCCACTTGCACTAGAGTCAATAATCTAGTTCACATCACCATGTGATTCCAACGAATCCAACACCCATATAGTTATGGGGTCTGATCACGTCTTGCTCGTGAGAGAGGTTTTAGTCAACGGTTCTGAAACTTTCAGATCCGTGCGTTCTTTACAAATCTTTATGTCATCTTATAGATGCTGCTACTACATGCTATTCGGAAATGCTCCAAATATCTACTCTACTATACGAATCCGTTTCACTACTCATAGTTATCCGGATTAGTGTCAAAGCTTGCATTGACGTAACCCTTTACGACAAACTCTTTAACCACCTCCATAATCAAGAAAAATTCCTTAGTCCATTAGTTACTAAGGATAAATTTCGACCGCTGCTAGTGATTCAATCATGGATCACTCTCTGTACCTCTCAACATACTTTGAGTCAAGGCACACTTCAGGTGCGGTACACAGCATGGCATACTTTAGATTCTACGGCTAAGGCATAGAAGACGACCTTCGTCTATTCTCTTTATTTTGCCGTGGTCGGTTTTTGAGTCTTACTCAAATTCACACCTCACAACGCAACCAAGAACTCCTTCTTTGCTGGTCTATTTTGAACTCTTTCAAAAACTTGTCAAGGCATGCATCTTGTTGAAACTTCTATTAAGCGCTTTCGATCTATCTCCATAGATCTTTGATGCTCAACGTTCAAGTAGCGTAATCCAGGTACTCCTTTGAAAACTTCTTTCAAACAACCTTGTATGCTTTACAGAAATTCTACATTACTTCTGATCCACAATATGTCAACCACATATACCTATCAGAAATTCTACAGTGCTCCCACTCACTTCTTTGGAAATACAAGTTTCTCATAAACCTTGTACACACCCAAAATCTTTGATCATCTCATCAAAGTGCTTATTCCAACTCCGAGATGCTTGCACCAGTCCATTGAAGGATCACTGGAGCTTGCATACTTGCTAGCATCTTTAGGATCGACAAAAACTTCTGGTTGTATCACATACAATGTTTGCTCAAGGAAACCGTCGAGGAAACAATGTTTTGACATCCTACATGCAATATTTCATAAATAATGCATCAACAACTAACATAATTCTAACAGACCTTTAGCATCGCTACGAGTGAGAAAGTCTCATCATAGTCAACTGTTTGATCTTGTCGAAAACATCTTTGTGACAAGTCGAGCTTTTCTTAATAGTGACTTATCACCATCATCGTCTGTTTTCCTTTAAAGATCCATCTTTACTCAATAGTCCTATGACCATCAAGTAATTCTTCCAAAGTCTACACTTTGTTTTCATACATGGATCCTCTCTCGGATTTCATGGCTTCCAGCCATTTGTCGGAATCTGGGCCCACCATCGCTTTCTCCATAACTCGTAGGTTCATTGTTGCTCAACAACATGACCTCCAAGACAGGGTTACCGTACTACTCTCCAGCAGTACGCGACCTTGTCGACCTACGAGGTTTGTAGTAACTTGATTCGAAGCTCAATGATCACCATCATCATCTTCCACTTCAATTGGTGTAGGCGCCACAGGAACAACTTCCTGCGCCCTGCTACACACTGGTTGAAGTGATGGTTCAATAACCTCATCAAGTTCTACTACCCTCCCACTCAATTCTTTCGAGAGAAACCTTTCCTCGAGAAAGGATCCGTTTCTAGAAACAAACACTTTGCTTTCGGATCTGAGATAGGAGATGTACCCAACTGTTTTGGATACCCTATGAAGAAGCATTTATCCGCTTTGGGTTCGAGCTTATCAGACTGAAACTTTTTCACATAAGTGTCGAAACCCCAAACTTTCAGGAAACGACAGTTTAGATTTCTCTAAACCTCAGTCTATACTGTGTCATCTCAACGGAAATACGCGGTGCCCTATTTAAAGTGAGTGCGGTTGTCTCTAATGCAAAACCCATAAACGATAGTGGTAATTCGATAAGAGACATCATAGTATGCACCATACCAAATAGTGCGTGGCTATGACGTTCAGACACATCATCACACTATGATGTTCCAGGTGGCATGAACTGCGAAACAATTTCCACATTGTCTTAACTGCGTACCAAAAACCCGTAACTCAGATTTTCATTTCCATGATCATATCGTAGACAGTTTATCCTCTTGTTACGATGAACTTCACTCTGGAACGGAATTGAACTTTTCAACATTTCAGACTTGTGATTCATTAAGTAAATACTCCTGTATCTACTCAAATCGTCAGTGAAGTAAGAACATAATGATATCCACTGCGTGCCTCAGCACCCATTGGACTGCATACATCAAAATGTATCACTTCCAACAAGTTACTATCTTATTTCATCTCAATGAAAACAAGGCCTTGCTCATGTGGTATGATTTGCATGTCACTAGTGATTCGAAATCAGGTGAGTACAAAGATCCATCAGCATGGAGCCTCTTCATGCAATTTATACTAACATGACTCAAGCGGCAGTGCCACAAGTAAGTGGTACTATCATCATTAACTCGTATCTTTTGGCACCAATATCATGAACATGTGTAACACTACGATCGAGATTCAATAAACCATTGAAGGTGAATATTCAAGAAAATAGAGTAACCATTATTCTCCTTAAATGAATAATCGTATTGCAATAAACACGATACAATCATGTTCATGCTTAACGCAAGCACCAAATAACAATTATTTAGGTTTAACACCAATCCCGATGGTAGAGGGAGCGTGCGACGTTTGATCATATCAACCTTGGAAACACTTCCAACACGTATCGTCACCTCGCCTTTAGCTAGTCTCCGTTTATGCCGTAGCTTTCATTTCGTGTTACTAATCACTTAGCAACCGAACCGGTATCCAATACCCTCATGCTACTAGGAGTACTAGTAAAGTACACATCAACATCATGTATATCAAATACACTTCTTTCGACTTTTGCCAGCCTTCTTATCTACCAAGTATCTAGAGTTGCTCCGCCTCAGTGACTGTTCCCCTCATTACAGAAGCACTTAGTCTCGGGTTTGGGTTTAATCTTGGGTCTCTTCATTAGTGCAGCAACTGTTTTGCCGTTTCACGAAGTATCCCTTCTAGCCCTTGCCTTTCTTGAAACTTAGTGGTTTTACAAACCATCAACTATTGACGCTCCTTCTTGATTTCTACTTTCGCAGTGTCAAACATCACGAATCGCTCAAGGATCATTGTATCTATCCTTGATATGTTATAGTTCATCACGAAGCTCTCACAGCTTGGTGGCAGTGACTTTTGGAGAACCATCACTATGTCATCTGGAAGATTAACTCCCACTTGATTCAAGTGTTTGTCGTACTCAGACAATCTGAGCACACGCTCAACGATTGAGCTTTTCTCATTTACTTTGTGGACAAAGAATCTTGTTGGAGGTCTCGTACCTCTTAACAAGGGCACAAGCATGAAATCACAATTTCATCTCTTTAGAACATCACAATGACATACAATGTTGATTAAGGAAGTTTGCATCTTCATTGTATGAAAAATACATTTTTCATTTTTCAAGTGCCCAAAATGAGTTTTTTGTGAAGGACCTACCATATATTTGTTTCAAAATTGGACCAGATCATTTTTCTAACATACTAGGCCATATTTAATGTAAAATTGAAAAAATGGTTGGGTGTCAAAAGCTTTTAACCATCTCTCGTGAAAAAGACAAATCTACGTCGAATCAGCTCAAAGCGGGTCAAATTTGAACTGCGGCTGCCTTATAGTTTGCTCTTTATTTTTTCCAAAAATCATTTCTAGGTACAAAAGTATCTATTTCATCATAGAAACACCAAAAGTATCCCAAGATTCAACAACTACCTAGGAAGGTCATACCCGTCGTTTTGACTGCATTTTAAAAATGGGCATGAAAAATTCAAAAAAATCAAAAAATTGGAAAACTTTCGCATTGTGTCATTAGATGTGATAAAGTTACGAGGAAAAATAATAACCTTGTAATACACCAATTATTTTTAAAAAGTGTTCACAGAAATGAGCTGTCATGTGTGAAGATTCATGGCTTTCAAGCAAAATGATCAATCTCATGGCCACATTCATGGCATAGTTTGTTGAAATGATCTCATATTTTAAATAAGGGTGCATGTTGGAATGACAAACAATGTTGATTAAGGAAGTTTCCATCTTCCTTGCATGAAAAATTCATTTTTCATTTTTCAAGTGCCCAAAATTGAGTTTTTTTGTGAAGGACCTACCATATATTTGTTTCAAAATTGGACCAGATCATTTTTCTAACATACTAGGCAATATTTAATGTACAATTGACAAAATGGTTGGGTGTCAAAAGCTTTTAACTATCTCTCATGAAAAAGATAAATCTACGTCGAATCAGTTGGAAGCGGGTCAAATTTGAACTACGGCTGCCTTATAGTTTGCTCTTTATTTTTTCCAAAAATCATTTCTAGGTACAAAAGTATCTATTTCATCACAGAAACACCAAAAGTTTCCCAAGATTGAACAACTACCTAGGAACGGTCATACCCGTCGTTTTGACCACATTTTCAAATTGGCTTGAAAAATTAAAAAAATCAAAAAATTGGAAAACCTTCGCATTGTGTCATCACATGTGATAAAGTTACGAGGAAAAATAATAACCTTGTAATACGACAATTATTTTTAAAAAGTGTTCACAAAAATGAGCTCTCATGTGTGAAGATTCATGGCTTTCAAGCGAATTGATCAATCTCATGGCCACATTCATGGCATAGTTTGTTGAAATGATCTCATATTTTGCAGAAGGGTGCATGTTGGAATGACAAACAATGTTGATTAAGTAGTTTCCATCTTCCTTGTATGAAAAAATCATTTTTGATTTTTCAAGTGCCCAAAATGAGTTTTTTTATGAAGGACCTACTATATATTTGTTTCAAAATTGGACCAGATAATTTTTTCTAACATACTAGGCCATATTTAATCTACAATTGACAAAATGGTTGGATGTCAAAAGCTTTTAACCATCTCTCGCAAAAAAGACAAAACTACGTCGAATCAGTTGGAAGCGGGTCAAATTAGAACTGTGACTGCCTTATAGTTTGCTCTTTATTTTTTCCAAAATGGGCATGAAAAATTCAAAAATAAATAAAATAAATTGGAAAACCTTCGCATTGTGTCATCACATGTGACCTACCAACTAGCAACAGTATATAAATGTTGGGGAACGTCGCATGGGAAACAAAAAATTTCCTACGCGCACGAAGACCTATCATGGTGATGTCCATCTACGAGAGGGGATGAGTGATCTACGTACCCTTGTAGATCGTACAGCAGAAGCGTTAGTGAACGCGGTTGATGTAGTGGAACGTCCTCACGTCCCTCGATCCGCCCCGCGAACAATCCCGCGATCAGTCCCACGATCTACTACCGAACGGACGGCACCTCCGCGTTCAGCACACGTACAGCTCGACGATGATCTCGGCCTTCTTGATCCAGCAAGAGAGACGGAGAGGTAGAAGAGTTCTCCGGCAGCGTGACGGCGCTCCGGAGGTTGGTGATGATCTTGTCTCAGCAGGGCTCCGCCCGAGCTCCGCAGAAACACGATCTAGAGGAAAAACTATGGAGGTATGTGGTCGGGCAGCCGTGAGAAAGTCGTCTCAAATCAGCCCTAAAACCTCCGTATATATAGGTGGGAGGGAGGGGAGGAGGCAGCCTCAAAACCTAAAGGTTTGGCCGAAATTGGAGGTGGAGGAGTCCTACTCCAATCCTACTTGGAGTAGGATTCCACCTTCCCACTTGGAAACTCTTTCCACCTTGTGTTTTTTCCTTCTCAAACCTTATGGGCCTTAGTGGGAACTTATTCCAGCCCACTAGGGGCTGGTTTATCTCTTCCCATAGCCCATGAGACCCCTTGGGGCGTGACACCCCTCCCGATGGTCCCCGGCACCCCTCCCGGCACTCCCGGTACACTACCGATGAGCCCGAAACTTTTCCGGTAATGCACGAAAACCTTCCGGTAACCAAATGAGGTCATCCTATATATCAATCTTCGTTTCCGGACCATTCCGGAAACCCTCGTGACGTCTGTGATCTCATCCGGGACTCCGAACAACATTCGGTAACCAACCATATAACTCAAATACACATAAAACAACGTCGAACCTTAAGTGTGCAGACCCTGCGGGTTCGAGAACTATGTAGACATGACCCGGGAGACTCCTCGGTCAATATCCAATAGCGGGACCTGGATGCCCATATTGGATCCTACATATTCTACGAAGATCTTATCGTTTGAACCTCAGTGCCAAGGATTCATATAATCCCGTATGTCATTCCCTTTGTCCTTCGGTATGTTACTTGCCCGAGATTCGATCGTCAGTATCCGCATACCTATTTCAATCTCGTTTACCGGCAAGTCTCTTTACTCGTTCCGTAATACAAGATCCCGCAACTTACACTAAGTTACATTGCTTGCAAGGCTTGTGTGTGATGTTGTATTACCGAGTGGGCCCCGAGATACCTCTCCGTCATACGGAGTGACAAATCCCAGTCTTGATCCATACTAACTCAACTAACACCTTCGGAGATACCTGTAGAGCATCTTTATAGTCACCCAGTTACGTTGCGACGTTTGATACACACAAAGCATTCCTCCGGTGTCAGTGAGTTATATGATCTCATGGTCATAGGAATAAATACTTGACACGCAGAAAACAGTAGCAACAAAATGACACGATCAACATGCTATGTCTATTAGTTTGGGTCTAGTCCATCACATGATTCTCCTAATGATGTGATCCCGTTATCAAGTGACAACACTTGCCTATGGCCAGGAAACCTTGACCATCTTTGATCAACGAGCTAGTCAACTAGAGGCTTACTAGGGACAGTGTTTTGTCTATGTATCCACACAAGTATTGTGTTTCCAATCAATACAATTATAGCATGGATAATAAACGATTATCATGAACTAAGAAATATAATAATAACTAAATTTATTATTGCCTCTAGGGCATATTTCCAACAATAAATTGGAGTAACAATGTCTTCTTGAACTATTCGGTATGATTTTAACCATTATTTCTACAATGTTTATAAAAAAGAGAAAGAAAAAGTTTGCCTCCAAACCCCAAAAAACCTAAAAACAAAAATTTCCCTCCCACCCCACCAAAATTTCCCTCCACTCCCTCTCCCACTCCCACACGGGACCCACCACTCCCTCTCCCACTACCACGCGGGATCCCACTCCTTCTCCCACTCCCCTCTCCATTCCACTCCCCACTTCACCGCTCCTAACCCTACCTCCATGCCGCCCCATTGACGATGACTCCCCACCCCACCGCCCCCAGCCCCTCCCCTGCTCCACGCCGCCCCACAGCCCCTCCCCTGCTCCGTGCCGCCCCGCCGCCCCTCTCCCCACTCCCCGATGATGAATCCCTCCTCTACGACAGCTCCATCTTCGCGAGCGACGGCTGCGACTACTCCATCATCTGTAACACGACGACATGTACTCCCCTTGATGTTCTAGGGTTAGGGTTAGGACTGGCCGATCTCCCCTTGATCTCCATGGTAGATCCCCCTCTGGTTAGGATCTTCTCGTGGATCGATGGATCTCATGGGTTAGCATCTTCTAGGGTTAGGATCTCCTGATGGTTAGGGTTAGGATCTCCTGGTGGTTAGGGTTCTTCCTCATGGGGATTTATCGATGGGTATGGGGATGGATTCATGGGGTTCATGTTGCTCATGGGGATATGGATGGTGTTTGGGTGCTTGAAGTTTTGCGTGGCAGCTCACCTATGGCCTTGCTTGTCCTGCTGCGGGTTATTGAGCAGCATTAGGAGGAGGACCTCAAGCACGGCTACCACGATGCACCACCACAGAAGCAGGTACCAAGTCCATCTCCATCTACCTCTCCCTCTGCTGTGAATCGTGTTATGTGTTCTTGATTATGGTCACCACTAAATCTCAAGCTTTGTTGTTGTTGTTGTTGTTGTTCCCATGCTATCTAGGGTTTGTAGGTTCCCATTCTTGTTTGGTTTCTATCTATGGTTAGGGTTTCATGGGGTTCACAAAGCCAATTACTTGCAATTGTTGTGGGTCCTAGCAGAATTCAATTAGGATGATTGTATCATGCATTCTTTAGTTATTCAACATGATATGTGTCTACATCGGTTGATATACCAAATCAAATCGGGTTTGGCTGCCCTCTTGAAGCAGTACTACGAGCACTTTGATTGCTTGTTTGTGTATTTTATATGAGGCACTAGGGGCTGGATCAATGGGATGGTTCGGTATATTCATGGAGTTAGGGTTCTGGTTCATGGGGTACACGTTGCTCTCTGGTTCATGGGGTAGGATCTCCTAGTTTTCTTGTTCATGTTCATGGGATTGATTCTAGAGTTAGGACCTCCTGGTGGTTCGTTCTATCCCCCTCTGGTAATCTGTTTCATGGGGTTAGGGTTCATGTTCATGTTGCTTGACTACTATGGCTTGCTTGCTTGCTAGCATACATGGTTAATTAGAGTTTCCATCAGCAATACTTGCTTGTATCAGTAGCACTTGGAGAAGAAGCTACTAGGGTTTGTATCAACAGTACTTGCTTGCTTGCTCCTCTTCAATTTTATTCCTTGCTTGCTTGTTTCTATCAGTAGCACTATGCTTGTTTCTATCAGTAGAACTTCTTTTGCTTGCTTGCTTGTATTAGTAGCACTTATGCACTTTGCTTGCTTGCTTGCACACTGCTTGCTTCTTTATTCACCAAATGTTGGGCAACCAGTTGCTATGAATGCATATGTTTGCCTCCATTAGGGAATACAGTTGAGTAATTAGTTTGCTTATAGATGATTGCAGGTACATGGATAAAATTGCAAGTTAAAACGTAAAAGTAATTGTTGTAAATAGTTAATGCATTGCTTCACATATATAGTTTTCTTCAACTATCAGTTTAGTACATTACTACCTCCTGTTTCACATGTATTAATACTGATGCATTGCTACACTTGTATGTGCATGCTGGTCCAAGTGCTTCAATTTAGTTCAACTGTCAGTTTAGTACTGATGCATTAACTTTATGTGCATTGCTACACGTGTATGTGCATGCTGGTCCAAGTGTTTTACATGTATTAGTACTGATGCATTAACTACATCACTATATTGCTGGTCCAAGTGTTTCACATGTATTACATGTATGTGCATGCTCGTCTAAATGCTTTCCTTTATTGATATAAGTGCATCATTTTACTTTATCTGTGTTGTATCTGATTGTTGTTTATTCTATTTTGCAAGAACCACCTCAAGATCATCCATGGCAAGGATGACAAGGTCAAACACGAGGCCAACCATTGGTATGCAACTTGCTCCTTGTGGTTATACTGTCAAATTTATAAAATACGTGTCTTAATATGCTAAGTAAAATATCTTGGAGGCTCGTGATGTAAAATATTGTCAGATTTTATTATGTAAATGTATTGCTGGAATCTGAATAAGTTGGCTTAGCTGTGCATGTGTGCTGTTACTCTTCCTTAGCTAAATAAGTAGGATTAAATGATAATAAAATATCATAAGATATGTTTGGTTGTTTGTCCATGCATTCCAACCATTAACCTAATAATTATGTTTCCTTTGCCTTGCAAAGAGGAGCCTCCTCTCATCGAGTATGAGAAGGTTAGGGCTAGAAATATGATGAGGAACAATCGGATGTTCCAGTCCCTTGGCATTGGTGCAATAGCGTCAATGATTAGGAAAACAAATGATGCACAAGAAGGTAGAACTAATGAGGTTCAAGAAGGTAGTGCAGTTATCAATGATGACCCACAATACAATCCTAAGGAGGATGAACTTGTAGTGCACAAGACTGTTAAGGTGCAAACTCTGCCTTGCTTGGAGGGTTCGGGTTCTTGTATTTCTCTCTGTTTCCTTGTGGACACATATTTATCTTGTGGTCTAATGTTTTTTTCTGTGCTATTTATACGAGGCACTGAAGGAGTCTAGAACGAAGAGGCCTGGTGTTAAGAAGACAGCCAGCAAGAAGAGGAAGAGCTCACAAGCATCTCCTGCAATGCCTCCAGGAAGGGTGATGGCCCCATCTCCAGGACAAACAAAGAGGATCCTGGAACCTGATGAACCTGCCCTTGATAGATTCACAAGGCAGAATGCAACTATGGCGGCTGCGACGGACCATCAGGAAAGTCCGATGGGCATGGACTTTGAGAGCTCGGTGGAAATGCAGGATGAGTTTCCGCTCATGGATGAAGGAACCACTATATGCATGGATGAAAGTGACACTGTCTGCCTACGCCACAGGGGTGGTGCACCTTCTATTGACATGAATGATGTCGTCAGTGAAGAAGAACAGCACCTTGTGCTTCAACCAGGCAAGTTCACCTTTGCAATGCTCTCTTTTACTAGTGCATTTTGCAAATGGAAGTCATCATGTATGCTTACCTGTTTAGCAGAACCATTCCTGCATTTGTCGATTTCTCTTCTTCTTTAGGAGTTCAATTTCATTTTCAGATGCAATGACTAACAAGCATAGACTGAGAAAGGGCAAAGGGCTAGAGAGAATGACCAAGTCGCTTGGCACAAAGGTGCCTATCCAAATTCCTGAATCGATGAAGCGTCCAGAGAAGCCTCTACAGGCAGCAAAGTTTGCTTCTGAGTGTGGACTCATTGCAAGAAGCCATCTGCCGGTTCTTCCTCACTTCAAGGAATACAAAAATAATGCTACTCTATTGGAGTACTACATTGGGAAAGTTGTTGTAAGCTACTTGTTTTCTAGTTAATGTGCTACTCTATTTTCTGTTTTGTAGTTAATGATCACTAATGGTGTTCGTACCTTGTTTGTTGTCTCAGTAGGCAAATTTTGAGATGAACACAGACTCGGAGACAATCAAGTATGCGTGCAAAGATATTCTGCAGAAAAATTCGAAGAACAAGCGCCATAAGATCAAGAAGAAGTATTTTGATACCGTAGCACCAAACAAAGTCAGCACCAAGTCTCCGGTGCCAGATCTGACGGATGGTGCATGGCAAGCTCTGCTGCATATGTGGTCTACCCCAAGACACAAGGTTTATATATGCTTTTTTGTTGATTTATGTTTAGCACATAAGGACGGGAATGGGCCATGGTCCCCTTCTTCCTCTTCCATGTTTCTGATCAGAGTAGCAACAATATACTAGTGCAGGATAACTCACTCTTATATGCACTACTAGAAAAAGGTCTATAGCTAATATGGATGATACGTCCATTTTGCATCATGTTTTCACGTTGATATTTATCGCTTCTTTGGCTGTTATTTCACTTCATGGTACTATTCTTATGCCTTTTCTCTCTTATTTTGCAAGGTTTACATGAAGAGGGAGAATACCGGCAACTGGAATTCAGGCATGAAAGTGGAGCAAAGTTGAGATACCTATTCTGCGCAACTCCAAACACCGTGAAAATCAACGGAGATTTTTTTTCCCAATATATAAAAAATACTGGGCCGAAGAAGTGCCACAGGAGCGCCATGGGGTGGCCACAAGCCCGCACGGCGCGGCCACCCCCAGGCCGCGCCATGGGGGCTTGTGGGTACCCTGCTGGCCCACTTCCCCCCTCTTTTTCTATATGGAGGGTTTCTTCCAGGAAAAAAAAATCAGAGGGGAGCTTTTTCGTGGTTTCGCCGCCGCCACGAGGTGGAACTTGAGCAGAACCAATCTAGAGCTCTCGCAGGACGATCCTGCCGATGAAGCTTCCCTTCCGGAGGAGGAAATCATAGCCATCGTCATCACCAACACACCTCTCATCAGAGGGGACTCATCACCACCAACATCTTCATCAGCACCATCTCATCTCCAAACCCTAGTTCATCTCTTGTAACCAATCTCCATCTCGCGATTCCGATTGGTACTTGTAAGGTTGCTAGTAGTGTTGATTACTCTTTGTAGTTGATGCTAGTTGGATTATTTGGTGGAAGAGTTTATGTTCAGATCCTTGATGCTAGTCATTACACCTCTGATCATGATTATGATTATGCTTTGTGAGTAGTTACTTTTGTTCCTGACAACATGGGATAAGTCATGCTAATAATAGTCATGTGAATTTGGTATTCGTTCGGTATTTTGATATGTTGTATGTTGTTTTTCCTCTAGTGGTGTTATGTGGACGTCGACTACATAACACTTCACCATTATTTGGGCCTATAGGAAGGCATTGGGAAGTAGTAAGTAGATGATGGGTTGCTAGAGTGACAGAAGCTTAAACCCTAGTTTATGCGTTACTTTGTAAGGGGCTGATTTGGATCCACTAGTTTAATGCTATGGTTAGACTTTGTCTTAATTCTTCTTTCGTAGTTGCGGATGCTTGCGAGAGGGGTTAATAATAAGTGGGATGCTTTACCAAGTAAGGGCAGTACCCAAGCGCCGGTCCACCCACATATCAAACTATAAAAGTAACGAACGTGAATCATATGAACATGATGAAACTAGCATGACAAAAATTCCCGTGTGTCCTCGGGACTGTTTTTCCTCCTATAAGACTTTGTCCAGGCTTGTCCCTTGCTACAAAAGGGATTGGGCCACTTTGCTGCACCGTTTCTACTTTTGTTACTTGTTGCTTGCTACGAATCATCTCACCACACAATCACTTGTTACCGACAATTTCAATGCCTGCAGATTTTACCTTGCTGAAAACCAGTTGTCAGATCCTTCTGCTCCTCATGGGGTTCGAAACTCTTACTTATCAGAAGGACTATGATTGATCCCCTATACTTGTGGGTCATCAAGAATCTTTTCTGGCGCCGTTGCCAGGGAGTGAAGTGCCTTTGGTAAGTGGAACTTGGTAAGGAAACATTCATATAGTGTGCTGAAATTTCTTGTCACTTCTCACTATGGATACTAATCCTTTGAGGGGCTTGTTCGGGGTATCTTCACCTCAAACGGAAGCACAAAGAGTTACTCCTCAAGTTTCTGCACCTACTGAAAATATTTGCTTTGAATTTGCTTCAGGTATGCTTGAGAAACTGCTGGCTAATCCTTTTACAGGAGATGGAACATCACATCCAGACTTGCATCTGATCTATGTAGATGAGGTTTGTGGTTTATTTAAGCTTCCAGGTGTGCCCGAGGATGAGTTCAAGAAGAAGGTCTTTCCTTTATCTTTGAAGGATAAGGCGTTGACATGGTATAGGCTATGAGATGATACTGGATCATGGGACTACAATTGGTTGAAATTGGAATTTCATCAAAAGTTTTATCCTATGCGTTTAGTACATCGTGATCGGAATTATATTTATAAGCTTTGGCCTCGTGATAGAGAAAGCATCTCTCAAGCTTGGGGGAGGCTTAAATCAATGCTATATTCATGCCCCAATCATGAGCTCTCGAGAGAAATTATCATTCAAAACTTCTATGCTCGGCTTTCTCATGATGATCGCACCATGCTTGACACTTCTTGTACCGGTTCTTTTATGAAGAGAGATATTGACTTCAAGTGGAATTTATTAGAGAGAATTAAACGCCACTCTAAAGATTGGGAGCTTGAAGAAGGTAAGGAGTCAGGTATGAATTTCACTTTTGATTGCGTTTAATCCTTTGTTGAGAAAAATACTTTTTGTGACTTTAGCGCTAAGTATGGACTTGACTCTGAGATAGTAGCTTCATTGTGTGAATCCTTTGCTGCTCATATTGATCTCCCCAAAGAGAAGTGGTTTAAATATCATCCTCCTTTAGAAGTAAATGTAGTTAAACCCACTCCAGTTGAAGAGAAAGCCATTGCCTATAATGATCCTGTGGTTCCCAGTGCTTACATTGAGAAACCACCTTTCCCTGTTAGGATTAAGGATCATTCTAAAGCTTCAACTGTGATACGTAGAGGCTATATTAGAACACCTACACCCCCTAAGCAAGTTAGAGTTGAACCTAGCATTGCTATTATGAGAGATCTTCTGTCAGAAGAAGTTGAGGGACACAATATTCACTTTTGTGAAGATGCTGCTAGAATTGCTAAACCTCACGTTAGAGACAAGCATAGGCCTGTTGTTGGCATGTCTGTGGTTTCTGTTAAGATATGAGATCATTGTTATCATGGTTTATGTGACTTGGGTGCTAGTGTTAGTGCAATACCTCAATCCTTATACGATGAAGTCAAAGATGAGATTGCACGTGTTGAGATAGAACCTATAGATGTCACTATTCAGCTTACCAATAGAGATACTATCTGCCCTGTGGGAATTGTTAGGGATGTTGAAGTCTTGTGTGGTAAAACGAAGTATCCTGTTGATTTCCTCGTTCTTGCTACTGCACAAGATAGCTTTTGTCCCATCATATTTGGCATACCCTTCCTCAATATTGTCAATGCTCATATTGACTGTGAGAAGCAAACTGTCACTGTTGGATTTGAAGGTGTGTCACATGAGTTCAATTTCTCCAAGTTTGGTAGACAACCTAATGAAAAGGAGTTTCCTAGTAGGGATGAAACTATTGCCTTAGCTTCTATTGCCGTGCCTCCTACTGATCCCTTAGAGCAATACTTGCTTGAGCATGAAAATGATATGCATATGGATGAAAGGGATGAGATAGATAGAGTTGTCTTAGAACAATATCCTATCTTTAAGAATAATCTGCCTGTTGAACTGCTTGGGGATCCACCTCCACCAAAGGGTGATCCTGTGTTCGAGCTTAAACAGTTGCCTGGTACTCTTAAGTATGCCTATCTTTATGAAAAGGAGATATATCCTGTTATTATTAGTGCTAGCCTCTTAGAGCTGGAAGAAAATAAGTTACTAAAAACTCTGAGGAAGCACCGTGCTGCTATAGGATATACTCTTGATGATCTTAAGGGCATTAGTCCCACTCTATGCCAACACAAGATCAAAACTGATCCTGAATTCAAACCAGTTGCTGATCATCAAAGGAGATTGAATCCTAAGATGAAAGAAGTAGTGAGAAAAGAAGTACTAAAGCTCCTCGAAGCAGGTATTATCTATCCTGTTGCTCATAGCGATTGGGTGAGTTTGGTGCATTGCGTTCCTAAGAAAGGAGGCATTACCGTTGTCCCTAATGATAAGGATGAGTTGATCCCACACAGGATTATTACTGGCTATAGGATGGTGATTGATTTTAGGAAGTTGAATAAGGCCACTAGGAAAGATCATTACCCTCTGCCTTTTATCGAATAAATGCTAGAAATACTATCCAAACACACACACTTCTGCTTTCTAGACGGTTATTCTGGTTTCTCCCAAATACCAGTTGCACAATCTGATCAGGAGAAAACCACTTTCACCTGCCCTTTCGGTACCTTTGCTTATAGAAGTATGCGTTTTGGCTTATGTAATGCACCTGCCACCTTTCAAAGATGTATGATGGCTATATTCTCTGACTTTTGTGAAAAGATTGTTGAGGTTTTCATGGATGACTTCTCCGTTTATGGGTCTTCCTTTGATGATTGCCTTAGCAACCTTGATCGGGTCTTGTAGAGATGTAAAGACACCAATCTTGTCTTGAATTGGGAGAAGTGCCACTTTATGGTTAATGAAGGCATCATCTTAGGACATAAAATTTCCGAAAGAGGTATTGAAGTCGATAAGGCTAAGGTTGATGCAATCGAGAAAATGCCATACCCCACAGATATCAGAGGGATAAGAAGTTTCCTTGGTCATGCTGGTTTCTATAGAAGGTTCATCAAAGAATTCTCTAAGATTTCTAGGCCTCTTACCAATATCTTGCAAAAGGATATTCCTTTTGTTTTTGATGATGATTGTGAGGAAGCCTTCGAAATACTTATGAGGGCTTTGATAACTGCACCTATTGTTCAACCACCTGATTGGAACTTGCCTTTTGAGATCATGTGTGACGCTAGTGATTATGCTGTTGGTGCTTTTCTAGGGCAAAGATTCGATAAGAAGTTGAATGTTATTCATTACGCTAGTAAAACTCTAGACAGTGCCCAGAGAAAGTATGCCACTATGGAGAAGGAATCTTTAGCAGTCGTGTTTGCATGTGAAAAGTTCAGGTCTTACATAGTTGATTCCAAAGTCACTATTCACACTGATCATGCCACTATTAAGTACCTCATGGAGAAGAAGGACACTAAACCTAGACTTATCAGATGGGTTCTCTTGCTACAAGAATTTGATTTGCACGTTGTCGATAGAAAGGGTGCTGATAACCCAGTAGCTGATAACTTGTCTAGGTTGGAGAACGTTCTTGATGACCCACAACCTATTGATGATAGCTTTCCTGATGAGCAATTTAATGTCATCAATGCTTCACGTAGTGAACCGTGGTATGCTGATTATGCGAACTATATCGTTGCCAAATACATACCACCTAGTTTCACGTACCAGCAAAAGAAGAAATTCTTCTTTGACTTGAGACACTACTTTTGGGATGATCCTCACCTTTATAAGGAAGGAGTAGATGGTGTCATTAGACGTTGTGTACCTGAATATGAACAGGGACAGATCCTACAGAAGTGTCACTCCGAGGCCTATGGAGGACACCATGCAGGAGACAGAACTACACACAAGGTATTGCAATCAGGTTTCTATTGGCCCACTCTCTTCATGGATGCCCGTGAGTTTGTCTTGTCTTGTGACGAATGTCAAAGAATAGGTAATATTAGCAAACGTGAGGAAATGCCTATGAACTATTCACTTGTCATTGAACCATTTGATGTTTGGGGCTTTGATTATATGGGACCTTTTCCAAAATCCAAATGGGTATACTCACATCTTGGTTGCTGTTGATTACGTCACTAAGTGGGTAGAAGCTAT
This sequence comes from Hordeum vulgare subsp. vulgare, assembly GCF_904849725.1. NCBI lineage: Eukaryota > Viridiplantae > Streptophyta > Magnoliopsida > Poales > Poaceae > Hordeum > Hordeum vulgare. The sequence continues at coordinate 339,637,348 of NC_058522.1, read as the reverse complement.
CCCCACTAGTAGTGCTGATCACAACACCTCTATCAAGATGTTGAAAGAAGTTATCTTCCCTAGATTTGGAGTCCCTAGATATCTGATGACCGACGGTGGTTCACACTTCATTCATGGTGATTTCCGTAAAACGCTAGCTAAGTACGATGTCAACCATAGAATTGCGTCTCCCTACCACCCTCAGTCCAGTGGTTAAGTAGAGCTAAGTAATAGAGAGATTAAACTGATTCTGCAAAAGACTGTCAACAGGTCTAGAAAGAATTGGTCTAAAAAGCTCGATGATGCACTGTGGGCTTATATAACTGCCTATAAGAATCCCATGGGCATGTTTCCGTACAAAATGGTGTATGGGAAAGCATGTCATTTACCTCTTGAGCTAGAGCATAAAGCTTATTGGGCAATCAAAGAGCTCAACTGTGATTTCAAACTTGCCGGTGAGAAGAGGTTATTTGACATTAGCTCTCTTGATCAGTGGAGAACTCAAGCATATGAGAATGCCAAGCTGTTCAAAGAGAAGGTTAAGAGGTGGCATGATAACAGGATACAAAAGCGTGAGTTCAATGTAGGTGATTATGTCTTGCTATATAACTCTCGTTCAAGATTCTTTGCAGGCAAACTTCTCTCAAATGGGAAGGTCCCTATGTTGTTGAGGAAGTATATCGTTCCGGTGCTATCAAGATGAACAACACGGAAGGTAATTGTTCGAGAGTTGTAAATGGGCACATAGTCAAGCATTATATCTCAGGTACTCCCATAAATGTTGAAAGCAATGTTATCAATACCATAACTCCGGAAGAATACCTAAGGGATATTTGTCAGCCTGTTTTAGACTCCAAAAATGAAGAGGTATGTGATTCGGTAAGAAAACAGAGTCCAAAACTTTCCCAGTAGGAACTTTTCTCCGTTTTGGAATATTTGAAAAAATATAAAAATTGGAAGTAGTCCGGAAAGTGCCCGAGGAGGCGACAAGCCTGCACGGCGCGGGCCCACTCCCTGGCTATGCCGTGAGGGCTTGTGGCCACCTCGTGCGCCTCCCGGACTCCGTTTTCGTGCAGGGTACTCCTTCTGGTCTGGAAAAAATCACTATATAAACTTCCGTTTGGTCTGACCCCTGCATCACGTAGATCTCTTCTGTTTTTCGTTCCGAGCCTGTTTTCTGCCGTAGATCTAGGTCAAGATGTCTTCTCAGGATTCAGAGGGGGAGAGCTATGTGGCTGATTACCTTCCTAACCCCATGGTCTATGGGGACTTGGATCCTTATGGCTGGACCACTGATGAGGAAGAAGATTATGATCCGAAGGGGAAGGAACAAACAAGTTCTGATGAAGAGGAGGCTCCGCTACCTCAACCTGGACACACTCATGTGGAGTTCAAGAAGTCGAGCCTCCCTGACTCAAGGAAGAAGCCTAATACCTTGTTTATCGCTTCTCATTTCTTGCAGGAGAGTAAGCAGGAATTATGCCAAAGGGTTTTGAAGCTTGAAGAGGAAAATGATGATCTGAGGGAGCAGAATTTCATGCTCAAGTGGAAATTAAACAAGCTCAAGACCGCTTCAACAACTCCTCCACCATCACCACCAAAGGAAGACAACTAAACATGGGTATGGGCAATCCCCTTGGCTTGTGCCAAGCTTGGGGGAGTTGCCCCGGTATCGTATCACCATCACATCTTTTGCCTATACCTTTGTTTTAGTTTTCCTTTTCAGTTTTCTTTTTCTCTAGTAGTTTAAAAGTCTTAGTATTTTAGTCTTGAGTTTTGCTTTGTGTCACCCCGATGTATTCTTGCTCGTGAGCCATATAATAAAGAGTGTCTTAGTTGAAGGGCTTTTCCTCTTGCCATGATCAAAAGAGTGAGAATATAACAAAAGCATGAAAGATCATGTAGTGATCTTATGGGAAGTTATGGCTTCACATATAAAAAGAATGAGGATTGAAACTTGTTGAGGGTAGGCAAACATAGACCTTGGTCATTGTTGCAATTAATAGGAAGTGATAAAGAAGGAGAGGTTCACATACAAATATATCATCTTTGACACCATCTATGATTGTGAACACTCACTAAACTATTACATGCCTAGAAGTAGATGTTGGACAAGGAAGACAACATAATGAATTGTATTTGCTTGGCTCTGAACAATGTTATATGATTAGAGATCCCTAGCATGTGACCATTGCTTCCACCTCATATTAGCCAAAACTCCCGCACCAAGTAGAGGTACTACTTGTGCATCCATAAACCTTCAAACCAGTTTTGCCCTGAGTGTCCACCATACCTACCTATGGATTGAATAAGATCCCTCAAGTATGTTGTCATCGGTGCAAGCAATAAAAATGCTCTCTAATATGTATGATCTATTAGTGTGTGGAAAATAAGCTTTATACGAACCTGTGATGAGGAAGACATAAAAGCGACAGACTGCATAATAAAGTTCTTTATCACAGGAGGCAATATAAAGTGACGTTCCTTCGCACTAAGAGGACACGCATCCTCTACGTCACTCTGCGAAGGGCCTATCTTGTACCTTTACTTTTTGCCCTTGAAAGAGGCATGGTGATCTTCACCAATTCCTTATTTTGCCTTTGTCTTGGCTACCGTCACATTGTTGGGAAATATCTATATTCATATGTCAACTTGGAGGTAGGTATTCATGAATTATTATTGTTGACATTACCCTTGAGGTAAGCAGTTGGGAGGCAAATATATGCCCCTATCTTTCTTTGTGTTCAGCTGAAACTTTGATCTCATGAGTACCACATGAGCTGTAGAAATTGTAGCGAACGAAAGAATGATTGAGTATGTGGATTTGCTTTACAAGCTCTTATTTGACTCTTTTTGATGTTGTGATAAATTGCAATTGCTTCAATAACTAAAGGCTATCGGTTGTTACTTCTCGGTAAGGTTCTTGATCCATGCTTTACTTTGTGAAGGAATTATCACTTTAGCATGAGAGATTATATGTTTGTATTGTTGTTCTCGGTAAGGCAGCAAAGTTTGCTTCTGAGTGTGGACTCGTTGCAAGAAGCCATCTGCCGGTTCTTCCTCACTTCAAGGAATACAAAAATAATGCTACTCTATTGGAGTACTACATTGGGAAAGTTGTTGTAAGCTACTTGTTTTTTAGTTAATGTGCTACTCTATTTTCTGTTTTGTAGTTAATGATCACTAATGGTGTTCGTACCTTGTTTGTTGTCTCAGTAGGCAAATTTTGAGATGAACACAGACTCGGAGACCATCAAGTATGCGTGCAAAGATATTCTGCAGAAAAATTCGAAGAACAAGTGCCATAAGATCAAGAAGAAGTATTTTGATACCGTAGCACCAAACAAAGTCAGCACCAAGTCTCCGGTGCCAGATCTGACGGATGGTGCATGGCAAGCTCTGCTGCATATGTGGTCTACCCCAAGACACAAGGTTTATATATGCTTTTTTTGTTGATTTATGTTTAGCACATAAGGACGGGAATGGGCCATGGTCCCCTTCTTCCTCTTCCATGTTTCTGATCAGAGTAGCAACAATATACTAGCGCAGGATAACTCACTCTTATATGCACTACTAGAAAAAGGTCTATAGCTAATATGGATGATACGTCCATTTTGCATCATGTTTTCACGTTGATATTTATCGCTTCTTTGGCTGTTATTTCACTTCATGGTACTATTCTTAAGCCTTTTCTCTCTTATTTTGCAAGGTTTACATGAAGAGGGAGAATACCGGCAACTGGAATTCTGGCATGAAAGTGGAGCAAAGTTGAGATACCTATTCTGCGCAACTCCAAACACCATGAAAATCAACGGAGATTTTTTTCCCAATATATAAAAAATACTGGGCCGAAGAAGTGCCAGAGGAGCGCCATGGGGTGGCCACAAGCCCGCACGGCGCGGCCACCCCCAGGCCGCGCCATGGGGGCTTGTGGGTACCCTGCTGGCCCACTTGCCCCCCTCTTTTGCTATATGGAGGGTTTCTTCCAGGAAAAAAAATCAGAGGGGAGCTTTTTCGTGGTTTCGCCGCCGCCACGAGGTGGAACTTGAGCATAACCAATCTAGAGCTCTCGCACGACGATCCTGCCGAGGAAGCTTCCCTCCCGGAGGAGGAAATCATAGCCATCGTCATCCCCAACACACCTCTCATCAGAGGGGACTCATCACCACCAACATCTTCATCAGCACCATCTCATCTCCAAACCCTAGTTCATCTCTTGTAACCAATCTCCATCTCGCGACTCCGATTGGTACTTGTAAGGTTGCTAGTAGTGTTGATTACTCTTTGTAGTTGATGCTAGTTGGATTATTTGGTGGCAGAGTTTATGTTCAGATCCTTGATGCTACTCATTACACCTCTGATCATGATTATGATTATGCTTTGTGAGTAGTTACTTTTGTTCCTGACAACATGGGATAAGTCATGCTAATAATAGTCATGTGAATTTGGTATTCGTTCGGTATTTTGATATGTTGTATGTTGTTTTTCCTCTAGTGGTGTTATGTGGACGTCGACTACATAACACTTCACCATTATTTGGGCCTATAGGAAGGCATTGGGAAGTAGTAAGTAGATGATGGGTTGCTAGAGTGACAGAAGCTTAAACCCTAGTTTATGCGTTACTTCGTAAGGGGCTGATTTGGATCCACTAGTTTAATGCTATGGTTAGACTTTGTCTTAATTCTTCTTTCGTAGTTGCGGATGCTTGCGAGAGGGGTTAATAATAAATGGGATGCTTGTCCAAGTAAGGGCAGTACCCAAGCGCCGGTCCACCCACATATCAAACTATAAAAGTAACGAACGTGAATCATATGAACATGATGAAACTAGCATGACAAAAATTCCCGTGTGTCCTCGGGACTGTTTTTCCTCCTATAAGACTTTGTCCAGGCTTGTCCCTTGCTACAAAAGGGATTGGGCCACTTTGCTACACCGTTTCTACTTTTTTTACTTGTTGCTTGCTACGAATCATCTCACCACACAATCACTTGTTACCGACAATTTCAATGCCTGCAGATTTTACCTTGCTGAAAACCAGTTGTCAGATCCTTCTACTCCTCGTGGGGTTCGAAACTCTTACTTATCAGAAGGACTATGATTGATCCCCTATACTTGTGGGTCATCAAGAATCTTTTCTGGCGCCGTTGCCAGGGAGTGAAGTGCCTTTGGTAAGTGGAACTTGGTAAGGAAACATTCATATAGTGTGCTGAAATTTCTTGTCACTTCTCACTATGGATACTAATCCTTTGAGGGGCTTGTTCGGGGTATCTTCACCTCAAACGGAAGCACAAAGAGTTACTCCTCAAGTTTCTGCACCTACTGATAATATTTGCTTTGAATTTCCTTCAGGTATGCTTGAGAAACTGCTGGCTAATCCTTTTACAGGAGATGGAACATCACATCCAGACTTGCATCTGATCTATGTAGATGAGGTTTGTGGTTTATTTAAGCTTGCAGGTGTGCCCGAGGATGAGGTCAAGAAGAAGGTCTTTCCTTTATCTTTGAAGGATAAGGCGTTGACATGGTATAGGCTATGAGATGATACTGGATCATGGGACTACAATTGGTTGAAATTGGAATTTCATCAAAAAATTTATCCTATGCGTTTAGTACATCGTGATCGGAATTATATTTATAAGCTTTGGCCTCGTGATAGAGAAAGCATCTCTCAAGCTTGGGGGAGGCTTAAATCAATGCTATATTCATGCCCCAATCATGAGCTCTCGAGAGAAATTATCATTCAAAACTTCTATGCTCGGCTTTCTCATGATGATCGCACCATGCTTGACACTTCTTGTACCGGTTCTTTTATGAAGAGAGATATTGACTTCAAGTGGAATTTATTGGAGAGAATTAAACCCCACTCTAAAGATTGGGAGCTTGAAGAAGGTAAGGAGTCAGGTATGAATTTCACTTTTGATTGCGTTAAATCCTTTGTTGAGAAAAATACTTTTTGTATTTAATGATCACTAATGTTGTTCCTACCTTGTTTGTTATCTCGGTAGGCAAATTTTGAGATGAGCACGGACTCGGAGACCATCAAGTATGCGTTCAAAGATATTCTGTTGAAAAATTCGAAGAACAGGCGCCATAAGATCAAGAATAAGTATTTTGATACCGTAGCAGCAAACAAAGTCAGCACCAAGTCTCCGGTGCCAGATCTGACGGACGGTGAATGGCAAGCTCTGCTGCAGATGTGGTCTACCCCAAGACACAAGGTTTGTATATGCTTTGTTTGTTGATTTATGTTTAGCATATAAGGATGGGAATGGGCCATGGTCCCCTTCTTCCTCTTCCATGTTTTTGATCAGAGTAGGAACAATATACTAGTGCAGGATAACTGACTCTTATATACACTACTAGAAAAAGGTCTATAGCTAATATGGATGTTACGTCCATTTTGCATCATATTTTCACGTTGATATTTATCCCTTCTTTCGCTGTTATTTCACTTCACGGTACTATTCTTATGCCTTTTCTCTCTTATTTTGCAAGGTTTACATGAAGAGGGAGAATACCGGCAACTGGAATTCTCGCCTGAAAGTGGAGCAAAGTTGAGATACCTATTCTGCGCAACTCCAAACGCCGTGAAAATCAACGGAGATTTTTTTCCCAATATATAAAAAAATACTGGGCCGAAGAAGTGCCACAAGAGCGCCAGGGGGTGGCCACAAGCCCGCACGGCGCGACCACCCCCCCAGGTCGCGCCATGGTGGCTTGTGGGCACCCTGCTGGCCCACTTGCCCCCCCCCCCTCTTTTGCTATATGAAGGGTTTCGTCCAGGAAAAAATTAGAGGGGAGCTTGTTCATGGTTTCGCCGCCGCCACGAGGAGGAACTTGAGCAGAACCAATCTGGAGCTCCGGCAAGACGATCCTGCCGGTGAAACTTCCCTCCTGGAGGGGGAAATCATCGCAATCGTCATGACCAACACTCCTCTCATCGGAGGGGACTCATCACCACCAACATCTTCATCAGCACCATCTCATCTCCAAACCCTAGTTCATATCTTGTAACCAATCTCTGTCTCGCGACTCCGATTGGTACTTGTAAGGTTGCTAGTAGTGTTGATTACTCTTTGTAGTTAATGCTAGTTGGATTATTTGGTGGAAGAGTTTATGTTCAGATCCTTGATGCTACTCATTACACCTCTGATCATGATTATGATTATGCTTTGTGAGTAGTTACTTTGTTCCTGAGGACATGGGATAAGTCATGTGAATTTGGTATTCGTTCGGTATTTTGATATGTTGTATGTTGTTTTTCCTCTAGTGGTGTTATATGAACGTCGACTACATAACACTTCACCATTATTTGGGCCTAGAGGAAGGAATTGGGAAGTAGTAAGTAGATGATGGGTTGCTAGAGTGACAGAAGCTTAAACCCTAGTTTATGAGTTACTTCGTAAGGTGCTGATTTGGATCCACTAGTTTAATGCTATGGTTACACTTTGTCTTAATTCTTCTTTCGTAGTTGCGGATGCTTGCGAGAGGGGTTAATCATAAGTGGGATGCTTGTCCAAGTAAGGGCAGTACCCAAGCGCCGGTCCACCCACATATAAAACTATCAAAGTAACGAACTCGAATCATATGAACATGATGAAACTAGCATGACAGAAATTCCCATATGTCCTCGGGAGCGTTTTTCCTCCTATAAGACTTTGTCCAGGCTTGTCCCTTGCTACAAAAGGGTTTGGGCCACTTTGCTGCACCGTTTCTACTTTTGTTACTTGTTGCTTGCTATGAATAATCTCACCACACAATCACTTGTTACTAACAATTTCAGTGCCTGCAGATTTGACCTTGCTGAAAACCACTTGTCAGATCCTTCTGCTCCTCGTTGGGTTCAACACTCTTACTTATCGAAAGGACTACGATTGATCCCCTATACTTGTGGGTCATCAATGGACATTAATTGCGCACCATGTATGTGGTGCGCCACTTCTATATAGCAGTGGCGCACCACATACTGGTGCACCATTAATGTCCATATTACTAATGGCGCACCTTGTGTGTGGTGCACCATTACTATATTTGTCCTGGCCCCACACCCTTACCTACACTTATCAGCGGAGCACCATGAGAAGTGCGCCATTACTAGTTTTAACTAGTAATGGCGCACCACGTTCACGGTGCGCCACTACTAACATTTTTTCAATTTTTTTCAAGACTACTAATGGCGCATTCTTACCAAGTGCACCATTAGTAACCCTGGTTACTAATGGCGCATTCTTACAAGGTGCGCCATTAGTAACCTGGGAGCAGTAGATATTTTTGACAGCCCCACTTCACACTCACTTTCCCCCCACTTCACTCTCTCCACCTCTACCAACGTTGTTGGTCTCGGCTGCCTCCTCCTCCTCACCTCATTTGCACCATAGATTCACCCAAATTAAGTGGTTAAATTTCCTTTTTTTGATAGGTAAGTAAGGGGAAAGCTTTCTTTATGTTCTAGATCTACTTTTTTCTCCCTCCAACACGCGTACACACTCTTTATGGCCTAGATCTACGTATGTTTGTGGTGTTCTATATGTTTGTGTTTGCAGGTACCGATATTTGAAATGTGATAGTTGCCAATATTTTGCCGGAATGTTGATTCATTTCCGTTTCGGCGAGAATTTGGCACTATGCATTCTTTTTGGTCTTATTTTTAGGCAAAGTCATGCCAATTTTTTTTGGTTCTAACATATCGTTTTGCTCTACCCCACAGGCGACCATTGTCCGCACGATGGTCGAAGGCATCGTGAATAGGTTTTTGAGCTCCGCGAAGGCCGAGATGCTTCAAAAGAACGAGACGGAGATAAGATGTCTGTGTCGAAGATGCAAGCTGAAGAGCCTTATGGACCCGGATTCCAGACAGGTGCGGGACCACCTGCTCGTGCATGGTTTCATGGATGGCTATCGGTGGCAAGGTGATCAAGATGATTATGAAGTCATCCATGGGGGTCAGGCAAGAAAAAATGAAGGGCTGCAAGAGAATAGCGGCGAGGGCGGGCAAGAAGAAGAAGAATCTCCAGGCATGATCACGAAGTAGATGTAGGACATAGTCATCATATAGAAGATGCCGGACATGATGATGAGGAAGATCAATACAAAGGGCATGATCATGAAGATGAAGATGCTGGAGCAGACGACGATGGACCATCGATGGGTTGGGTATAGGACCCTCATATTCAAGAGCTACTTCTCAAGCAGACGGGTAACGCAAGAGCTGCCACCCGAGAGAAAGCCAAGCTGGATCAACTAGAGATAGACGCGGTTACTCCATTGTATGAAGGATGCAGGCCCGAGGATACCCGCCTGAAAGTAACGCTCATGGCTCTGGAGATGAAGGTAAAACACAAAATGACCAACACATCCTTCGACGAGAACATGTCATTCTGGCACGAACGTCTTCCCATGGGGAACAAGTGCCCGAACAGTTTCGAGGAGGCAAAGAAAATCGTGTGTCCTGTGGATTTACCGCACGTGAAATACCATGTGTGCATGAACGATTGCATCATTTATCGGGACGAGCATGCGGAGTCTACCATATGTCCGGTGTGCGGCGTCACACGATACAAGAACAGGAAGAAAGCTCCTCGAAAAGTGGTGTGGTACTTTCCGATCACTCCTCGTCTGTAGCGGTATTTCGCGGACCCTAAGCAAGCAGAGCTCCTGCGTTGGCACACTCATAGGGAGGAGAAGAAGAGAGAAGATGATGGAAATGATCTAGAGATAAATAAAAAAGACAAGATGCTGAGTCACCCGAAGGATGCGAGCTAGTGGCAAGCGTTGAACTTCGAACACCCAGAATTTGGGGACGATCCAAGGAACATCATGCTGGGCGCGAGCACCTATGGAGCCAATCCGTTTGGCAGCCAGAGAAGCACACATAGCACCTGGCATGTGTTTGTGTGGATGTACAACCTTCCCCCTGCATGTGCATGAAGAGGAAGTACATTCACATGAGTATGCTAATTGAAGGGCCGAAACAACCAGGGAACGACATCAATCTGTATCTGGGGCTGCTGAAAGAGGAGCTAGACATGCTCTGGAAAACGTCAGCTAATACGTGGGACGCTGCAGCGAAACAATATCTCCCTATGAGAGCCGCACTGCTCATTATGGTGCACGACTATCTCGGTTACAGATATGTCACGGGGCAGGTGGTCCAAGGATTTTGTGCATGCGTCAGGTGCATCGATGACACAATGTATCGCCAGCTATATAGAGATCCCGGGTCTTCGAAAACCGTGTTCATGGGACATCGAAGGTGGCTTCGCGACGATGACGCATGGAGAAAACGCAAGGATCTGTTACATGGTGAAACCGAACCCCGAAGACCCCCACGTACGAGGAGCGGCGAGGAAATAGACGAGCTGTTGAAAAATTGGAAAGAGTGCCCACCGCCGGGAAAGAAGCGAAAGGCACCAGAGCCGCTTCTGAAGGTATGGAAAACGAGGTCTGTTTTCTGGGACTTGCCGTACTGGAAGATCCTCCGTGTGCCTCATAGCCTTGATGTCATGCATATCACGAAGAACGTGTGCGAGAGTCTGCTTGGTACCCTGCTCAACATGCCAGAGAGGACCAAAGATGGGCCGAAAGCAAGGGCAGACTTGCAATCAATGGGCATCAGGGAGGAGCTTCATGTAAAACGCCCTAATGATGATGATGATGATGATGATGAGGCGAAGGACACGGAAAGTCATCACAAAGGAAAAAAGGCCTAGAAGATCGAATATGACTGCCCTCCCGTGTGTGATGTTTGTTGTGTATCCCTTGCAATGGTGCCAGTTGTGTCGACGGCACCAGGAACCCTTCAGCAACGGTTATGCCTTAAGGGACTTCCTAGGAAAGTACGCAAAGGATGTCCCCCGTGGCCTTGGAGCCTTGCGTTGGTGTTCCCTCAAAGCAGAAAGGGTGATGTAGCACAGCGACAGTAAATATTTCCCTCAGTTTGAGAACCAAGGTATCAATCCAGCGGAAGAGTATCTCAAGATCCTGCACAAACACAAAAGCTTGCACCCAACGCTGTGAAGGGGTTGTCAATACCTTATAGATTGTTTGCCAAGTGAGAACAGAAAGCAACAAAGTAACAAAGCAAAGTAAAAGCGGAGATGTAAACGATGGATGTGAATAGACCCAGGGGCCGTAGTGTTTACTAGTGGCTTCTCTCATGAAAGAAAGTAGACGGTGGGTGAACAAATTACTGTCGAGCAATTGATAGAACTGTGTAGAGTCGTGACGATATCTATGCATTGATTATTTCTATAGGCATCACGTCCGAAACAAGTAGACCGATACTTTCTGCATCTACTACTATTACTCCACACATCGACCGCTATCCAGCATGCATCTAGTGTATTAAGTTCATAAGAACAGAGTAACACCTTAAGCAAGATGACATGATGTAGAGGGATAATCTCAAACCAATGATAAAAACCCCATCTTTTTACCCTTGATGGCAACTGCTTGATGTGTGCCTTGCTGCCCCTACTGTCACTAGGAAAGGTCAACACATGGTAGAACCCAAACCAAGCACTTCTCCCATTGCAGGAATCATAGATCTAGTTGGCCAAACGAAACCCAAGACTTAGAGAGACTTACAAGGATATCAAATCATGCATCTAAGAAATCAGCAAAGACTCAAATGTATATCTTAGAAAATCTGATCACAAGTCCACAATTCATCGGATCTCGACAAACACATCGCCAAAGAAGATTACGTCGGATAGATCTCCATGAAGATCATGGAGAACTTTGTATTGAAGATCTAAGAGAGAGAAGAAGCCATCTAGCTACTAACTACGCACCCATAGGTCTGAAGTGAACTACTCACGAGTAATTGGAGGGGCGATGATGATGATGAAGAAGCCCTCCAACTCCAAAGTCCCCTCCGGTAGGGTGCCGAGAAGGGTCTCCAGATGAGATCTCGCGGAAACGGAAGCTTGCGGCGGCGGAAAAGTATTTTCGAGGCTCCCCTGATTTTTTGCGGAATATTTGGGAATTTATAGGCCAAAGACCTAGGTTAGGGGGCGGCCAGGGAGGCCACAAGCCTGCCCACCGCCGGGTCCCCCAGGTGGCGGAGTGGGGACTTGTGGGCTCCCTGGAGCCCACCTGGCTTGGCCCAAAAGCCCCCTGGACTTCTTCCGTTCGGGAAAAAAATCATATCGGGGTTTTTCTTCCGTTTGGACTCCGTTCCAAAATCAGATCTGAAAAGAGTCAAAAACACGGAAAAAACAGGAACTGGCACTTGGCACTGAATTAATAAGTTAGTCCCAAAAAGATATAAAAAGGTACATAAAACATACAAAGAAGACAAGATAACAGCATGAAACCATCAAAAATTATAGATACGTTTGAGACGTATCTGTGTGCTTCACTCTAAGTCAGAAGGAGATCGATCAGTTTTTCACCTGCCTCGTAGGACTAAAACTTCCTTACGGTTGCGCGGGGAAGACAAGCGGATACCTAGACTCAGCGAAGTAGAAGTTCAGCGGGATGAACTCTCACAACTGTCACGTGATGATGACGCGGATACTTCCAGGTGCAATCCGTGGGATCATGGACGCGCACGTCCGTGAAACACTATTTGGATTATGCAACTTTTTCGACGTCATCTCTCGGAAGTCGGTTGGCGTGAGGCAACTCAGAAGGCTACAGGAAGAGATCGTGGTGATACTATGCGAGCTTGAGATGTACTTCCCGCCCGCATTCTTTGATGTTATGGTGCATCTGCTGGTCCATATCATGGAGGATATCATCCAACTCGGGCCGACGTTCCTGCACAACATGATGCCGTTCGAAAGGATGAATGGTGTCATCATAGGATACGTTCGCAAAAGGGCAGGTCCGGATGGAAGAATAGCCCAGGGCTTTCTGACCGAAGAGTGCATCTCCTTCTGCACGAATTATCTAGGAATCGAGAATCCCGTTGGTCTGCTCGTCAACAGGCACCTCGGCAGGCTCGCTGGATGGGGTCACCGCGAGTGTCGCCGCGAAATGCATGTCGAATTCAAGGGTCGACTCGCCGACTTTGAAAGAGCAAACCTAGTCGCGCTACAACACATAGACGTGGTCGATCCTTGGGTGGTAGAGCACAAAACCTTTATTGAGAAGACGTACAATGACCGAGGCCAACAGAGAACGGACGGAGATATAATCAAAGAGCACAACTCATATTTCACGCGTTGGTCCAAGGACAAGCTTTTGTCGTACCCTTTACACAAGGATTCTTCCACGGAAGAAAACTCATATTCGCCTTGTCACAGGGCGCCGAGACAACCTGATGACCTATGAGGCGTACGATATCAACGGCTACAGATTCTACACCAAGGAAAAGGACATGAAGAGAGATTATCAGAACTCCGGGGTAACGATGGAATCCTACACCGGTAACGACAAGGACAGATACTACAGAAGGATCAAGGAGATCTGGGAGCTGAGCTATGCTGGAGAGAAGGTTCCGATGTTCCGTGTCAGATGGGCCAAGAGTGTCCTAAAAGAAGACCGGTATTTCACCACCATGGTTATACATGAAGCCAAATCGAATACCGCGGGCACAAACGTCACCGTGAAAAATGAGCCATGGGTACTGGCTTGCCAAGTGGACCAATGCTTCTTCATTACCGACCTGTGAAAGCCCAGTCGTGTTGTCGTGAGGAGAGGCAAAAGGAACATCATCGGAATGGATGGAGTGGCCAATGAGCAAGACTTCGACAAGTACGGTGACCTGAAGATGGAAGATGACGACGACGATGAAGTAGCACACAACACAAGAAGAAGCAGGACCACCCTACCTAAAGGATGTCCGTTAAAGAGAAGAATTGAAGGGGTTCCGGGGCTAAATTATTCAACCGCGAGAAAGAAGGGCAAGATGATCATTGTGAAAAGATAGCTAATTAAGATCGAATCACCACATGTCGGCCGCGTGTGTGTGTCGGTGGCAAGCTCAATCTTTGATAACTGTTATTTCATGTCACTTGATTTCAACCATGTCATGTAATTCTAAATCTTTGCACAATGTGATATCACCTCATAACATGGTTTTTTGTAAGTGTCTCTCTCCGTGAGCTTTATGGATGGGTTAGGTGTAAAACATGCTTTCCTCGGGCCACTCGTAAAACACATTAGCTCGTTTGGCTAAAAAGGTGGAAATGAGTGATTGGCTCTTTTCATAGTTCTTAGTAAGAAAATAGATGAAGTAAATACAAACTATACTAGATAGGCGACGAAACTATTACATGCATGCAACTAAAAATAAAATAAAAAGTTAGTAATGGCGCACCAGGGGAAGGTGCGCCATTGCTATGACCTTACTTATGGTGCACCACTAGAAGGTGCGCCATTGCTATCACCTAACTTATGGCGCACCCCTAAATGGTGCACCATTGCTAACCCTCCCCCACTATACCTATTCATTCCCCCTCCCCTAACTCTCCCCACAGCGCGCCCGTCGTTTCTCCCCCCACCTCTCCTCGATCTCCTCCTCCTCCTCCTCCTCTCGTGACTGCGCCGCCGGTGACTCCCTCCTCCTCCTCCACGGGGACTACACCGTGATACGTCTCAAACGTATCTATAATTTTTGATGGTTTCATGTTGTTATCTTGTCAACTTTGGATGTTTTATGTACCTTTTATATCTTTTTTGGAACTAACTTATTAATTCAGTGCCAAGTGCCAGTTCCTGGTTTTTTTCTGTGTTTTTGACTCTTTTCAGATCTGATTTTGGAACGGAGTCCAAACGGAATAAAATCACGAAATAAATTTTTCCCGAACAGAAGAAGATCAGGGGACTTGAGGGCCAAGGCAGGAGAGCCACACGGGGCCCACAAGACTTGTAGCCGCCACCAGGGGGGCGGCTACCAGGCTTGTGGCCTCCCTGGCGCCCCCTTGACCTACACTACAAGGAATATGCTAATACATGACGCTATTTTTTCGTCGCTACATCGTCACGGTTTTTAATTTACGACGATCTCACGACAAAAAACCAAGCGTCGAAAACGGAGCGTCACAAATGAACAGCAGCGATGTTTTGATCAAAATCGTCGTAACTTTTACGACGATTCCTGGATCGTCGTAACCTTTACGACGATCCTAAATCGTCGTTGGCAATCAAACCTAGTCTACGTGGCAGTCCTACGTGGCAAAATTACGACGAAATCAAAACGTCATGGTTGAAATCAGCCCAACCCATTTCAATTGATAACATGGGCTGATTTTATTTTTTTGGGCTTTTTCTTATTGGGCTTCTTTTTGGGCCTTAGTCTATTTACAGCCACTTTAGTATTTTTTCAAATTTTTTTGTATCATTATAATTTGGGCCCTGGCCTTTTAGTGCCCAAATACATTTGGCCCAGTTTCAGTTTTGGCCTTTTGAAGTTCAGTTTTGTGTGTAGGTCCCACTTGTCAGGTTCTTCTCATAATTCGTCCCATATGTCAAGAAGTTCTGGTGAGGTTTTCATTTCACACATTTTCAAATCGCATACGATATGAATATTTCAAGTGGAGCAGAACGAACATGTGAAATCCATCAAATTAACACATAGGTAGTATATTACAATTTTTCCAATCTGTTACAAAACAGATATGCCTATTATTACAATATATAATATGCATTCTTGGATAAATAGAGCTTCACACAATTGGCTTCAAGGCTTCGCACTTCAACTTTTTAGGCCTGAAGGTCCTGTAGAAGAAACAACCATATTTTTAAGAGCTACAAGATACATATCAAGAATAGAAACAAGGCACAATAACTGCATAACAGTTACAATACAGCTATTTGTTTTAGTTCGTACTACTACTGTAATCGATGCAAAAAAAACATACTACTACTGTAATTGACATAAAAACCTTGAAAGAGACAAGTAGAAGTCAAAACATATTTTTAGAACATATGTTTGCATTAAAATTAGGCATTCAAAATAATGGACACAAATATTTGCATTAAAGATTAGGCATTGCACACCCAGCAGAAAGAGACAAGCAGAAGTCAAAACATAATTTTAGAACAGCTCATGACTACCAACAATAATGTAAAATCCAGATCCTACATCTTCGTCCATTTGGATGTTGGCATCATAGCATGCTCTGCTCGACCATAGCATGCTTTCCATGATGGAAAGAGACTCTACAACAATAACACAATAGAAAACCAGGAAGCATCAAACTTAACTTCAAAATTAAAGAATAGGTGCCAGACAATGAATATTTGATCCAGTGTCAGCCTATTCATGACAACAAAATAGCTGACTAATTCTCTTTGACAATAACACATATGTAAAAAAATATACTGCAATATATGTTACTACTGAATATATGTACCTGAACAGAGTTCTTCTTTTCGACCGTCAAAACATATTTTTAGAACATATATTTGCATTAAAATTAGGCATTAAAAATAATGGACACAAATATTTGCATTAAAGATTAGGCATTGCACACCCAGCAGAAAGAGACAAGCAGAAGTCAAAACATATTTTTAGAACAGCTCACGACTACCAACAATAATGTAAAATCCAGATCCTACATCTTCATCCATTTGGATGTTGGCATCATAGCATGCTCTGCTCGACCATAGCATGCTTTCCATGATGGAAAGAGACTCTACAACAATAACACAATAGACAACCAGGAAGCATCAAACTTAACTGCAAAATTAAAGAATAGGTGCAAAACAATAAATATTTGATTCAGTGTCAGCCTATTCATGACAACACAATAGCTGACTAATTCTCTTTCACAATAACACATATGTAAAAATATATACTGCAATATATGTTACTACCGAATATATGTACCTCAACAGAGTTCTTCTTTTCGACCGTCAAGCTACGAAGCAGTCTGATCATCTTCTGTATTGGCAAATGTCACTCGCGTCAACTGATATCACAAGAGAGCTACACTTTTCAGACATTCTAGATGGACAACTGCATAAATAAAAAATGCATATACCAAACTCAGGGACTAACCCTACACACCTTAACTGTAGTCAATAATTATCAGTACTAGATCATGGAAGGCGCGCGTTGCCGCGCTCATCTATTTTTGTAATAGAATGGTTGTTGCCAGTACACATAAAACCTGGGACTTAAATTTTCATAAAGTTACACATATGTTTGTTGGTTACCAAAGAGCAGAATTTAATGAGTTCATTGGGAAATAATAATTCGGTGCTAGGTGACCGTAGAACTTGCAAACACAAAATATTGGGAATAAATCCCTAAAATAATCTTATAGGCACATAAGCCATATGTGCTGAAACTTTAAGGACAAAATACAAATTACCAATTGGGAAGAAGCTTCTCAATATATCACAGAGAAAGAAATAGCCACCTCATTCTTAGAAGTTAAAGATTTCATTCATTAGAAACTTGATATGAGTCGTACGTGTTACATTCTAGCAACAATTAGTTGACAACATTACTAAAACACATCCCTGCCACGATGTAGGAGTCATTCCTTGTTAAGATGCAGCGGTGATCCACTCTTAACAGTGGGCGTGAGATTCCTGAATCTAGAGGCCTCCTGGAAACAGTACAAAGACAGTGGGCAGCGTAAATGCGTGAGACCATGGGAAAGATAAGATCCTGTCACGGCTAATTGATCAACTGAAAGAAAAGAACTAATGGTCTGCCTGAGTTCTACACCAAATAGTTGTGCTCTTCTATCAGGGCTAGGTCATGTACCATCAACACCAACCAATATATTGGCAAAAAAATCAGAACTTTCTGGATCAAACTTAGATTCCATCAAAAGATTAAGGAAAATAAAGGAACACTTTGCGGGGGTACATTACAAGCTTAATTGTGTTAATTACTTTAGGAACATCGTCTTGGTGAATAACAACATTCCTCCCTGCATCAAACCTTTATGTTCTCAGCTATCAATAGCACTACAAGACAATAAAACAAATTGTTCAGGCATATGTGATCCCAACAACATGAGCAGCATCTATATCAATGAACAAATGGTAACAGATTTAACAAGGAAAAGCAAGCAGGCAGAGGGCATCATTTGGTGAACCTATATGTGAAGTAACAGTGTGTCAAGTCCATTTGCAATATCCACTAGTACAATGTATATGAGCCTAAAACAATTCATTGGAAGCTTTAGAATTCACATACCATTGAATTTCACTATCAAATTCGCAAGAACTTTACAGTTGCAAGACGGCAGTTACGATAGTGAGAAAACAAGCAATTTTCTGACCCAAAAGGAAGCAAGCAAAACACACACACACACACACACACACACACACCTTTGGGACCGAGAGTGACGGAGACGGCATCAGCGAGCTTGTGGATACAAGTGGCGAGCCCGTGCCGGCAAGCGTCGCCGCTGGATATCACCTTGACGTCCGCAACGGCTCATGGTTGTCGGACCTAATTGGGAAGGAGGCTCGGTAGTGGCCGCTGGAACTCTACCAGCGTCGCTGTACTTGACTAATGGGTTGAGTGGGTACCATAAAAGAGCTCTAATTCAGAGCCCAAGCGTGGGAGCAGCATCACCCAGAGCAGGCCCTGATCAATACTTGTAGATAGATATTACTAGTATGGTTAATAGCCAAAAGAAATAAACAGAGCAGGGATGTAGATAGGTGGATTCTTAATTGATTTAGCTCAAGCTTACAACAAAGAAAATGTAAAATTCATAAATATTCAGTGGTATACATTTTTAAAATCATCATCTATTCCTTTCAAGAAAAAGTATAGTAACAATGTGCATGCTAATTGAATTAGCTTATTGATAATGAGATCATGCTTTCTTAGTTGGCATAGAAATTTGCAGAAATTAATCATACAAACAATACATTTATGCGATGTAGGACCTAAATTAGAACTTCCTTGTGTATAACTAACAAAGCCCTACATGATAAAGCAGAGGTTTGTGATCCTACAGGATTCCATTTCTTACATAAGAACCTCAGTCTTGCCGATGCCGGACTGGGCCTGGGCGATGACGTCGCGGCCGGAGATGATGGGCATGACGGCCCGCTGCTGGATGGCGGAGGGCTTCTCAAAGCCGTAGCCGTAGATGCCGCGGAGCAGGTCCTCGCGGATCCCCATGGCGTAGAAGCTGCACATACAGAATTATGTCAGGAAAAACATCATGATTGGGAAAGAATATGTATGCATCACACTGCTAAGTTAGTAAAGAAACATTTAGATCGTACGAAGACCAAGAATGATGAATGTAGAACATAGTAAGTAGTCCAACTCATGCACTCGTTCATTGCTCTATGCTCATTTAACAATTTTCGTTGAAAGATGCATATTAGCACCACACATGTTCACAAATGGCATTTAACACTGTTACCATTTCCACAATCATATCTGATTTTAAGCATCAACTATCTGACAGCTTAGGGGATTGATAAGAAAATATTTCTGAAAATGTATAGCAGAAAGGGATAACCGTACAACAAATCTTAGCCTGAATTAACACACCTTCAGCTGGCTCAAGAATGTCCGGTAATCGACGAGTTGTTGCTAAATATTTACGCTTCACACAAGGTTGTTTACACAACATAGCCTCAAAATCAGGCAAGCGGAAGCACAAAATCGCTGCTATAGCTACACTAACTCGCTTCCGATTTAACGTGGTTACCAGGAAAAGAAAACAGAGTGTTTCCTACAAGAACATGCATTTCGATCCAGGGAACAAAGGGGAAAACGAACAACAATTATATTCCAAAATGCCGGTGGTCTCCTATGAGAGGAACACCAAATGCCCGTCGTCCACCCTTGTCTATGCAGTACAGTTGCCAGGTACAAAATCAAATTAAATAACTCAAAAAGTAACTTAGACAACAACATGAATCATGCGTCAGAACCCTAAACGAAATCTATGACCACAGGCCCAGACCGCCTCCAAAGGATCATGATCCACCGGAAACCGGCCGGAACCCAAATCTACCACGACCACAGGGGAGGAATCGGAGAGCAGCAGAAGGCTGCGCGCGCGCGTGCGTACCCTGAGGAAGAGCACGTGGGGGAAGTCAACGGCGAGGTGGGCGAAGTCCTCATCCATCTGCTTGGAGGCGTCGCACGAGGCCGCCCAGAAGTGCACCGCAGTGGCCCGCGCGCCGCCTACCGCCGCGTCCAGCTCCACCGTCGACCCCACCTCCATCACCGCCCCGCCGCCGCTCGCCATCGCCGCCTCCTGTGTATGCATTCAAGCATCAGTCAACCATCGTGAAAGAAGACATCAACATAAGTGAAATAAAAGATGTGGTGGGGCATACAATGGAGTTAGGGACGCCGACTTCCGCATAGATGTCCAATGCGAGCTTAGACATGTTTCCAATGAGCTCGGAAACATTCTTCTACAGCCTAAAACTTGCCACTATATCACCTGGAAAAACATAGTTTCATCAGACACATGGTATACAACAATAAATCTAGTATAGTACTCTTATACACGATAAAACAAAGAACGGTATCGACGCAATTGCCTAAACTAATTTGTAAAAACTAGAAACCGCAAAGCTTCAATAGTGATACTCTGGTAAATTATGCTCAAAGTTCTTGCTTTAGACAGTAGAAAAGGATACATATATCGTTTGGGAATCAATAATACCTAAAATTCATGGACAGACACGTATCATTTGGGAATAGATAACACCTAAACTTCATGGACAGTAATCTATTACTACTCAATCCTTTGTAACAGCTGTTGCAACAGCACGAAACAGGAAGTGACAGCAACTCCATCACTTTTAGCAGCTCAAGTAGCTTTCACCGTTGATAATTCTACAGCCAGATGAAAAATCAACTATGTCGAATAACAAGGGTACAAAATCATGGTGGACTAGCACGCAAAATCAAAACCAGTACATCACTGCCATCAAACCGAATCGGTCAAAGCGTTTGGGGACGCCGGGAATAGATCACGCCTAAAATTCATGGACAACAATCAATAACTGTTGAATCCTTTATCACAGCTGTTGCAACAGCACGAACCAGGAAGTCAAAAAGTGACAGCAACTCCATCACTTTTAGCAGCTGAAGTAGCTATCACTGCAGATAATTCTACAGCCAGATGAAAAATTAACTATGTCGACTAACAAGGGTACAAAATCAGGGTGGACTATCACGCAAAATCAAAACCAACACATCACTGGCATCAAACCGAATCGATCAAAGCTTTCAGGGACGGTGAGCAATCCATACTGAGTGCAAGGCAATTTGACAGCAGACGCTTTCTGAGGCTGCTCAATTTCCGAAAGTAGAACCGACAGACGCCTAAACAGCGGGGATCAAGCAACCAGCCACACGCGACTAAAATTAGCAGGTGAGACTAACATGTCACACTAGTAGTCAGCAGACCAATTTCCCCACGGCGGATCGATTAAAAAATTTCCACCGACAGTGGCCTGGACATCCAGATCCAGAGACGCGCGGGGAGGTACAAACCCGACAGCCAGTAGCAGTGAAACCCGAGGCGAGATGTGGCATTGCGGCTGGAAGCGGAGGGGAGCGCGCACCGACAGTGGATTGGCTGACCTGTCAAGAGATCCGGCGCGTCGGCGCGCCCCTTCCCGGCGCGGCCCGGGGCGAAGGGCAGCAGCCAGAAGAGCGCGGAGAACAGCATGGCCGTGCCGAGCACGAGCGCCGCCACCCATTGCAGCTGCACAACCCCTTTCCCCCTGTAGCAGTGACCACTACCTTGGGCGCCGCCTCCGCCGTCGCCCCCGTCGGGCGAGCGCTGGCGCTGGCGCTGGTCCCCGGCCTCCTTCCCCATGCGCCCGTGCCGCGATCTCACGCATCCCTGCCGCCCGCCGCCCTCGCCGAGGAGAGGATGGGCATTGCCTGTCGGGTGCTGCTGCTACTGCTAGGTCGTGGTGGCTCTGCCGCCCTGCTCCGCGGCGGCCATCGTTGGGTCGCTTTCTTAAAGAGGGGCGATGGGATGAGGTGCGGTGCGGTGCGGTGGACGAGGAAGGTGGGAGAAAGTGAGAGGTAAACCACAGCGGGACAATGAGGTCCACCACGGGTGAGGGTTGCGGACCCCGAAGGTGTGCTGCGCACTGACGAGAGCTACGTCAACTCGCCGGAATCGAGCGGCACAGGTGACGGCGGTAGAGGAGTCATCGGAATCGAGAGGGCTCGCGGGAGGAGAATGGGGATCATGCACGGGAGTGGTGGCGGCGGTAAGGGAGGAGCGAAGCTCTAGGTTCAGAGAGAAAGAGAGGGGTTTGGTGCAGTATTGTGTGGTGGGTTGGATCAGAAGTGGATGGAAGGATGGATGGATTGATGTTTGTCATGTCACCGATCCAAGGCACAAGTGATCCCACCAATCAGAATTGAGTTTTTTTAGTGTTTTTCACTTATAAGGCAAATAGTCAATGTGATGTCAAAATTCATGATAAAGTTTGAACAAATGATCTCACATTTTGCATAAGTGTGCATCTTGGAATGACAAAAATTGTTGCTAAACGGAGTTTTCATTTTTTTTGCTCAAAATTTTCATTTTCCATTTTTTCAGTGCCTTCACAAAGTGCTATTCTGAATAGAATAAAAAAATAAATATTGCTGAATGATTTTTGAATTATGGAAGGAAGGGTTTTCACATATTTGAGGAATATATGATCCAAAGTATTTATGAGAATTTTTCGATTTTTTTTGGAATGACAGAATAGTAGGTTGCTTCACAAACTAGGCGGGTTTGGCGCGTGACATAGAATGGACCCACGAGTGGCATGTCAACATAGTTAGAACATGTTACGACATTTTTACAATCATCGTAAAAGTTATGACGATCTCATCTTATGCGATTACGACGTTTTTGACTCACATCATCGTAATTCATATGTAGATTTGATCCCCTCAAACGGTTTACGATGATCTCGGATGAAATCGTCATAGATTTATGACGAATTCATCAACGACATCTTAAAAAACATCATGTATGAGCATATTTCTTGTAGTGCTAGCTCCTTCGCCTATATATTCCCTAAAATACAGAAAAAATAGGGGAATCCACGAAAACACTTTTCCGCCGCCCCAAGCTTCCGTTTCCGCGAGATCTCATCTGGAGACCCTTCCCGGAGCCCTGCCGGAGGGGACTATGGAGTTGGAGGGCTTCTACATCAACATCATCGCCCCTCCAATGACTCGTGAGTAGTTCACTTCAGACCTACGGGTCTATAGTTAGTAGCTAGATGGCTTCTTCTCTCTCTTGGATCTTCAATACAAAGTTCTCCATGATCTTCATGGAAATATATCCGATGTAATCCTCTTTGGCGGTGTGTTTGTCAAGATCCGATGAATTGTGGATTTCTGATCAGATTATCTATGATATATATTTGAGTCTTTGCTGATTTCTTATATGCATGATTTGATATCCTTGTAAGTCTCTCCGAGTCTTGGGTTTTGTTTGGCCAACTAGATCTATGATTCTTGCAATGGGAGAAGTGCTTGGTTTTGGGTTCATACCGTGCGGTGACCTTTCCCAATGATAGAAGGGGCAGCAAGGCACGCATCGTGTTGTTGCCATCAAGGGTAACAAGATGGGCTTTTATCATAGATATGAGATTGTCCATCTACATCATGTCATCTTGCTTAAGGCGTTACTCTGTTCTCATGAACTTAACACACTAGATGCATGCTGGATAGAGGTCGACGTGTGGAGTAATAGTAGTAGATGCAGAAAGTATCGGTCTACTTGTTTTGGACGTGATGCCTATAGATATAATCATTTCCATAGATAACATCACGACTTTGCGTGGTTCTATCAATTGCTCGACAGTAAAACTACGGCCCCCGGGTCTATTCACACCTATCGTTTCGACTTTTGCTTTTACTTTGCTTTGTTTCTTTTTGCTTTCAGTTCTCACTTGGCAAACAATCTATAAGGGATTGACAACCCCTTCATAGCGTTGGGTGCAAGCTCTTTGTGTTTGTGCAGGTACTTGTGATAATCCTTCACTGGATCGATACCTTGGTTCTCAAAACTGAGGGAAATACTTACTACCGCTGTTCTACATCATCCTTTCCGCTTCGAGGGAACACCAACGCAAGGCTCCAGGGCCACGGGGGAATCCTTTGCATATTCTCCAAGGAAGTCCATAAATGCGTAGCCGTAGCAGAAGGATTCCTGGTGCCGTTGCTGAGGAGTATCAGGACAAGAATAGCCTCGCGTCAGCACGCTTGTTTCTGGCGCCGTTGGAAGGTCTTTTGTTGTAGTAGCAGAAGTATTTCTGGCGCCGTTGCCGGGGAAGGAGAGATCAATCCAAGTAGGTCTCACAAACTCATCTCTTGCATTTACCTTTTTTGCCATTTGCCTCTCGTTTTCCTCTCCCCTACTTCACATTTGCCGTTTTCATTTGCCTTTCTCCTTTGCGGTTTCTTTTGCCTTTTTGCCGTTTTCCTTTGCCAGTTTTCTTGCTTGCTTGTGTGCTTGTTTGTTTGTTAAAGTCATCATGGCTGAAAACACCAAACTTTGCGACTTCTCGAGTACCAATAATAATGATTTTATTAGTACTCTGATTGCTCCCGCCACTAGTGCGGAATCGTATGAAATCAACGCAGCTTTGCTGAATCTTGTTATGAAAGAGCAATTCTCTGGCCTTCCTAGTGAAGATGCCGCATCCCATATCAATACCTTCATTGAGCTTTGCGATATGCAAAAGAAAAGAGATGTGGATAATGACGTGATTAAGTTGAAGATCTTTCCTTTCTCGTTGCGAGATCGCGCAAAAACTTGGTTTTCTTCTTTGCCTAAAAAAGTATCGATTCTTGGGATAAGTGCAAAGATGCTTACATATCCAAGTATTTTCCGTCGGCTAAGATTAGCTCCTTACGTAACGATATCATGAATTTCAAGCAACTTGATCATGAACACGTTGCACAATCTTGGGAGAGGATGAAGTTAATGATTAGAAATTGTCCCGCTCATGGCTTGAGTTTGTGGATGATTATACCAATCTTTTACGCTGGCTTGAATTTTGCCTCTCGCAATATCTTGGACTCTGCCTCAGTTGGAACGTTCATGGATATCACGTTAGGAGACGCTACAAAACTCCTAGACAATATCATGACCAATTACTCTCAGTGGCACACTGAAAGGTCACCTGCTAGCAAAAAGGTACACGCTATAGAAGAAATTAACTCGCTTAGTGCTAGTAGAAATGCTCTTAGTGGACGAGTTGATGAATTTGGTTGCTAGTAGAAATGCTCCTTTAGATCCTAATGACATGGCACTATCTTCCTTGATTGAGAGTAGCAACGCTAGTTTGGATGTTAATTTTGTTGGTAGGAACAATTTTGGCAACAACAATGCTTTTAGAGGAAACTATGTTCCTAGGCCTTTTCCTAGTAACTCCTCTAACAATTATGGCAATTCCTACAACAACACTTATGGAAATCACAGCAAATTACCCTCTGATTTAGAGAGTAATATCAAAGAGTTCATCAACTCTCAAAAGATTTTCAATGCGTCCATAGAGGAAAAACTACTAAAAATTGACGATTTGGCTAAGAGCGTTGATAGGATGTCTTGTGATATTGATGCTTTGAAAGTTAGATGTGCTACTCCCAAGCTCAACTTGGATGAAACTTTAAAAGCTATGCGTATCTCCATGAATGAGAGCAAAGAAAGAACCACCCAAATTCGCGCTAGGCATGAATGGTTTAAAAGGGTGCGTTCTAGTGATGCAAATCACAAAGATCTTAAAGTGCTTGGTGTGACTCCTCTTGAATCTTTGTTTTCGCGTGTCAAACCTATTGATGAAGGGGCTGGATATGAATCCACTTTGGTTGAAAAATGCCCCAATGATTCGGAGTCCACCTATCTTGATGATAAAGGTGTGGAGAGTGGAGTAGAAGAGATCAAAATATTGGGTAGTAACGAAACTTCCAGTTTGGATTTCAAGGAATTCAATTATGATAGTTGCTCCTTGTTTGAATGCATTTCTTTGATGCAATCCATTGCAAACTCTCCACATGGTTATAGCCAAAACAAAGCCTTTACCGCGCTTATCGTAGATGCTATGATGAAATCTCTTGAAGAGAAGCTCGAATTAGAAGTCTCTATACCTAGAAAACTTCATGATGAGTGGGAACCTACTATCAAAATCAAAATCAAAAACTATGAGTGCAATGCTTTGTGTGATTTGGGTGCTAGTGTTTCCGCGATTCCAAAGTCTTTACGTGATATTCTTGGTTTTCATGAGATTGAAGAGTGTTCTCTTAATTTGCATCTTGCGGATTCTATTGTCAAGAAAACCATGGGAAGGATCGATGATGTTCTTATTGTTGCAAATAAGAACTATGTACCCGTGGATTTCATTGTACTTGACATAGATTGCACTGCTTCATGTCCATTATTCTTGGTAGACCTTTCCTAAGGACTATTGGTGCTATCATCGATATGAAGGAAGGAAATATTAGATTTTAATTTCCTCTAAAGAAGGGCATGGAGCACTTTCCTAGAAAGAAAATAAGATTGCCTTATGAATCTATGATGAGGGCTACTTATGGTTTGAGCACCAAAGATGACTATACGTGATTCCATCACCTTTTGCCTAGCTAAGGGCGTTAAACAATAGCGCTTGTTCGGAGGCAACCCAACGAATTTATCCTTTTCCTTTATGTTTTGTGTTTCGGACACTTTCATAGTTCTGTTATGATTGTGTTTTTTGTGTTTCTTTTTGCGTTTGTGCCAAGCAAAACCGTTATGATTAGTCTTGGGGATGATCGTTTGGTCATGCTGGAAAAGAGAGAAACTTTCTGCTCACGAAAATAATTTTCTTTTTTTTCTGTAAGAGCTTTTGAGTTGATTCTTTTTTCTTCTGATTGCTACGCAAATTCTTCAGACTGTCGTAATTTTTCAGAATTTTTGAAGTACCAGAAGTATACGAAGTATACAGATTGCTACAGACTGGTCTGCTGTTAACAGATTCTGTTTTTGTTGAGTTGGTTGCTTATTTCGATGAAACTATGGATAGTATCGGGGGGTATTAGCCATGGAAGATTGAAAATACAGTAACCCAACATCAACATAAGTAGAATTTAAGTTTGCTACAGTACCTAAGGAAGTGGTGGTTTGCTTTCTTATACTAATGTTATCACGAGTTTCTGTTTAAGTTTCGTGTTGTGAAGTTTTCAAGTTTTGGGTGAAGTTCTTATGGACAAAAAGATAAAGAGTGGCAAGAGATCAAGATTGGGGATTCCCAAGGCACCCCAAGATGATTCAAGGATGTCTTAAAAGCCTAATCTTGGGGATGCCCCGGGAAGGCATCCCCTCTTTCGTCTTCAATCCATCAGTAACGTTACTTGGGGCTATATTTTTATTCACCACATGTTATGTGTTTTTCTTGGAGCATCTTGTATCGTAGGAGTCTTTTATTTTTGTTGTGTCACAATCATCCTTGATTCACACCTAGAGAGAGACATGCACTCACCATGATTTTGTCGAGCTTCACTTATATCCTTTGGTAGACAATTCAGCTCACATGTGCTTCACTTATATCTTTTGAGCTAGTTGATTTTGCTCTATGTGCTTCACTTACATCTTTTAGAGCACGGCGGTGCATGGCTTGGTAGTTGATCTATGCTTTGAAAGTAGTCTCAAAAGGGGTAGTTATCCAAAGGGATATGAAAACTTCCACATTCATGTGCATTGAATAGTTAGAGAAGTTGGATTCATCTCAATTACTTTTGAGTTGTGGTTGTGGTAATATTGAAGTTATGCTAGTAAGGTGTTGTGGATCTATAAATACTTGTGTTGAAGTTAGTGATTCCCGTAGCATGCACGTATGGGGAACCGCTATGTGATGAAGTCTGAGCATGATTAGTCTACTGATTGTCATCCTTTGTCTGGCGGTCGGGATCACGCGATGGTTTATACCTACCAGCCCTTCCCCTAGGAGTATGCGTTGAATGCTTTCTTTCGATTACTACTAAAACTTTTGCAACAAGTATATGAGTTCTTCATGACTAATGTTGAGTCCATGGTTTAGATGCACTTTCACCTTACACCATCACTATCTTCTTAGGCCATGCAACTTTCACCAGTGCACAAAACCCACCATTAGACTCCCTCAAAACAACCACCATACCTACCTACTATGGCTTTTTCAAAGTCATTCCAAGATATATTGCCATGCAACTACCACCATGACATGTGCCACCATGTCTACATTGCCATTGCATGATCATAAGATAGCTAGCATGATGTTTCCATTAATGTCTATGCCATGCTAGATCATTGTCACGGTACACTACCGAAGGCATTCAGTATAGAGTCATCGTTGCTCTAAGTTTTGAGTCGTAAGTGTGATGATCATCATTGATGGGGCATTGTCCCATGTGAGGAAATAAAAGAGGCCAGCGAAGCCCATATACAAAAAGTGGCCAAAGATGCCCACCAAAATATAAAAAAGAGGCCAAAGAGCCCACTAAAAAAATGAGAGAAAAAGAGAGAAGGGACAATGCTACTATCCTTCCACACTTGTGCTTATTAAGCACCATGATCTTCATGATTGAGAGTCTCTCGTTTTGTCACCACCATATTGCTAGTGGGAAATTTTCATTATATAACTTGGCTTTTATAGTCCAATGATAGGCTTCCTCAAATTTGCCTTAGGTCTTCGTCAGCAAGCAAGTTGGATGCACACCCACTAGTTTTCTTTAAGAGCTTTCACATACTCTTAGATCTAGTGCATCATTTGGATGACAATCCTTACTCATTCACATTGATATCTATTGATGAGCATCTCCACAGCTCATTGATATGCCTAGTTAATGTGACCATCTTCTCCTTGTTTATCTTGCAACCTCCACCACACTCCACACCACTTATAGTGCTAAAACCATGGCTCATGCTCATGTATTGCGTGAGAGTTGAAAAGGTTTGAGAAAGTAAAGGTGTGAAAACAATTACTTGGTCAATACCGGGGTGGTGCATGATTTAAATTCGTTGTGCAATGATGATAGAGCATAGCCTGACTATATGCTTTTGTAGGGATAACTTTCTTTTGGCCTTGTTATTTTGAAATTTCATGATTACCTTGCTAGTTTTCTTGAAGTATTATTGTTTCCACGTCAATAGCAACCTATTGTTTTGAATCTAATGGATCTGAACATTCACGTCACATAAGAGGAGTTACAAAGGACATCTATGCTAGGTAGCATGAAAGCATAAAAAATTCATTCTTTATCACTTCCCTACTCGAGGACGAGCATGATTTAAGCTTGGGGATGCTTGATACGTCTCAAACGTATCTATAATTTTTGATGGTTTCATGCTCTTATCTTGTCAACTTTGGATGTTTTATGTACCTTTTATATCTATTTTGGGACTAACTTATTAATTCAGTGCCAAGTGCTAGTTCTTGTTTTTTCTGTGTTTTTGACTCTTTTCAGATCTGAGTTTGGAATGGAGTCCAAACGGAATAAAATCCCCGAAATAAAATTTTCCCGAACGGAAGAAGATCAGGGGACTTGAGGGCCAAGGCACGAGAGCCATAGGGGGCCCACAAGCCTTGTAGCCGCCACCGGGGGGGGGGGGTACCAGGCTTGTGGCCTCCCTAGCGCCCCCCTGACCTAGCTCCTTCACATATATATTCCCTGAAATACCGAAAAAATAGGGGTATCCATGAAAACACTTTTCCGCCGCCGCAAGCTTCCGTTTCCGCGAGATCTCATTTGGAGACCCTTCCCGGTGCCCTGCCAGAGGGGACTTCATCGCCCATCCAATGACTCGTGAGTAGTTCACTTCAGACCTACGGGTCCGTAGTTAGTAGCTAGATGGCTTCTTCTCTCTCTTGGATCTTCAATACAAAGTTCTCCATGATCTTCATGGAGATCTATCCGATGTAATCCTCTTTGGCGGTGTGTTTGTCGAGATCCGATGAATTGTAGATTTGTGATCAGATTATCTATGATATATATTTGAGTCTTTGTTGATTTCTTATATGCATGATTTGATATCCTTGTAAGTCTCTCCGAGTCTTGGGTTTTTTTGGCCAACTAGATCTATGATTCTTGCAATGGGAGAAGTGCTTGGTTTTGGATTCATACCGTGTGGTGACCTTTCCCATTGACAGAAGGGGTAGCAAGGCACGCATCATGTTGTTGCCATAAAGGGTAACAAGATGGGATTTTATTGCACATATGAGATTGTCTATCTACATCATGTCATCTTGCTTAAGGCGTTACTCTGTTCTCATGAACTTAATACACTAGATGCATGCTGGATAGCGGTCGACGTGTGGAGTAATAGTAGTAGATGCAGAAAGTATCGGTCTACTTGTTTTGGACGTGATGCCTATAGATATAATCATTGCCATAGATAACGTCATGACTTTGCGCGGTTCTATGAATTGCTCGACAGTAATTCGTGCACCCACCATCTACTTGCTTTCATGAGAGAAGCTACTAGTGAACACTACGACCCCCGGGTCTATTCACACCTATCGTTTCCACTTTCGCTTTTACTTTGCTTTGTTTCTTTTTGCTTTCACTTCTCACTTGGCAAACAATCTATAATGGATTAACAACCCCTTCATAGCGTTGGGTGCAAGCTCTTTGTGTTTGTGCAGGTACTTGTGATAATCCTTCACTGTATCGATACCTCGATCTCAAATATGATGGAAATACTTACCGTCGCTGTTCTATATCACCCTTTACGCTTCGAGGGAACACCAACGCAAGGCTCCAAGGCCACGGGGGAATCCTTTGTGTACTTGCCAAGGACGTGCCTAAAGGCGTAGCCGTAGCAGAAGGATTCCTGGTGCCATTGCTGAGGAGTATCAAGACAAGAATAGTCTCCCATCAGCACGCTTGTTTCTGGCGCCGTTGGAAGGTCTTTTGTTGCAGTAGCACGCCTCCGGGGACTCCTCCCTCCTCCTTAACAGGGACTTTGCCGCCAGGGACTCCCTCCTCCCTCCATAGCAGCGGCCCCCTCAACGGCAGCGGCCCCCTCAATGGCGGCGGCCCCCTCAACAGCAGCTCCAGCCGCCGGCGCCGCACGTGTCATGGAGCACAACTACTCCCGCTTCACTGAATCTAGGTACATACCCGTGACCTCCTCCCCACCCGTCCACCACCACACGCACAAAAAATTCTAACACACTGGTTCTACCACCGTCCCTTCCGGCTGCTGCCGTCCGTCTCCGACGAGAGCAGGAGCCCTCTAGGGAGAGGCCTTGCGCCTCGCCCCACTCTTGGCACAACTTGAGACGTCTTCTTTCTCCCCTGCCTTCGCAAGAGCAGGAAAGATAACAAGATCTAGGGTATAATTACCTCTAATTTCTCGTGCGATTTGTTGTTCTTTTTGGTACAAAGCTGCGATTAATTTCACCGAAATCTGGCAATTGGATCCAGTGTGTGACGTTAGGAGGAAGTTGCAAGTGTATTAGTGGAAAGTTGAGACTGTTCAATGCAATTTTGGTGCTGGTTTGGTGAGAAATTGGGGTTCTGGTCTCTGGAACTTTCGTAAAACGTTGCTGGAAGTTAGCATGATGATTTTGCTAAAATGTTTTTTCTTCTTCTGAAAGCTCATCCTGAATTTCTGAAACTTCACGTATTTTGATGTACAATTTCATTTATTTTGTCTGCAATCTCGTGGAGTACAAATCAGATTTTTTGAAAGGTGGTATGAAATCATATAAAAGTTAATTTCAACCTCTATTTGTTGTAAGTTCTTCCTTTTGTCCTTGTTTCACTTTTGAGAGTCAGCACAAGTCGGCATAATGCCTGAAATGGAAATGTCCCGACAACCCAATGTGGCTGTTGGAAAGTAACGGCTGGCTTTCTCCTACGCAGTGATCTGTAGCTAGAAAACTTCCTAATGAGTAATCAGATGTTTGGTGATCTCAGATCACGAGTAATCAGAGTCCAAACCCAATAGGAAATAGATCATAATTCGGGCAGTATTGTTGAATTCCTGAACACAACCAGTTGCAGTAATTCTAAATGGTACCTGTGTGAACGTGCAAGAATCATTGCAAAGCATATCAGTTAATATACTAAAATGACTATTGCTAAAACAGAATGGAACTATAAACTATTATCAAGTAGTGCAAAATGAAACTCCTAGATGCATGTTTACAGTGACGGACAATTATTGAACATGTCCATCCAATAAAATGATGGTCACTCTTGAATAGCTTTCCATGGCATTCATAGTGCCTAACTTCTTTAGAGAAATGGCGAGTCAGGGACATAAGTTAGGGCTTTGGCAAAACAACAATTTAAGATTCCGTTCGATTTGGTTGTGATTAGATGATTATGATACTATGCCATTGTCACTTACTTGTCTGCGACTATGATAGCCTCTGATTTTGATTATCACTGTCACTTGAGGATATTAAAAACAGGAGCATTTGCTAGGAAATAACATCGCCAGCATAATAGAAATGAACCAATTAATCCCCTGTAATTGCTTGTTAGATGCTACATCATACATATTTATAATTCAAAAGTGGATAGTGTTCATTAAACATCATACAAATAAACTAGCGCAAAATATCCAGTGGAAGAAAAAAAAGTTAAACATCACTATTCATATTGATCTGTTTTTATGTATTTGCCATGTCTAGTCAATTAAAATGAACTATTATGAGTTAGTGAAGCGTGTGAAAGGCTACATATTACATCAGAATTATACTTCTTTTTTTGTGAGAAACATAGCACAGTTGAAGCAAATCCTGTCATTTGAGAATTTTTTTTGTGGCTGGGACATCCAGACTAGGTACAGAGATCCTTTTAAACTGAAGGGTACTTCTGTCCATTCTTATTTAAGTCATGATGTTTGATGAAAACCAGAAAATAATGATGTTTCAGAATTTACATACTGGAATCCTATATGAGCTTGATGGAACCGCTGACTCATATTTGTTACCCTTTCTCCTAAAACGTAGATTAATTTCCGTTTCGGTTGAGAACTGGGCACTCCTAGGTCAAGAAAATTAGCAAAGATCATGCCCAATTTTCTTGACCTAGAAGGTGCCCGATTCTCAACCGAAACAAAATCCTTATCCTTTCTTGAAAATAGAGCTTATTTCTTTTTAATTCTTATGTTTACTTTTTATGTGAGTGAAATGGGTCCAAAATGATCTATTCAAATGTCAGATTACATGACATTATCAAGACTACCACACTACTGGATTAGTGTTATCTTGTTATACTAGCACATTATTTTTGTTTTCTTTTGCTTCACTAAAAGGGCCCTAAAAATGAAACACTGACTATTACTACCTTTTGGTATGGATACGTTGGAACTTCTCTTGTGTCACGTTTTGCGATCCTATGGAGTAAAAGAAAAGTAAAATTGGATACGGTGGAATTATAGTTGGTGATAATTCAACCCCGTGCAATAACTCTAGTAGCCTTTTTTTCCTATTTAGAGTGAACATGGCCAACAACGATGAGGCTGACGGTTCGGGCAAGCCATTCTGGGAGCTGTCCCATGAGCTGGAGGAAGAACCTCGCCGCTATGAGGACGCTGCGGAAGACACCTATCACGACTACACAACCCCTAGTGGCACCGGGATGGTGCCACCGGGGATGACACCACTGATGGTGCCACCGGGGATGCCACCACTAATGATGGCAACGAACGCACAGATGGCAACCAACCGAAGAAGGAACGGAAGGACCGGCACCCGAACGTGCTCGGCACCGTCAGGGAGGAATTTACTGAAGTGTCCTCCAGTGGGCATCCAACGGCGCCCAAAGAATTAGTCGGTCGGTACCCGGGACAACTCGGGTGCATTCTCCGGAGCACTGTCTCGATCAACACCGAGAACCTAAGGCATCAATGCCGAGCGAATTTGCGCAACCTCCTCTTCACGAAGCTGCACGAACGGTACAAGTTCCCTAGTGACATCGCAAACACACGCCTCGCAGGGAATAAAGTGAACAGTGTCGCCCTCACGAAGATGAGCACGGCCCTGGCTCCTTGGAGAGCCTCGGTAAAGAGAAGGATTCTAAGAGGTGATAGTTATGAGAAGATCAACGAGACACATCCTTCGATCAGCGAAGCTGACTACCAGGAGTTCAAGATCAAGTTCGAGAGCAATGCATCCGCGAAATCAAGTCAGTGGGGGAAACATATGCGGGACTTGAACTTAGAGTTCCACAAACTCGGTCCCGCCGGTTAAAGAGTGGCGGAACCTAAATGGGACAAGGAGGACGCGGAGCGTGCCGAGCAAGGCCTACTGCCCCTCTTCGATAAATACCCTCAAAAGCAGACCAGGAACTATGTCAGGGCCCGGTACAAGGTGAACCCGGTAACAAAGGAGCTTCCACGGATCCGAAGGTGAAGGAGCTTGAGCGTGTTCTCGTAAGGAATACACCCCCACGTAATTAGCTCCATATGGTTGCATTCTAATTAATGAAGCCAAATTTCTAAATGGTTCACGTTCCTTCCGCACGAAACTGAAACAGTAGCGCGGGGTATCCGAGCTCCCCGTCTGCCCCTTTGGACAACACTTTAAATAGGGCGTTGAACATAATGAAACACAAGGATAAGCTCAGTAAGCCGTCGTCATCTGGTCGTGTGGCCGGCGAAGGCTTGTCCACGAAATGGTCGGAATACTATAAGGCTGGGCGAAAGGACATAAAGACCATCTCAGAAAGCCAGGAGCGCGAGGTTAAAGAACTCAAGGCACAAGTGACGCGGACTCCGGACATAGTCCAAGAGCAAGTGCGAGACCAACTTGGAGCGACGATCACCGCCATTATGCCTTCCTTGCTTGAGGGGTTGCGAGGGTGGATTGCGAGCGGCCAACAGGGGCCGCCCCCGATTCCCAGCTTCACGGACAGCAACTCGCACAATGCGCCGGCATCGGTGTCTCCGGCGGAGGCGGCATTGCAGGTGCCTCCGGCGTCGGTGCCGGTATTGGAGGTTAATGCACTCGTGTGTGGGAAGAATACTCCGGCCAGCACCTCGGCATCAAGCGGCCCCTCCGTCACTTGCACGCCCGCCGTTGGCGGTGCCTCGACATTAGTCGAGCTCGACGCCATCACGGTAACTATAAGCCTCGACCGATGACTTCATCTCCTTGCCTTTTTGACTGGGCATCCCTGACGCCCTACATGTTTTCCCAGGGCGCCACCAATGTTCCATGCACTCTCCTGCACTTCGTGGACGGTGAGTTAATCTATGTCGCCAAGGCTAAAATCGTCGACCGGGCAACCGTGTGTTCCACGGTAATCCGATGCCACCCACCGTGTATATGGTTCAACTGGTTCGGGTGCTGCGGGGCTGCGACGACTTGTTACCTCCATATCGACCCGCTGGGGCTGACGAAGATGATGTGATGACCCTTAGCGCCTGCTTAAACTGGTCCATGCTTTGGCCAAAGAGCCAGATTCATTTGGGCGGGGGACACCACCCCACAGACAACACCGCCAGTCGTGCCAGCGCCAAGCCATGGCAAGACCGCCGCAACGCTACCGCCGTCAGCTGATTCGGACATGCATATGGCACAGGATCCGGACGACGACGACGATACAATTTCCAATGTCGATAAGTACATCAACGAACATGGGTACGGTGACGATGACGACTTGTTCGGGCCTCCTTCTCAAGAACCCAACCCTGGAAAAGACAATGACGATCTAGCTGGTATCACGTAGAAACCCAATTTCCACAGGCGGCAGTTGTTCAGTTCTCAGGAGACGCCTCCAGCTTCCGCCTTCACCGAGACTCAAATAGTCGAGGTGCGAAATATTATCAGCCCCAACACACTCAAGAAGGTGGTCTCTGAGCAGAACTCGATCCCATTATAGCAGAAGAAGCAGAAGGGACGAAAAAGAAAAACTAACAAGGGTGCGAGCCAGCTGCTACTGCGACAACAGACCTTCCCTGGCAACGGTGCCAGGAATACTTCTGCTTGGGGACACGCCTATAGGGACTTCCTTGGCAAATATGCAAAGGATTTCCTTGCGGACTTGGAGCCTTGCGTTGGTGTTCCCTTCAAGAGGAAAGGGTGATGTAGCACAGAAGCGGTAAGTATTTCCCTCAGTTTGAGAACCAAGGTATCGATCCAGTAGGTGGATCGCGTCAAGTCACAAGTACCTGCACAAACACAAAGAGCTTGCACCCAACGCTATGAAGGGGTTGTCAATCCCTTATAGATTGTTTGGAAAGTGAGAACTGAAAGCAAAAAAGTAAACAAAGCGAAGTAAAAGTAAAGGTGGAGACGATAGTTGTGAATAGACCCGGGGGTCGTAGTGTTCACTAGTGGCTTCTCCCATGAAAGCAAGTAGACGGTGGGTGAACGAATTACTACCGAGCAATTGATAGAACCGCGCAGAGTCGTGACGTTATCTATGGCAATGATTATATCTATAGGCATCACGTCCAAAACAAGTAGATCGATACTTTCTGCATCTACTACTATTACTCCACACGTCGACCGCTATCTAGCATGCATCTAGTGTATTAAGTTCAAAAGAACAGAGTAACGCCTTAAGCAAGATGACATGATGTAGATGGACAATCTCAAATCTATGATGAAAGCCCATCTTGTTACCCTTGATGGCAACAACATGATGCGTGCCTTGCTGCCCCTTCTGTCACTGGGAAAGGTCACCACACGGTATGAACCCAAAACCAAGCACTTCTCCCATTGCAAGAATCATAGATCTATTTGGCCAAACAAAACCCAAGACTCGGAGAGACTTACAAGGATATCAAATCATGCATATAAGAAATCAACAAAGATTCAAATATAATTCATAGATATTCTGATCACAAATCCACAATTCATTGGATCTCGACAAACACACCGCCAAAGAGGATTACATCGGATATATCTCCATGAAGATCATGGAGAACTTTGTATTGAAGATCCAAGAGAGAGAAGAAGCCATCTAGCTACTAACTACGGACCCATAGGTGTGAAGTGGACTACTCACGAGTCATTGGAGAGGCGATGATGTTGATGTATAAGCCCTCCAACTCCAAAGTCCCCTCCGGCAGGGCACCGGGAAGGGTCTCCAGATGAGATCTCGCGGAAACGGAAGCTTGCGGCGGTGGAAAAGTGTTTTCGTGGATGCTCTGATTTTTTCTGCGATTTTAGGGAATTTATAGGCCAAAGAGCTAGGGCAGGGGAGCGCCAGGGAGGCCATAAGCCTGGTTGCTGCGGGCCCCCCTGGCCGCGGTAACAGGGCTTGTGGGCTCCCTGTGGGCCCTCTGCCTTGGCTCTCAAGTCCCTCGATCTTCTTCTGTTCTGGAAAAAAAATTATTCCGTGGATTTTATTCCGTTTGGACTCCGTTCCAAAATCAGAACTCAAAAGAGTCAAAAACACAGAAAAAACAGGAACTGGCACTTGGCACTGAATTAATAAGTTAGTCCCAAAAAAGATATAAAAGGTATATAAAACATCCAAAGTTGACAAGATAACAGCGTGAAACCATAAAAAATTATAGATATGTTTGAGACGTATCACCAGGCGGCACCGAGTTCGATCCGTACTCAGGACGGGCCACCAATATCTAAGGATATTGAGAGGAGGGTGCATGTGGCGGGTAGGCTGATGCTACCGACTAATCTGCTCAATGCTGCAACTATTGCTATGCGGAGTTTGCATGACATTGTTCTTTATATGGAGAAGCGGGGTCTCTCCGAGAATGATGTGGCATACTCGGTTTTCGTAGCCAATGTGCCAGAGGGAAAGGGCTTTATCGATAGCACCATCGGGCGTATGATCGTCCTGCGGTTTGATGACATCTT
The DNA here is from genome assembly GCF_904849725.1 of Hordeum vulgare subsp. vulgare. Taxonomy (NCBI): domain Eukaryota; kingdom Viridiplantae; phylum Streptophyta; class Magnoliopsida; order Poales; family Poaceae; genus Hordeum; species Hordeum vulgare. The sequence goes on along the minus strand of NC_058522.1, from coordinate 339,599,698 downwards.
CGCTATGCTTAACCTTTATCCGCTGCACTACACCTTCATTCGGCTATTTTCACTCAGTATGGAGATGCGTATCATTAGAGACAAGACCCCGGACATCGTGATAGTCGACCCCTTCTACATGCATGCCAAGCTCTTGGACGACGCTGGGGACCGGCAAGTCGCGAGTTCATACCTCGAAGGCGTCATTCTGGCGAACGCAGATAAGGATAGCTTCCTCGTGCCTTACTTTTCTGGGTAAGTCATCCCCTCATCGCCCCGTAACATATGATTTCTTAGATTTCGATCGTTCTTTTTTTTCTAACATTCCGTGTTTTGTGCAGTGACACACATTGCACACTCATCCTCTTAAGACCAAAATATTCCATGGCCACGTATTTCGACTCGGGCCATCAGTCGAAGAAAGACTACAGAAATATCAAGAAAGTTCTTGATGATGTCCTCCCCGGCTACGCCAAATCTGGAGGCACCTTCAAGAGGCCAATTCTTAGGTATGGCAAGCACGTGTTCACCCATGTAACGATGTTCCCCTGCGTCAAGCAGCCGCCTGGCAGTCAGAAGGATGCCTACTACGCCCTCCATCACATGCGGGCGATCGTACGGGACCAACATCACCGTATGCTACCAAATGAGCTCAAAGATTGGGCCGCACGCTTGTCGGAAATCCAGGACGAGGACATGAGACAAGAATTCTTTCGCATCCACTCGGAGTTGGCGGAAATCATCTATCAAGATGTCCTTGCTAGATTAGGGTAGTTCTACCTAAACTGTCCACCGTCCAACAGTGATATTGACACAACGCTACAAATGCAGGCTGACAACGACCGCACATTCATGAACATCACGAAAGATGGCGGCTTCATCCACGCTCCGGTCCCTGAGTCGAGTCGAAAGTACTGATGCTATGTTGTAATTAAACTTTAATGAACTTGTATGTCTCTTTAGTTTGGACAGTCGTTCAACTTATATGTGTAGTCGATGCTATTTATTAGTAGGACCATGAATCGTGCTATTAATGTGTTGCTTTTCTCTTCTGATCCTTTTGTTGCATACTTATATATTGCTTATATATTATCTGAGAATTGCTATTGTTTGTCTAGTGCATAGAGATACCGTCGTATGTCATGTACAAGGGTGAGGTTCCCGGAGTCTACGACGATTGGGAGGAGTGTCGACGAGAGGTTCACCATTTCAGCGGTATACAAAGGGTACACCACTAGGGCGGAGGCGGAAGCTAGATACTCGCGCTATCTAGCGGGAGAGAGGGAGCGAAGGAGGAACCGGATGAAGATCAGTTTCATCGTGATGATGCTCCTCGTGACCGCAGCCCTCTTCTATGTGATGGTAGTTTAGATATCAACTTGTAATGTGAAGACAAACTCTCTACTTGCGGTCTCGAGACTCATAATGTTCTAATTTTGTTCGGTATTTTGAATTCGGGGACTAATATGATGAATTGTATTCGGAGACTAATCTTCTATTGTATTCGATAAATCTGATGTTTATATATATGTTGTGTTGTTTATATTCTGTGCAATAATGTATATTTTAACTTGTACAAATATCAGAAAAGAAAAAATCCTAATATTTATAGTAGTGGCGCACCAAGTTGCACTCCAGTGGCGCACCAGGAGGTGCGCCATTAGTATCTGGGATAGTAATGGCGCACCAGGTGGTGTGCCATTAGTGTCTTGGATAGTAATGGCGCACCAGGTGGTGCGCCACTGTTATGTATATTAACAATGGCGCACCAGGGGTGCGCCATTACTATTTATTAGTAGTGGCGTGATAATAATGGCGCACCTATTATAGTGCGCCATTAATAGATAAAGTAGGTGCGCCACTAATAGCCCTTTTTCTAGTAGTGATAGTACTAGTTGTTCATGTACTTGTGCTAGTGCAGGATAACTGAAATATTTCCAAATCAAATATGCTCAGACTCGTATTGTCCTACTATACTACTGCCTATTATACTTTCTTTCAACTTGGCAAATAACATTATGCTTTTTTGTAGGAAACCTTTGTGTCGAACAAGATTAATCGAGAAAAGGTCGTGTACCAACACAGAACTGGTTCCAGGCACTACACAACACACATTTTTGCCACTGCGAGTACTTTTGTCTAGCGACCTTACCGTTTGATCCTTGTTGAATAACATTTCTTATTCTTGCTGAATAACATTTTTATTTTTGTTGAAAACCATTTCAGAAAGAAGAGCATAAGGGTGAGGAGTTGTCTGCGATTGACTTGTTCAAGGCCACCCACATCTGTAGGAAGCACGGGTTTTCGGAGCGAGTCAAGATTGCTATAGTAAGTTCCAGCCAATTTGATGTTGTTTGCTAGAGCATTTATTATATACTTCTCAACAAAGATATCAGAATTTCCTGTAGCTATCTGTTGCATTTTTTATGATATGATGAAAACAGTAATCCCAATTTGCTGAAGTATTTGTTTAATTGATATTTGTTGTATCTTGTACCTCTTATCTGTTTATGCGTACTAACTTGTGCTGAAGCATTAAAGGATTTTATTACTTCTTTTCATTGCATTGTCAATGCCAAGATTGTTATGTAACAATCAGTACATGGTGAATATTGAGCTTTCTTTCTCCTTTGTATCTCATAAAATGGCTATAGTGGTGTTAGTAATAGAAAAACAGTGCTGATAACGTCAGTTTACAGTTTAGCTATTTTATTTTTATTTGATATCCTAGCTGCACTAACTAGTAAAATAGTGTTGACATTTCAATAATAAAAAACTTGGGTTCATACAATGCATGTCACAGCAAAAAAGGTCTTGGCAGTGAGTACTAAATTCAGGTTCATAATTAATGGCAGATACTGATCTGCATATAAATTGGATTATTGTGCATAAAAGCTTGTTTGAGTAAAAATATCTAATATAGATATTGTGTGCTGGTTTGGTTTCTTCAAATAATCCATTTGGTGGTCTGGTTTGGTTTGGTTGCATTCTGGTTTGGTTTCTTGCAAAATGTGAAATAGATCTGTCACTAATGTCTATCATTTTCCTCCATATGCTAGCTTGAGATGGAAAAAAGGAAGGATGCGCCGGTACCGGAAGGTGAAGAACCAAAGTCTGATGCTGAAATTGTTGAAGAAGTGCTCAAGACCAAAGTCAAGCAAAGCACATTCCTCAGGAATGTTTTGCTTAAGTCATCTAGCTACAACTCTGGCAAAGGAACTGCTGATGTGGTTGCTCATGTTCGTGATCTTGAGCAGAAGCTGGAGAGTCGGAGCTTCAAGTTGAAGTGATGCAAGAAGAAATGGCAGCAATCAAGATGAAGGCGGAAGAATATGAAGTTGCACGCGACAAGGAACTTGAGCTGCTGTGCAAGAAGTCTCAAGAACAAGATGAGAAGTTAGCCCACTTGATGGCTCTCTTTGGAGCTAAAGCATCATAGAACCTTTTGTCTTGTAGTTAACCTGTCGTAGAACCTTTGAAGTGGGCTAACTTCTCAAGAATGGATGAGAAGTTAGCCCACTTGATGGGTAATTTTGGTGATGTTGAACATGTGAACCCGTGAAGTATTTTGAACCTGTGGACTTGATAAGCAGTAGCTGATTCTGGTGAACTTGTGAACCTGTGAAAAACCTATAGCAAGAAAAATTCTGGTGAAGTATTTTGTGTTGCTTTGAAGTTGTGAATTATTTGAGATTTGTTTGGATCATTTTGTTTGGACCTGTGAATTATTGGAATTATTTGAGTTTGGGTTGCAAATAGGCCGAGGCCCAAACAAGAATTAGACTAAAAAGGCTTGGGCCCCAAAAAAAGAATCGACTGTAAAAAATATAGTTAAAATGCCAAGGCCCAAACAAGAATTGGACTAAAGAGGATGTGGCCCATAATAAAAGTGGACTAATAAAAAAATTGTTGAGTAAAAAAATTCCATGCCAGAAAATAAAATGCCAAATTATTGGAACCAACCCATGTAGACGGCCGGAATGGACCAGGCTGAATCTAATTTACGATGTTTTCATTTGGTCGTAATTCCGCCATGTCAGCGTGCCACGGTGGATCTGACGTGTTGTGGGCAGATTGCCAATGAACAAAACAGTTGGTCTTTAACCCTACGACCTTTTGTTTGGTCGTAAAATCCTATGACCATTCCAGCAGAAAGGTTGTTATAGTTCATTAGAGGCCCTCAACTTTTGACCGTCTGTTTTTGGTCGTAAAAAGGTCGCAAATGGAAATCAACGACCATTCAATGACCAATATTGAAGGACGTTAGTTGACATATTTCTTGTAGTGGTTGCAAGGATTGATTACCTTACGCATAGTTCGTTAATGCAGTTGTCCGTTGTTTTGAGTTTACACTTTGGGTGGGGCTCGCAACTTAATATCGGAGATATGTTCTGGATAGATATCTCAAGGTGGATGATTAGTAAGTAACATATTGGCATATAAACGGTCTACTTGTCTTGGCGTATTGCCCATTACTGTTGAACCTCATACTATCAAGGAGCATAATTAGCATTGCGGTGCCATCATAATTCTGTCAATTCCCAACTGTGATTTGTTTACCCTAGCATAGTTGTTTATCGTCTTTTGGGAGAGAGACATCACTAGTGAACATCATGTGACTCCGGTCCATGTCACCAGCATTGCTTAAACCTCCAACATTTACCGCTTTATTTACTTTTCCGTTGCAAGCACTATTACCTTCCTGCTTGTGTTTTGATCCTTTGCAAACTACAAGGCCGGAGAGATTGACAACCTCTTTGTACTCGTTGGGAGCAAAGTTATTTGTTGTGTGTGCAGGTCCACGTCTTCTGCTAGCGCCAGGATGGAAGACACCTACTTGTTGAGCATAGGAGTCTCCTGTTTCGATAAACCTTCCATTCTCCGTGTAAGGGAAGTTTGCTGCTGACTACATCTCCACCTTCCACTTGGGATATCCAACTGTCACACCCTGTTTTTCATCCCCAGTTTTCTGTGTTGCAAAAATTAGAGCTTGTTAAAACTTTTTCAAGTAATGTTGCGAGTGCAATGTCAACCCTTGTTTGAGTGTATGCTTGCTTGGGTGATGACTCAAACCCATGAAAAACTTATTATTTTGCTCTCATCAAAAACCCTTTTTCTCTTGCATCAAGGTCATCTTCATCATGTTGGGATACACTACTAGCTCATGAAGCCAAGTGGCACTTCCAACTAAAGTTCGTGATCTGACCCTAATATCATTTTCACTCATTAAAAACATTAATTGGTGATTTAAAATATGATTTTCCTATTTTATATCTATGTCTATTTCTAAGGCCAGTAATGATAATTCCACAAGGAAAATTTCTTTCCTGCCTTAGAAAATTCTGAGTAAATTCATGGAAGCTCAGAAGGACATATATTTTCCATACATAAGATTTTCAACCCTATTTTATATTAATATTATTTGAGTAAAACCCTAAAAACCATTTCTGTCTGTTTTAGCTTTTTGAGATGTTTTCAAAGGAAAGTATCTCAGTAAGTTCCCATAAAATTACAGGAGCCCTCCCAAACCATATAAGGTGCTCACCAAAAATCTCACCTTGATCCTAGGTGGGTAAGTGCACTTAGAGAGCCAAAAACCCTCTCTGTCCAGAGTAGAGTTGGAACAACTCTACATTGCAAAGTTTCTCCAATGGAGCTGAAACTTTGCAGAGGTGTTTAACACCCCAAATGAGGACTCCACACCAAAAATGGGATTTGTGAGACTCTGTTTGATCACACTTCCTTTGTAAGGGACAGTACTGGTCACTTTGAGACATTTCCAAGTTTGCAAAGCCAAACTTGTTCAATGGAGCTCATATTTGGTGGAACCCCATGTTTTTACCCGAAGAACAAACCTGTTAAGTTTCATCTACAGTGGTGGAGTGGAAGCACCGCAAGTCACTGTCGAACACCTACTGACAGGAAGGTAAAAACCTTCCTAGCCACTGTTTTACCCAATGTCAAGGCCCCAAACTTGGTGGGTTAGAGCACCAGAACACCCTGAGCACCCAGTCAACCAGCCCCTCCCCAATTCCAAGCACAAGTGACAAGAACTCCAATCTAAGCTGCAGGACAGTACTGGCTACACTAGTGTTCCTTGATCCCTTGACCAGCTCGAGCTCCCACTAAACCACAGCAACTAGGCACACTCCCAGCAACACTCAGGACATGGAGGACACGTCACAAGTGCCCCAGAGCGAGCCAGCATGTCGTGGCATGCCAAAACTGCGCTCTGGGCGCGCTGCAGAGAGCCACCCGCAAGGGGCCGACGCTCCGGCCGGTCCCAGCCTCCCCAGTAGTGTCCAAGCACTCCCCCGACAGCCCCTCCGTGCAAAGCTACCCCAGGGACCCTCTTCCCCTCGCGCAAGAGCTCAGGCGACGCGTGCCGTGCGCGCCCGACGAGTCTGAGCATGCACGGTCGCTGCAGTTCGTCCCCACTCCCTTTCCCTCTGCGGCCGTTGCATCAGGAGGCCCTAAACCACGTCCCGAACCCGTGGTTTCGCGGCCAGCACCTCACCGTGCTTGCACGCGTGCCACGGTGAGTCACCGGCGTGCCCGAGTGGGGTCACCGTTGTTGGCCTATAAATAGACCCCCCCGGCACTCCAGCACCCTCCAAGCAGCTTCAGCACAACCAGTAGACACTCCCTAGCCACCCAATCGAGCTCGCAGAGCCCCGGTGCTCGAGGTCGATCTCTGGCTACACGTCGGCTCCTGCGCTGCCCGACATCTCATTACACTCCCCTCGACACCAGGAACGTTTTCCCTAACTCTCCCGAGCAAATCCATAGCTCTAGCCCCTAGTTCAACACGAACCCGAAACCCTTCCGCCACGAGAACCTCGTCGCCAGCAACCCTGACCACCTCCGGTGACGTCCCGACCACGAGCAGGCAGGCGGAGGCACGAGGAACCCGTTCCTAGCTAGGCCTGACGACAACGGCAGCCTCGCCGGCGTCCATCTCCACCTCTCTGTCCAGAGGTAGGAGAAGGACCCGACAGGTGGAGCCCACCTGTCGGTTTCCTGGGGCAGCCAGCGCGCGCAGCCGCTGACGCTGACCCCAGGGGCCCGCAGGTCAGGTTTGAACCTGGCCCGCGCGCGCCTGGTGGCCAGGCCTGCTGGTTGGGCCGGCTGGACCTGTTCCCTGGCCTTTTCCTTTTTGTTTTAAACCAGCAAACTTAATGATTTTTATAAAAAGATTTAGCCAGTAGAAAAATATAATTCTTCCACCAGTATTTTTCTAAAAATGAGTAGTATTTGATTCTGTAATAGTTGACATTTATCAATAACAGAAACTATTTTGGTATGAATAATGATATTAAAAAGCACGTGTTTTCTTCTGTTTGCTTTTAAATAAATATGCTTAGCTAATAAAACAGTAGGGAATATTTTTTTTAATATAATAACCTGAATTTATTCAAGCCTTGCAACATTTTTAAAAGCACTTTGTGGACTGTTTTAGTAAAAGCTAGTATGTATTTATTCCTTTCTTGACGGTAGAATTATCGAGTGACGGAGGATCCGGAGCGGAAGACCTCGAAGACCCCGGATACCTAGCTGACCAAGGCAAGCATGCCCTTTTGCCATGACTTAAGTAAATAAAATGATGCATGCTAGAATAGCAAGTAATTTTCCGTTGCATGTAATCACGATGCCGGTTCATCACGGATGTGATGGTACCGAAGGTTTCTTCGAAGCACTTGCATTTATAGTAGTGATTTTCACATGGCTCCTCGGAGCACAAACATGATGAGCTTAATCTTACCATCTACGAGGATCATGCTACTGTCATGTTGGCTAGAAGAGTATAATCACTGCATTGAGCTTGACTCCGTGAGGATCAAGATATTATCATGTTGACAAGTAATAATAGAGTATTTTATCATGACCATGATGATGAGTTAAATAAAGAGTTTATGAAAACCCCGTCGGGTGCCACTAATGCCCGAGGGTGATGCTAAGTTGGTGATCACTTTTTGGTGAAGTGATGCATCGGTGATTTTGGTGTGAGTATGGTTTCAGAAATGGATTAGATTTATGATGTGTCGACCGTCCCAACCTTACCCAGTACGACCACGATACCCCTTTATGGGACGGGGCTTTGTCGATTACTCTGGTCGGTGCTTGCAAAGAGCCACATTACTAGTGGCGGGAGTGATCGGTGTCACTCTCGTGATGGGGTCGTGCCAGGTAGGACGACTATGCCATTATTATGAGTTCCAGGCACACCATTGGTCCCTGCATGGTTGATACAGTCCAGAGTCGGTGCTCGTAAGACGTACAACATGTGGGCTGGGTACCAATCGAGTGGATCCCTTTGTCTAGTATCGTCAGGGGAAAGATGATGATCGGACACTTACCTCGGGTATATGTGATATACCGCGAGTCATGGATGACACGGAAGTATTCTGTTTCTCGTGGGGCCAGCGTACTACCTCTACAGAGTGTAAACTATTCGAATAGCCGTGTCCACGGTCAAGGACAGTTGGGTGGTGCTGCTTAAACTACGTCCTGAGTTTCCGCATAAACCAAGTGTGTGTGTGTGTGTGGTGTTGAAAAGGTTTTATTATAATCATGATAATCACAATAATATGATCAAGTTCGGTGACTTGACATATAGGGTAAACCCGGATGGTTTAGCCCTCATTAATACCTTGAGAGTGTGACAAGTCCGATGACTTGGCATATAGGGTGAACCCGGTGTGTTCAACCCTTTACAGATATGTCAATATCTGTAACCTGTTCTTCAAAAGTAGTTCTTTAACTTGTTGCACATACATGATCATACCACCACATCGCATTCCAATTAAGATATCTGTTACTGTATTTCATTACCATAATTATGTCATGGGCTGTTTACGAGTACATTCGAAGTACTCATTGGCTTGCCACTGGTTATGTTATTGACCAGACATGGAAGGACCGGAGTTTGGCGATGAGTACGCCGTCGGAGACGGACCTGCGATCTAGGACGCTTCCGAGTCAGAATGCCTGTTGGTGTAGGCTTGATGGCATGGGCACCGCTTAGCCCCTGCGAGTTTCCGCTACTCGATGTATCCCTTTATTTGGCTTAGGCCTTGCTCTTGATCCCGACCCTCTGGTCGTTTGATGTAATAATTTGGTACTTGGATGTAAGACTCTATTATTCAGTATCTGTGTTCAGTAAACATTGATCCTTGGGGTCACTAGGCACGGCGAACCCGACTTGCTAGTCGGGGTCCCCACACCAACGAGGGGCGAGAAGTATATACATCAACTCGCCATCAAGTGAAGGCCATGGCCACGCGTGCACGATCCTCCTCACTATCTCTCCCTCTCAGTGGGTCTCACAGGTCCTAAACCATGTCCGCATACCGTGGTTTTGACCCCGAGCACTCACTGCCCTTCCTGCCAGCAGCGGTGAAACCACCGGCACCACCGGCCCGATGCACCATCGGGGGCCTATAAATAGGCCTTCCCCTTTGCACCAGCACCACCATCCCACTCCTCCAGTGCCTAAATTCCACCCCTAGCCTATCCGTTTGAGCACAACGACCTCCTGTGCTCGAGATCGACCGAGGACCCGCCGCTTCGGAGCTCCGTCGATCTCAGGCTATGGGCCAACTCCGACGCTCCTATCACCTTCTCCGTGATCCTAGCAGCCTCAAAGAGCTTCCCCATCACCTCCCCGAGCTAATCCGCGCCCGTAGCACCTAGTTCATCAGCCTCCTGAAACAGCTCCGCCGTAGCCACCTCATCGCCGGTGAACTAGGGCCTCCTCGTCGACCCCTCGAACACCAGCAGGTAGGCGACGGTGAGTTGGTTCCATTTCTGCCTTCGGTTGGGCTCGAGAACGTCGACAGCATCGCCATCATGCCTCCCCTCCTCTCTGTCCCGAGGTGGAAGAAGATCCCGACAGGTGGGGCTCACCTGTTGGTGGCTCTTCTCTCTCCCCCTCTCTCCTCTCTACCGGTGACCACACGGGCCCGCGCGTCAGGTTTGAACCTGGCCGCGCCTAGGCTGGCTGGTTGGCTAGGTGGCTAGCTAGGCCGGCCCAAGCCTCAGGCCGAGCCAAGCTTGAGCCCCAGCACCTTTTTATTTTTCTGTTTAATTTAGTTTTAAAGGAATTTTATAAAAATGGTTATCCAATATTTTTTATAATTTTTCCACCATATTTTTTCTAAAAATGAGTAGTATTTAACACAGCCTTTGTACAAATTTATGAGACAACCTTTCTATTTTATAATAATTAAAAAGGCTATTTGGAATAGTTTTGCTTTTGTTAAAGTGATTTTAAAAATAATCCTTTCACTAAAACCTAAGACAAATACTTTTAAAATAACAATATGGATTTGTCTGAATTAAGCAACATTTTCAAAATGAGTTTGTGATCTGTTTTTGAGTGAGCTACTTATTGCTTCTTTATTTATTACGACGATAGAAACCACGTTTGACGAAGGAGTTGGACTTGAAGACCCCGAAGACCCTGGATACTTAGCTGATCAAGGTAATCAGCCCTTTGACCATGTTTGAGCATATGTTATATTGCATGCTAGTAGAGCAATTATTTCCCGTTGCATATGATCATAAATATTCGGTAGATCACCGATGTGATGTTACGGATGGCTCCTCCGGAGCACTTGCATTTTGAGCATGATCCTACCACCTATGAGGGTCACGCTATTATCATCTCAACAAGTAGAGCTAAGCATAGTAGAGGCATGTGCATGATGATGGTAAAATCAAAGGTTTATGAAAACCCCGTCGGGTGCCACTAATGCCCGAGGGTGATGATGAGTTAGGTTGCCACTTTTGGAGAACTGGCGCACTAGGTATATTTTGGTGTGAGTGGTTTCAGAAAAGGGATTAGATTTATGATGTGTCGACCTTCTCAACCTTACATGTGCGACCACTTTACCCGTTTATGAGATGTGGCTTTTTTGATTACTTTGGTCGGTGCTAGCAAAGAGCCACATTACTAGTGGTTGGAGTGATATGTGGTCACTCCCGTGACGGGGTCGTGCCACGTAGGACGAGTATGTCGTTTTTACGTGTTCCAGGCACACCGTTGGTCCCTGCATGGATGATACTGTCCAGAGTCGGTGCTTGTAAGGCGTACATCATGTGGGCTGGGTACCAATCGAGTGAACCTGTTTTTCTAGTATCGTCAGGGGAAAGGCGTTGATCGGGTACTTACCTCGGGTATGTTATGTACCACGAGTTGTGGATGACACGGAAGTTTCCCTGATCTCGTGGGTACTGTCACATCCTTGAATCCCTAATAGAGTATAGCAAGTTTGTGCTCATGTCTTCTTCATTGCATCCATGTAAATGAAATGAAATCAGAAGCAAAGCAAAGAAAACAAAAGAAAACCCTAGCAACTCTATATCCAAAAGCAATTCAAATTTGGTGGCAAATTCCAGAATCCAAAATGGCCATTAGAAAAGTTCATCATTTCTGATAAATGTCGAAAACAAAATAGCAGGGATGAAATATATTGTGTCGTGGATGGCATTTCCGTAGGAAGACGGGAATGATTCCATGATGGTGTATTGTTGTGGAGTTAGTGGACTCGTGTACGAGAAAACAAAGTTGTCAAAACTATTTTAAAAACGTAGTTTTGACTAGCCAAGAGTCAAAGCTGGCTTTCTGCTTGAAACCCCACAACCCCTTGTTGATACATTTGCATGAATAGATAGATTGTTCTAAAGTCTCGCTGAGTACTCTTGTACTCACGTTTGCTTAATAATTTGTTACAGAGGTTGTTAATGACCCTAATGGTGGATTCTATCTAGACATTGACGACGACGAGTAGCTGGTGTCCCAGCTACGATCTGGCCCTAGGTTGGGTCCGTAGATAGTCAGGCCATGTGCCTTTTACCTTTCCATCTGTCTATACTCAGACAGTTTTAATCTTCCGCTGGCTTGTAAGACTTGTTTGAATGACTTGTGATGATGGGTCGTGAGACCCCTAGCTTTGTAATATTATGTGTGAGGCTCTTCCGAGCCTTCTAAATAAAGTTTGTATGTTTATGGTTATGTTGTGATGCCATCGATGTATCTAGGCATATCGGGTATGCCATGCGTACGTGTGTTGTACTTGATATGCATGGGGTTCGAACACCTAGTCGTATGCCTTAGTAGCACTCCCTATGGGGAAATGCCCCATTGTGATTCCACCGAGCCATGGTAGTTCGCTACTGCTCCGGACACATTGGTTGACCAGCATGTGTCCTTCTTAGCTGCTGTGTCTGTCCCTTTGGGGAATGTCTCGCGGTGTAATGGAGTCCTTGTAGCTTGCTACGACTCGTCTACACTCGCCGATGACCGACATCTGCTTTTCTGGGTCATGTATGCATGTCCCTGTACGGAACTGCCACTTGAGTTTATTACTAGACATGTCGACCCGGGTTCTTTGACATCGGAATGCTAGCGACACAATTGCATACGCGAGTCAAAAGGCGCAAACAGTCCCAGCTAAGGTAAGGTTGCAGCCGTGGGGATAGCCATGCGTGAGACCGCAAAGAGATGTGATGTGTTATAGGCTGGATTCCTATGGCTTAGGATCGGGGTCCCGACAGTGTTGGTATCAGAGTCTGACTGACTGTAGGATTACTAAGCCAAACTGGTCGAAGCCGAGTCTAGAATTGCTTTAGTTATATATAAGGGAATTGTTTGTGGAAGGGAATGTAAACTTATATTTCTCTGTGGATCGTGTATTGCTGATCGGTAGATTATAGAACAACGAGTCGAGAGTTACTCCGGGTTTCTTTTTATTCCAAGGGAAAGAAAGTAAGTTTTGATGACCATGGAATTTAACTTGATAGTTGAGTGGTTATGCTATCCTATCTTTGTGGGTTGTCTCAAAATTGTTTTTGAGCATTTACAGCCGTTATGCTGCCCAATTTTGTCTCTAGAGCTCTAATGCCTTCGCATTACTCTCTATTTTCAGATGCCTGGCCGTCCTTCTCGTCAGGTGGTCCGTCTGACTAGGTGCATTGATGTGTCGGGTCATACGGCTATGCTAGTAAGGATGATGTCAGTAGCCGGTTACCGCTGGTACCCAGAGTATACAGTGGAGGAGCAGTACCAGGATTTTAATGAGAGTCAGTATCTGTGCACTGTAAGGGTATTCCCAGATTACCCTCGAGCTGAAGAGCCGATCCATTGGTCTTATGGATTGGGGGTTACTGTTGACATGGTAGTACAAGATGTTGCCTATTCAATGTTGACCATCATGAGGGCCAGACATGCACTGCTACAGAATTCAGAGTTTAGCTATGTTCCTGCCTCTCAGCCAGGAGAAGAAGGATACCTCAGTGGGGTCTACTTTGATTCCTCTATGAAGGATCCGTTGCTGCAGTCCACCACTGAGTTGCTAGAGAATAGAGACACGGGTGCTCATGCCCTTCGTATGGAGCTCTATGCTACACGTGCCCGTCTGTGGACGGCTTTGCACAGCTGACACCTGTAGTCCAGACAGGGTATGGGGACATGGAGATGCTGAACCCTGTTAGGACTCATCTTCCGGCTCATGTTGACTGGCCTGCTATAGGAGGAGTCACCCCTCTTCGGGACCTCTACTACCACCAGTCAGGGGACCAAGGCCACACTCGTGTCCTTACGGTTCCCAGGGGTCGCATGGTCGAGTATTTCCTGATCCACAGGTTGAGATCCTAGGCCGTGAAGGCAACCTTTATGAGATGTTTTATGAGGATGCCTGAACCCGTGAGTGGAAGAGTAGTATGGTAGTAGTTGTACTTCCACAGTCCTGTGTGTCTTGTGGAGTATGATTATGTCGTGAGATGAATTCCGGAGGCATAGATAAATAATGTATAGGAAGCTTGGAAAGCCTCTGATGAGTAGTATCATATTTTCAGTAGTTTGCTCTTCGGTTAAGGTTGTACTGAACTATGTAATGGTGTGTATGAACCATGGTGCATATATAGTAGTTGCTTGTTACCATGTTGTTCAGATGTTCATTTCCACATTCCATGTGTTCAGTGCATTCTTAATCCATAGTTGGTATTGATGTTGATATTGGTCTAAGCTGTGAGTTTGTTTGTCAGGATGGTGTTCACCAGGCTGAACCGTGCCCCTGCCCATGAGCAGGGAGAAGGTAGTCAAGCATCGTAGGAGGAACTGCCTAACCCGCCTTCTCTGGCGGAAGTTATGCTTGAGGCGGAAAGAAACAAAAGAGAGACCAACCGTTTGCTAGAGCGTATTGAGCAAAGTATGACTCGTCAGCCGAGGAATGATGCAGTGTCCCTCAATGACTTCGTGAAGCTAAATCCACCGAAGTTCCATCACTCCGTCGATCCCCTCGACACCGATGACTGGTTGTGCAGTATATCGCGCAAGATTCGCTCTGCAAATGTTTCTGAGGACGACAAGGTGACCTTTGCGGTGTACTTTCTAGAAGGACCCGCCAATTTGTGGTGGGAGAACTTTGAAGCTATGCGTCCTACCAGACCAGCAGCCACATGGCCAGACTTTAGTGCAGAAGGACCATATTCCAAAGGGTCTGATGGACAGAAAGAGAGAGGAGTTATGTGCCTTCAACCAGGGAAAATTGACCGTGGATGCTTATAGCCGCGAGTTCGGTAACCTCGCCCGCTATGCAACTGAAGAGGTGTCAACTGATGCCAAGAAGCAAGCAAGATTCCGCAAGGGTATGAGCCATGAACTTCGTCGTGACCTGCGCCTCCATGAGTGTAGAAGCTTTCAATGTCTTTTCAACAAGGCGATCAGTGCCGAGACTGGTCATACCGACTATGAAGCCACGAAGGAGCACTCCCGTGACTCTGGCTCATCATCTGGATCCGCGTTCTGAAAACGCAGGCTGTGGGTTCCAAATAGTTCTCTACCGCCAAGATACACCCCAAGGCCATCCTATGCGGCGCCTTAGGCGAATCATACCAACCCTCCAGCAAAAACCTATGGTGGTCCAGCTAGCAATGCTGTACCACGTGCTAATCAGGTGATCTGCTATAAGTGTGGAGAACCAGGGCACTACTCACGAGAGTGTCCTCAGAATATGGGTTCCAAGCAACCTGGAAAGTCCGTTGGGCAAGGCTAGTCGGGAAAAGGTTACTATGTGAAGCCAAATCTTGCACGTGGCCCTGTGAACTATGTTTCAGCAGAAGAAGCTGCAAAGGATCCCGACATCATATTGGGTACGCTCCTTGTCAATCATCACCTAGCGTCTGTTCTTTTTGACACTGGGTCATCTCATTCCTTCATTTCAGAAAGTTATGCACAGTTGCATAACATGTCCTTTTGTGATATGCCAATCCCATTGGTTTTCCAAACACCTGGTAGTAAGTGGCAAACCTCCAGGATAACACATGACAATGAAATTCTAGTAGATAGGCTAGTTTTCCTAGCATCTTTGATAGCCCTAAATTTTCCGGATATCAATATCATCTTGGGTATGGACTGGATGTCAGCTCATTATGCCAAGATTGATACTCATTCTAGAAATGTTCAGCTTACCCATCCCTTGGGTGAGATAGTTAATGTCTCTACTCGAGTTGCCAAATGCCAACTCTATTCCCTCAATGCCAACCCTCCTCGAGAACTTGAAGACATTCCGGTAGTTCGTGACTTTCCGGATGTTTTTCTGGAAGAACTGCCAAGAATTCCACCTGACAGGGATGTAGAGTTGTGATAGGCCTTGTTCCGGGAACTATTCCAATAGCCAGAAGACCTTATAAGATGGCACCCCTGGAGCTAGCCGAACTTAAGAAGCAACTAGATGAGGCCTTGAATAAAGGTTTCATTCGCCCTAACTCTTCTCCTTGGGCTTGCCCCGTCCTCTTCGTCAAGAAGAAAGACAGAATGGATCAGATGGTTGTAGATTATTGACCAGCTAACCTGGTCACCATAAAGAACAAGTATCCGCTCCCCAGGATCAACGACCTGTACGATCAGCTTGCTGGATCCTCAGTCTTCTCTAAAATGGATTTGAGGTTGCGTTACCATCAAATCAAGATCATGAACGGGGACATTCCAAAAACGGATTTTGTCACTCGTTATGGCCAATTCGAGTACACCGTCATGTCCTTTGGTTTAACCAACACTCCAGCCACCTTCTCTCCTTGATGAATTCAATCTTCATGGAGTATTTGGATAAATTAGTCGTGGTATACCTCGACGATATTCTCATGTACTCGAAGAACGAACAAGAACATGCCGAGTATCTAAGGCTGTTATTGATTAAGCTTCGAGAGCATCGCCTTTATGCCAAGTTTTCAAAATGTGAATTTTGGTCACCAGAAGTGACCTATCTAGGCCACGTAATCTCTGGTAAGGGTATTGCTGTCAATCCCGAGAGAGTTCAAGCCGTCCTTGATTGGACTCAACCTGAATCGGTTAAGCAAGTTAGGAGTTTTCTTGGTCTAGCGAGCTATTGTCGCCGCTTTGTCGAGAATTTCTCCAAGGATGCAAAGCCTCTAATTGAACTCCTCAAGAAATATAAAAAGTTTGAGTGGACACCATAGTCTGAGCATAGTTTTCAGGAACTGAAAAGACGCCTGACTTCCGCACCTGTGTTGCTACCACCAGATTTTTCTAAGGACTTTGTTATCTATTGCGACGCCTCGCGACAAGGATTAGGTTGCATTCTCATGCATGATCGTCATGTAATTGCATACGCATCTCAACAGTTGCGTCCACATGAGGATAATTATCCCCAAAGTTGTCAGAATCGTGACTCAAGTCTTAGAATCTTATGACTTTACGATCCAAACTAGCCCCTTCGATACTATGATTTTTCTCATAGAATCTAAGTTTCTATGATCCTAGTAGTTATGATTCTACGATTCACAACTCTACCAATGGAACTCTGATCCGATTCAGAATTGCGATTCTGACAACCTTGATTATCCCACACATGATCTTGAGCTTGCAGCTGTAGTCCATGCACTTAAAACCTGGCGACATTACCTTCTTGGTAATCGTTGTGAAATATTCACTGATCACCAAAGTCTGAAATATATCTTTACCCATCCGGATTTGAATCTCAGGCAAAGACGGTGGGTTGAGTTGATCACAGATTATGACTTAGGGATAACTTACACCCCGGGTCAGGCCAATGTTATGGCTGATGCACTAAGTCGTAAGTCTTATTGTAACAACCTGATGCTACAACGAGGTCAACCACATCTCTATGAGGAATTTCGGAAGTTAAATGTTCACATTGTTCCTCAAGGATTCCTTTCTAACCTGGTGGCGAAGCCTACTCTTAAGGATCAAATCATAGCTAGCCAGAAGCGTGATAAGGGTATATCACGGATCAAGGAGAATATCATTAGCGGAAACGCTAAGGAATTCTCCATGAATGATCTAGATGTTGTGTTCTTCCAGAATCTTCTAGTGGTTGCTAAGAATCCACATCTAAGGAAGTTGATCCTGAAGGAGGCTCATGATTCTCCTCTCAACATTCATCCTGGTAGTACTAAGATGTATCAGGACCTACGCCAGAGGTTTTTGTGGACTAGGATGAAGAAATAAATTGTTGAGTTCGTTGCTAACTGCGACGTTTGTCGTCGAGTTAAGGCAGAACATCAAAGGCCTGCTGGCACCCTTCAACCTTTAGCTATTCCTGAATGGAAATGGGATAAAGTCAGTATGGATTTCACCACTGGATTTCCCAAGACCAAGAAAGGAAATAATGCTATCTTTGTGGTCATTCACCGTCTTTCCAAAGTAGCTCATTTTATTCTAGTTCGTGAGAGTATAACAGCTAGCCAGCTAGCAGAGTTATATATCTCTCGAATAGTGTCTCTTCATGGTGTTCCTCTGGAGATTAACTCAGACCGTGGAAGTATTTTTACTTCTCGCTTCTGGGAGAGTTTTCAGAATGCCATGGGCACTCACTTATCTTTTAGCATTGCTTTCCATCCTCAATCTAGTGGTCAAGTAGAAAGAGTGAATCAAATCCTAGAAGATATGATCCGAGCTTGAGTTATATCGTTCGGTATGAATTGGGAGAAGTGCCTTCCATTCACCGAATTTGCTTATAACAATAGTTATCAATCAAGCTTGGGCAAAGCCCCTTTTGAAGTTCTTATATACGAAGATGTCGAACACCTATTAATTGGTCAGAAACCAGAGAGAAGCAACTCTTTGGTCCGGATATGATCCAGGATGCAGAAGAGCAAGTTCGCATTATTCATGAAAAGTTGAAAACAGCCCAGTCTCGTCAAAAGAGCCAATATGATCGTCATCATAAAGCTGTGACCTTTGAAGTTGACGAGAAGGCTTACCTTCGGGTTACACCTCTGAAGGGTACCCATCATTTCGATATCAAGGGCAAGTTGGCTCCTCGTTATATTGGTCCTTTTCGCATTCTTGCCAAACGAGGAGAAGTTGCCTACCAATTGGAACTTCCTCCGCATCTTTCTAAGGTTCATGATGTATTCCACGTCTCGCAACTCAGGCATTGCTTTTCGGATCCTATCCGTGAAGTGGACCACGAAACGCTTGATCTCCAAGATAACCTTTCATACCGACAATACCTTGTCCGTATTCTTGATCAAGCTGAGCGTACCACTCGACGTCGAAACCTCAAGTTTCTTAAAGTTCAATGGTCAAATCATTCTGAAAAATAGGCAACATGGGAAAGAGAGGATCGTCTTCGACTTGAGTATCTCGCGCTATTCCCGACGACTTCCAAATCTCGGGACGAGATTCTTTTGAGTGGGGGTGAGTTGTCACATCCCTGAATCCCTAATAGAGTATAGCAAGTTTGTGCTCATGTCTTCTTCATTGCATCCAAGTAAATGAAATGAAATCAAAAGCAAAGCAAAGAAAACAAAAGAAAACCCTAGCAACTCTATATCCAAAAGCAATTCAAATTTGGTGGCAAATTAAAGAATCCAAAGTGGCCATTAGAAAAGTTCATCATTTCTGATAAATGTTGAAAACAAAATAGCAGGGGTGAAATATATTTTCAAAATGTTTTTGGCATTTTATTTTAAATCTAAAATCTACTGAAATCAACAATATAATTGTTTTCAAATATTCCAAAGTTTCCAAAAATGCGGAAACATTTCTATATGTTTGGAAATATTTCAAATAACACCTCAGCATGTTTCAAACTATTTTAGGAATAGTTTGGAGCCAAAAATAAAACAAAACCATATCAGAAATGTTTTAATAGAAACACAAATGAAAAAAATGGGAAAAGTTACCTGACGCTTACCTGGCTCAGGCCCAGCTTCTCCCGTGTCGTCTACCTTCTGCTAGTCGGCAGCAGGAGGTGGCCGCCACTTCCTCCGGCACGGCCACGCACCTGTGTGCGTGCCTAGCCGCTGCTACGCGCTGGCAAGGAAGGATAAGCCTCCCACGACCTCCTCCCATGCTCTCCTCCTCCCCATTCGCTCTCCTGCGCCCCTTCCCTCGGCCTCCATTAGAGCCGAGCTCGAGCTCGAGCTAGCCGTCGCTCCAGTCCCTCTCCGACTTGTCTGAACCTCGCAGAAGAACCGCCTCAACCTCCTGAAGCTTCCAAGTGAGCCACGCAATCCCTCGAGCCCTGCATCAAGCTGTCGCCGTCGTCTTCAACCTCGGATCCTCGGAGCTCGCGGCCTTGTTCTCCCTCCTCAGATCATCCCCGAGCCTGCTCTCGTCGCCTCTGCACTCCCTTTGAGCTCAACGTGCTTTCCCCCTCATTTTTGCCTTCGATCCAGAGCTATAGGCCCCGACTCCACCGGAGCCCGACGAGATCCGCCGCGGGACCTCGTCGCCGGTAGCCCTCCGGTGATCGGCTGGTCATTCTGAGGCCACCGTTAGCTTCAGTGCATCGTGTAGGTGATGTACGAGCCAAGCCCCGTGCGTGATAGGCCCCATAGCTATGATCTCGATGGTGCCCGAACTCTGGCAGCCGCTGAGCTCGTCGCCGGCATCATATCTGGTGGTTTCAACCCCTGCTCTTTGCAAAAATGGAGCTGCGATCGAATGGCCGATCGTCTGGTGCCCTCCGTCGTGCGTTTGGTCACCAGAATAGTAAACCCGAGGCCCTCCGCCGTTCTGGTGGTCGCCGGAGCCTCGCCGCCGGTGGGTTTGACCCCATCGCCGTTGGGGTTGACTCCCCTGAGTCTCTGGCAAGTGGGGCCAGCCCCCTGTTTAATTAAAGTTTAGTCAAAATAAAAATAAAGATTATACTGAAAGTTAAATAGCCACTGACATGTGGGTCTAGTCCTGTAAATTAGCTAATTAAGTTTAAACTTAATCTAAAACTGGCCAGAGTCACACACCAGTGGGTCCCACTGGTCAGGTTTGACTTTCAACGGCCAGCTGACCTGCTGATGTCATGCTGATGCAATAAATCTAATTCTAGATTTAATATAATTCCAGAATAATTGCGAAACTTTGGAAATTCATAGAAATTTGAATATAACTCCAAATCAGACAAATAATATATGCAAATTGATCAGAAAATTCAAGGAACACAATGGTGCTACTTTCAAGCATGAAAAACTAAGTTATGAAATAGCATCAGGTCAAATCAATTAAATAATTAAGATGAATATGCCATTTCAAATAATATTTGAATTTGGATTTCAAACCACATGCAAACTAAGGTTTCACCAACCACATTAAATCTTTTCACCCTTCATTTCATGTCATGTTCATGCACCATGATTGTTGCATATGATTGTTAATATTTGTATGTTGTTATTCGGTAGGCCCCGCCCCTCCGGATACGATTGATTATCCGACTCGCGAATATCACCCCTCTGCTGAGAAATAAGGCAAGCAACCATTTTGATCACCCCGATAAATCCCATGTTCTCGCTCCTGCTCTTACTTCTTGCATTAGGTAAAAAATGTTTTCAATGCTTTTACCATGTTAGTTGAACCCACTCCTTTGCATGACATGTCCTTGTCACAGTAAATAGCTAAACCTTGCAACCTAGCATACCTAGTAGATGCTTGAGCCTTGATGTACCATATCCTGCTATGCATGCTATGCTTAGAGTTGTGTATGGTCTGTCATCTTGGTGATGAACAGGATCGTGAGAATGTGTTCAGATTATAAAGGTTGTGTGTTGAACCTGATTTGGTAAAGGCACCGGTGAAAGGCTATGTAGGAGTACATAGCATGTTGTTTCATTGGAACTGTCCTTAGGAATCGAGTTCTGTGTATGTAATACAAGACAAGATACTACCACATGCTGGGCCCTGAAATATGACCCCGCTCGACTTATTAATCGCCTAGTACTCGGTCCAGGAGTTGCAAGTAGTTTCTGGTGTTTATAGTCATGTTGGAGGCCGTGCATAGTGCTGACTTTAGAGGTGGGCTAGTATGCGGTAGGCAGTGGCACGGTGTACCAAGTGGCACCCGGATGGTGGGCTTGGGAACCCTGCGCACATGATTTGGGGTCGTGACGGAAATCTCGACCGGACTTCCGTGCGGGTTACCCTCAGATAGGCGATAAACCTGGACTAGGTATTAGCGTGGTTAATGGTCGTGGCCGACTCCCTCGCTGGGCTTCCGCTTGAAGGTTGCCGAGGTGCATGACGTCCACATAGCAATAAGTGGAGAGAGCGTGTGTGAAGAAGTACTCCCCTGTAGGGTTATGATCTATTCGAATAGGCACGTCCGCGGATATGGACTACTTGGAGACATATGTTGTTCATAGACAACAATAATGGCTACTCATAAAAGTATCAAGATAAGTGTGAGTGTCGTGGATGGCATTTCCGTAGGAAGACGGGAATGATTCCATGATGGTGTATTATTGTGGAGTTAGTGGACTCGTGTACGAGAAAGCAAAGTTGTCAAAACTATTTTTAAAACGTAGTTTTGACTAGCTAAGAGTCAAAGCTGGCTTTCTGCTTGAAACCCCACAACCCCTTGTTGATACATTTGCATGAATAGATAGATTGTTCTAAAGTCTTGCTGAGTACTCTTGTACTCATGTTTGCTTAATAATTTGTTGCAGAGGTTGTTAATGAGCCTAACGGTGGTTTCTATATAGACGTTGACAACGACGAGTAGCTGGTGTCCCAGCTACGATCTGGCCCTAGGTTGGGTCCGTAGATAGTCAGGCCATGTGCCTTTTACCTTTCCATCTGTCTGTACTCAGACAGTTTTAATCTTCCGCTGGCTTGTAAGACTTGTTTGAATGACTTGTGATGATGGGTCGTGAGACCCCTATCTGTGTAATATTATGTGTGAAGCTCTTCCGAGCCTTCTAAATAAAGTTTGTATGTTTATGGTTATGTTGTGATGCCATCGATATATCTATGCATATCGGGTATGCCATGCGTACGTGTATTGTACTTGATATGCATGGGGTTCGAACACCTAGTCGTATGCCTTAGTAGCCCTCCCTACGGGGAAATGCCCCATTGTGATTCCACCGAGCCATGGTAGTTCGCTACTGCTCCGGACACATAGGTTGACCGGCATGTGTACTTCTTAGCTATTGTGTCTGTCCCTTTGGGGAAATGTCTCACGGTGTAATGGAGTCCTTGTAGCTTGCTACAACTCGTCTACACTCGCTGATGACCGACATATGCTTTGCTGGGTCATGTATGCATGTCCCTGTATGGAACTGCCACTTGAGTTTATGACTAGACATGTCGACCCGGGTTCTTTGACGTCGGAATGCTAGCGACACAATTATATACGCGAGTCAAAAGGAGCAAACGGTCCCGGCTAAGGTAAGGCTGCAGCCGTGGGGATAACCATGCGTGAGACCGCAAAGAGAGGGGATGTGTTACAGGCTGGATTCCTATGGCTGAGGATCGGGGTCCCGATAGGTACAGCGTACAACCTGTCCAGAGTGTAAAACTATTCGAATAGATGAGTCCACGGTCAAGGATAGTTGGGTAATCCTGCTTAAACTGCGTCCAGTCATTTCCGCATAAACCAAGTGTGTGTGTGTGTTAAATGGTGTTATCTGAGAATGAGTTGATATACCCAAGTTTGGTGACTTGGCATATCGGGTGAACCCGGAGTGTTCAGCCCTCAACAGATATATTGATATTTTTAACCTGTTCTTCTAAATACCGTCTAGCTTATGTTGCACCCCCATGATCATGTTTATTTACATTCAAGTTGCTATCCACCAATACTGCATATTACTTTTTATCCTACCAAATGCATTATCCATATCATGGGCTGTTTGCGAGTACATTCAAAGTACTCACTGGCTTGCCACTGGTTATATTATTGACCAGACATGGAAGGACCGTAGTTTGGAGAAGAGTACGTCATCAGAGACGGACCTACGAACTAGGACGCTTCGCAGTCAGAATGCCTGTTGGTCTAGGCTGATGGCACGGGCACCCGCTTAGTCCCAAGATTTCCGCTATTAGATGTATCAGTGTGTTTTGGCCTTATAGGCACCACCTATGTGAACTTGACCTTACTAGTTATGTGTTGTAATATTTCGGTATGATGGATGTAAGACTCTTAATATTCAGCATTTGTGTCTTCGGTGAGCATTGATCTCTCGGATTACTGAGCACGTTCATTCGGCGATCTCGACTCGTAAGTCGGGGTCCCCATAGGAACAACCCCTTGTTGAAGAAGTCGTCCCCAACAATGATGAAATTCAAGTTGGTGCACCTGAGGAAAATGCTACAGATCAAATTCCTCAGCCCAACCAAAGTCTTCAACCAACACATACGAGGATTGCAAATGAAGTGTAAATTGACAAAATCCTCGATGACATCAATGCGCCAAGTCCTCTCACTCGCTCAAAAGCTTCACATTTAGTTAACTTTTGTGGGCATTCCTCCTTTGTGTCTATCACGGAACCCTCAAAATTTGTTGAAGCCTTCATGGAACTTGAGTGGATTCAAGCCATGCAAGATGAACTTCTTCAATTCAAGCTAAATGACATATGGGAGCTCATCAAAAGACCTGATCCTCACAAGCACAATATCATGGGCACCAAATGGATCTACCGAAACAAACAAGATGAGGATGGTCAGGTTCTGAGGAACAAGGCACGACTTGTAGCCCAAGGCTACACACAGGTTGAAGGAATTGACTTTGATGAAACTTTTGCACATGTTGCTAGACTTGAAGCTATTCATCTATTGCTTGCTTATGCTAACCATCACAATATTACTCTATATCAAATGGATGTTAAAAGTGCATTCCTCAATGGTAAGCTTGAGGAAGAAGTATATCTTGCTCAGCCCCCAGGTTTTGAAGACCCGAAGCATCCTGACAAACTCTTCAGACTCAAAAAGGAACTCTATGGCCGCAAGCAAGCCCCTCGGGCGTGGTATGATACGTTGAAGGAATTCCTCATGAAGAAAGGCTTCAAACCCGGTTCACTTGATCCTACTCTTTTCACAAAATCCTATGACAATGAAATATTTGTGTGCAAAATATATTTCGACGACATTATCTTTGGTTATACTGACAAACTTTACAGTGATGAATTTGCCTACATAATGGGTGAAGAATAACAAATGCCCATGATGGGGAACTGAAATTCTTCTTAGGTCTGCAAATTGTCAACAATGCAATGGCATCTTCATCTATCAAGAGAGATACCTGAAGGATGTCCTGAAGAAATTCGGCATGAATGAATGCAAAGGCGTCAAGATTCCTATGCCTACCAACGGTCACCTCTGCACTGACGAAAATGGTATAGAATTTGATCAGCACGTATATCGCTCTATGATTGGCTTTTTATTGTACCTATGTGCATCTAGGCCACTCATTATGCTTAGTGTTTGCATGTGTGCACATTTCAAAGCAAAACCGAAGGAATCACGCCACAAGGCTGTGAAACCTATTCTTCAATATCTAGCTCACACACCAACGCTTGGATTTTGGTACCCAAAGGATTCAAATCTTCACCTTGTTGGATATTCTGATTCTGATTATGCTGGTGACCGTGTGGAACCCAAGTCAACATCTTGCACATGTTATTTCCTTGGGCGATCCTTAGTCTGCTGGTCCTCAAAGAAGCAGAACTGCATATCACTCTCTACTTCTGAAGCTGAATCCATTGTCGCTGGATCTTGCTGTGCTCAACTGCTATGGATAAAGCAAACCCTCAAGGACTACGACATCAACATGAAGAATGTGCCCCTCTACTGCGACAATGAGAGTGCAACAAAGATCGCCAACAAACGAGTACAACACTCCAAGACCAGGCACATCCAAATACGTCATCATTTTCTTCAAGATCATGTACTCAAGGGCAATATCATCATCGACCATGTGAAGACGGATGGCTAGCTAGAAAATATGTTCACTAAGCCCTTGGATGAGAAAATGTTCTGCAAGTTGCGGTGTGAGCTAAATATCCTAGAGTCTTCGAATGTTCTGTAAAAATGCACACATCCTAACACTTATGCAAAATTGACGACTTAGATGCACAACACATGAAGTAACGTTTTTCTTCAATTAATGAGGAATAAAACTCTAAGTGTGAAGAAGTTAATGAAGAATTTGATTCTGAGGGCCCTACGACAATTGTACGTGGAGCTTGAAACCACCATTCTTCTACGGTGGGTCACGCCACAACCAAACTTTGAAATTCTTCAAATTCAAAATTCTTCAAAGATGAAATTCTTCAAATCTGAGACTTTTCACAAATTCCTCAATGTTTTCAAAGTCCTTAATTTTTTCAAATTCTTCAAAAATTTCTGTGATGATCTTCATTGACTACATGCTATATTATGAGCTTTTAATGTCCTCAATAGCATTCACTTATTGCTAAGTCTTCAAGTTGGTATTTCTTCTAAGTGAATGTTATCGGACCTGTCTCCCCTCTATGCTAAGCTCAACCCAGTCTATTCTCAATTCTTCATATGCGTTCTATTTGACACTTGTTCAAAGTCCGCACTGAGTCCTTGATAGCTGATGAATTTGCTACAAAATCCTCAAATCTTTAAAAAATCCCGTTACTACTCTAACTGCACACACTACTCACGATAGGATAACCATGATCTCCAGTATATCCACCGCTTCATACGTGGGTAGCAAGTGTCATGCGGAGACGAAAGGGCAGGGGCAGTTTCGTCCGAAGATTTTGCTTCAGACCGTTTTCACCTGAGCTATAAATATCCCCTTCCCCCTCTAGTGAAAAACTCTTCTCTCCCTCTCGTCTTCTCCGCTCGAGCTCAAAACCTAGCGCCGTCGCTAGCAATCTTCATCACTGGTGAGGAACAGCTTCACTGCATCGACCCCGCCGACACCGGACTCACGTCGACTCCACAACATCTCCCTCCGCCGTCGCCATAGTTGTCTTCGATCGCCAAGTTAGGGCACTGAAGACCTGAACCGAAGAGCTTCTGTTTTTTACTTCCACAGTTCATCGAGTTCTTCATACACGGTAATTAAAATCTTATTTTACAGCCCCTGTTGATCCATTTATTTTCTTTAGATTTGTGAAATCAGTCATTCCTCAGAAAATCCTTCGGTTGTGCACACCCATGTCTAGAACATTTGATGAATTTCACTAAGCTACAAAATTCTTCACGAGATTCCTCAATTGTGTAAATTTCCGAATCTGCACAACTCTGGAACCCAAGATTAGAATGCTTAATCAAATTCCTCAACACTGTACTGGTCAAATTCCTCAACTTGAGTCATTTTTAAATTCCTCAAATCTGGGAACGCATATGACCTCTCCAAATTTTCCACACCTATACTCTGTTCACAGGTACAAAATGTCAATTGATGAATCACTAGGTTCTCATCAACTTAACTCATTTCCAGCATTTCTTGAAGAAACATACCTGTGTCATCAGATTCCTCAAGAATACAAATTACTAAGCAAAACCTCAGCTGAAGAAAATGGAGGATGACAGAAAAGAGAAGGGTGGCAAGAAGCCATAAACCAACACTGCTTTCGAGATACCTGAAGAAATATATGCTGATTATTGCACGCCTGGTGAAGAAATTCATGGGAAAGAAACCACTTCAAAATGCAATATCAGGCTTCAAAGAATTGAACACATATGGCCAAAGGAGTGGAAAGAATACAAGCACGTCACTCCTAAGTATGCAAAAAAGTTTGCCCTCAAACCTCCCTGCAAAAGGCTACCTCTAGGAGCCAACAAAGTGCCCACCCCTCAAGCATGGCCACAGTTGAAGACTATCCTGAAGAAAAAGACAAGTATTTGGTCAAGCTGAGGAAAAAGGCAAACGAAGGTGTAACAAAGTTCAATGAGGATTCTACTGCTGCCTCCTCCTGTGCTGCTGAGGCTTGTGTCACAGAACAACCACCCAAAAATACACTATGAAGAAATCTGGTGTCAAGTTAAAACCATCAACAATATTATCCAAAGAGCAAATTCCTCAAATAGAAACAACGACGGCTACCAAGTCCTCAGTTGCACCACAGACTTCACTTCCTATGCAGCCACAACCCGGTCAGCATCAAACAGGGAATCTAAGTTCCTCAATACCACCTGCCTCTGGCTCAGCTCACAAATATTCATGTGGCATACTAAAGACGAAGATGACTGCTGGGAGAGGTACAAGGCCGAGTCCATGCAAAGTTGTCCTCAATATTCCTTCTGCATCAGAGAGAAGTGAGGAATATGATGATGAAGGTCTTCAAGCCATTATCACGAACAAACAAGAAAGAGTTGCACAAGCTACTGGCAACACTATTCCCCTCGCACTGGATCCAGCAGTGATGCTGGACTTCATCGATCTTTGGTATGAAGATCCAAACACACCCATTGATGATTTGAAACTTCCACCTGGACTCAGCCACATGGTAACCTCATTCATAAATGAAGCAAAGTGGAAGGATCAGCAAGCCAAACAAGCTCGAACAACAAAGGTTTAAAAGGAGAAGTACTTGAAACAAAACCTCCTTAACCTGATGTGAGAGAAACTTGTCTCTACTCAAGCTGAGCTGAAAACCCTCACTAACAAATACACAAGTCTTCATGCAGACCGAAAGGGTGTCAAAGTGAGGTTTGTCAAGGCTGCAACTGACACCATTGATGAATACAACAACAGGGTTGCAGCTCCAAAGCAACCAACTATTCCTCAAGCCAGCTACACTGTACAACTGGCTGATGAAGATGAAGAACCTGCTGCTATGAGTCTGCTCAGAATGTAACTGCTGAAGAATCTGCCAAGCCTGAAACTGCCTATGCGATGCGTGAAGAAAATGCTCCTTCACCAATGTATTCAAAAGTGAGAAAGTGACACTTTCGTCTGCCTCAGGCGTGAAGAAAACAAAAGCTGCTGAGAAGGAAGCCAAGAAGAGAAAGGCATCAACACCTTCAAAGTCTTCAGAGGAAAAATGCCTGAAGACTCTGTCTACTTCATCATTGGCCCCTGTTGATGTAACTCCTCTTAGTGTTGCACCATCATACATGATTGTACCTTTCGGTGAAGAACATATCATTCCAGACAAGGATGAGGAAATGGATGAAAATCGCTCTGCAGCATCCACACCAATAGATGAGGAAATTTAAGCTGATCAATTTCCTCAAGTATCAACACCTCCTCCTCAAAATCCAGAAACAACTGCTGAAGCAAAGGATGATGATGTGGTCATTGGCTGCACCACACCCATAATCCATGACGATTTTTGGGAAAAGGCTCATCCAAACTCACCAATGACTTATCAAATTCCTCAAACTACTGCATCCCCAGCAGCTATAGAAATTCTGACTGGCTCTGAAGAAAAGAGCTCTCATGTGAAATCAGCACCAAACCAAGAATCAGCTGCATGATCTGATGGAAATGAAAATGAAAATGAAAGTGATGTACCTGAAACTGCATTTGCACCTACGACACAACAAATTCCTCAAACTGAAGAACAAGCACCTGAAGACACTGCCTCGGCATAGAATAAAGATACAATTAATGAACCACTTGTTGCAAATCCTGAAACTACAGTTGTGGTAGCCAAAATTCCTCAACCTGATGAAATTCAACATCCAAATCTTCAACCAAAGCCTCATCAGCCATACTGAAAGAGGCCAAAGTTTCTGAAAGCAGATTTCTATGATGAACATCATTTCTTCACTGGAGAAAATCCATATGACAAGCTTCGTATCAGGCATAAGAAGATCTGGACCAGAACACAACTCAATTACTATGATGCTGTGCTTGTGGAGAAGAGAAAGATATTCCATCACACACACATTCCTCATTGTGATATGGAGGAAATTCCTTGCTTTACCCCTGTTCTGAGTGTTATTCATGATGCAGGCTACTACCATTCTGCACGAATATTAGTGATTGGAATACGTACATCATTCTTCAGTTCTATGCCACACTGCACATCTCAGGTGACCCCAAAAACATCAACTCTTGGGTCCTGGACTGGATGACTCATCACACTCACTTAACAGCTCCAGCCACAAAATTGCTTTGAGCTCTACCAATATCAATTCCTTCAGATGAAGCAGTAAACCTATATGACGAATTGAATTTCTACCAATATCAATTCCTTCAGAGTTGCCAAATCATCTAATGGAGGTCATCATGAAGCCTATAACTCCGAGCCAACCTCCAAGGACTAGATTCCTGGTGAAGGAATTGAAGTATGTGTCGTGAACAATCTACAGGATATTGGCCTATTCCTTCGCACCTATCAAAGGGCACAATAATGAAGAAGATGTTGTCAAAATCATGAAGAACATTTTGTTCAACGTCATTCACGGAATCAAAATAAACCTTCACGTCTTCTTCTGAGGACTTTGGCCAACAATGCCTTGTCTCCATTTGAGATGAAGATTTATGCGCCTCGTATCATGAGATTCATCAGAACCAGATCCACAATCAACTATCAAGCAGACTATCAAAATCACCTTGGCTATCTGCCTCCTCTCAAACTAATCAAGAAATATTTCGAACCAGTTGAGGGCAAAGGCAAGTCTATGATTGATGAAGGAAATCAACACTGGATGGTCAATTTCACAAGGTTGCATCCTACTCTTCCTATGGTGACACTGTCACCCAAGAATCTGATGAGAGGGTAAAACCTCCAAGTCCAACTGCCCCACGGGTGATGACTAACAGAGAACTTCTCCTCAGGCTTCATCAGAAGGTTGATCAAAACCATAAGTCGGTTATGCATCAGTTTGGCTCCACTATGAAAACCCCCAATGACATTGAATATGTTGTGAAGAAAAATCACTATTATCTTCATGAGGTATTTGATCACACTTGGGCCATACTGTCTCACCACAAGACTCCTAAGGAACTGCATGAAATGGAATTCGAGCAAGACTTGTACTAGTCATGGCCACCAAAGAATAAATTCAAGAATATTCTAGTTCCTCACTTGGTGGATAGCTCTTATTCCTCATTCTGTTGTGTAGATTTAGATGAAGAACCTGTTGATACTGCAACAGGCCCAACCAGGAAGACTAGCACGAAGAATGTTGGCGCCGCTCCTCCATCATAAAAGTGAAGTTCTTCACGTGTGTTAGTCCTCAATTTTGTCCCTTTTCGTCACTTGATGAGAAAGGGGGGAAATCTTGGAGTTAGTCTTCAAGCGTGTCAAATTTATGGGCTTATAAACTTTATTAAGTTACAAAGTCTCGTTTCTTCTGAAGTGTTTGATGTAATGAGTTGTAACTTAAGCCCGATGGTGTTCTGACACTTTTGAACGTTTTTCCTCACATGCTTATTCCTCAACCTGATTAATGCATAATTGCTGAAATTCGTCAGACACCATTTTTGATCATGCATTTCAAATTCCTCATACTATATGTCAAATGCATGCATGAATTACAAGATACATGGGGAGATCTTCATGATATATATCATCAATGTGCATTTGTTGTCCAACGCAAATTCCTAAAATATGCACATCTTCAGGGGGAGTTTCTCTGTATCTTGCAATCAAATTCCTCAAACTCTATACTTACATTTCATATTATTACCCCCGTTGAAAACTTAACCTATTTGTCATCAACCACCAAAAAGGGGGATATTGTAAGTGCATATAGTGCCCCTTAGTGGTTTTGGTGGATTGAAGACTTATAGGTTAAGAAACAGATAAGTTTATAAGTGTACATAGGCTCTATAAGTCGGTGAGGAGTTTGAGTTATTCGAAGAATATCGACCCATAAAAATGTATGTCTTCGGGTGAACACTTTGGTCATTCCTTGAAGACTTTAATCGCAAATAAATTGCAAAGAAATTTATATGCCTCGTAGATTTATTGAAGATGAGGAATTCCGTGTGTCCCGAAGAAAATACTCTCAAGACTTTGAAGCTTGAAGCTTTACTCTTTCTGTTTCATTTTCTTCATTCTTGAGTCATAGGAACATCGTATTGTTAAAGGGGGTCTAGGTAAAACTATGGAAATAATTTCCTCATGATGCTCAACTCAAACCCACACCTACCAGATCCTCAAAGTGAGGAACATGAGAGACATGAGGACTTCCATAGTTGAAAGTTCCGACCGTTGCCGCGCCACGCGCCACCTGACCCAATCTTATCCACCCAACGATCATATCATTAAGGGCATTAACGTCAAATCATGTAGGGATGCTCCCAATCTATAAATAGTCACCCCCCACAACCATTAGCTGGTTGGCTACTCTAAGAGAAACTAACACTTGTCATTGAGAGCAACCCAATTCCTCGAGGACTTTGAGAGAAAATCATCAAGTGAGGAAATACCCTAGACACCCAAACCCAAACCAAAACCCAAGTGATTGAGCATCACTCAAGAAGTTATTCATGTGTGGAACTGAAGCTTGTTACCTTTTAGGACTGTGCATCCTCCATACGGCTAGGCATCATGGTCTAGAGGATCCAGCTGTCAATTGTGGATCGTTGGGTGACCAAGTTTGTGATGGTTTGGAAGTCTTCGCTAAAGACTTACCACGAGTGTTGGGCGAGGACTCTGTGTCCTTAGATCAAGGAGAATACGGTAGGGACTGTGTGCCATTTGGTTTCAATACCAAGCCGCTCCAAACCAGACATACAACTATCACAACAGTTGGAACTGGGTCATCAACAACTGTCTCCATCAAGGTACTGGTTTTGTTTCTTCAACTCTTTTCATTTCCTCAATTGCAAGTTGAAGACTTTCATGTGACTGTTTGAAGAATATGACTAGAGACTTTCTCTGAATTCCTCACCTCAAATTCTTCATCTGAGTTATTCATCACCTTCTTATCGTGTACACGTGACCTGTGCAAACCGATTCTCTCAATTCACACTAAGTACTTTGCTTTAGTCGCTTTTGCACTTCTGCCTAAGTATTATTTCTGCTGCACTCAGTTCATGACTGATGACTCTCCTCACTAGGAATTTCCTCAGTGATGAATTTGTAAAAATCGTCTATTCACCCCCCCTCTAGTCGATATAACTCACCTTCAATCTAAACCATGCCAAAAATTGTCGTGTCAACCTTTGCATTTGATGTGCCTACCTTACCCTCTACATTACATTTGCATGTCTTTAGTTTCTTCTTTTGTACTCTTAGATATACATGTGTAGGGTGAACTTGACTAGTCAGAATTGCTAAAACTGGCCCACAACTAAAATTGGGAAAATGCTAAGTTTTTATCTTTTCAAGTAGTCTAATCACCCCCTCTATACATACTTCCGATCCGACATAGAGCGACACAGAACTAGCTCCAATTCATCAATATAATGTATGCATGTATTCCGTAAATAATCATATGTGCTTGCGACAAGAACTTGAATGACATATTTTGTCCAATCTCCCATGGTAGCGGGGTCCTATTGGAACCCTAGGGATATTAAGGCCTACTTTTAATAGAGAACCCGAACAAAGCACTAACACATAGTGAATACATGAACTCCTCAAACTACGACAATCACCGGAAAGAATCCCAATTATTGTCACCTTGGTGTATGCGGGTCAAGATTCGTAATTGGTAACTAAAACTTGCAAGATAGGATCCAAATCACACTTATATTAATGAAAACATAATAGGTTTAGATCTGAAATCATGGCATTCGGGCCCTAGTGGCAAGCATTAAACATAGCAAAGTGAGAGCAACATCAATCTCGGAACATAGTTGATACTAGGGATCAAGCCCTATTAAACTTAACTCGATTACATGATCAATCACATCCAAACCTCATCACCATCCAGTGAGCCTACTAATGAATTATTCAAACACGATGGTGAGCATCATGGAATTGTTGATGGAGAAGGGTTGATGATGATGGCGGCGATGAATCCCCCTATCCGGAGCCCAAAACATGCCCTCTCGAGGAAGAACAGGAGGTGGCGGTGACTTCTTCTCGTAAAATGTGATGAAATCTTCTCTCTGAAATGTTTCTCCAAGAATAGGAATTTATTGGACTGTAATTAGGGTCGAGAGAGCCACGTGGGCCCCACAAGGCATCAAGGTGCGCTGTGTTGCCTTGTGGGCCATAGGCAGCCCCCTCCATTGGTTCTTCACTCCAAAAATCCTCATTTATTCTAGAAATAATTCACAAAAAGTTCCATCCAATGTCAAGAAAAAATATATTTTTGCACAAAAATAACACCAAGGTAGTTTTGATGAAACAACGTTAGACCGGGTTAGTTTCATTCAAATCATGCAAATTAGAGTTCAAAACCTCAGCAAAAGTGTTTGGAAAAGTAGATACGTTGGATACATATCAACTCCCCCAAGCTTAATTCATTTCTTGTCTTTAAGAAATTCAGTTGATAAACTGAAAGTGATAAAGAAAGCTTTTATAGACTCTTCTATTCTTATTGTTGTATATATGCTTAGCTAGTGTTTAGGTTTTCAGCATAAGTTATAAGTAATCATATCCACTATAACAATTAAACACCATGTCTACTCATAGCAATACATAAACAACTAGCAAGTAATGATAAGATATCTCAAATGCCAACAATTTTTCAAAACAATCACAATATAATATGGTGACATGTTATTTCTCTAGCCCTCTCTGAGACTGAAAAACATAAATGCAGAGCACCTCTGAGGTTCAAGCAACGACTTAACATTATAATTCAGTGTAGAAAATATCCAGTTCATGCTCACATGCAACATAAACTAGACTCAATGCCTAAGAATGACAATAGTGCTCTCCGTTCTGGTGCCTTAGTAAGAAGATGATGACTCAACATAAGAGTAAATAGATAGGCCCTTCATAGAGGGAAGCATTGATTTACAGAGGTGCCAGAGGTCAAATTTTAAAATAGGATTGAAAGTATACTTTTTAAGTGGTGTTCTTTACTATCAACATTATGAAAAAGGTTTTCAGTATATTCCATGCTAAACTCATTATGGGTGGTTACCAAATAGAATTGTAAAGTTTACTCCTATCCACCATTCATTCACAACCATGGCTAGCCAAATTCATGGGTGCTGTCCAATATATCAACTATCCCAAGGAGTTTTGTTTTCATTAAGTTTTGACTATGTAGGATTGGGCATCCTTTTTACCAACCTCACTCTTGCAATGACGGCGAATAAACGCCGTCTTGAGAATAACTTACTTAGCATGAAAGATACCGATTGCTCTGAAGCTCCATGGGCAGTACGAGTGAACAAAACAGATGTTTTTTGAATATTTAGAGGTGGAAGCATGCAAATTTACTTGGAACGCCAGGATAATACTGCATATAGGTAGATATTGTGGTGTCACGTGACGCCCCCGATATTTACCGTACGCTAAACATACACGCAGTGCATACGACCATGACTAGAGACCCACGAAACATATCACAACACAACTCTAGACACAAACATAAGTCATACAAGCTTCATATTACAAGCTAGGAGCCTCGAGGGCTCGAATACAACAGCTCTGAATCACACGAATCAGTGGAAGCAATAATATCTGAGTACATACACAAAACAAGGCAATTCCTTAGAGAAGGCTAGCACAAAAGATACATGGATCGAAGGAGGCGAGGCCTCCTGTCTATGAGCCTCCTCAACTACTCCAGGTCATCAGCGGCATCCACGTAGTAGTAAGCATCGTCGGGGTAGTAGACATCGTCGGTGGGATACGCCATCTCCTAGGCTCCACCATCTCATCGCGACAATCGTATCAAGGGAAAAGGGGGGAGCAAAGCAACGGTGAGTACTCATCCAATGTACTCGCAAGATTGACATTAGAACTATGCTAGGTATGCATTAGTATCAAAGGAAAGGGGGTCATATGTGGATTTACTGCACCAATGCAAGAATAGAGAGAAGGGACTAGTCCTATTGAAGACTAGCATCTTCACGTGTCTTGCAGCATTAGAAGAGAGTAGATCAAGTAACACAATTATATAGTCGTATGGTAGCAGCAAAATTTAATTAAGTCACACCCAGAGATTCTTCCCCGACTCCTTTCAGGAAGCAATCTCGAAGCAAACATTCTAGTTAAGTAATAGTTGTAGTTGTAATAGATCAGGATACCATTCCAAGTCGTCCTGTAAGGTGGACACGACTATTTGAATAGCTAATTTTCATCCCTGCATGGGTGCACCAACTTACCCATCACGATTGATAAACTCTGGCCGGAAACACTTTTCAGGGTCATGCCCCACCTCGGAACATCAACCCGTCATGGACCTACCTAGACTCAACATAGAGGCTAGCCCGCTGGTCTAAATCCTAAGTGTGCAGGTGTCATGGGCCCATCTCCCTTTGCACTCCTGCATGATGCGAGGGAGGCCGAGGTCAGTCCTAGCACATCTTATACAAGAACAATGCTTATGCGGACCACTGAGGCACGCGCTGCTTCATCGCTGACATGTGAAGAGCTTCGGCTGATACCACGATGTCGAATACCCATAACTTCTCCCACGTGAAGGTTAGTGCGAAAAGTTCTACGACCAACTCAGATCAAATACCCAAATCCCATTAGCATTTTGATTAACACTTCGGCGACGATCAGTAATCCATGATATATGGTCTCATCGCCTTGTCTCGAGGATGTGTGGCCAGTTCAAGTAACTGTGTGGTTGTAACATCAGAGGGATCCAAGGTATCACCCTCAATGGATTCACAACAATGTAACCGTCAAGGTCACGAGGGAGGAATCACCCTCGATGGTCCACGGTTGAGGGGTTGTTCGACAGAGTCGTTATCAGAGGTGGTGAAGGAGGAATCACCCTCCGTAAACCATCTCCGGTTAACTACACTACAGAGTTAACATCAGGAGTACGTAACAACGTGTCACCCTCGGTACTCGATAGTAGCTCTACAACATTGTACAACAAGGGGGGTATGAGTGATGTGACGGGTCTTTGCTCATCCATTAGAACATCGAGACTTTGATGAAAAAGCGGGGGCAACTGGGACTAAGGGGTCAATGGGGATTACCGAGCCACCTATACTAAGCATTTCAAGTTGTAGTAGAGTATATAGCAATGTATCAAAAACAGGCTATGCATCAGAATAGGAGCTATCTACAACAGTAGCAAAATATAATGCAAGCATGTGGGAGAAAGAATAATCAATATAGGAATGATCAAGGGGAGTTGCTTGCCTTGTTGCTCTGCGGCAAAGGGCTAATCATCACGAGGTTAGTCGTACTTGGCGGCACCATCAGCGCCAGCATCTACCGGAGAGAAGAGGGGGGAAGAAACAATAAATATAAAGCACACAAATGAATCACGATGCATGACATGGCAATATGCAGTGCTAGGCATGAGCTAACACGGTACTACACGTCATGGAAGGATCGGGAAAATATGTTATGATATTTCTCGGGTCTCTGGCTACAACCAGTCATGCGAAAATGATGGAAAAGTTCCATGTTCGCTATACAAGGGGCGCGTGACAACGAACGCAGAGCGTATCCGGGTTCGTCCCATTTTTCTGATCCACTTTCGTGTACAAGTTATATTCATCCAGATTATGGATTATTTTATATTAATTTTAAAACTTCTATTACTATTCTGAAATTAAGTAGATTTAATTAAATTCAAAAAACCCAATTATGACATTAGCATGATGTTATGCTCAAATTAGGAGTCAACACGGCCTTTGAGTGGTCAAACAAACTAGTGGGCCCCACTATCACAGTCACAATGTTAAACCAGGTTAATTAATTTTAATACGAGATTAAATAAGAGGGGGTGTTTGTTTTTTAATTTTATTTTTTGGTTTATTATTTTTTGTTTTATTTAATTTTAGTACCTAAAATACTTTTATAAAAATATGGGACTTGCTCCATAATTCTCAATGTATTTTTATATAGGGTCACAATTGTTTTTGGTTTTATTTTCGAATTTATAAGAAAACGGTTAAAATGCAACAGGGCAATTAATAATTGTTTTGGTCCTAGTTTCATTTAGTTTGAGGTACCAAATAATTCAAAAAATGTTGGTTACAACTTCATAATTGCTTATGGAATATTTGCAATCCATGCATGATTTCTATTTCTGGGTTTGCAAAACTTTTAAATCCGCTTTTCAATTGAATTCGAATTGCAAGAAAATTGAATTGGAGTTTGACTCCAACACTAATCATACTTGAATAAGCAAAATGTATTAGCTTAATCCCCATGTTACTCTAGCTTAATTACAAGGATTACTACAGCATAATTTGGGAATGTCACAACTCTCCACCACTAAAAGAAATTCTCGTCCCGAGAGTTAAGAGGTAGGGGTAAGGGGGAAACATTTGGTTACGAAATTCTAACGAGTCTCCTTGTCTTTGTTGCTATCATTGAAGAGGTAGGGCCTTATTGTTGAGGTATTCGTTACTCTGATTAATGTCAACCTCATGGAGTCGTCATCCTTCCTTCGGGATCTTCCTCGTCCTATGAATGCGATAAGAAGGAAAACTTTGGAAGAACGTAGCTACACAAAGTTGGGCATCTGACGGCGAACTCAGGGATGAGGACATGAATTATTCCTCAAGTTGTAACTCATGGAATTGATTTAGAGTAAAAACGATGGTACAAAAGTATCAAATGGGTAGGCAATCATTCGATGCCTGATCAGAAGTTGAAAGGGGTGTTCATGGCAACAGAACTAAATATTGTGCATGATAATGGAATAGATTATACCTTGGGTGGTGGCTTGGGAATTACATATGAAGCCAAGTGCAAAGGATACTTTGGAGTCAAAGATGTACAGGAGAGTCAAGTTTCGATACTGTGGAACTGTGGGTTATGGGTCCACCATGTTGGTTGAGAGTAGGCAGAGCGGTGACACCTGGCACGGTCTTGGTTGCAAGACATGTTAGAGGATAGCCTGTCAGTTATGTTGGTAACAACGTCGGTACCAAGGGCGGGGGGAAGAATAGAACCATTTTCCTGCTTGTTGAAATGAGGCGGACCAATAGGCAAAGTTGTCGTCCACTGACGGCTGCCGGAATGTTATCCACAATAGTAACAGTATCTTACTAATAGTTGTGACTCCAAGGTTTTAATATAAGCAGGGAATTACCACTACTCAAATGAGTTTCTATTAGAAGAAATATTAAACAGACTAATGGAAGGGGAATTGTGTTTAAACAAAATTATCAGGAGTATAACCTTCCCAAGGACAAGCAGGGCATGTTGTCCATGAAAGGATACAATTAGATAATCATTTAGGTAAAAGTGCAAGGAGAATTATGATGTTTACCCATACAACACTATTTGGATAATTGATCAAGAACAATTTAGCATTGCGCTTCCAATGTTCGTGTGAACATTTGAAGTACCACATCCATGGTTCGAGGTAGCATCGACATGGTCATCATATAAAGGTCGGAATTTGGGTACACAAAGGATCCATCAGGAACAACTTATAAAACAATTCATACTATTTCCTCATGGAACAATCCAAATCTTGTTAAACAATATACTATAACAATAGGTCCTTCGGCTAGGTGTTCTAAACAAGACACCATCATACCAGGTTACATAAAGACCAAAGTTATAATTATTGGGAAATGTTCCAACCATCA
This sequence comes from Hordeum vulgare subsp. vulgare, assembly GCF_904849725.1. Lineage (NCBI taxonomy): Eukaryota > Viridiplantae > Streptophyta > Magnoliopsida > Poales > Poaceae > Hordeum > Hordeum vulgare. The sequence continues at coordinate 339,560,930 of NC_058522.1, read as the reverse complement.
TATCTGCCCGAGATTCAGATTTGATTGGTGCGAGGATACCTCAGGTTCAGGATGACTGAGAAGAAAGGGGGTAACAAGTTTGTCGAGATGAGGATGCAAGATCTTAGGGATATGAACTCCCGAAGTAATCCTTGAATCGTGAGTTGGATTGGAAGACACATGAACATAATGTCAAGACATTCGTTCCCAAATGGAATTGTTACAACAAAATCCAACCAAGTTGTGACTTGGCAACCATCATGAGGGTATCAAACGAAGGAACTTCTTTTCCTTTATCGAACCATTCAGTGGTCTGGTGTGCTAGGAAAGTTATATGAAGTTATGATAGCAAATCTTCAAAATATATAACACTTCGCACATGTGTGAATTATTTGGGATGATCCAAGAGGAAGCGAAACAAAATTTTCTCACATTCACAGCGGCAAGAATGCACGTGAACTTTGGGAAAACAATTCTCCTATCGAACATATTCTTCATGAGCTAGGCACAAGGGTGATGCCTTCGAAAGCTTCAACATGAAACATGGGGAAGTTGACGGTGTGGCTGATGGGCTCAGCAATAATCCCTCGAGATTTTGATACGGACGAATTTCCAAAATTATAGGAACAAGGAGATAGTATTTGTCAGATCAAAAGGTATAATGACGTATGCTCAAGAAAACATCAACAATCAAACATTGATCAAAGGGTGCACTCGGGGATATGGAATGAGTAGCACAACCAATGCTAAAAGGGTGAGTCAGCAACCAACACCCTAAGAGTGAAAGTATCACTCATTAGCTTCAAACCAATAGGGTTGCAAGAAGTATTGGAATCACACATTAGAGTTCACTTGTCGATATTCCAGTTAGAAACAACCACTACTAGGATTAAGCTTAGTAGTAGCGTAGGTTTTACCCTTAGCAATAGCGCCGGGGGCAGCGCTACTACTAACACGCTACACCTAACCTGTTAGCAATAGCGCTAGAATTGAAGCGCTACTAGTACCTACGTTAACAGTAGCGCTCGAATAAATAAAGCGCTACTTCTAAGCTAACGATACTGCTAATATTCCAGCACTACTGCTAATATTCTGTGGCACCCCGATTCGAAGAACCGGATTACCAGTGTTTCCATCCGAGAGATCATGTCTTCTGGAAACACTCAACAACTTGGAACAAAACTGAATTGACTTTATTGATAGCATAAGGTTACAAGTACAGTTCTTACAATGATGACGAGGCCAAAGGCACCCTTGGTGCTACAACAATATCTACATTATTTATGAAACATAGTGGGGCCTCGATACTACTAAGTACTTCTACGGCGTAGAAGAACATAGCGGCAACTCCATACACATGGACTCTACTGTGGACACTTCCTAGTACGGACCATCAGGACCTCCGTCCTCGGCTTCTCCTGCATCTGGCATGATACGACAGGTGAGTACTTGGAATGTACTCGCAAGCTCATAATAACCAAGTAATGCAGCAAATTAGAGCATGGCAAAAAATTATAAATAATACCACTGGCTATACCGATTATCAACTTACTCATGCCAGGCTTGTCTCACAAGCACTAGGATACTCATCAAGCATCTCCACTCCTTTCAAGAGTTCTTCCATCATTACTAATATTAACATGGTTGACCATTTACCGAGGCCTGATCGGGGTGTCCATTACCGTGGACTCGGCTATTCGAATAGGTTTGACAATCTGAAGAGGTTTCACACTTTACCCACACTATGGTGCACTGACCTCGTGATCTCATTCGGGTGGACCAACATTACTCCAACGGGACTTGCCTGACCTTTGACTCTTTCATCGTACAACCGGCAATCGCTCTCCTCTCGAGTCCTGCCCTGGGTGGCCCTGTGTCCTCATGAAACCTGCCACCGTCGTGGCCAAACTGAACTGTCCCAACTAGGGTCGGACCCAACTCAACTCAACTGGGCTCACAGGGTTATCACCGCCTACCGGGCCAAGGTAGCACGCGTGCATAACCCTCCCTCTTTGGAGGTACCGGTGAAAGATCACGCGATCAGCTCAAGTCACGACCGTCCCATATCGGCAAGATGTGGTTGTACGATTATGCCCGGACAGGTGACTCAAGATACACCACTAAATTATTATAAACATAGTGATTTATAAAAGTAAGCACATATTTTTATTTGATAATTTATTAGGCATTTATTTTATGGCAAAGTAAGTGAACATAGTGAATGAAAATATGTTATGCTTATGCAATACTACACCACATGGATATAATGGCTTGACTTGATCAGTGGGGTTGCTCAAACATTCCTGGTCTTCAAAGTTTCCTTCTCAAATATATTTGAAATAGCAAAAGAAAGGAAAAAGTCATATAACACCTTTTTATTAATCAGAAATTCTATGAGTGTGAGAAAAATACTAAACTTTACCAGAAAATAGAGGGGATCAGTACCAACTCAATGCAAAAAGAATCAAGTGATTTGGACTTTAGAATAAAAAGATATAAATTTTCAAAGTTGCTGGTCAATTCTGAAATTAAATAAAATGAAAAAGAACCAGACAGAGGCCACGTCGAAGGCGTAAAGTGGAGGGGGCGCCTCCACTTACCGCTTCGGTCACGGGCCTCAGCCACTGGAAGGTGGGGCCTGCCTCTTTTAAACAAAGAGAGGGAGGAGGAGACAGGGACGCGGCGACTCTCCGGCGACGGTCGCCGGTGCTAGAGATCACAGCGATGCGTAGGAATAGGCGGAATGGAATGGCTGGTCTACGACGAGCACGCATGTACCCACAGCGCGACGAGAGATGGACTGACAATGTCGTCCCCTTCTTCTCCAGCGGCGGCAGCTTCGGGTGGTCGTCGGAGACGGTGGTTCTGGCAGCGATTGGCTCGGGCGAGGGGTCGAGGAGCACCACAGGGAAGCCCTGAGCTCGATGGAGTGGTGGAGAGGGATGTGGGAAGGGTGGTTGGAGCTGGCGATTGTGGGGCTGCAAGCAGCGGAGCTCTGGCGATGATTCGAGGCCAGAGGGCCTCTTGGCCTTGGCTTGCTCTTTGGGGGAGGATGGAGAGCTCGAAGGTGTCGGGGCAACCCTTAAATAGGCTGGCAACAAGCGCGGTCGATCTCTCCCGAAGCGGCGAGGATAAGCTTGGCCACTGGAGCAGGGGGTGAGCTAGCCGTCGCGGAGCAACCTGAGGTGATGGAGGAGGGCAGAGCATCGATGGGACGCCTCCTATGCAATTAAGGGCTCGCGGACGACAACAGCGGCGGCGACCTTCTCCGGCGACCCAGGGCCTTCTGGAGGTGCCATGCGGCTGCCAGGAACATCCTCGACACCACAAACAAGGAGGGGGCACCGAATGACGGCACGAGCGGCTCGGCTACCACAGGGGCTGCAAAGAGCGCGTGTTGTGGCATGCCAGTACCATGGTCACCACGGTTACGGCTGCCACAAAGGGCACGCAAGCCGGGGGACCTTGTGCATTGCGTCGACCGTACTCTTACCAGTAACTATCCATCACTAGTTCGACCAGTCACACACTCATGCGAAGTGTAGCATCAACTACAGCTTCTGCCTGCAAACTTGGGGAGGATCTAGAGCTCAAATGTATTAGGGTTAGGGCAAGCTAGCATGTGTGGGTTAATCAGCATAGGAAATACTACAGACTGGCAAAGTTTGAAAGGATTTGAAGATCAAATAAATATAGTTCCTTTGTAAATCATCTTTCTGGTCCAGAATGAAAATGAGCTCATTGCACTCACATGCAATACCTGCTAATGGTGAAACTTTGTGGAGGAGTGTTATTTAGTAGTGCACACATGTCCAAAAAATTTCAGATCATTGGTGCACCCCTAGCTAGCACTTCCTTCACAAAGGTTTAGTTTTAACAGAAACTTAGCAGAGTTTTCCTGCTCAAAACTTGTACTGGGCCATAAGAGGTTTTTACATATTTGAACTAAATATGATCCCTTGGAGCTAAGGGAATTTATTGGTAATTTTCGAAAACAGGAAATATAGGGTTGCTTCACAAAGTGACAATTCTGTCCAAAAAAGAAATAATTATCCTAGGAAAAAATTTACATTGGGCAATGAAATGTTTTTGAAGATTTTGAAATCATATGATACTGAGAACATGTGGAAAAAGTTTTGGGGTCAATAGCTTATCCCAACTATAGTTTGCTTCACAACCCATGGTGATGCCATTATTCCCCAAAATAGAAAAAGAATTATTTGAGAGATTTAAATATTGCAAATTATTCCAAGGAAGGTTTTGGCAAGAGGCAAAAGGTTTTGGGTTGCTTGGGACAAGAAATCAGAGACTCACAATCCAACTTGCTTGAGAAAATTTGAAAATCCACCAATTTGCAAGTGAAACTCCAAAATATTTTGAAAAGAAAAAGTTTGAAAAATCAGGGTGTTACAAACCTACCCCCCTTAGGATGCATCTCATCCTCGAGATTCAGTTGCTCAGGGAACAAGTATGGATATGCGGATCTCAAGAAATCTTCTCTCTCCCAGGTAGCCTCTTCCTCAGTATGGTGTTCCCATAGTATGTTATAAAACTTGAGCACCTTACTCTTGGTAGTTCTTTCCATCTCATCCAAGATTCTGATGGGTTTCTCCTCATAGGTCAGATCCTTAGCCAATTCTGGCTCACTCATATCTGCCTGCTTAATTGGCGGTGCAATACACTTTCTTAGTTGTGAGATGTGAAAGACATCGTGCACATCCGACAATTCGGGCGGCAATTCTAACTGATAAGCGACTCTGCCTCTTATCGCGATCACTGGAAAGGGACCGATATACCTTGGTGCGAGCTTTCCCGGTGTGCGAAACCTTTTTTCTCCTCTCATGAGGGTTACTCGGAGGTAAGCATATGCTCCTGGTTCAAAGGTCACTTCCCGCTGCTTTGGATCATAATAGCTTTTCTGACGGGACTTGGCTGCTTGAAGGCGTTCCTGAATGTCTTTGACCTATTTCTCAGCCTCCAGCATCAAGTCTGTTCCAAAGATGCGACTATCTCCTGTTTGGGACCAGTTCAAGGGGGTACGACACTTTCTTCCATATAATACCTCGAAAGGTGACATTTTCAGACTTGTCTGATAGCTATTGTTGTAAGAAAATTCTGCATAGGGTAGGCTGTCTTTCCATTTGGGTCCATGGGTGAGAGCACATGACCGAAGCATGTCCTCTAGTATTTGGTTCACTCTTTCTGTGTGTCCATCAGTCTGAGGATGGTATGTTGTGCTGTGTTTCAGCATGGTTCCCAAAGCTTGATGTAGTCGTAGCCAGAATGCTGAGGTGAATAGAGAGCCTCTATCTGAAGTGATCGACTTGGGTACTCCATGGAGGCTTACTATCCGGGACATGTATAACAGTGCCAGTTGATTTGCGTTGAAAGTGGTCTTTACCGGGATAAAGTGGGCTACTTTAGTGAGCATGTCCACAATGACCCAGATAGCATCATTGCCCCTTGTCGACTTGTGTAGTCCGACAATGAAGTCCATGCATATGTCGTCCCATTTCCATTGGGGAACCGGTAAAGGTTGTAGTAACCCAGCGGGCTTTTGGTGTTCCGCCTTAACCTTGTTGCATATATTACAGCACGCGACATAATAGGCTATATCCCTTCACATTCCTGACCACCAAAATGTCTTTCTTAGATCTTGGTACATCTTCGTACCTCCTTGATGAATAGAATATGCGGAATCATGCGCTTCTCTGAGTATTTGCTGTCTCAGGCTATCCTGGTCGGGGACGCATATCCGTCTCTTGAACCATAAGATGCCTTGGTCATCCACTCGGAAGGATTTGTCCTTCCCTTTCGACAGCGACTCTTTGATCTTCGTGATTCCCTCATATGATCCTTGAGCTTTCTTGATTTCTTCTATGAGGGTGGGGGTAATTTCCAGGGTCTCTGGAGTAGTTGGACCGCATAGTATCATGTTGAGACTAGCGAATTCTTCTTGCAGTCTTGGATGCATACTTCCCATTAATGCATTTACCGTGATTGGCTTTCTAATAAGAGCGTCTCCAACCACATTGGATTTTCCCGAATGATAATTGATCCCAAGGTCATAATCCTTGACTAGTTCAAGCCATCGTCGTTGCCTGAGATTCAGATCTGGATGGGTGAAAATGTACTTGAGACTTTTGTGGTCTGTGTATATTTCACACCGTTGTCCAATAAAGTAACGCCTCCAAATTTTCAAGGCATGAACCACGGCTGCTAGCTCCAAGTCATGTGTGGGGTAGTTCTCTTCATGCGGTCATAGCTGCCGAGATGCGTATGCTACAACCTTTCCTTCCTGCATCAGCACACAACCGATTCCTCGTCAGGAAGCATCACAATAAACGTCAAAACTTTTGTGAATGTTTGGGAGGACTAGGACACGTGCGGTTGTGAGTCTTGTCTTTAGTTCCAGGAAACTGCTTTCGCATTCTGTCGTCTAGACGAATCTCTGATTTTTCTTTAGCAATTCCGTCAATGGCTTAGCTATTTTGGAGAAGCCTTCCCTGAATCGGCGGAAGTAGCCTACCAATCCTAGGAAGCTACGGACTTCGGTCACCGAGACTGGTGTCTTCCAGTTTAATACTGATGTTACCTTACTGGCGTCGATGGCCACTGTTGGAATTATGCCCTAGAGGCAATAATAAATATAGTTATTATTATAATTCCTGTATCAAGATAATCGTTTATTATCCATGCTATAATTGTATTGAATGAAGACTCATTTACATGTGTGGATACATAGACAAAACACCATCCCTAGCATGCCTCTAGTTGGCTAGCCAGTTGATCAATGATAGTCAGTGTCTTCTGATTATGAACAAGGTGTTGTTGCTTGATAACTGGATCACGTCATTAGGAGAATCACGTGATGGACTAGACCCAAACTAATAGACGTAGCATGTTGATCGTGTCATTTTGTTGCTACTGTTTTCTGCGTGTCAAGTATTTGTTCCTATGACCATGAGATCATATAACTCACTGACACCGGAGGAATACTTTGTGTGTATCAAACATCGCAACGTAACTGGGTGACTATAAAGATGCTCTACAGGTATCTCCGAAGGTGTTAGTTGAGTTAGTATGGATCAATACTGGGATTTGTCACTCCGTGTGACGGAAAGGTATCTCGGGGCCCACTCGGTAATACAACATCACACACAAGCCTTGCAAGCAATGTAACTTAGTGTAAGTTGCGGGATCTTGTATTACGGAACGAGTAAAGAGACTTGCCAGTAAACGAGATTGAAATAGGTATACGGATACTGGCGATCGAATCTCGGGCAAGTAACATACCGAAGGACAAAGGGAATGACATACGGGATTATATGAATCCTTGGCACTGAGGTTCAAACGATAAGATCTTCGTAGAATATGTAGGATACAATATGGGCATCCAGGTCCCGCTATTGGATATTGACCGAGGAGTCCTCGGGTCATGTCTACATAGTTCTCGAACCCGCAGGGTCTGCACACTTAAGGTTCGACGTTGCTTTATGCGTATTTGAGTTATATGGTTGGTTACGGAATGTTGTTTGGAGTCCCAGATGAGATCACGGACGTCACGAGGGTTTCCGGAATGGTCCGGAAACGAAGATTGATATATAGGATGACCTCATTTGATTACCGGAAGGTTTTCGGAGTTACCGGGAATGTACCGGGAATGACGAATGGGTTCCGGGACTTCACCGGGGGGGCAACCCACCCCGGGGAAGCCCATAGGCCTTGGGGGAGACACACCAGCCCTTAGTGGGCTGGTGGGACAGCCCACAAGTGCCCTATGCGCCAAGGAGAAGAAAATCAAGAGAGAAAGAAAAAAAAGGAGGAGGTGGGAAGGAAGGGGGACTCCCTCCCACCAAACCTAGTCCAACTCGGTTTGGGGGGGGGGAGAGTCCTCCCCCTTGGACTCGGCCGACCCCCTTGGGGCTCCTTGAGCCCCAAGGTAAGGCCCCCTCCCTCCCACCTATATATACGGAGGTTTTAGGGCTGATTTGAGACGACTTTTCCACGGCAGCCCGACCACATACCTCCACGGTTTTTCCTCTAGATCGTGTTTCTGCGGAGCTCGGGCGGAGCCCTGCTGAGACAAGGTCATCACCAACCTCCGGAGCGCCATCACGCTGCCGGAGAACTCTTCTACCTCTCCGTCTCTCTTGCTGGATCAAGAAGGCCGAGATCATCGTCGAGCTGTACGTGTGCTGAACGCGGAGGTGCCGTCCGTTCGGTACTAGATCGTGGGACTGATCGCGGAATTGTTCGCGGGGCGGATCGAGGGACGTGAGGACGTTCCACTACATCAACCGCGTTCTCTAACGCTTCTGCTGTACGGTCTACAAGGGTACGTAGATCACTCATCCCCTCTCGTAGATGGACATCACCATGATAGGTCTTCGTGCGCGTAGGAAAATTTTTGTTTCCCATGCGACGTTCCCCAACAGTGGCATCATGAGCTAGGTTCATGCATAGATCTCTTCTCGAGTAGAACACAAAAGTTTTTGTGGGCGGTGATGTGCGTTTTGCTGCCCTCCTTAGTCTTTTCTTGATTCCGCGGTATTGTTGGATTGAAGCGGCTTGGACCGACATTACTCGTACGCTTACGAGAGACTGGTTTCATGGTTACGAGTAACCCCCTTTGCTCAAAGATGACTGGCAAGTGTCGGTTTCTCCAACTTTAGTTGAATCGGATTTGACCGAGGAGGTCCTTGGATGAGGTTAAATAGCAACTCATATATCTCCGTTGTGGTGTTTGCGTAAGTAAGATGCGATCCTACTAGATACCCTTGGTCACCACGTCAAACATGCAACAACAAAATTAGAGGACGTCTAACTTGTTTTTGCAGGGTATGCTTGTGATGTGATATGGCCAACGATGTGATGTGATATATTGGATGTATGAGATGATCATGTTGTAATAGAAATATCGACTTGCACGTCGATGGTACGGCAACCGGCAGGAGCCATAGGGTTGTCTTTATACTAACGTTTGTGCTTGCAGATGCGTTTACTATTTTGCTAGGATGTAGCTTTAGTAGTGATAGCATGAGTAGCACGACAACCCCGATGGCAACACGTTGATGGATGATCATGGTGTGGCGCCGGTGACAAGAAGATCGTGCCGGTGCTTTCGTGATGGAGATCAAGAAGCACGTGATGATGGCCATATCATGTCACTTATGAATTGCATGTGATGTTAATCCTTTCATGCACCTTATTTTGCTTAGAACGACGGTAGCATTATGAGGTGATCTCTCACTAAAATTTCAAGACGAAATTGTGTTCTCCCCGACTGTGCACCATTGCTATAGTTCGTCGTTTCGAGACACCACGTGATGATCGGGTGTGATAGACTCAACGTTCACATACAACGGGTGCAAAACAGTTGCGCACGCGGAACACTCGGGTTAAGCTTGACGAGCCTAGCATGTGCAGACATGGCCTCGGAACACATGAGACCAAAAGGTCGATCATGAATCATATAGATGATATGATTAGCATAGGGATGCTTACCACTGAAACTATACTCAACTCACGTGATGATCGGACTTGGGATAGTGTAAGTGGATCATGAACCACTCAAATGACTAGAGAGATGTACTTTTTGAGTGGGAGTTTAGCATATAATTTGATAAATTAAACTCTAATTATCTTGAACATAGTCTAAGTCCACTTTGAATATATTTGTGTTGTAGATCATGGCTCACACAACAGTCATCCTGAATTTATACGTTCCTAGAGAAAGCTAAGTTGAAAGATGATGGAAGCAACTTTGTAGACTGGGCTCGTAATCTTAAGCTAATCTTACAAGCTGGGAAGAAGGATTATGTCCTTAATGCTGCGCTAGGAGATGAACCACCCGCTACGGCTGATCAGGATGTTAAGAACGCTTGGTTAGCACGTAAGGAGGACTACTCAATAGTTCAATGTGCAGTCTTGTATGGCTTAGAACCGGGACTTCAACGTCGCTTTGAGCGTCATGGAGCATTTGAGATGTTCCAGGAGTTGAAGTTTATCTTTCATAAGAACGCCCGGATCGAGAGGTATGAGACCTCCGATAAATTCTATGCTTGCAAGATGGAGGAAAACTCGTGTGTCAGTGAACATGTGCTCAAAATGTCTGGGTACTCAAACCGTCTAGCTGAGCTGGGGATTGAACTCCCGCAAGAGGCTATCACTGACAGAATCCTTCAATCACTGCTGCCAAGCTATAAAGGCTTTGTGTTGAACTACAACATGCAAGGGATGAACAAGTCTCCCGGCGAGTTGTTTGCGATGCTGAAAGTCGCAGAGTCTGAACTCCGTAAAGAGCATCAAGTGTTGATGGTGAATAAGACCACTAGTTTCAAGAGAAACGGCAAAGGCAAGAAGGGCAATTCGAAGAAGAGCGGCAAGCCTGTTGCCAATCCGCCGAAGAAACCCAAAGATGGACCTAAGCCTGAAATGGAGTGTTACTATTGCAAGGGTATGGGTCACTGGAAGCGCAATTGCCCCAAGTATCTGGCAGATAAGAAGGCGGGCAAAGAAAAAACAGGTATATTTGATATACATGTTATTGATGTGTATTTAACCGGCTCTCGTAGTAGTGCCTGGGTATTCGATACCGGTTCTATTGCTCTTATTCGCAACTCGAAATAGGAACTACGGAATAGACGAAGGCTGGCGAAAGATGAAGTGACGATGCGCATAGGAAATGGTTCCAAGGTTGATGCAATCGCCGTCGGCACAGTGTCACTTCAGCTACCGTCGGGATTAGTGATGAACTTAAATCATTGTTATTTAGTGCCTGCGTTGAGCATGAACATTATATCTGGATCTTGTTTATTGCGAGACGGTTACTCTTTTAAGTCAGAGAATAATGGTTGTTCTATTTCTATGAGTAACATCTTTTATGGTCATGCACCAAATGTGAGAGGATTGTTCATATTAAATCTTGATAGCGATACGCATATACATAACATTGAGACCAAAAGAGTTAGAGTAAACAATGATAGCGCCATATTTTTGTGGCACTGCCGCTTAGGTCATATTGGTGTAAAGCGCATGAAGAAACTCCATGCTGATGGACTTTTGGAGTCACTTGACTTTGATTCACTTGACACGTGCGAACCATGCCTCATGGGCAAGATGACTAAGACTCCGTTCTCCGGAACAATGGAGCGTGCAAGTGACTTATTGGAAATCATACATACCGATGTGTGTGGTCCGATGAGCATGGAGGCACGCGGCGGATATCGTTATTTTCTCACCTTCACTGACGATTTGAGTAGATATGGTTATGTCTACTTGATGAAGCACAAGTGTGAAACATTTGAAAAGTTCAAGCAATTTCAGAGTGAAGTGGAAAATCATCGTAACAAGAAGATCAAGTTCCTACGGTCTGATCATGGGGGTGAATATCTGAGTTTCGAGTTTGGTGATCACTTAAGAAAATGTGGAATTGTTTCACAGTTAACACCGCCTGGAACACCACAGCGTAATGGTGTGTCCGAACGTCGTAATCGTACTTTATTAGAGATGGTTCGATCTATGATGTCTCTTACTGATTTGCCGTTATCGTTTTGGGGTTATGCATTAGAAACAGCTGCATTCACTTTAAATAGGGCACCATCAAAATCCGTTGAGACGACGCCATACGAACTGTGGTATGGCAAAAGACCAAAGTTGTCGTTTCTTAAAGTTTGGGGATGTGATGCTTATGTCAAAAAGCTTCAGCCTGAAAAGCTGGAACCCAAAGCGGAAAAGTGCATCTTCATAGGTTACCCAAAAGAGACAATTGGGTACACCTTCTATCTCAAATCCGAGGGCAAAGTGTTTGTTGCTAAAAACGGAGCTTTTCTCGAGAAGGAGTTTCTCTCGAGAGAATTGAGTGGGAGGAAGATAGAACTTGACGAGGTTGTCGAACCTCTCATCCCTCTGGATGGTGGCGCAGGGCAAGGGGAAACCTCTGTCGTTGCGACGCCGGTTGAGGAGGAAGTTGATGATGACGATCATGAAACTCCGGGTCAAGTTTCTGTCGAACCACGCAGGTCGACGAGACCATGTGCTGCTCCAGAGTGGTACGGTAATCCCGTTTTGTCAATCATGTTGTTAGACAACAATGAACCTGCAAATTATGAAGAAGCAATGGTGGGCCCAGATTCCAACAAATGGCTAGAAGCCATGAAATCCGAGATAGGATCCATGTATGAGAACAAAGTGTGGACTTTGGAGATACTACTTGAGGGCCGCAAGGCTATTCAGAACAAATGGATCTTTAAGAAGAAGACGGACGCTGACGGCAATATGACCGTTTATAAAGCTCGACTTGTGGCAAAGGGTTTTTCACAAGTTCTAGGAGTTGACTACGATGAGACATTCTCTCCCGTAGCGATGCTTAAGTCCGTCAGAATCATGTTAGCAATAGCTGCATTTTTCGATTATGAAATCTGGCAGATGGATGTCAAAACGGCGTTCCTTAACGGTTTCCTTAAGGAAGAGTTGTATATGATACAACCCGAAGGTTTTGTCGATCCTAAGAATGCTAACAAGGTGTGCAAGCTCCAGCGATCCATTTATGGACTGGTGCAAGCATCTCGGAGTTGGAACAAATGCTTTGATGAGGTGATCAAAGCTTTTGGGTTTATACAAGTGGTTGGAGAATCTTGTATTTATAAGAAAGTGAGTGGGAGCTCTGTGGCGTTTCTAATATTATATGTGGATGACATATTACTAATTGGAAACAACGTAGAGTTATTGGAGAGCATAAAAGGTTACTTGAATAAAAGTTTCTCTATGAAGGACCTAGGAGAAGCTGCTTACATTCTAGGCATTAAGATCTATAGGGATAGATCAAAACGCCTGATAGGACTTTCACAAAGCACATACCTTGATAAAGTTTTGAAGAGGTTCAAAATGGAACAGTCCAAGAAAGGGTTGTTGCCAGTTTTACAAGGTACGAGATTGAGTAAGACTCAGTGCTCAGCAACTGATGAAGATAGAGAGCATATGCGCTCCGTCCCCTATGCTTCAGCCATAGGTTCTATCATGCAATGCTGTGCACTAGACCGGATGTTAGCCTGACCATAAGTATGGCAGGTAGGTTCCAGAGTAATCCAGGAGTGGATCACTGGACATCGGTCAAGAATATCCTGAAGTACCTGAAAAGGACTAAGGAGATGTTTCTCGTATATGGAGGTGACGAAGAGCTCGCCGTAAAAGGTTACGTCGATGCAAGCTTTGACACAGATTCGGACGACTCTAAGTCGCAAACCGGATACGTATTTATTCTTAATGGGGGTGCAGTAAGCTGGTGCAGTTCCAAGCAAAGCGTCGTAGCAGATTCTACATGTGAAGCGGAGTACATGGCTGCCTCGGAGGCGGCTATGGAGGGTGTCTGGATGAAGCAGTTCATGACGGATCTTGGAGTGGTGCCAAGCGCACTGAATCCAATAATCTTGTTCTGTGACAACACTGGTGCCATTGCCATAGCAAAGGAACCACGGTTTCACAAGAAGACCAGACACATCAAACAACGCTTCAACCTCATCCGCGAGTACGTCGAGGGAGAGGACGTGAATATATGTAAAGTGCACACAGATCTGAATGTAGCAGATCCGCTGACTAAACCTCTTCCATGGCCAAAACATGATCAACACCAGAACTGTATGGGTGTTAGATTTATTACAATGTAATTCACATAGTGATGTGAGGGCTAGATTATTGACTCTAGTGCAAGTGGGAGACTGTTGGAATTATGCCCTAGAGGCAATAATAAATATAGTTATTATTATAATTCCTGTATCCAGATAATCGTTTATTATCCATGCTATAATTGTATTGAATGAAGACTCATTTACATGTGTGGATACATAGACAAAACACCGTCCCTAGCATGCCTCTAGTTGGCTAGCCAGTTGATCAATGATAGTCAGTGTCTTCTGATTATGAACAAGGTGTTGTTGCTTGATAACTGGATCACGTCATTAGTAGAATCACGTGATGGACTAGACCCAAACTAATAAATGTAGCATGTTGATCGTGTCATTTTGTTGCTACTGTTTTCTGCGTGTCAAGTATTTGTTCCTATGACCATGAGATCATATAACTCACTGACACCGGAGGAATACTTTGTGTGTATCAAACGTCGCAACGTAACTGGGTGACTATAAAGATGCTCTACAGGTATCTCCGAAGGTGTTAGTTGAGTTAGTATGGATCAATACTGGGATTTGTCACTCCGTGTGACGGAAAGGTATCTCGGGGCCCACTCGGTAATACAACATCACACACAAGCCTTGCAAGCAATGTAACTTAGTGTAAGTTGCGGGATCTTGTATTACGGAACGAGTAAAGAGACTTGCCAGTAAACGAGATTGAAATAGGTATACGGATACTGACGATCGATTCTCGGGCAAGTAACATACCGAAGGACAAAGGGAATGACATACGGGATTATATGAATCCTTGGCACTGAGGTTCAAACGATAAGATCTTCGTAGAATATGTAGGATCCAATATGGGCATCCAGGTCCCGCTATTGGATATTGACCGAGGAGTCTCTCGGGTCATGTCTACATAGTTCTCGAACCCGGAGGGTCTGCACACTTAAGGTTCGACGTTGTTTTATGCGTATTTGAGTTATATGGTTGGTTACCGAATGTTGTTCGGAGTCCCGGATGAGATCGCAGACGTCACGAGGGTTTCTGGAATGGTCCGGAAACAAAGATTGATATATAGGATGACCTCATTTGATTACCGGAAGGTTTTCGGAGTTACCAGGAATGTACCGGGAATGACGAATGGGTTCCGGGAGTTCACCGGGGGGGGGGGGGGCAACCCACCCCGGGGAAGCCCATAGGCCTATGGGGAGACACACCAGCCCTTAGTGGGCTGGTGGGACAGCCCACAAGTGCCCTATGCGCCAAGGAGAAGAAAATCAAGAGAGAAAGAAAAAAAAGGAGGAGGTGGGAAGGAAGGGGGACTCCCTCCCACCAAACCTAGTCCAACTCGGTTTGGGGGGGGGAGAGTCCTCCCCCTTGGACTCGGCCGACCCCCTTTGGGCTCCTTGAGCCCCAAGGCAAGGCCCCCTCCCTCCCACCTATATATATGGAGGTTTTAGGGCTGATTTGAGACGACTTTTCCACGGCAGCCCGACCACATACCTCCACGGTTTTTCCTCTAGATCGCGTTTCTGCGGAGCTCGGGCGGAGCCCTGCTGAGACAAGGTCATCACCAACCTCCGGAGCGCCGTCACGCTGCCGGAGAACTCTTCTACCTCTCCGTCTCTCTTGCTGGATCAAGAAGGCCGAGATCATTGTCGAGCTGTACGTGTGCTGAACGCGGAGGTGCCGTCCGTTCGGTACTAGATCGTGGGACTGATCGCGGGATTGTTCGCGGGGCGGATCGAGGGACGTGAGGACGTTCCACTACATCAACCGCGTTCTCTAACGCTTCTGCTGTACGGTCTACAAGGGTACGTAGATCACTCATCCCCTCTCGTAGATGGACATCACCATGATAGGTCTGCGTGCGCGTAGGAAATTTTTTGTTTCCCATGCGACGTTCCCCAACAGCCACACCTCATTCTGACAGGATGTGTCCCAAAAATCCTACTTCTTTTAGCCAGAGCTCACATTTACTCAACTTGGCATACAGTTGATGGGATCTCAATCTTTCCAAGACAGCACGGAGGTGTTGCTTCTGCTCTTCTTCATCCTTAGAATATATCAGCATATCATCAATGAACACCACCACAAATTTGTCTAGGAAATCCATGAAGACCTTTTTCATCATAATCATGAAATAGAATGGAGCATTTATTAGTCCAAATGACATGACCGTAAACTCATACAGGCCATATCTGGTGGTGAATAATGTCTTAGGTATATTTTCTTTTCTGATTTTCAGCTGATGATACCCAGTCCTAAGGTCAATTTTGGAGGATACTCGTGCTCCACTCAACTGGTCGAATAAGTCATCAATGTGTGGGAGCGGTTACTTATTTTTAATAGTGACCTCATTTAGTTGACGATAGTCTATGCACATTCTCAAACTTCCATCCTTCTTCTTCACAAACAGTACTGGTGATCCCCATGGTGAGATGCTTGGACGAATGTATCCTTTTTGCAGTAATTCGTCCAACTGTTTCTTTAGCTCTACCAACTCTGGACCTAGCATACGATAGTACTTGTAAATTGGGGGCAATGCCGGGGACTGATATGTCTCAAACGTATCTATAATTTTTGATGGTTTCATGTTGTTATCTTGTCATCTTTCGATGTTTTATGTACCTTTTATATCTTTTTCGGGACTAACTTATTAATTCAGTGCCAAGTGCCAGTTCCAGTTTTTTCTGTGTTTTTGACTCTTTCCAGATCCAATTTTGGAACGGAGTCCAAACGAAATAAAAAACCCGAAATAAATTTTTCCAGAACGGAAGAAGATCAGGGGACTTGAGGGCCAAGGCAGGAGAGCCACAGGGGGCCAACAAGCCTTGTAGCCGCCACCAGGGGGGCAGCGGCTACCAGGCTTGTGGCCTCCCTGGCGCCCCCTTGAGCTAGCTCCTTCGCCTATATATTCCCTAAAATACAGAAAAAAAATCAAGGAATCCACGAAAACACTTTTCCGCCGCCGTAAGCTTCCATTTCCGCGAGATCTCATCTGGAGACCCTTCCAGGTGCCCTGCCGGGGGGGGGGGACTTTGGAGTTGGAGGGCTTCTACATCAAGATCATCATCCCTCCAATCACTCGTGAGTAGTTCACTTCAGACCTACGGGTCCATAGTTAGTAGCTAGATGGCTTCTTCTCTCTCTTGGATCTTCAATACAAAGTTCTCCATGATCTTCATGGAGATATATCCAATGTAATCCTCTTTGGCGGTGTGTTTGTCGAGATCCGATGAATTGTGGATTTGTGATCGGATTATCTATGATATATATTTGAGTCTTTGCTGATTTCTTATATGCATGACTTGATATCCTTGTAAGTCTCTCCGAGTCTTGGGTTTTGTTTGGCAAACTAGATCTATGATTCTTGAAATGGGAGAAGTGCTTGGTTTTGGGTTCATACCATGTGGTGACCTTTCCCAGTGACAGAAGGGGCAGCAAGGCACGCATCGTGTTGTTGCCATCAAGGGTAACAAGATGGGCTTTTATCGTAGATATGAGATTGTCCATCTACATCATGTCATCTTGCTTAAGGCGTTACTCTGTTCTCATGAACTTAATACACTAGATAGATGTTGGATAGTGGTCGACGTGTGGAGTAATAGTAGTAGATGTAGAAAGTATCGGTCTACTTGTTTTGGGCGTGATGCCTATAGATATAATCATTGCCTTAGATAACGTCACAACTTTCCGCGGTTCTATCAATTGCTCGACTGTAACTCGTTCACCACCGTCTATTTGCTTTCATGAGAGAAGCCACTAGTGAACACTACGGCCCCGGGTCTATTCATACCTATCGTTTCCACTTTTGCTTTTCCTTTGCTTGGTTTCTTTTTGCTTTCAGTTCTCACTTGGCAAACAATCTATAAGGGATTGACAACCCCTTCATAGCGTTGGGTGGAAGCTGTGTGTGTTTGTGCAGGTACTTGTGATAATCCTTCACTGGATAGATACCTTGGTTCTCAAAACTGAGGGAAATACTTACTGCCGCTGTGCTACATCACCCTTTCCGCTTCGAGGGAACACCAACGCAAGGCTCCAAGGCCACAGGGGAATCCTTTGCATATTTACCAAGGAAGTCCCTAAAGGCTTAGCCATAGCAGAAGGATTCCTGGTGCCGTTGCTGAGGAGTATCAAGACAAGAATAGTCTCCCATCAGCACGCTTGTTTCTGGCACCGTTGGAAGGTCTTTTGTTGCAGTAGCAGAAGTATTTCTGGCGCTGTTGCCGGGGAAGGGGAGATCTATCCAAGTAGGTCTCACAAACTCATCTCTTGCATTTACTTTTTTCGCCAGTTGCCTCTCATTTTCCTCTCCCCCACTTCACATTTGTCGTTTTCATTTGCCTTTCTCCTTTGCCGTTTTCTTTTGCCTTTTGCCTTTTTGCCGTTTTCCTTTGCCAGTTTTCTTGCTTGCTTGTGTGCTTGTTTGTTTGTTGAAGTCATCATGGCTGAAAACACCAAACTTTGCAACTTCTCGAGTACCAATAATAATGATTTTATTAGTACTCTGATTGCTCCTGCCACTAGTGCGGAATCATATGAAATCAACGCAGCTTTGCTGAATCTTGTTATGAAAGAGAAATTCTCTGGCCTTCCTAGTGAAGATGTCTCATCCCATCTCAATACCTTCATTGAGCTTTGCGATATTCAAAAGAAAATAGATGTGGATAATGACGTGCTTAAGTTGAAGCTTTTTTCCTTTCTCGTTGCAAGATCGCGCAAAAACTTGGTTTTCTTCTTTGCCTAAAAATAGTATCGATTCTTGGGGTAAGTGCAAAGATGCTTACATATCCAACTATTTTCCGCCGGCTAAGATGATCTCCTTACGTAACGATATCATGAATTTCAAGCAACTTGATCATGAACACGTTGCACAATCTTGGGAGAGGATGAAGTTAATGATTAGAAATTGTCCCGCTCATGGCTTGAGTTTGTGGATGATTATACAAATCTTTTATGCTGGCTTGAATTTTGCCTCTCGCAACATCTTGGACTCTGCCTCAGGTGGAACGTTCATGGAAATCACGTTAGGAGACGCTACAAATCTCCTAGACAATATCATGACCAACTACTCTCAGTGGCACACTGAAAGGTCACCTGCTAGCAAAAAGGTAAACGCTATAGAAGAAATTAACTCGCTTTGTGCTAAGATGGACGAGTTGATGAATTTGGTTGCTAGTAGAAATGCTCCGTTAGATCCTAATGAAATGCCACTATCTTCCTTGATTGAGAGTAGCAACGCTAGTTTGGACGTTAATTTTGTTGGTAGGAACAATTTTGGCAACAACAATTCTTTTAGAGGAAACTATGTTCCTAGTCCTTTTCCTAGTAACTCCTCTTACAATTATGGCAATTCCTACAACAACACTTATGGAAATCCCAACAAATTACCCTCTAATTTAGAGAGTAATATCAAAGAGTTCATCAACTCTCAAAAGATTTTCAATGCGTCCATAGAGGAAAAACTACTCAAAATTGACGATTTGGCTAAGAGCGTTGATAGGATGTCTTGTGATATTGATGCTTTGAAAGATAGATGTGCTCCTCCCAAGGTCAACTTGGATGAAACTTTAAAAGCTATGCGTGTCTCCATGAATGATAGCAAAGAAAGAACCGACCAAATTCGCGCTAGGCATGAATGGTTTAAAAGGGTGTGTTCTAGGGATGTAAATCACGAAGATCTTAAAGTGCTTGGTGTGACTCTTCTTGAATCTTTGTTTTCGTGTGTCAAACCTATTGATGAAGGGGCTGGATATGAATCCACTTTGGTTGAAAAATGCCCCAATGATTCGGAGTCCACCTATCTTGATGATAAAGGTGTGGAGAGTGGAGTGGAAGAGATCAAAATATTGGGTAGTAATGAAACTCCCACTTCGTATTTCAAGGAATTCAATTATGATAGTTGCTCCTTGTTTGAATGCATTTCTTTGATGCAATCTATTGCAAACTCTCCACATTCTTATAGCCAAAGCAAAGCCTTTACCGCGCATATCGTAGATGCTATGATGAAATCTCTTGGAGAGAAGCTCGAACTAGAAGTCTCTATACCTAGAAAACTTCATGATGAGTGGAAGCCTACTATCAAAATCAAGATCAAAAACTATGAGTGCAATGCTTTCTGTGATTTGGGTGCTAATGTTTCCGTGATTCCAAAGTCTTTATGTGATTTTCTTGGTTTTCATGAGATTGAAGAGTGTTCTCTTAATTTGCATCTTGTGGATTCTACTATCAAGAAACCCATGGGAAGGATCGATGATGTTCTTATTGTTGCAAATAAGAACTATGTACCCGTGGATTTCATTGTACTTGACATAGATTGCAATCCTTCATGTCCCATTATTCTTGGTAGACCTTTCCTAAGGACTATTGGTGCTATCATCGATATGAAGGAAGGGAATATTAGATTTCAATTTCCTCTAAAGAAGGGCATGGAGCACTTTCCTAGAAAGAAAATAAGATTGCCTTATGAATCTATGATGAGGTCTACTTATGGTTTGAGCACCAAAGATGACTATACGTGATTCCATCACCTTTTGCCTAGCTAAGGGCGTTAAACAATAGTGCTTGTTGGGAGGCAACCCAACGAACCTATCCTTTTTCTTTCTGTTTTGTGTTTTCCACACTTTCATAATTCTGTTATGATTGTGTTTTTTGTGTTTCTTTTTGCGTTTGTGCCAAGCAAAACCATTATGATTAGTCTTGGGGATGATCGTTTGGTCATGCTGGAAAAGACAGAAACTTTCTGCTCACGTAAAGAATTTTCATTTCTTTTCTGTAAGAGCTTTAGAGTTCATTCTTTTTGCTGCTGATTGCTACGCAAATTCTTCAGAATGTCGTAAGTTTTCAGAATTTTTGAAGTACCAGAAGTATACGAAGTATACAGATTCTGTTTTTGTTGAGTTGGTTGCTTATTTTGATAAAACTATGGATAGTATCGGGGGGTATTAGCCATGGAAGATTGAAAATACAGTAACCCAACATCAACATAAGTAGAATTTAAGTTTGCTACAGTACCTAAGGAAGTGGTGGTTTGCTTTCTTATACTAATGTTATCACGAGTTTCTGTTTAAGTTTCGTGTTGTGAAGTTTTCAAGTTTTGGGTGAAGTTCTTATGGAAAAAAAGATAAAGAGTGGCAAGAGCTCAATCTTGGGGATGCCCAAGGCACCCCAAGATGATTCAAGGATGCCGTAAAATCCTAAGCTTGGGGATGCCCCGGGAAGGCATCCCCTCTTTCGTCTTCAATCCATCGGTACCGTTACTTGGGGCTATATTTTTATTCACCACATGTTATGTGTTTTGCTTGGAGTGTCTTGTATCATAGGAGTCTTTTATTTTTGTTGTGTCACAATCATCCTTGCTGCACACCTAGATAGAGAGACATGCACTCACCGTGATTTTGTCGAGCTTCACTTATATGCTTTGGTAGACAATTCCGCTCACATGTGCTTCACTTATATCTTTTGGAGCTAGTTGATTTTGCTCTATGTGCTTCACTTATATTTTTTAGAGCACGGCGGTGCATGGCTTGGTAGTTGATCTATGCTTTGAAAGTAGTCTCAAAAGGGGTAGTTATCCAAAGGGATATGAAAACTTCCACCTTCATGTGCATTGAATAGTTAGAGAAGTTTGATTCATCTCAATTAGTTTTGAGTTGTGGTTGTGGTAATATTGAAGTTATGCTAGTAAGGTGTTGTGGATCTAGAAATACTTGTGTTGAAGTTAGTGATTCCCATAGCATGCACGTATGGTGAACCGCTATGTGATGAAGTCTGAGCATGATTAGTCTATTGATTGTCATCCTTTGTGTGGCGGTCGGGATCGTGAAATGGTTCATACCTACCAACCCCTCCCCTAGGAGTATGCATTGAATGCTTTGTTTCGATTACTACTAAAACTTTTGCAACAAGTATATGAGTTCTTCATGACTAATGTTGAGTCCATGGTTTAGATGCACTTTCACCTTCCACCATCACTATCTTCTTAGTGCCATGCAACTTTCGCCGGGG
The DNA here is from genome assembly GCF_904849725.1 of Hordeum vulgare subsp. vulgare. Taxonomy (NCBI): domain Eukaryota; kingdom Viridiplantae; phylum Streptophyta; class Magnoliopsida; order Poales; family Poaceae; genus Hordeum; species Hordeum vulgare. Next base: position 339,539,304 of record NC_058522.1, on the reverse strand, counting down.
CACAAAACCCACCATTAGCCTCCCTCAAAACAGCCACCATATCTACCTACTATGGCTTTTTCAAAGTCATTCCGAGATATATTGCAATGCAACTACCACCATGACATGTGCCACCACGTCTACATTGCCATTGCATGATCGTAAGATAGCTAGCATGATGTTTCCATTAATGTATATGCCATGCTAGATCGTTGTCACGGTACACTACCGAAGTCATTCCATATAGAGTCATCGTTGCTCTAAGTTTTGAGTTGTAAGTGTGATGATCATCATTGATGGAGCATTGTCCCATGTGAGGAAATAAAAGAGGCCAGCGAAGCCCATATACAAAAAGAGGCCAAAGATGCCCACCAAAAAAAAGAGGCCAAAGAGCCCACCAAAAAGATGAGAGAAAAAGAGAGAAGGGACAATGCTACTATCCTTCCACACTTGAGCTTATTAAGCACCATGATTTTCATGATTGAGAGTCTGTCGTTTTGTTACCACCATATAGCTAGTGGGAAATTTTCATTATATAACTTGGCTTGTATATTCCAATGATAGGCTTCCTCAAATTTGCCTTAGGTCTTCATGAGCAAGCAAGTTGGATGCACACCCACTAGTTTTCTTTAAGAGCTTTCACATACTCTTAGCTCTAGTGCATCATTTGTATGGTAATCCCTACTCTTTCACATTGATATCTATTGATGAGCATCTCCACAGCTCATTGGTATACCTAGTTAATGTGATCATCTTCTCCTTGTTTGTCTTGCAACCTCCACCACACTCCACACCACTTATAGTGCTAAAACCATGGCTCACGCTCATGTATTGCATGGGAGTTGAAAAGGTTTGAGAAAGTAAAGATGTGAAAACAATTACTTGGCCAATACCGGGGTTGTGCATGATTTAAATTCGTTGTGCAATGATGATAGAGCATAGCCAGACTATATGCTTTTGTAGGGATAACTTTCTTTTGGCCTTGTTATTTTGAAAGTTCATGATTACCTTGCTAGTTTGCTTGAAGTATTATTGTTTCCATGTCAATAGCAGACTATTGTTTTCAATCTAATGGATCTGAACATTCACGTCACATAAGAGGAGTTACAAAGGACATCTATGCTAGGTAGCATGAAAGCATCAAAAATTCATTCTTTATCACTTCCCTACTCGAGGACGAGCAGGAGTTAAGCTCGGGAATGCTTGATACGTCTCAAACATATCTATAATTTTTGATGGTTTCATGCTGTTATCTTGTCATCTTTGGATGTTTTATGTACCTTTTATATCTTTTTTGGGACTAACTTACTAATTCAGTGCCAAGTGCCAGTTCCTGTTTTTTCTGTGTTTTTGACTCTTTTCAGATCTGATTTTGGAACGGAGTCCAAACGGAATAAAATCCCCGAAATAAATTTTTCCCGAACGGAAGAAGATCAGGGGACTCGAGGGCCAAGGCAGGAGAGCCACAGGGGGGGCCACAAGCCCTGTAGCCGCCACCAGGGGGGCGGCGGCTACCAGGCTTGTGGCCTCCCTGGCGCCCCCCTGACCTAGCTCCTTCGCCTATATATTCCCTAAAATACAGAAAAAAATCAGGGAATCCACGAAAACACTTTTCCGCCGCCGCAAGCTTCCGTTTCCGCGAGATCTCATCTGGAGACCCTTCCTGGTGCCCTGCTGGAGGGGACTTTGGAGTTGGAGGGCTTCTACATCAACATCATCGCCCCTCCAATGACTCGTGAGTAGTTCACTTCAGACCTATGGGTCCGTAGTTAGTAGCTAGATGGCTTCTTTTCTCTCTTGGATCTTCAATACAAAGTTCTCCATGATCTTCATGGAGATATATCCGATGTAATCCTCTTTGGTGGTGTGTTTGTCGAGATCCGATGAATTGTGGATTTTTGATCAGATTACTTATGATATATATTTGAGTCTTTGTTGATTTCTTATATGCATGATTTGATATCCTTGTAAGTCTCTCCAAGTCTTGGGTTTTGTTTGGCCAACTAGATCTATGATTCTTGCAATGGGAGAAGTGCTTGGTTTTGGGTTCATACCGTGTGGTGACCTTTTCGAGTGACAGAAGGGGCAGCAAGGCCCGCATCATGTTGTTGCCATCAAGGGTAACAAGATGGGATTTTGTCGTAGATATGAGATTGTCCATCTACATCATGTCATCTTGCTTAAGGCATTACTCTGTTCTCATGAACTTAATACACTAGATGCATGCTGGATAGCGGTCGACGTGTGGAGTAATAGTAGTAGATGTAGAAAGTATCGGTCTACTTGTTTTGGACATGATGCCTATAGATATAATCATTGCCTTAGATAACGTCATGACTTTGCGCGGTTCTATCAATTGCTCGACAGTAATTCGTTCACCCACCGTCTACTTGCTTTCATGAGAGAAGCCACTAGTGAACACTACTACGGCCCCCGGGTCTATTCACGCCTATCGTTTCCACTTTTGCTTTTACTTTGTTTTGTTTCTTTTTTCTTTCAGTTCTCACTTGGCAAACAATTTATAAGGGATTGACAACCCCTTCATTGCGTTGGGTGCAAGCTCTTTGTGTTTGTGCAGGTACTTGTGATAATCCTTCACTGGATCGGTACCTTGGTTCCCAAAACTGAGGGAAATACTTACCGCCGTTGTGCTACATCACCCTTTCCGCTTCGAGGGAACACCAACGCAAGGCTCCAAGGCCATGGGGGAATCCTTTGCATATTTGCCAAGGAAGTCCCTAAAGGCGTAGCCGTAGCAGAAGGATTCCTGGAGCCGTTGCTGAGGAGTATCAAGACAAGAATAGTCTCCTGTCAGCACGCTTGTTTCTGGCACCGTTGGAAGGTCTTTTGTTGCAGTAGCAGGGACAAATTCAATCGCGAACTCCAATTCCCGGTCAGGTGGCATTCCTGGTAATTCCTCGGGGAACACGTCCGGAAATTCGCATACCAAGGGAATCAAGTTCATGTCCGTGACATTTGCTTGGTATGCCATTCCTTTCCTTGACTTCATCTTGTTGGCAAGAAATTGGACGGTTTGTCCGGGCGGATTAACCAGCGTCACAGTTCTGGTGGCACAGTTGATGCACAGTTGATGGGGTGTCAACTAGTCCATTCCCAGTATCACATCTAATCCCGAGGATTCGATAGCAATCAGTGCAGCTGGAAATGTAGCTCCTTGTATTCGTATTTCCAAGTCTCGGTATATGAGATTTGTTCTGAGCATAGAGCCAGGGGATTGTACCACCATGATTTTATCCAACAACGAAGGGGAAAATTTGTGCACGGTGGCAGAAGTCCTCAAAATAAATGAGTGGGAAGCCCCTGAATCAAATAAAACTACTGCGGGTATGTTGTTAACAGGGAACATACCGATAACGACTTCTGGAGCTTCGCACGTCTCTTCGGCGAAGATGTGGTAGACGCATCCTAGATTATATTTTAGGTTAGGGCGGCGTCCAATGGTGTTGACCTGCGGCTTGATGTCAGAGGACGGTTTTCCGTTATTGGTGGGGCACTGCTTTGCATAGTGTCCACTTTAGCCGCAAGTGAAACAGGTGTTGTTGTGGAGGCAATCCTCTAGTACTGGCTGTTTGCCGAAGGCCTTGTTCTGGCTCACTGACTTGTTGGTATTGTTACTATTGTTCCATGTAGGCTTGTAGACGGTGGTGTTTGGTTGCCAGGTACGTGGCTTCTGTGCAATATGTTCCTTGTTGTCCTTCTTGGGTTCAAACTTCCTCTTGCGTTCATCGTACCCGGTCTTAAGCTCTCGTTCAGCTATGAAAGCCTTGTTCACAAGAGTCTGGAAGTCTGGAAACTCCAGCATACAAAGCTGACAACGGAGAGTATGATTCAGACCTCCTATGATGCGGTCTATCTTCCTTTCCTAAGTGGACACGTCATGGGTAGAGTATCGTGCCAGATTGTTGAACTTGTCCAGATACTCAGCTACTGTCATGCCTCCTTGTGTAAGAGCAAGGAATTCTCTTTGCTTCACCTTCATTATACCGGTAGGGATGTGATATTTGCGGAGTGCTTCCTTGAATCTTTCCCATGTAATCCCTTCTCCACAGGGCCATGTTGCCTTTGTGTTATCCCACCATATAGCTGCTGGCCCTTCTAAGTAGTTAGTGGCAAAAGGAACATTGTGTGCTTCATCACAATGGGCTATGTCTAGTTTCTTCTCCATAATCCGTAGCCAGTCGTCGGCTTCAATTGGATCCACGGCTTGGCCAAAATTGGGAGGCTTAGTGCGTTGAAAGTCTGACAACTTGGAACGTGCCCGGTTGTTGTTATTCTGGCCTACCATAGCCTGCATGCTTCTCAGAAATTCCATAAGATCCTGATTCCTCTTTTCCTCAAACATCCTCATGATCTGCTCAGTATTTGGTGCCTCGGGTGGTGGAGGTGGTAGGTCTTCTGGTTGTTGACCTGCCTGTCTGGCGGATCGACAGATAGGGGTTCCATCGCTGCCTTGGCTACAGCTTCCTTTCACCTAAATTATTGTTCCCATTGCAAAATACCGAATCGATGAGCAACATCCATAGGGGAAAAGCATGGTCATAAAACACCAGGAAAGAGTTCACATAGAAAAGCGAATAAGAAAATAACATAATTATACAATACGACTCAACATTATTCATGGCAAGCTAGTAGGGGAAAATATCATGACTAGACTGCTCATACGTCAGTTGACATATGCAAAGATGCATGCTCAGCAACTCCAACCTTGACTCTAGTGGTGAGGATGGCATGAACATTGGAAGACCTCTAACTCCACCCCCATATCCTGAGTCGGAGTCTGAACTGATGATGTTGACCTCATCCTCCAGAGTAAAGGCCACACGACGACGCTGATGAGATGGTCCTGTTTCCAAGGAAGAAGGAGCACGACGCCTCAACATCGGAGCAGCAGGAGTGGCAAGGAGTGAGGCCCACTCAGAAGGAGTCTCATGGCAACTGCCAGACGAAGTGCCTGCGGCACTGAAGAGCTAGCTGGAATCTCAAATCCAGGTGGTGGTCAAACTGGTGGTGCATATGGGGGTGGAACAGAAGACTGGGGTGGGGGTGGCACTGCAGTTGCGATAACAAGTGCCGCCCGGAGACGGGATAACTCCTCAGCCAGGGATACAATCCTACGATAGTGGCTCACACGTAACGAGATAGCACAGCACTCGCACGGTCACATGCCGGGTCTACAGGAGAAAAAATGACTCGCCCTCTCGAAGTCGACAGGGTGGGGTAGTGTAAGAATCTTGGATGAGTCTACATCTCGACCTCGTGGTAGTGCAAGTCAGTGAGAGCCTCCACTGCAGCAAACTGGATTGCCATCTCTGGAGTAGAAGCTGTTCCGCCCTTAGTAGAGCGAGAATAGCTACCAATCTCCGAGCTGGCAACCATGTAAGCCTGAGCCTGGAACTCGTACACGGACTCGACAAGCTGCTCCCGAAACACCTCGTACACTGGTTCCTCGCCGTGAGGGTACAGTCGAAACCAGTCGTTCCGAAGGAGTGATGGGAAGGAGGATGGTGCAGGGTCATACTGAAAATGATGTGGAACTGGTGCCATCTACACTCACAAAGCCAAAGGTTAGTAAAACCATGAATCATGATGCATGCCATGCAGCACTCAAATGCAGCAAGCATATGCATACTCACGACCCTATACTACTCGTCGTGCTAACACGACTACTAGGGTGTCCTACCGTCAGCGTGGCTCTGATACCAAGCGTTGTGGCACCCCGATTCGAAGAAGCAGATTACAAGTGTTTCCAACCCAGAGATCATGTCTTCTGGAAACACTCAACAACTTGGAGCAGAACCGAACTGACTTTATTGATAGCATAAGGTTACAAGTACAGTTCTTACAATGATGGCAAGGCCAAAGGCACCCTTGGTGTTGCAACAATATCTACATTATTTATGAAACATAGTGGGGCCTCGAGACTACTAACTACTTCTATGGCGTAGCGGAACATAGCGGCAACTCCATACATAGGGACACTGTTGTGGACACTTCCTAGTATGGACCATCAGGACCTCCGTCCTTGGCTTCTCCTGCATCTGGCATGATACGCCAGGTGAGTACTTGGAATGTACTCGCAAGCTCATAATAACCAAGTAATGCAGCAAAAAATAGCATGGCAACAAATTATAAATAATACCACTGGCTATACTGATTATCAACTTACTCATGCCCGGGGTTGTCTCACAACCACCAGGATACTCATCAAGCATCTCCACTCCTTTGAAGAGTTCTTCCATCATTACTAATATTAACATGGTTGACCATTTACTAAGGTCTGGTCAGGCTGTCCATTACCATGGACTCGGCTATTCGAATAGGTTTGACACTTTGCAGAGGTTGAAGACATTACCCACACTATGGAGCACTGACCTCGTGAACAAATTCGGGTGGACCAGCATTACTCCAACGAGACTTGCCTGACCCATGACTCTTTCATCGTACCACCGGCAATCACTCTCCTTCAGAGTTTTTCCCTGGGTGCCCCTGTGTCCTCATGACACCTGCCACCGTCGTGGCCAAACTGAACTGTCCCAACTAGGGACGGGCATCCAGGTCCCGCTATTGGATATTGACCGAGGAGTCTATCGGGTCATGTCTACATAGTTCTCGAACCCGCAGGGTCTGCACACTTAAGGTTCGACGTTGTTTTATGCGTATTTGAGTTGTATGGTTGGTTACCGAATGTTGTTCGGAGTCCCGGATGAGATCACAAACGTCACGAGGGTTTCCAGAATAGTCCGGAAACGAAGATTGATATATAGGATGACCTCATTTGATTACCGAAAGGTTTTCGGAGTTACCGGGAATGTACCGGGAATGACGAATGGGTTCCGGGAGTTCACCGGGGGCGGGGCAAGCCAAAAAGGCCTTGAGGGTGGCACACCAGCCCTTAGTGGGCTGGTGGGACAGCCCAAAAGGGCTCTATGCACCAAGAAGAGAAAATCAAGAGAAAAGAAAAAAAAGAGGAGGTGGGAAGGAAGGGAAGGACTCCCTCCCACCAAACCAAGTCCAACTCGGTTTGGGGGGGAGCCTTCCCCCCTTGGCTCGGCCGATACCCTTGGGGCTCCTTGAGCCCCAAGGCAAGGTCCCCTCCCTCCCACCTATATATACGGAGGTTTTAGGGATGATTTGAGACGACTTTTCCACGGCAGCCCGACCACATACCTCCACGGTTTTTCCTCTAGATCGCGTTTCTGCGGAGCTCGGGCGGAGCCCTGCTGAGACAAGGTCATCACCAACCTCCGGAGCGCCGTCACGCTGCCGGAGAACTCTTCTACCTCTCCGTCTCTCTTGCTGGATCAAGAAGGCCGAGATCATCGTCGAGCTGTACGTGTGCTGAACGCGGAGGTGCCGTCCGTTCGGTACTAGATCGTGGGACTGATCGCGGGATTGTTCGCGGGGCGGATCGAGGGACATGAGGACGTTCCACTACATCAACCGCGTTCACTAACGCTTTTGCTGTACGATCTACAAGGGTACGTAGATCACTCATCCCCTCTCGTAGATGGACATCACCATGATAGGTCTTCGTGCGCGTAGGAAAATTTTTGTTTCCCATGCGACATTCCCCAACAGTGGCATCATGAGCTAGGTTCATGCGTAGATGTCTTCTCGAGTAGAACACAAAAGTTTTTGTGGGCGGTGATGTGCGTTTTGCTTCCCTCCTTAGTCTTTTCTTGATTCCGCGGTATTGTTGGATTGAAGCGGCTTGGACCGACATTACTCGTACGCTTACGAGAGACTGGTTTCATCGTTACGAGTAACTCCGTTGCTCAAAGATGACTGGCAAGTGTCGGTTTCTCCAACTTTAGTTGAATCGGATTTGACCGAGGAGGTCCTTGGATGATGTTAAATAACAACTCATATATCTCCGTTGTGGTGTTTGCGTAAGTAAGATGCGATCCTACTAGATACCCTTGGTCACCACGTTAAACATGCAACAACAAAATTAGAGGACGTCTAACTTGTTTTTGCAGGGTATGCTTGTGATGTGATATGGCCAACGATGTGATGTGATATATTGGATGTATGAGATGATCATGTTGTAATAGAAATATCGACTTGCACGTCGATGGTACGGCAACCGGCAGGAGCCACAGGGTTGTCTTTATACTAACGTTTGTGCTTGCAGATGCGTTTACTATTTTGCTAGGATGTAGCTTTAGTAGTAATAGCATGAGTAGCACAACAACCCCGATGGCAACACGTTGATGGAGATCATGGCATGGCGCCGGTGACAAGAAGATCGTGCCGGTGCTTTCGTGATGAAGATCAAGAAGCACGTGATGATGGCCATATCATGTCACTTACGAATTGCATGTGATGTTAATCCTTTTATGCACCTTATTTTGCTTAGAACGACGGTAGCATTATGAGGTGATCTCTCACTAAAATTTCAAGACGAAATTGTGTTCTCCCCGACTGTGCACCATTGCTACAGTTCGTCGTTTCGAGACACCACGTGATGATCGGGTGTGATAGACTCAACGTTCACATAAAACGGGTGCAAAACAGTTGCGCACGCGGAACACTCGGGTTAAGCTTGACGAGCCTAGCATGTGCAGACATGGCCTCGGAACACATGAGACCGAAAGGTCGATCATGAATCATATAGATGATATGATTAGCATAGGGATGCTTACCACTGAAACTATACTCAACTCACGTGATGATCGGACTTGAGCTAGTGTAAGTGGATCATGAACCACTCGAATGACTAGAGAGATGTACTTTTTGAGTGGGAGTTTAGCAAATAATTTGATTAAGTTAAACTCTAATTATCTTGAACATAGTCTAAGTCCACTTTGAATATATTTGTGTTGTAGATCATGGCTCACGCGACAGTCATCCTGAATTTTAATACGTTCCTAGAGAATGCTAAGTTGAAAGATGATGGAAGCAACTTTGTAGACTGGGCTCGTAATATTAAGCTAATCTTACAAGCTGGGAAGAAGGACTATGTCTTTAATGCTGCGCTAGGAGATGAACCACCCGCTACGGCTGATCAGGATGTTAAGAACGCTTGGTTAGCATGTAAGGAAAACTCGTCTGTCAGTGAACATGTGCTCAAAATGTCTGGGTACTCAAACCGTCTAGCTGAGCTGGGGATTGAACTCCCACAAGAGGCTATCACTGACAGAATCCTTCAATCACTGCCGCCAAGCTATAAAGGCTTTGTGTTGAACTACAACATGCAAGGGATGAACAAGTCACCCGACGAGTTGTTTGCGATGTTGAAAGTCACAGAGTCTGAACTCCGTAAAGAGCATCAAGTGTTGATGGTGAATAAGACCACTAGTTTCAAGAGAAACGACAAAGGCAAGAAGGGCAATTCGAAGAAGAGCGGCAAGCCTGTTGCCAATCCGACAAAGAAACCCAAAGCTGGACCTAAGCCTGAAATGGAGTGTTACTATTGCAAGGGTATGGGTCACTGGAAGCGCAATTGCCCCAAGTATCTGGCAGATAAGAAGGCGGCCAAAGAAAAATCAGGTATATTTGATATACATGTTATTGATGTGTACTTAACCGGCTCTCGTAGTAGTGCCTGGGTATTCGATACCGGTTCTGTTGCTCATATTTGCAACTCGAAACAGGAACTGCGGAATAGACGAAGGCTGGCAAAAGATGAAGTGACGATGCGCGTAGGAAATGGTTCCAAGGTTGATGCAATCGCCGTCGACACAGTGTCACTTCAATTACCGTCAGGATTAGTGATGAACTTAAATCATTGTTATTTAGTGCCTGCGTTGAGCATGAACATTATATGTGGATCTTGTTTATTGCAAGATGGTTACTCTTTTAAGTCAGAGAATAATGGTTGTTCTATTTCTATGAGTAACATCTTTTATGGTCATGCACCGAATGTGAGAGGATTGTTCATATTGAATCTTGATAACGATACACATATACATAACATTGAGACCAAAAGAGTTAGAGTTAACAATGATAGCGCCATATTTTTGTGGCACTGCCGCTTAGGTCATATTGGTGTAAAGCGCATGAAGAAACTCCATGCTGATGGACTTTTGGAGTCACTTGACTTTGATTCACTTGACACGTGCGAACCATGCCTCATGGGCAAGATGACTAAGACTCCGTTCTCCGGAACAATGGAGCGAGCAAGTGACTTGTTGGAAATCATACATACCGATGTGTGTGGTCCGATGAGTGTGGAGGCACACGACGGATATCGTTATTTTCTCACCTTCACTGACGATTTGAGTAGATATGGTTATGTCTACTTGATGAAGCACAAGTGTGAAACATTTGAAAAGTTCAAGCAATTTCAGAGTGAAGTGGAAAATCATCGTACCAAGAAGATCAAATTCCTACGGTCTGTTCGTGGGGGTGAATATCTGAGTTTCGAGTTTGGTACTCACTTAAGACAATGTGGAATTGTTTCACAGTTAACCCCGCCTGGAACACCACAGCGTAATGGTGTGTCCGAACGTCGAAATCGTACTCTATTAGAGATGGTGCGATCTATGATGTCTCTTACTCATTTGCCGTTATCGATTTGGGGTTATGCATTAGAAACAACTGCATTCACTTTAACGAGGGCACCATCAAAATCCGTTGAGACGACACCATACGAACTGTGGTATGGCAAAAGGCCAAAGTTGTCGTTTCTTAAAGTTTGGGGATGTGATGCTTATGTCAAAAAGCTTCAGCCTGAAAAGCTGGAACCCAAAGAGGAAAAGTGCGTCTTCATAGGTTACCCAAAAGAGACAGTTGGGTACACCTTCTATCTCAAATCCGAGGGCAAAGTGTTTGTTGCTAAAAACAGAGCTTTTCTCGAGGAGTTTCTCTCGAGAGAATTGAGTGGGAGGAAGATAGAACTTGACGAGGTTGTCGAACCTCTCATCCCTCTGGATGGTGGCGCAGGGCAAGGGGAAACCTCTGTCTTTGCGACGCCGGTTGAGGAGGAAGTTAATGATGATGATCATGAAACTCCAGTTCAAGTTTTTGTCGAACCACGCAGGTCGACGAGATCACGTGCTGCTCCAGAGTGGTACGGTAATCCCGTCTTATCAATCATGTTGTTAGACAACAACGAACCTGCAAATTATGAAGAAGCAATGGTGGGCCCAGATTCCAACAAATGGCTAGAAGCCATGAAATCCGAGATAGGATCCATGTATGAGAACAAAGTGTGGACTTTTGGGGTACTACCTGAGGGTCGCAAGGCTATTCAGAACAAATGGATCTTTAAGAGGAAGACGGACGCTGACGGCAATCTGACCGTTTATAAAGCTCGACTTGTGGCAAAGGGTTTTTCACAAGTTCAAGGAATTGACTACGATGAGACATTCTCACCCGTAGCGATGCTTAAGTCCGTCAGAATCATGTTAGCAATAGCTGCATTTTTCGATTATGAAATCTGGCAAATGGATGTCAAAACGGCGTTCCTTAACGGTTTCCTTAAGGAAGAGTTGTATATGATACAACCCGAAGGTTTTGTCGATCCTAAGAATGCTAACAAGGTGTGCAAGCTCCAGCGATCCATTTATGGACTGGTGCAAGCATCTCGGAGTTGGAACAAGCGCTTTGATGAGGTGATCAAAGCATTTGGGTTTATACAAGTGGTTGGAGAATCTTGTATTTACAAGAAAGTGAGTGGGAGCTCTGTGGCGTTTCTAATATTATATGTGGATGACATATTACTGATTGGAAACAACGTAGAGTTTTTGGAGAGCATAAAGGGTTACTTGAATAAAAGTTTCTCTATGAAGGACCTAGGAGAAGCTGCTTACATTCTAGGCATTAAGATCTATAGGGATAGATAAAAACGCCTGATAGGACTTTCACAAAGCACATACCTTGATAAAGTTTTGAAGAGGTTCAAAATGGAACAGTCCAAGAAAGGGTTCTTGCCAGTTCTACAAGGTACGAGATTGAGTAAGACTCAGTGCCCAACAACTGATGAAGATAGAGAGCATATGCGCTCCGTCCCCTATGCTTCAGCCATAGGTTCTATCATGTATGCAATGCTGTGCACTAGACCGGATGTTAGCCTGGCCATAAGTATGGCAGGTAGGTTCCAGAGTAATCCAGGAGTGGATCACTGGAAGGCGGTCAAGAATATCCTGAAGTACCTGAAAAGGACTAAGGAGATGTTTCTCGTGTATGGAGGTGACGAAGAGCTCGCCGTAAAAGGTTACGTCGATGCAAGCTTTGACACAGATCCGGACGACTCTAAGTCGCAAACCGGATACGTATTTATTCTTAATGGGGGTGCAGTAAGCTGGTGCAGTTCCAGGCAAAGCGTCGTAGCAGATTCTACATGTGAAGCAGAGTACATGGCTGCCTCGGAGGCGGCTAAGGAGGGTGTCTGGATGAAGCAGTTCATGACGGATCTTGGAGTGGTGCCAAGCGCACTGAATCCAATAACCTTGTCCTGTGATAACACGGGTGCCATTGCCTTAGCAAAGGAACCACGGTTTCACAAGAAGACCAGACACATCAAACGACGCTTCAACCTCATCCGCGACTACGTCGAGGGAGAGGACGTAAATATATGCAAAGTGCACACGGATCTGAATGTAGCAGACCCGCTGACTAAACCTCTTCCACGACCAAAGCATGATCAACACCAGAACTGTATGGGTGTTAGATTTATTACAATGTAATTCACATGATGATGTGAGGGCTAGATTATTGACTCTAGTGCAAGTGGGAGACTGTTGGAATTATGCCCTAGAGGAAATAATAAATATAGTTATTATTATAATTCCTGTATCAAGATAATCGTTTATTATCCATGCTATAATTGTATTGAATGAAGACTCATTTACATGTGTGGATACATAGACAAAACACCGTCCCTAGCAAGCCTCTAGTTGGCTAGCCAGTTGATCAAAGATAGTCAGTGTCTTCTGATTATGAACAAAGTGTTGTTGCTTGATAACTGGATCACGTCATTAGGAGAATCACGTGATGGACTAGACCCAAACTAATAGACGTAGCATGTTGATAGTGTCATTTTGTTGCTACTGTTTTCTGCGTGTCAAGTATTTATTCCTATGACCATGAGATCATATAACTCACTGACACCGGAGGAATACTTTGTGTGCATCAAACGTTGCAACGTAACTGGGTGACTATAAAGATGCTCTACAGGTGTCTCCGAAGGTGTTAGTTGAGTTAGTATGGATCAAGACTGGGATTTGTCGCTCCGTGTGACGGAGAGGTATCTCGGGGCCCACTCGGTAATACAACATCACACACAAGCCTTGCAAGCAATGTAACTTAGTGAAAGTTGCGGGATCTTGTATTACGGAACGAGTAAAGAGACTTGCCGGTAAACGAGATTGAAATAGGTATGCGGATACTGACGATCGAATCTCGGGCAAGTAACATACCGAAGGACAAAGGGAATGACATATTGGATTATATGAATCCTTGGCACTGAGGTTCAAACGATAAGATCTTCGTAGAATGTGTAGGATCCAATATGGGCATCCAGGTCCCGCTATTGGATATTGACCGAGGAGTTTCTCGGGTCATGTCTACATAGTTCTCGAACCCGCAGGGTCTGCACACTGAAGGTTCGACGTTGTTTTATGCGTATTTGAGTTGTATGGTTGGTTACCGAATGTTGTTTGGAGTCCCGGATGAGATCACGGATGCCACGAGGGTTTCCGGAATAGTCCGGAAACGAATATTGATATATAGGATGACCTCATTTGATTACCGGAAGGTTTTCGGAGTTACCGGGAATGTACCGGGAATGACGAATGGGTTCCGGGAGTTCACCGGGGGGGCAACCCACCCCGGGGAAGCCCATAGGCCTTGAGGGTGGCACACCAGCCCTTAGTGGGCTGGTGGGACAGCCCAAAAGGGCTCTATGCGCCAAGAAGAGAAAATCAAGAGAAAAAAAGAGGAGGTGGGAAGGAAGGGAAGGACTCCCTCCCACCAAACCAAGTCCAACTCGGTTTGGGGGGGGGGAGCCTTCCCCCCTTGGCTCGGCCGACCCCCTTGGGGGTCCTTGAGCCCCAAGGTAAGGTCCCCTCCCTCCCACCTATATATACGGAGGTTTTAGGGCTCATTTGCGACGACTTTTCCACGGCAGCCCGACCACATACCTCCACGGTTTTCCTCTAGATCGCGTTTCTGCGGAGCTCGGGCGGAGCCCTGCTAAGACAAGGTCATCACCAACCTCCGGAGCGCCGTCACGCTGCCGGAGAACTCTTCTACCTCTCCGTCTCTCTTGATGGATCAAGAAGGCCGAGATCATCGTCGAGCTGTACGTGTGCTGAACGCGGAGGTGCCGTCCGTTCGGTACTAGATCGTGGGACTGATCGCGGGATTGTTCGCGGGGCGGATCGAGGGACGTGAGGACGTTCCACTACATCAACCGCGTTCACTAACGCTTCTGCTGTACGATCTACAAGGGTACGTAGATCACTCATCCCCTCTCGTAGATGGACATCACTATGATAGGTCTTCGTGCGCGTAGGAAATTTTTTGTTTCCCATGCGACGTTCCCCAACAGCGATCAGCTCAAGTCACGGCCGTCCCATATCGGCAAGATGTGGTTGTACGGTTATGCCCGAACAGGTGACTCAAGATCAACCACTAAGTTATTGTAAACATAGTGATTTATAACAGTAAGCACATATTTTTATTTCATAATTTATTAGGCATTTATTTTATGGCAAAGTAAGTGAACATAGTGCATGAAAATATGATATGCTTATGCAATACTACACCACATGGATATAATGGCTTGCCTTGATCAGTGGGGTTGTTCAAACATTCCTGGTATTCAAGTTTCCTTCTAAAATATATTTGAAATAGCAAAAGAAAGGAAAAAGTCATATAACACCTTTTTATTAATCATAAATAATATGAGTGTGAGAAAAATACCAAACTTTACCAGAAAATAGAGGGGATCAGTACCAACTCAATGCAAAAAGAATCAAGTGATTTGGACTTAAGAATAAAAAGATATAAATGGTCAAAGTTGCTGGTCAATTCTGAAATTAAATAAAAAGAAAAAGAACCTGACAGAGGCCACGTCGAAGGCGTAAAGTGGAGGGGGCGCCTCAACTTACCGCTTTGGCCGCGGGCCTCAGCCACGGACATGTGGGGCCTACCTCTTTTAAACAGAGAGAGGGAGGAGGAGGCAAGGACGAGGCGGATCTTCGGCGACGGTCGCCGACGCTAGAGACCGCGGCGATGCCTTGGAATAGGCAGAATGGAATGGCTGGTCTACGACGAGAATGCACGTACCCATAGTGCGATGAGAGATGACCTGACAGCGTTGTCCCCTTTTTCTCCGGCGACGACGACTTCAGGTGGTCGTCGGAGACGGTGGTTCTGGCGGCGATTGGCTCGGGCGAGGGGTCGAGGAGCACCAGGGGGAAGACCTGAGCTCGATGGAGTGGTGGAGAGGGCTCTGGGGAGGGTGGTTGGAGCTGGCGACGGTGGGGATGCAAGTGGCGGAGCTCCGGCGATGATTCGAGGCCAGAGGGCCTCTTGGCCTTGGCTCGCTCTTTGGGGGCCAATTAGAAACTGTAGGAGGGGGATGTAGAGCTCGAAGGGGTCGGGGCGACCCTTAAATAGGCCGGCGATGAGCGTGGCCGATCTCTCCCAAAGCAGCGAGGATAAGCTCGGCCACTGGAGCAGGGGGTGAGCTGGTCGTCGCGGAGCGACCTGAGGTGATGGAGGAGGACAGAGTGTCGATGGGACGCCTCCTACGCCATTAAGGGCTCGCGGACGACCACAGTGGCCGGAGCCGACTGTTCGGTCCGTGCAGGCGCTTGGCGGGGAGCGGCGACGACCTTCTCCTGTGACCCACGGCCTTCTGGAGGTGCCACGCGGCTCCAGGAACGCCCTCTACACCACAGACAAGGAGGGGGCAGCGAATGACGACACGAGCGGCTCGGCTGCCACAGGGGCTGCACAGAGCGCGTGATGTGGCATGCTAGTACCATGGTCACCATGGTTACGGCTGACACAAGGCCACACAAGCTCGGGGACCTTCTCCATTGCGTCGACTGTACTCTTACCAGTCACCATCCATCACTAGTTCTACTAGTCACACACTCCTGCGAAGTGTAGCATCAACTACAGTTCTGCGTGCAAACTTGGGGAGGATCTAGAGCACAAATGGGTTAAGTTTATGGCAAGCTAGCATGTTTGGGTTAATCATCATAGGAAAGACTACAGACTGGCAAAGTTTGAAAGGATTTGAAGATCAAATGAATATAGTTCCTTTGTAAATCATCTTTCTGGTCCAGAATGCAAATGAGCTCATGGCACTCACATGCAATACCTGCTAATGGTGAAACTTGGTGGAGGAGTGTTATTTAGTAGTGCACACATGTCCAAAAAAATTCAGATCATTGGTGCACCCCTAGCTAGCACTTCCTCCACAAAGGTTCAGTTTTAACAGAAACTTAGCAGAGTTTTCCTGCTCAAAACTTGTACAACGCCATCAGATGTTTTTACATATTTGAACTCAATATGATCCCTTGGAGCTAAGGGAATTTATTGGGAATTTTCTAAAACAGGAAAAATAGGGTTGCTTCACAAAGTGACAATTCTGGCCAGAAAAGAAGTAATTATTCTAGCCAAAATTTTACATTGGGCAATGAAATGTTTTTGATGATTTTGAAATCATATGATACCGAGAACATGTGGAAAAAGTTTTGGGTTCAATAGCTTATCCCAACTATAGGTTGCTTCACAACCCATGGTGATGCCATTATTCCCCAAAATAGAAAAAGAATTACTTGAGAGATTTAAATATTGCAAATTATTCCAAGGAAGGTTTTGGCAAGAGGCAAAAGGTTTTGGGTTGCTTGGGACAAGAAATCAGAGACTCACAATCCAACTTGCTCGAGAAAATTTGAAAATCCACCAATTTGCAAGTGAAACTCCAAAATATTTTGAAAAGAAAAAGTTTAAAAAATCAGGGTGTTACATATTCCTGCTTTCAATATTTAATTCCCATCGTATTTATGCCTCCTCGACATATTTGTGCATGCTCTAAATAGTAGTTTCATCGTATCATAATAAACATCCATTATTCTCAACATACCATACACATAAAGTAGTCTCGTCATTTATACCATCATCATCATTATCAAACACAAATATCATTATCCAACACAAATATCATCAAATCTCGAAAATAGCTATACACACAAGACATGGCACACCCACAAGATTCATCATCCCTATCTAAACCATCATGTCAAAGAGAAGAGCAATCAACATGAGCAAGAGCGCGGCTATGGAGTACTTCTTGAGGCGCCGGTTTTGCTGCGTATCTTGTCGTAGCATCCACCTCTAGTAACTCTTTTACGCTTCAGCTCTGCTGTCGAACCCTCTATGGCTACCCCCCTGGTGCCTGTCCACCTGGGCCTCGGCGTCTGACCAGTGGTCATACACTCCTGGAACCCTCCCAATGAATATGGCGTAGCAGTCCTTCGCCATCTCCGATCTATGTACCTGCATCGTAAGTTGATTAACAAGGATATATAATATGCAACATAATGTACATGAGAAACACAAAGAGGCATAATTTGCAGAATACAAGCAGTAAACATAAATAATGAAGTTCCTCATACACAAACTAATTAACTAGAGCGATGTATACGCTAGTTCATAGAAAGGCGATAGTACTAATTATAAACACGCATTGTCATCATCAATCACTCCTCCATGTCGACGCCCCAATATTCATAGTCAGGGATGAATGACCCGAGCTTGTTGAAAGTCTTTAGGTCCAGACGCTAAGCGTGTAGCAGTTCTCGGACATTCTCCCGCCTCATTGGCCCATGGAATAACATCCCTCCTTGTTCGACGACCTGCTTCATGATCACTTGGGCAAGTTCACATTGTATGTGATAAAACTCAGCTCGGATTCGATGATCCGGTGTCATTCCTATGCTTGTGGCCTAGTTGACAGTCTCGGCATCGCCAGAATTAGCTGACATGCGAGGGTGTTGTCTTTCGCTATTGTACTCGATCATGTGATGCATGAGGTAGAATCCATCAGCCTTACTACCGTTCAGTTGTTGGATGCACCAGAAGTCGGTCTTATGGCCAAAAGTCGGCGCTTGATTCCTGTACGTTTTCACCTCGATATATCCACCAGTAAGGTTGAAGGTTAAAATGGCACTATTGAGAACACTCTTTATGTGTTTTTAACCCTTTTTCTCGACGTCCTTTGATGACTCCAAGTATAGAGCATGGGAGTATTGTGGGTACAAACAGATGAGGACGGCGCCCCCCCCCCTGCGCAAAATAGGTACACCTCAAATTAGCCTCAATGCTTGCAAAGGAATGATCAAAACTTGCAAAAGGATATCCGCAGATGACTTACGTGTGGTGATAAGGCAGGAGAATCATTTCCTTGTCCTTATTAGCGATCATGAAATCACTGATGTACTTGCTCGCATAGTCGTGGTGCCTTTTGCAGACTGCCAAGAACCTCTCGTGCATATAGTACGGGTCCGCGATGCAGATATATTCTATGTTCTCGCGCCTGATGATGTAGTTGAGATACAGCTCATACAGGCGGATGAACTAAAAATGCAGCTTGGTCATGTGGAACATGTCGTAGATGTAGTCAAATCGCAAGATGAACTTATCCGCGGGCCATCTATCGACGTATGACATCGCACCCGGAACATGAGCCGGCTAAAGCGAGTATCCTGGTTTTTCCGTGCTAAGAAGTCTTCTCTCTATGGCCACCGCATCATCATGAAGTATCCTTAGATCATTGTTTTGTATGTTCTCTAGCGCTATATGAGGTTGGAACGGGTTGCCGACGACATGGAAACAATCCGCACCTACACGGGTATTTTGTCTACCTCTCAAGGCTTTAGAGGCGGTTGGCTGCTTGAAGCAGCTCTGGCGCCTTTAGATCCTTTCTTCTCCGGTCTCCTCCTTCACTTCTTGGCGGGTGGCGGTAGTGAGCCCGCCATACCTTACCTAACCACCACCCCCAGCATCATCGGGCTAATTACCAGCGCACGGCCCCGTGTTGTTCTTGCTGGGTAGAGGCGGCATATGGAGGCGTCTCTTGCGAGGATCGCATGAAGAGAGACTTTTTGCAATCACCCATAGGACATTGCGGCTCCGGCAATTCAGGCATCATCAAGTCATCTCCACGCTCATAGATCGAGTCATACTCCCATGCATCATCATAGCCGGTATTGATATACTGGTTAGGGTCATCAGCATCCTCCTCCATGACATCTTTGGTATTTTCTTGTTCGACGGGGGCGACATCAGCTGGCACTAATGGAGGCTCTCCCTCGCCGGGTCAACCGCTATCACCCACCACGACAGGTGTAGGTAATTGGGTAGGTGGGGTGGTGTTCATACCTTGTTGAGGAGTTGTCATTGGTGTGATACTGGGCACCTTGACATGAAGGTGAGTCTTCGGCCAAGGCAAGATCCAGCTCTTGCATGCACCAATCTGTTTAGGGGTCCCGTCGTTATCGACTGATGTCGGAAGAGGCAAATCCTCGAAGCCCGCATTCACACTGGCCACGCAAACTTTGAAGATGCCATGGGGGCATCTGTCGGTTGTGGATCACGCGGCCCTTCGGCTTGATCATCGTTGCCTTTCCCACGTCCACCTTCTGGCCATTGACATCGTATAGTAGGGTGCACTGGGTTTCATCGGCCTGCGTAGACATGACTATGATGTCAGACATCCTCACGCAACTGAAACGGAAGACTATATAGACATGCTCGTGAAGAGTGTATGACGTGTAATTACCGTGATGGCGTCGAGCTCATCCATAGACGAAGCCCTTCGAAGCACGCTAGAGACGGAGGATGCGCTACTATGAACCGGAGCGAGACCAGGTACGGGAGCATATGCGGTTGCGTGAGCAGGTGCTGGTGGTGCGATGTTCGCCGAATTTCTCCCAACAAAGGTGAGAAGGGGAAAGTCCTCTAGCCCTTTTTCTGGATTCCTCCTCACAAACTCAAAAACTGCCGGCACCAATTGACCCAAGGAAGCTACCACAGCTGCATTGACCTTATCGTCAATTATCTTGGCAGCATTTCTTTGGTCTCTCGTTTGCTCTTATCGACCGCTTGGGCGACCTTCTCATCGATGGTCTGTTGAAAAAGCCGTCGTCTGTGCTTTTTTTCCTCTAGCTTCTCGTGGTAGCACTTCATCCATGAGGTGCCATCTCCGAAACCGTGCACACGTCCATAAGATGGAGGTTTGTCCATAGAGACATTTTTAAGTATGTTCGTGACCCGGTTGAACGGGTTGTCCCACTTGGGCCTCCCCGAAGACTGAGATGACTCGTCGCTTTCGGCTGCCTTTTTGTGCTGCTCTTACTGCAAAAGGAATGTGGATGGTTTATAAATGTGACAAAACTTGTTGTTGAATTAATTGGAAGCTAACTAATATAAGGTGGTAATAGAACAATTACCAGTAGTCTCATGAACTCCCTCGTATTCGGGTCCGTGTAAAAGACCTTATTGACGGGGTCCCACTGGTGTTGGGCCCTGATCCAGTCACGCTCCCGTGGGTCGGTGAACTCTGCCAAGGGGTCTGGGATTCTGTGACTTTCTCGTTCGGCGTCCTCCTTGGCTCATACGTGCCTATTCCGGTGGTGGGTAGCCATGTTCCTGACCTGTAGCTCCTTCATTTTCTCTGACTTTTTCTATGCTTCTTGTGTAGCACAAGTCTACGTGAATTTTTCGAAGTCCTCTTTCGTTAGTGAGGGATTGTCAGAATGAATCTTGGACCATGGTTCATTCTTCAGAATCCATTTTTTCACCCTTACTCTCCAGGCGGACAAGGCGGTGGCGAACATCACCATTGCCTTGTTGTTCATGTTTTTCATGGGTTCGTCATCCCACGAAAGTTTTTTTAGTCCGTCCGGGGAACAAGAACCTATTGTGCAACTTCGTTAGGAGCGTGTGCTCCAACTATGGTATCTTCTTTGATGTTGGCGGTTTCCCTGAGGATGCTTCCTAGTTGATTGCCATAGCACTTGTGCACTGACTCCGGCGTCATTAGCTCTAATTTCGTGGGGTGTATCATCGTGACCACAATTTGTCTGGCGCCGAGCTCGTTTGGTTTTCTTGTCCTCTTGGTCTTCGGTCCTTCACCGGGTACGTCAACATCATTGCCAGTCTTGGTGTCGGTGCCACTGTCGCTGCCAGTGGCAGTGTCGTTGTCGGGGTTGGTCTCATTGCCACCCCGCATCCGCATCTCCCGTTGATCCAGGTAATAAAAATAATGATTTGCTTCCTCAAACTAGTCTTCTTCGTGGTGACGAGAACATTCGGCTTGATCGTGCCTAGACACATTAATTTCCTACGAGTATTTAAGTATAATAGTTTAATTATAGGCCAAATAGCTTGAATAATAAAAGGGGGCTATATTTGGTCGGAATGTTGATATATGCCCCTTTCTGGCAATTCCCACACACTCAACATCACCTAGTTTCTAGTACAAGTCATGTCCAAATTCACGGAAATTTTTGGCATGACATTTGCTAAAAAGTGGACATATGGAGCGCCTGAAATTTTCCAGGAACGAAATGAATCAACATTCTGGCAAAACATAGGCCACTTGGACATTCCGGCAAAACTGAGGATATTCTTAATTCGCGTGACCATTGCAGAAACGACCAACATTACTGAATGAAGTACTTAATTAACACAAAACAATATGTGATGAATTAACACAAACTTAGCAAGAAAAACTAATACCAATAGCAATAAAATGACAAAAAATAGATTTAACCTAGCACACTAGCTAACCTATTTCTTCTTCTCCTCCTCTTCTTCCTTTTCTCTCTTCTTCCTCTTCTTCTTCTTCTTCTTCTTTTCTTCTTCGCTTCTTCTTCTCCTCTTTTTCTTCTACTTCTCCTCTTCTTCTATTTTTCCTCTTCTTCTCCTTTCCTCCTCTTCTTATTCTCCTCCTTCTTCTTTTTTCCTTCTCCTCATCTTCTTATTTTCCTTTTTCCTATTATTATTTTCTTATTCTCCACCTCTTCTTCTTCCTTTTCTCTTCTTCTTCTTCTTCTTCTTCTTCTTCTTCTTCTTCTTCTTTTCTTCTCTGCTTCTTCTTCTCCTCCTTTTCTTCTACTTCTCCTCGTCTTCTACTTCTCCTCTTCTTTTATTTTTCCTCTTCTTCTCCTCTCCTCCTCTTCTTTTTCTCCTTCTTCTTCTTCTTTTCTTATCGTCCTCTTCTTATTTTCCTTTTTCCTATTCTTATTATTTTTGTTCATTTTTTTCTTCTTCTAACCCTAACCTAATTTTAAATATTACTAAGCCTAATAATCTAGCACTAACATAATAACAATAGCAATTAAATGACAAAAAATAAAAATAAAACATAATTCTAAATATTTTTCTTCTTCTCCTCCTCTTCTTCTTCCTTTTCTTCTCATCTTCTTCCTCTCCTCCTCTTCTTCTACTTCTCCTCCTCCTCTTCTACTACTTCTCCTCCTCTTCTTCTTCCTTTTATACTCCTCCTCTGCTTGTACTTCACACCCTCATCTCTAGCTACACCACAACATGGGGAGGAGGGGGCGGGGGCGTCCGATGCGAGGATAGAGGCATTGGGAGGACGGGGCGGGGGGCTTACTAGAGCGGGAGGGGAGGGGGTCCACCGGCGGCGCTTGGAGGGGGAGGCGAGGGCATGCGCAGGGACGGGCGGGGAGGGCTCCGGCACGTGACGGCGGTGACACAGGAACGTGCGGGGGAGAGGGGGAGAGGGAAGGAGTGGAGGAAAAGGGGGAGTTAGGGGATTTTGGAGCCGGTTATCTAAACGTAGCAGTAGTGCTGGATTGGATCCAGCGCTACTGCTAACTTAGAAGTAGCACTGGTTCTAACCCAGCGCTACTTCTAAATAACCTAGGACATATAGCAGTAGCGCTGGATTAGAACCCCCACTACTACTAACTTAGCCGTAGAGGTGGAACCAATCGAGCGCTAGTGCTAACTTTATTTTCTTTATTACTTTTCTTTACTTTCTTTTTATTATTTTACTTTATTTTTTCTTTCCTTTTTGTTATGTTCCTTTCCTTTTCTATTTATTTTTATTTTTCTTTTGTATTGCTTTCTACCTTTTGTTTTTTTGTTTTTGTCCCGACGGCCTAGCATGCATGCAGTCGACGACGAGAACGTCTCCCTCCGACACTGCGCGAATATTAACGGAACCATGTGTTGTTTCCTACACAAAATACATACATATATATAAATGATTGTTTCTCAGCAGTGTCGAAGATGTTTCACATTGAGCTTCTTTCCTTTCTTTTTCTTTGTCTTCATTATTTTTTCCGGCACCATGGAGTATGATCTTTCTTAGGTAATGTAGTATTGATTCTTGTTTTCACGTATTCTTCATTGTCATCGTCATCGTCCCTCATCGCGTTGTCGTATTGGTTGTAGTTTTCCTCATTGGTGACTCCATCCATTCCGATGATGTTCCATTTGCCTCTCCTCACGACAACACGGCTGGGATTGGTCGGGTCGGTTATGAAGAAGCATTGTGTAAGTGCTTAGCGTGTATCCATGGCTCAGTTTTGGCGATGACGTTAACATTCATGGTAGCGCTCTTTGCGTTGGGTATAGACATGGTAGTGAACTATTTGTTTTCTCATACGACGACTTTAGCCCACCTGACACAGAACATCGTCGCATCATGCCTTCAAGCATAGTTAAGCTCCCAAATTTCTTCGACCCTTCCGTAGAATCTTTCAGTTGTGTCGTTGGAGTCGGTCACACATTCAATTGTCACCCTTGAGTTCTGGAAATCACTGTCCATGTCTTTGGCCTCCGTGTAGAACGTGTACCCATTGGTATCATATGCGTCATAGGACACGAGTTTGGGTGCAGGGCCATGTGCTAAGACATGTATGAGAAACCCGTCCGCACTTCCCTCTTCCGGGGGATTAGCACGAACCTGCTCTTTGAACCAACGCAGAAAAGTGGCATTGTGCTCTACACTAACTTCGTCGTTCGACTTGCGCATCCCCTGATCATGGTACTTCTTTGCGATGATTTCTTTGTGCAGTGTCACATAATCATCTACCACATCTAGGTGTTGTAGCACTACTAAGTTAGCCCTGTCAAATTTGTCCCGTCGATCCGAGTAGTCCACGTGTAATTCCCTCCGGCCGTTGTTGTGACCTTCTCCTCCGAGCCTCCCATGGTGCTTGTTGACGGGAAAACCAACAACAAGTCTTCTTTGCCTATATAATTGTTGCAAAAGGAGATGCACTCTTGGGTCAGATACCTGTGGACGATGCTCCCCTCGGGACAGGACATGTTACGAACGAATCCTTTGATGACCTCATTCATCCTCCCGAACGGCACCATGTTGTGAAGGAATGTCGGCCCGAGGTCGATAATGCCATCCACGATGTGGACACACAGATGCACCATGACGTCAAAGAACGCGGGCAGGAAGTACATCTCAAGCTCACATAGTATGACAACGATCTCTTCCTGTAGCCTTCAGAGCTGCTTCACACTGATGGACTTTTGAGAGATAACATCAAAGAACTTGCTGAGACCAGTAAGCGTCTCATGGAGGTGCTTGTACGTTAACCCTCTAATGGCAACCGGGAGTATCTACATCATCATCACGTGACAGTCACGAGACTTCATCCCTCTGAACCTTTTCTTCTGGTGTCTAGAAATCTGCATATGTTCCCATAGTAATTGGAACTAACTTTGGTTCTTGTAAGGCACTTGATGAATTGATCGATCTCCTTTGGACTTAAGGTTAAGCAAGAAGGGGGCAACAATTCTCCTCATTCTTGTGAACTTTTCTTCCACTTGGCCCCGCCGTCGTCTCCGTCTCCATCTCCTCCGTCGAATTCTTACTAGGCTTGTGGAGATCCCCCATGATCTCCAAATCTTCCAAGTCTTTCCTTGCCTTCGGCCCATCCTTGGTCCTCTTCGGCATGTTCAATAGTGTGCCAAGCAAGCTCTCGAGGACATTCTTCGTGATATGCATTTCATCAAGTCAATGAGGCGTATCGTGATTGGGCCAGTACTCCAGGTCCCAGAAAACATACCTCGTTTTCCATACCTCCAGCAGCAGCTCCGGCGCCTTTTCCGTCTTTCCCAGTGCGAGGCACTGTGCCCAGTTATTCAACAACTTGTTGATTTCACTGGCTAGCATGTGCAAGGTGTCTCATCTTCGAATCATCTCCATCATCGGGCTTCTTCCTCTCCGCCTGCCAGTGCATGAGCTTTGCTTCCTTAGGATCTATGAAATACCGCTACATACGGGGAGTGATCGAAAAGTACCATACAACTTTCTGATGAGCTTTCTTTCCTGCCTTATTGTATCGAGAAGCATTGCACACTGGACACCTGATTTTTTCCGTGTGCTGCCCCCGATAAATGATGCAATCGTTGATGCATGCGTGGTATCTAATGTGCGGCAGATCAAGAGGGAAAACGATTTTCTTGGCCTCATCGACACTAGTAGGACACAGGTTCCCAGCGGGAAGAACTTTATTATGTACATACTTCAAATTCTCATCGAGGCATTTGTTTGTCCATTTATTTTGGCCTTCGTCTTTGGAAGTTCGAGCTTGAAACTCAAGGGGTAACCTTGGGATCACAACCATCATATAATGGAGTCTTCGAGTCTACTTCAAGTTGCGCCAGCTTGGCCTCCTCTCTAGAAGCAACTCTGCAGCTAGTCGTACTGTTGCGTAGGAGGTCTCGAACATGAGGGTCCTGCACGACTGAACTTAGTAGCATCAAAGTCTGCGGCATGTCCATCGCCTCTTCTCTGTCATGTCCGGACTCTGCTTCTTCGCCGTGTCCAGAATGTTCTCCGTCACCATGTCCGGACTCTTCCCGCCGTTGTGTCCGGACTATTCCCCGCCGCCGTGTTCGGACTCTTCACCACCTCCATGTCCTGCGCCATCGTCTTCGTGTCAATCGGTCATCTCTTCATCTAGTCCCATGTAGTTATTCCCTCCTATGTGGACGTCCTCATCATCATCTTCACTTATCCACCATGTATAGCCATCCATGAAACCATTGATCAGCAAGTGGGCCTTGAAACTGCCAGCATCAAAACGGTCGAAAATTACTCCTTCTTTGAATTTTGTACACGGACATCTAATCCTAGTTCGTTTATTTGCATACATGTCCATCACCGCGGATTGCAAGTATCGCTCCACCTTCCTTCCACTCACCTTCATGACTGCACGGTATAACCAGCAAAAGGGTTATAAAAAAAATGCATGCATGCATTAAAGTCATACAAAAATTTGGCATGACCTTACCTAAAAATAGGACATATCGAGTTTGCTCAAAATTCGCCGAAACGGAAATAAATCAACATTTCAGCAAAACATAAAAGTCTTCCGGGGCATGTCACTCACACAAATCCCTTCATATCGCAAACACACATATTCCCATTATTGAAATGCACAACTTCTTACTCACCTATATCCCGAGAGAGATTGTGCACGGCTAAATAAATAGCTAAATCTAGTTGTATTATAAGGAGAGATGTCTCTAGATAACTAGTGGAGAGGGAGAGAGATGACCTAGCTAGCCTGATCTATATGTATGGAGAGAGTTAGAAGAGGCCATTTATGGAGGAGAATTAGGGTGGACGGGGCATTAATGGGGAGAGAAGAGAGGTAGAAGGAAGAGAGAAAAAGGGCAACAATGGTGGGGAAGTAACTTAGAGAGAGGAGAGGAGAAAGGAGGGGAGAGGGCAAATGGGGAGGAAGGGGGGAGCGGGCGTGTGGGTGAAAGCTGCCTACAACCACGCGTACCAGTAGCGCTTTTTTGGAGCAGTGCTACTGCTAAGTGGGGACCAATAGCACAAGCGCTGATTCCCCAAGAGCTCTACCGCTATTCTACTTAGCAGTAGCGCTTTTCCCAAGCGTGCGCTGCTACTACTGCTACCGTCGGTGGGCTCGTTGGGCCACGTTTAGTAGTAGCGCTTTTTACATATCAAGCGCTACTGCTAAGGCCATGACCAGTAGCGCTTGGCAGATCCAGCGCTACTTCTAAGTAGCAGTAGCGCTTGCCATATTCCAGCGCTACTACTAGGCTCCTACCTATACGGTATTTCCTACTAGTGAACACCGGGACCAAGAAATGAGTGGTATTGGCGATAAGTATCACTATATCAAGAATTCTTATGAGGCGCGACAATTTTCACAACATTACTAACAATAAATATGGTAATACTCCAAGGTAGAAGATAATATAAGTTGAATAGCAAGGACTTAAGGGTCAACACAAAACGTGACCAAGTTTGTGTTGGAGGGGAGGCAATAAGGTTATCGATGATAACACGGATCATCTTGGGGAAAAGGATGGTATTTCTCATCATGAATTCGATCAATATCCTAGAAAATCTCAGAATCTTGATGATGATCACAACATATTTGTCGATAAGTTACTTGAAGTTGTAATCGATCAGCGATGACATCAAGCAACGGAATGGTGAAGCAAAAGGTTTTCAGAACACACATAAGATTGCTAGCTCAGAATGTAAATTTCCTTTCAAGACAACAAACATGATGTTGAAAGCTCGATATAAACTTAGTGCTCTTGTTGGAATTGTGTCCGAGGGATGAAGGATATAGATGACATGGTCAAGCTTTAGCGTGATGATGATAACGTAGCCATTCACCTGGGAATGGCATGATCACGTACAAACTCCTAAGAAAATGAGACTACTAAGAGTTGTTGAATTGCAACGTGTACTTGATTCAGTTATCAGTCTCCTTGAGTGTCCAACAACTCAAAACATGAGGGAACTAGAATCAGTGAAATATCATAGTTGATGAGGAGCTCATAAGAAGTTATATAGCTCCGTGATATTCTCGAGCTACGAGGGATAATACTCGAAGGTAGATCAGAATAGAGGTTAGACTAGTGTATTGATCTATGGAAGATAACAATTTAACTTGTTTGAAAAATGAAATCAAGGTAGAACAACATGGTTGGAACCACGATTGCAAAGGACAAAATCACAGATACCGGATCAAATTATACCAAGGGAATTTTATTGTTACGAGAAGCTTTCATGATAAGACATACGTCGGGTCCATGGGCATGAACACAAGTTAATGGTTGACTCCCACTTCATCAATTCATCACAAGCCATTTACTCCTCGCCTTCGATGAAGTCGTAGTTTTGAAATTTAATCTGGCAAAACACCAGAAGGGTAAGACTCATGAAAACTCTTAGGATTACACTGATTTAGGAAGGCATACGTTCAACCCATCGGGGCATCTTAGGAACATATACCACAAACTTCAAGAGTAATTAACACATGCTTGACAATAGAGCATGTGTGACAAAAGCATAGGATACAACTTATCAATGCGAGAAGACACAATTTACCAATGGCATCATGTATCAGGGGGAAATATCACAAGAAGTTTTTAATGTAAGGGATGCCAGTGGATAATAACCCAACAATGGGTCAGGCAGTCAACAAAGGACCTAAGGTGAGTATCGGTACTCAATCAAGGGAAGATAGAATGCAAGGCATATGATTATAGAACACCTAAAAAATATTGATACATAAAATACCAAAGGAATTATGATTTCTAGGTTGGTGTATCATAATGAGATCCTCTGATCAAGGAGGAATACGCTGATTAAAATTTGATGCACAATCAATCAAGGTTGATTTGCTGAGAACCAGCTCCTGTTTGGCAAGACGTGAGTCGGGAATATAATTTATGAGGATCAACTGATGATTGCGTGCATTCACACACATGTTGAATCAATAAGATCAGAATAACAATCACAAAGTATTTTAACGAATATTGCTAGACATATTGAAATAACCATAATGCAAGCAGGTAAGGAACGTCAAGAGCAATAGGCTACTCAAGATTTTGGAAGATCGAATAGTGAGAGTGCGTTATATCGACTAGAGGGGGTGAATAGGTGATTCTTAGAATTTCATCACTGAGGAAATTACTTTTGAGGAAATTCCTCACTGATGAATAACTTGCAGCGGAAACAGCAAAGGATCAGGAGTGCAAAGTGTTACTACAATAGTTTTCTCGATGAGGAATATGAAAAACAGTTTGCACACTACACATGCATAGAGTAAGCAGGTGAGGATTAACTAGCGTGAAGAATTTGAGGTTGAGGAAATTCATAGAAAGTCTTCAGCAAATTTTTCAAACAGAGACAATGAAAATCTTCAACATAAAATATTGAGGAATTGAAAGAGTTGAAGAAATAGAACCAGTATCGCAGTAAATACATTGGTTGATGACCAAGTCCCAACTGGAGTGACAGTCGTATGTCCAGTTTGGAGCGGCTTGGTATTGAAACCAAAATACACACGGCCCCAGGACACACAGTCCCTACCGTATTCTCCTTGAGCTAAGGACACACAGTCCTCGCCCAACAGTCGTGGTAAGTCTTCAAGGCAGACTTCCAAACCCTCACAAACTTGGTCGCCCGACGATCCACAATTGACTGCTGGATTGCTCTAGATCATGACGCCTAACCGTTTGGAGGATGCACGGTCCTCAAAGGTAAAAGGCTTCAATTCAACACAGGAACAAATTCTTCAGTGATGCTCAATCACTTGGTTTTTGGTTTGTGGTTTGGTGTTTGGGGTATTTCCTCACTGATGATTTACTCTCGAAGACTTTGAGGAACTTGGGTTGCTCTAAATGACAAGTGTCAGTTTCTCGCGGAGCAGCCAACCAACTATAGCCTGGGAGCATCCCGACATGATTTGACATTAATGCCCTTAAATATTATGACCGTTGGTGTGGATAAGATCGGTGAGGTGGCCTGAATCGCGGCAACGGTCGGGACTCTCAACTGTGAGAGTCCTCATGTCTCTCATAATCCTCACTTGAGGCTTTTGTAGGTTTAGGCTTGGGTTTGGCATGATGAGGAAATTCATTCCGTAGTGTTACCTTGACCCCCTTTAACAGCATGGTGTTCCTATGACTCAAGAGTAAAGAAAGTGAAACAAAAAGAATAAATCTTCATGCTTCAAAGTCTTCGGACTGATTTTCTTCAGGACACACCGAGTTCCTCATCTTCAATATCTTCATGAGGAATATCAATTTCATCGCAATTTCTTCACGATCCAAGTCTTCAGCATAAGACCAATTTCTTCAGCCGAAGATATACATTTTTAGGGGTCGGTATTCATTGTATAACTCAAACTCCTCGGCGACTTATAGATCCTGTGTACACTCATGAACACATTAGATACTTAACCTATAAGTCGTCAAACCACCAAAATAACTAAGGGCGCTAGATGCACTTCAAATCTCCCCCTTTTTGGTGGTTGATGACAAATAGGTTAAGTTTCAGCAAGGATAAAAATATGAAGTGTAAATACTCAGTTGAGGAATTTGAAAACAAGATACTGATAGACTCCCCCTGAAGATGTGCATACTTTGAGGAATTTGCTTTTCACAACAAATGCACATTGATGATTTATATCATGGAGATCTCCCCCTGTATCTTGTAAATCATGCATACATATAATATGAGGAATTTGAGAATGCATGATGAGAAATGGTATCTGAAAAATTTCAGCATGTGTGCATTAATATTTGAAGGAATAAGCATGCGAAGAAAAATGTTCAAAAGCGTCAGAGTACCATCGGGCTTAAGTTACAACTCATTACATAAAACACTTTAGAAGAACCAAGAGTTTGTAACTTAATAAAGTTTATAAGCCCCAAAATTTATCCCGCTTGAAGACTAACTCAGATCTCTCCCCTTTGTCATCAAGTGACGAAAAGGGACAAACTGAGGACTAACGCCCCATGAAGACTTTCACTTCTTGGCTGATGAAGAAGATGTGTGAGGATTCTTGGCGATGGGCTTCTTCCTTGGGCTAGTAGCAGTGTCTTCTGGTTATTCATCAGATTCTGCAGTGTGGAATGAAGAAAATGAACTGTCCTCAAGGTCTGGAACTGGAATTGACTTGAATTTCTTCTTGGGAGGCCACGACCAGTCAAAGTCCTGAGTAAACTCCAATTCATCAAGTTCTTCTTGAGTCTTCAGATGAGACAGGGTGGCCCAAGTACGATCAAACACCTCATGAAGATAGTAGTGATTTTTCTTCACTGCATTCCGAGTCTCATTGAGGGTTTTCACAATGGCACTGAATTGACGTTTTACCCATTTGTGATTGCGATCGACCTTCTGATGAAGACTGAGGAGTAGTTCTCTGTTAGTCATAATCCTCGGGGCAACAGGGCTAGGCGGATCCTGAGTTGCAGTGTCACCATTTGAAGAATATGCTTCTGGTTCTCGAAACTGGCCATCAAGGGGCCGACTTCCTTCATCGATGACAGATTTTCCTTTTCCTTCAACAGGCTCAAAAGTCTTCTTGATGACTCTGATCGGAGGCAGATGTCCAATGTGATTGTTGAAATCAGCATGATAGTTGATGCCTGACCTGCGTCTGATGAATCTCATGATCCAGGGAGCATAAATCTTCATGTCAAAGGGCGACATAGCATTATCAGCCAGAGTCCTTAGGAAGAAGTCGTGAAGGTTTATTGGTATGACATGGATGATGTTGAAGAGCATATTCTTCATGATGCCTACGACATCTTCTTCATCATCATGGCATTTGATTGGAGCGATGACGCTGCACAGGATCCTATAGATAGTTTGTGGTTCATACTTCAAGTATCGAACCAGAAAGGTAGTTCTTGGAGGTTGATCCTTGGCCAAAGGCTTCATGAGGACTTCCATCAGTTTGTTGCGCAATTCCCATTCATCATACATCAGTACAGCTTGTTCTGAGGGAATTGGAACTGGAAGCACTCGCAGCATTTCAGTGGCATGAGCTTTGTAATCAGTGTGCTAAGTCATCTAGTCCAGTACCCAAGTGTTGATATCCTTCGGGTCTCCAGAGATGTGCAAAGTAGCATAGAACTGAAGAATTATATCACTGTTCCAATCACTTATATCAGTGCAGAGAGGCAGCAGTCCAGCTTCATGAAGAACATTGAAGACTGGGGCAAAGCAAGGAATTTCTTCCATCTGAACATGAGGAATGTGCATGTGCTGAAATATTTTGTTCCTCCCACAAAGCACAGAGGCATAGTAGTTGAGCTGAGTCCTTGTCCAAAACTTTGTGTACCTGATGCGAAGCTTGTCATATGGATTGTCGCCGATGAAATACATCCGTTCTTTATAGAACTCTTCCTTTTGAAACTTTGGCCTCTTCGAAAAAGGCTGATTTTGCTTTGGTTGAAGATTATGCTGTTGTTCTTGAGGAGATACTATCATTGCTATTTCAGTATTGACCACAACAATAGCAGTTTCTGTATTTGGTGCAGGAGCATTTTCTTCAGCCTTTTCCTCAGGTTGAGGATTTTCTTCAGGTTGTGGATTTTCCTCAACTTCAGGAGTTTTCTTGGTGGAGGAGGCAAAATCTTCAGTTGTTGCGGCTGACCGTTGAGCAGTTTCATCAGATGATTTGTGAGGAATGAAGGACTGAGGAATATCATCAATTTTGATTTCCTCATCCATGGTTTCTTCAGATTCAGCATCTTTCATTTCCTCATCTTCTTCAGGAATGACATAGTCAATTCCGAAGGGAATAAGCGAATATGATGGAGCTACCTTCAAAGGCATAGCATCCACTATAGCAGTTGAAGACTCTGTCTGAGCTAACTTGGGGTGCTTGGCCTCTGATGATTCTGAGGTCATTGAAGCTTTTCTTTTCTTCGCTTCTTTCTCAGCAGCCTTGGTTTTCTTCATGTCTGATGCAGACGGAACCATTTTCTTCACCTTTGAGGATTGAGGTGAAGGAATTCTCTCTTCATGAGCTGGTACAGTATCAGTCCTGGCAGTTTCCTCACCTGACGCATTTTCTTCAGCTGGAGCAGAGTCATCAGCTGGAGTGTCTTGAGGTATTTCCTTAACTACAGGTTCATCAACTGGAATATGTTGAGGCATTTCCTCAACAACAGGTTCTTCAGCTCCATCTTCTTGAGTCAGCTGAACAGAATAGCTGGACTCGGGCAGTTTTTGTTTCACTGGAGGAGCAGCCTTCTTGTTATATGCATCAACTGCATCAGTTGCAAACATGATGAAATTTAACTTGAGACTTTGACGATAAGATAGATTCGTGTACTTGTCAGTCAAAGTCTTCAGTTCAGCCTGGGTGGACACAAGATCTTCAGGCGTCAGATTGAGGACATTCTGCCTGAGGAATTTCTTCTTCTTCGGTTTTGCAACCTTTGCTTGCTTCGCTTGCGTCTCTTTCCATTTGGCCTCATTGATGAATGTGGCAACCATATGACTAACACCTGGGGGAAGCTTCAAGTCATCAATGGGGGTGCTTGGATCTTCATACCAGACATTGATAAAGTCTAGCAGAACCTTGGGATCCATGGCAAGAGGAATAGAGCTGCCTGAGGCTTGTGCAACTCGTTCCTGCTTGTTTCTGATGATGGCTTGAAGAGTTTCATCATTGAATTACTCACTTCATTTTGGTGCAGAAGAGATGTTGATGAATTTGCTTGGGCTAGACCTGATGCCCCTTCCAGCAGTCATTTTAGTTTTCAAGGGTGTTGGTGAAGACTTTGTCTCTGAGCTTGTGGCAGATGGTACAGAGGAGCTGGAGTTAGCAGGCTGTTGCTTGAAATTCTGCTTTTGTTCAGGCTTTGAGGCATGTGTAGCAGTTGAAGGTTTTGGAGCAGGTGCAACCTTTTGATGCAATTTCTCTTTAGGCTTTGAAGCCTTCGGTTTCTTTGGCACATACTTCACTTGCGGAATAGCTGTTCCCGAAGCTTCAACAGCAGAAGATGTGGCTGCAGTGGCAGCAACAGATTCCTCATTGTATTTCTTCACTGTAGCTTCTGCTTTCTTCTGAAGTTTAGGCAAGTGTTTGTCTTTCTCTCAGGATAATCCTCAACCGTTCTAATTCTTGAGGGATGTGCAACATGATGATCACCAAGAGGAGGCCTTTCGCAAGGTGGCTTGAGGGCGAATTTCTTCGCATACTTTCGAGTGACGAAGCGATATTCCTTCCACTCCTTAGTCCACCTGCATTCTATCCTTTGAAGCCTAATTTTCTGCTTCGCCATAGGTTCTTGCTCATCTGGCATACGGTAATCAAGGTATATATCCTCAGGGATATCAATTGCAGTGTTCTGTTCAAGTTTCTTTCCACCCTTCTACTTTCTGTCATCATCCATTTTCTTCAACTGATGCTTTTGCTGAGCAATTTGCACTCTTGAAGATTCTAATGGCACTGCCAAAGTTTCTTCGAGGAACGCTGCAAATGAGTTAAGTTGATGAGAACCTAGATATTCATCAACTGACATTTTGTACCTGTGAAGAGCGTATAGGTGCGAGGAATTTGGAGAGGTCATATGCGTTCTCGAATTTGAAGAAATTGAAATTTTAAAAATTTGGGAAATTTGACCAGTGGGTTGAGGAATTTGTCTAAGCATTCTGATCTTGGGTTCCAGAGCTGTGCAGATTCAAAAATTTGCACAATTGAGGAATCACATGAAGAATTTTAATGGCTTAGTGAAATTCATCAAGTGTTTAAGGAATTCAGTGTGCGAAGCTGATAGAAACTAAGGAAAAACAGATTTCTCGAATCTAAGGTAAAATAGTAGATCAAAGGGGGTAGTAAATTAGGATTTTAATTACACTATGTGGCGAGCACGAAGATTAGAGGCAGTAATAGTAAGAAGCTCTTCGGTTCGAGTCCGCTTCAGCTAACTTGGCGGCAGAAGACAGCTACGGCGGCGGTGGATGTAGATGTTCACCATCCGGCGTGACACTACTAGAATTCATAATTTTTCCGTCTGCGTGGTCTTTGCCGTCTGCTGACGCATGGCAAAGGTACTCTTTGCCGTCAGCTGTCACAGTGCTGACGGCAAAGAGGTGGCTAATGGCAAAGGTTTATTTTGTCGTCGGCCACCTCTTTGCCGTCTGCTGGCAGACGACAAAGAAGCCCTATGCGGACGGCAAAGGGTGGGCAGACGGCAAAGCCCCCCCCCCCCCCCCAAACGGCCGAAACCCCCACCCCCACCCACCCCTCCCCTTTGCCGTCTGCCTGGGTACCCTTTGCCGTCCGCCTGGGAGCATGGCGGACGACAAAGGGGACGGCGGCTGCCCCCACCCGATGCCTGCCTGGGAGTCCTTTGCTGTCTGCATGGGAGCAAGGCGGACGGCAAAGGGGCAGCCCACCAACCACTCTTAGACCCGTCCCCTCCAACCGCCGCTTCCCACATAGCCCCTCTGCTCAAATCCCCCACCCCGCCCGACGTCCCTCCGCGCCGACGTTCCTCCGCCCCCGGTGCAGCCCCTTGCGCCGCCCCCTCCCCTCACCCGCCCCCTTGATCCAGCACAACCGGCGCCGCCCCCTCGCTCCAGCACAACCGGCGCCGCCCCCTCTCCTCACCCACCGCCGGTGCCGCCCCCTGCGCCGCCCCTCCCCTAACCCGCCCCCTACGCTTCCCCTCCCCTCACCCGCCCCGACGCCGTCGCTCCTCTCACTGGCTGCGGGTGCCGCACCCTCCCCTCACCGGCTTCGGGCGACGCCCCTCCCCTCACCGGCCGTCCCCAACTCCGGTGAGTGCCTCCAGTACCCATATTTTCTATTTTTTTTAAATTAGATAGTTAGTTTTTTCTATTTTTTCTGTTAAATTAGATAGTTAGTTTATTAGGTAGAATAAAGTAGATAGAAAAAAATAGATACAAAAGAAAAAACTTAGAAGATAATAATAGAAGAAAAAAACTAGAAGAAAAAAGAAGAAGAAGAAGAAGAAGAAGAAGAAGAAGAAGAAGAAGAAGAAGAAGAAAGAGGAGAGGAGGAGAAAGAGAAAAGAAAGAAGAAAAAGAAGAAGAGGAGGAGGAGGAGAAAAATAAGAAGAAGAAGAATAAGAAGAAGATGATCAAGAAGAAGAAGAAAAAAAGAAGAGAGAGGAAAATAAGAAAGAAGAGGAAAAGGAACCCTGGCACCCCGGCACTGACCCTCGACCCTCGACCCCTGACGCTCGACGCCACTGACCCTCGACCCTCGACCCCCGACGCCACTGACCATTGACCCCCGACCCTTGATCCCCGATGCCCGATGCCACTGACCCTCGATCCCCGACCCCTGACACATGTTCGGCCTCCTGTTGACCGAAAAGACCCCAACCCCCGACTTTAGTGACCCTCGACCCCCGACGACACTGACCCCCGACCACCGACGCAACTAACCCCCGACCCCCGACGCCACCGACACCTGACACCACCGACCCTCAACGCCACTAAGCCCCGACCACCGACACCTCTTCTGCCTACTGTTGAATGAGAAGGTGCTTTTCGGCCTTCTAGAGGCCGACGGGGGTCATAGTTTTGTAAAGTATGAGTTAGGCCACATATTTTCTGATTATGTTAATTATAAAAACATCGTATTTGCGTTGATCGTGTGAATTTCAATGTGTAGTTGTTCGACGACCTCCACGTGCGTTGGACGAGCTCCGCCCTTGCCTTTGCCGTCCGTGGTTCCCCCCTTTGCCGTCTGCCATGGTAGACAGCAAATTAGTGAATTTCAGAAGTGAGAGGTCGAGGCAGTGAAGCTGTTCCGAACCGGCGACGAGATTGCTAGCAGTGGCGCTAGGTTTGTGCGTGAGGTGGAGAGAAGGACGAGAGGATCAAGTGTTTTTGACAGAGGGGGGTAAGGACCTATTTATAGCTCAGGTGAAAATGGTCCGGCCGAAACTTTTGGACCGAACAACCCTTGCCCATTCGTCTGTGCATGACACGTGTAGCCCACGATAGAAGTGGTGCATATCGTTCTTATCCTAGAGTGGGAAGTGGATTCAGTTACCGTGTAACGTCATAAAATTCATTTTTGAAGATTTGAGGATTTCGTTGCAAAATCCTCAGCTGACTAGGACACAGTGAGGATTTTGAACAAAGTTTGAAGTACAACGCATATGAAGAATTGAATAGACTGGGTTGAGTATAGCATAGAGGGGAGTAGGGTCTGATCACATTCACTTAGACGAAATATCAAATTGAAGAAATAGCTACAAGTGAATGTTGTTGAGGACTTTGAAATCTCAGTCTATATATATGACTAGGCGAATGAAAATCATCAAGTGTTTTAAATTTTTTTGGCGATTTTGAAAAACTTGAGGATTTTATGATAAAGCACCACGGTGATGAATTTCAATTTTGAAGAAAAAAACACCTTGAAGGTTTTCAAAGTTGGGTGGTGGCGTGACCCACCGTATAAGAATGATGATTTCAGGCGCCACGTGCAATTGTCGTAGGGCCCTGAGACCCAGATTCTTAAGTAATTTCCTCACACTAAGAGTGATATTCTTCATTGATTGAAGAAAATCGATTCTTCGTGTGTTGCACATCTAAGTCATCAATTTTGCATAAGAGTTAGGATGTGTGCATATTTTTACAAAACATTTGAAGATTCTAAGATATTTAGCTCACACCGCAACTTGCAAAACCTTTTCTCATCCAAGGGTGTCGGGACCCCGATTCTAAGTCATAGGAATCCAACCTGTAACACATTGCATCTCTTTGCAGTCTCACGCACGGTTAACCCCACGGCTGCAGCCGGGACCGTTTGCGCCTTTTGACTCGCGTATGCAATTGTGTCGCGAGCAATCGAATGATAAAGAACCCAGATCGACATGTCTAGTCATAAACCAAAGTGGCAGTTCCGCACAGGGACACGCATACATGACCCAGCAAAGCAGGTGTCGGTCACCAGCGAATGTAGACGACTCGTAGCAAGCTACAAGGACTCCATTACATTGCGTGACATTTCCCCAAAGGGGACAGACACAGCAGCTAAGAAGGACACACACCGGTCAACCAATGTGTCCGAAGCAGTAGCGAGCTACCATGGCTCGTTGGATCTTTACTGCATCAGCATGACATCAGCAGGTCCAACTGGCCTTGAAAGTCAAACCTGACCAGTGGGACCCACTGGTCAGTGACTCTGGTCAGTTTTAGATTAGTTTTAAACTAAATTAGCTAATTAACAGTACTGGACCCACATGTCAGTGACTTATTATATTAAGTAAATTTACTTTTATTAATCCAAAATATCTAGAGGCTGGCCCCACGCGTCAGTGGCTCAGGCGAGCTGAGATCCACCGGCGACGAGGTCGTCCTCGCCGGCGGGGAGCCTCCGGCGACCACCAGTATGGCGGAGGGCATCCGAAACTCGTCTCCGACGACCAAACACACGGCGGAGACCACAGGAAGAACGGCCACTCGACGGCGCGCACGATGGGGCAAACCCCAGGGGCTGGGGTTGCCGGAATCGATGCCGCCGACGAGCTGCAGCGGCGACCAAGTTCGGGCATCGTCCAGATCATCGGAAACGGGGTCAAATCGCGTGGGGCTGGGCTCCTAAAGCATCTACGCGACGGCCTGAAGCTGCTGGTGGCCTCAGATGGACCAACCGTTCACCGGAGGCTGCCAGCGACGAGCTGCAGCGGCGGTCCTCGCCGGGCTTCGGTGAAACTAGGCCTAGAGGAAGAGATTGACGGGGAAAACTTGGGGGAAAGCTGCGCAAGCTCACGGGGAGTGCAATGGTGGTGCTATCTTGCTCGGGGAGGCGCTGAAGGCGTCGAATCGATCGGAGCTCGCCGGTAGCCGAAGCTTGAAGACGACGGTGTCGTGGGTGTTGCAGGGCTCGGGGGACCTTCGGCTACTGCAGGGAGGACCAGCTCGTCGAGGCGGAGCGAATGTGGCACTCGGGGAAGAGATCTAGTGGCGAGAGGCACGGGCAGCTCGAGCTCGAGCTCCTGGCAATGGCGGCAGAAGGGGGAAGGTAAGAACCGAAAGGAGAGGGGGAATGGCGCACGGGAATGGATAGGCCAGAGCTCGGGGAGGTTATCCCCGCACGCGGCCAGGCAGGCAGGGAGCTGTGTGGAGGCGCGCGGCATCGCGGCGGCCACCTCCTGCTCCTACTGGCGAGGAGGAAGACGACAGAGCGACTGGCCAGGTGAGCGTCACGTAAGCATTCTTCCTTTTTCTTTCTCTGTTTTGTTTTCTATTTTGCTAACTATTTGATTTGCTATTTATTTCAGCTCCAAAATGGTTTACAAAAAATATTTTGAGCACATCAGAATATTTGTTGGAATATATCCAACCATTCCTGAAGTTTTCAACATTTTTGAAAACTTAAAGTTTTTGAATTCTAATTTTAAACTTGAAACCAGTAGCCTTTTGCATTTATTTAAAATGCCAAAAGTGTTATGAAAATGGTTTTCTTCATTGCTTATTTGCTTTCAGGAATTATTAGAAAAGTTGAACTTTTCTTGGGGCCATTTTGGGTTCATTGATTTGAACAAGTTTAGAATTTCTTTGAATTTGAGAAGTGGCTAGGGTTGTTAAGTTTTGCTTCACCACTTGCTTTGATATTGTTGCAATTTTCATGGATGCAATGCAAAGAAGATATGAGCACAATGCTATACTTGACTAGGGTTCCAGGGATGTGACAACTCACCCCGACTCAAAAGAATCTCGTCCCGAGATTTAGAAGTCGTCGGGAATAACGCAGGATACTCAAGTCGGAGACGATCCTCTCTTTCCCAAGTTGCCTCCTTTTCAGAATGATTTGACCATTGAACTTTAAGAAACTTGAGGTTTCGACGTCGAGTGGTACGCTCAGCTTGATCAAGAATACGCACGGGGTATTCCCGATATGAAAGGTTATCTTGGAGATCAAGCGTTTCGTGCTCCACTTCACGGATAAGATCCGAAAAGCAACGCCTGAGTTGCGAGACGTGGAAGACATCATGAACCTTGGAAAGATGTGGAGGAAATTCCAACTGGTAGGCAACTTCTCCTCGTTTGGCAAGAATGCGAAAAGGACCAATGTAACGAGGAGCCAACTTGCCCTTGATACCGAATCGATGGGTACCCTTCAAAGTTGTAACCCGAAGGTAAGCCTTCTCGTCAACTTCAAAGGTCACAGCCTTATGATGATGATCATATTGGCTCTTTTGACGAGACTAGGCTGTTTTCAACTTTTCACGAATAATGCGAACCTGCCCCTTCTGCATCCTGGATCATATCCGGGCCAAAGAGTTGCCTCTCTCCGGTTTCTGAGCAATTAAGAGGTGTTCGACATCTTCGTCCATAGAGAACATCAAAAGGAGCTTTGCCCAAGCTTGATTGATAACTATTGTTATAAGCAAATTCGGCGAATGGAATGCACTTCTCCCAATTCATACCAAACGATATAACACAAGCTCGGAGCATATCTTCAAGGATTTGATTCACTCTTTCTACTTGACCACTTGACTGAGGATGGAAAGCAGTGCTAAAAGATAAGTGAGTCCCCATAGCATTCTGAAAACTTTCCCAGAAGCGAGAAGTAAAAATACTCCCACGGTCTGAGTTAATCTCCAGGGGAACACCATGAAGAGACACTATTCGAGAGATATATAACTCAGCTAGCTGGCTAGCTGTTATACTCTCACGAACTGGAAGAAAATGAGCTACTTTGGAGAGACGGTCAATGACCACAAAGATAGCATTATTTCCTTTCTTGGTCTTGGGAAATCCGGTAATGAAATCCATACTAACTTTATCCCATTTCCATTCAGGAATAGCTAAAGGTTGAAGGGTGCCAGTAGGCCTTTGATGTTCTGCCTTAACTTGACGACAAACGTCGCAGTTAGCGACGAACTCAGCAATTTCTCTCTTCATCCTGGTCCACCAGAACCTCTGGCATAGGTCCTGATACATCTTAGTACTACCGGGATGAATGGTGAGAGGAGAATCATGAGCCTCCTTAACGATCAATTGCCGCAGACGTTTGCTCTTAGGAACCACTAAACGGTTCTGAAAGAACACAACACCTTTCTCATTGATGAAGAAATTCCTAGCGTTACCGCTAGCAATATTCTCCTTGATCCGGGATATACCCTTATCATAAGCCTGCATGGCTATGATTTGATCCCTAAGAGTAGGGTTCGCCTTGAGGAACAATATAGAGATTTAACTTCTTAAATTCCTCATAGAGATGTGGTTGACCTTGTTGTAGCATCAAATTGTTACAATAAGATTTACGACATAGTGCATCAACCATAACATTGGCCTTCCCCGGGGTGTAAGTTATCCCTAAGTCATAATCCGAGATCAAGTCAACCCACCGTCTTTGCCTGAGATTCAAATCCGGCTGGGTGAAGATATATTTCAGACTTTGGTGATCAGTGAATATTTCGCAACGATTACCCAGAAGGTAATGTCGCCAGGTTTTTAGTGCATGGACCACAGCTGCAAGCTCAATATCGTGTGTGGGATAAATATCCTCATGTGGACGCAACTGTCGGGATGCGTATGCAATCACATGGCGATCTTGCATGAGGATGCAACCTAATCCTTGTCGCGAGGCGTCGCAATAGATAGCAAAGTCCTTAGAAAAATCTGGTGGTAGCAACACAGGTGCGGAAGTCACGCGTCTTTTCAGTTCCTGAAAACTATGCTCACACTATGGTGTCCACTCGAACTTTTTATCCTTCTTGAGGAGTTCAGTTAGAGGCTTTGCAACCTTGGAGAAATTCTCGACAAATCGGCGACAATAGCTCGCTAAACCAAGAAAACTCCTAACTTGCTTAACCGATTCAGGTTGAGTCCAATCAAGGACGGCTTGAACTCTCTCGGGATTGACAGCAATACCCTTACCAGAGATTACGTGACCTAGATAGGTCACTTCTGGTAACCAAAATTCACATTTTGAAAACTTGGTATAAAGACAATGCTCTTAAAGTTTCATTAATACCAGCCTTAGATGCTCGACATGTTCCCGTTCGTTCTTCGAGTAGATGAGAATATCATCGAGGTATACCACGACGAATTTATCCAAATACTCCATGAAGATTGAATTCATCACACGAGAGAAGGTGGTTGGGGCATTGGTTAAACCGAAGGACATGACGGTGTACTCGTATTGGCCATAACGAGTAATAAAAGCCGTCTTTGGAATGTCCCCGATCTTGATCTTGATTTGATGGTATCACAACCTCAAATCCATTTTTGAGAAGATTGAGGATCCATTGAGCTGATCATACACGTCGTTGATCCTGGGGAGCGGATACTTGTTCTTTATGGTGACCAGATTAACTGGTCGGTAATCTACAACCATCTGATCCGTTCCATGCTTGTTCTTGACGAAAAGGACGGGACAAGCCCAAGGCGAAGATCTAGGACGAATGAAACCTTTATTCAA
Source organism: Hordeum vulgare subsp. vulgare (assembly GCF_904849725.1). Classification (NCBI taxonomy): domain Eukaryota; kingdom Viridiplantae; phylum Streptophyta; class Magnoliopsida; order Poales; family Poaceae; genus Hordeum; species Hordeum vulgare. Next base: position 339,497,125 of record NC_058522.1, on the reverse strand, counting down.
GGCCTCATCTAATTGCTTCTTAAGTTCGGCTAGCTCCAGCGGTGCCATCTTATATGGTCTTCTGGCTATTGGAACAGTTCCCGGAACAAGATCTATCACGAACTCTACATCTCTGTCAGGTGGAATCCCTGGCAGTTCCTCTGGAAAAACATCCGGAAAGTCATGGACTACCGGGATGTCTTCAAGTTCCGGAAGAGGGTTGGCATTGAGGGAATAGAATTGGCATTTGGCAACTCGGGTAGAAACATTGACTATCTCACCCGAGGGATGGGTAAGCTGAACATTTCTAGAATGAGTATCAATCTTGGCATAGTGAGCTGACATCCAGTCCATACCCAAGATGATATTAATATCCGAATATTTCAGGGCTATCAATGAGGCTAGAAAAACTAGCTTGTCTACTAGCATTTCATTGTCATAGGTTATCCTAGAGGTTTGCCACTTACTACCAGGAGTTTGGACAACCAATGGAATTGGCATATCACAAAAAGACATGTTATGCAACTATGCATAACTTTCTGAAATGAAGGAATGAGAAGACCCATTGTCAAAAAGAACATACGCTGGGTGATGATTAACAAGAAGCGTACCCACTATGACGCCGGGATCCTCTACTGCTTCTTCTACTGAGACATAGTTCACACGGCCACGTGCAGGAGTTGGCTTCACATAGTAAGCTTTGCCCGACTTGCCTTGCCCGACGGACTTTCCGGGTTGCTTGGCACCCACATTCTAAGGACACTCACGGGAATAGTGCCCTGGTTCTCCACACTTGTAGCATATCACTTGGTTGGCATGTGGTGCAGCATTGCTAGCTGGACCACCATAGGTTTTTGCTAGAGGGTTGGTCTGATTCGTCTAAGGTGCCACGTAGGATGGCCTCGGAGTGTATCTTGGTGGTAGAGAACTGTTTGGAACCCGCAGCCTGCGTTTTGGAAACGCGGAACTAGGTGTCGAGCCAAAGTCACGGGAGTGCTTCTTTGTGGCTTCGAAGTCGGTATGACCAGTCTCGGCACTGATCGCCTCGTTAACCAGGGCTTGGAAGCTTGCACACTCATGGAGGCAAAAATCGCGATGAAGCTCAGGGCTCAGACCCTTACGGAATCTTGCTTGCTTCTTGACGCCGGTAGACACCTCCTCTGTTGCATAGCGGGCGAGGTTACCGAACTCACGGCTATAGGCATCCACGGTCAACTTTCCCTGGGTGAATGCACAGAACTCCTCTCTCTTTTTGTCCATCGGGCCCTCTGGAATATGGTGCAGACGGAAGGTTGTACTAAAGTCTGCCCATGTAGCTGCTGGTTCAGCAGGACACATAGCTTCAAAGTTCTCCCAGCATAGATTGGCGGGTCCTTCCAGAAAATACGCTGCGAAGGTCACCTTGTCGGCATCACCAACATTCGTAGAGCGAATTTTACGTGAGATACTGCACAACCAATCATCAGCGTCGAGGGGATCGACGGAGTGATGGAACTTTCGAGGATTCAGCTTAACAAAGTCATTGAGGGACACTGCAGCATTCCTAGACTGACGAGCCGTATTCTGCTCAATACGCTCTAAGAGTCGGTTGGTCTCCCTTTTGTTCCTCTATGCCTCAAGCATCACTTCCGCCAGAGAGGGCGGGTGAGGCAGGTCTTCCTGCGACGCTTGACTACCCTCGCCTTGCTCATGAGCAAAGGCACGGTTCAACCTGGTGAACACCATCCTGACAAACAAACTCACAGCTTAGACCAATATCATCATCAATACTAGCTATGGATTAAGAATGCACTGAACACATGGAATGCGGAAATGAATATCCGAACAACATGGTAACAAGCAACTGCTATATATACACCATGGTTCATACACACCCTAACATAGTTCAGTACAACCTTAACCGAAGAGCAAACTACTGAAATTATGAAACTACTCATCAGAGGCTTACAAGCTTCCTATACATTATTTATCTAGGCCTCCGGAATTCATTTCACATCACAAGCATACTTCACAAGTCACACAGGACTACGAACGTACAGCTACTACCATACTATCCTTCCACTCACAGCTCAGGCATCCGCATAGAACATCTCATAAAGATTGCCTCCATGGCTTGTAAGCTCAACCTGCGGATCAGGAAATACTCTGGCCTGAGATCCCTGGGATCCATAAGGACACGGATGTGGCCTTGGTCCCCTGACTGGTGGTAGTAGGGGTCCCCGAAGAGGGGTGACTCCTAATATAGCGGGCCAGTCAACATGGGTCGGAAGATGGGTCCTAACAGGGTTCAGCATCTCCATATCTCCGTACCCTATCTGGACTACCGGTGCAAGCTGCGTCAAAGCCGTCCACAGACGGGCACGTGTGGCATAAAGCTCCATGCGGAGAGCACGAGCATCCCTGTCTCTGTTCTCTAGCATCTCAGCAGTGGACTACAATAGCGGATCCTCCATAGAGGAATCAAAATAGACCCCACTGAGGTATCCCTCTTCACCAGGCTGAGAGGCAGGAACAAAGCAGAACTCTGAATTCTGCAGCAGTGCATGTCTCGCCCTCATAATGGTCAGCATTGAATAGGTAGCATCTTGTACTGCCATGTCAACAGTGAATCCCAATCCATGGGACCAATGGATTGGCTCCTCAGCTCCAGGGTAGTCTGGAAATACCCTAACAGTGCAGATATACTGGCTCTGGTTGAAGTCTCGGTACTGTTCCTCCACTGTGTACTCTGGGTACCAGCGGTAACCGCACACCGACATCACCCTGACCAGCATGGCCGTATGACCCGGCACATCAATGCACCTGGTCAGACGTACCACCTGACGAGAAGGACGACCAGGCATCTGAAAATTGAGATTAATGCAAAAGCATTAGAGCTCTGAATGCAAAATTGGGCAAGATAAAGGTTGTAAATGCTCAAAAACAATTTTGAGACAACCCAAAAATAGAATAGCGTAACCACTCAACTATCAAGTTCAATTCTCTGATCATCAAACTTACTTCCTTTTCCCTAGGGATGAAATAAACCCAAATATCTCTCGACCCGTAGTCCTATAATCTACCGATCAGAAACACGAGCCTAGAAGAAGATGAGTAACCTAGTCCTTAATTCCCGCAGAAAAGACGAGGATGACCAGAATAGAATAACTTGAGAAGAGAACAAGAGTCTTAAGTTCTCTTCCACAAACAATTCCCTGATATATAACTAAGCAATTCTAGACTCAAATTCGACCAGTTTGGCTTAGTACTCCTATAGTCAGTCAGGCTCTGATACCAACGCTGTCGGGACCCCGATGCTAAGTCATAGGAATCCAACCTGTACCACATTGCATCTCTTTGCGGTCTCACGCACGGTTAACCCCACGGATGCAGCCTTACCTTAGCCGGGACCGTTTGCGTCTTTTGACTCGCGTATGCAATTGTGTCGCTAGAAATCGAATGATAAAGAACCCGGATCGACATGTCTAGTCATAAACCAAAGTGGCAGTTCCACACAGGGACATACATACATGACCCAGCAAAGCAGGTGTCAGTCACCAGCGAATGTAGACAAGTCGTAGCAAGCTACAAGGACTCCATTACATCGTGTGAGATTTCCCCAAAGAGAAAAGACACAGCAGCTAAGAAGGACACACGCCGGTCAACCAATGTGTCCGGAGCAGTAGCGAGCTACCATGGCTCGTTGGATCACAAAGGGGCATTTCCCTGTAAGGAATGCTACTAAAGTCTATGGCTAGGTAATCGAACCCCATACATATCAAGTACGACACACGTACGCATGGCATTCCGATATGTATAGATACATCCATCGCATCACAACATAACCCTAAACATACAAGCTTTATTTAAGAGGCTCGGAAGAGCCACACAGATAATATTACTCAGTAGGGGTCTCACGACCCATCATAACAGTCATTCAAGTTACATGCCAGCGGAAGTAATTGAACTGTGTGAGTACGGACAGATGAAACTAGAAGGCACATGGCGTGACTATACTACATACCCACCCTAGGGCCAGATCGTAGCTGGGACACCAGCTACTCGTCGTCGTCGATGTCTAGGAAGAACCCTTCGTTAGGGTCATTAAAAACCTCTGCAACAATTATTAAGCAAACATGAGTACGGAGGTACTCAGCAAGACTTTAGGATAACTATCTACTCATGCAATGTATCAATAAGGAATTTATCGGGATGATCAAAATGGTTGCTTGCCTTGTTGCTCAGAGGAGGGACAATATCCGTCAGTCGGATATTCGGTGGAATCCGGAGGAGCGGAGCCTACCCAAAAGAAATGACAACAATCAATAATAATCATATGCAACAAGATGATGCATGAGCATGGCATGAGGATGTAAGGTGGTATGCTAATATAGCTAACATTTATTAGGTTTGAAGTTGATTTGAATCAGATTCAAATATCACTTCAAACGAGGTATTCTCGAATACCATTTTAATTGATTCGACCTGATGCTCAGATTAACTTGTTTTTAACATGCATGGAAATGATATGTTAAGTTGCTGGTTGTGATTGAACAATGTTGATCATAGCGTTTGAAGTGGAATTCAAATGATTTCTCAAATTCCATCTCCAAAGCATTTATAAAATTTCACTTATTCATTATTCTATATGTTTGGTCTAGTAACATTTTCAAACATGTTTGAAAATGACATATTCAGATTCCTTGGATTTTTCTGATACTTTTTGATATATAAATTATTTTCATTGGAGTTACAGATTAATTTCTATGATTTTTAGAAGTTTTGGCATTTTTTGGAATTCTTTTAAATCAGAAAATCTTTACTGCATCAGCATGACATGAGCAGGTCCAACTCGTCGTCGAAAGTCAAACCTGACTAGTGGGACCCACTGGTGAGTGACTCTGGTCAGTTTTAGATTAGTTTTAAACTTAATTAGCTAATTAACAGTACTGGACCCACATGTCAGTGACTTATTAAATTAATTAAATTTATTTTTATTAATCCAAAATATCTAGAGGCTGGCCCCACGCGTCATTGGCTCAGGCCAGCTGAGATCCACCGGCGACGAGGTCGTCCTCGCCGGCGGGGAGCCTCCGGCGACCACCAGTACGGCGGAGGGCATCGGAAACTCGTCTCCGACGACCAAACGCACGACGGAGACCACAGGAAGAACGGCCACTCGACGGCGCGCACGATGGGGCAAACCCCAGGGGCTGGGGTGGCCGGAATCGACGCCGGCAACGAGCTGCAGCGGCGACCAAGTTCGGCCATCGTCGAGATCATTGGAAACAGGGTCAAATCGCGCGGGGCTAGGCTCCTAAAGCATCTACGAGACGGCCTGAAGCTGCTGGTGGCTCAGATGGACCAATCGTTCACCGGAGGGCTGACGACGACGAGCTGCAGCGGCGGTCCTTGTCGGGCTCCGGTGAAACTAGGCCTAGAGGAAGAGATCGACGGGGAAAACTTGGGGGAAAGCTGCGCAAGCTCACGGGGATTGCAATGGTGGCGCTAGCTTGCTCGAGGAGGCGCTGAAGGCGTCGAATCGATCGGAGCTCGCTGGTGGCCGAAGCTTGAAGACGACGGTGCCGTAGGCGTTCCAGGGCTCGGGGGACCTTCAGCTACTACAGGGAGGACCAGCTCGTTGAGGCGGAGCGAATGGGGCACTCGGGGAAGAGATCTAGTGGCCAGAGGCACGGGCAGCTCGAGCTCGAGCTCCTGGCAATGGCGGCAGAAGGGGGAAGGAAAGAACCGAGAGGAGAGGGGGAATGGCGCACGGCAATGGATAGGCCAGAGCTCGGGGAGGTTATCCCCGTGTGCGCCAGCGCGAAGCGGTGGCCAGGTAGGCAGGGAGCTGCGTGGAGGCGCGCAGCGTCGCGTCGGCCACCTCCTGCTCCTACTGGAGAGGAGGAAGACGACAGAGCGACTGGGCTTGGGTCAGGTGAGCGGCAGGTAAGCATTCTTCCTTTTTCTATTTTGCTAACTATTTGATTTGCTATTTATTTCAGCTCCAAAATGGTTTATAACAAATATTTTGAGCACACCAGAATATTTTTTGGAATATATCCAACCATTCCTGAAGTTTTCAACATTTTTGAAAACTTAAAGTTTTTGAATTCAAATTTTAAACTTGAAACCAGTAGCCTTTTGCATTTATTTAAAATGCCAAAAGTGTTATGAAAATGGTTTTCTTCATTGCTTATTTGCTTTCAAGAATTATGAGAAAAGTTGAACTTTTCTTGGGGCCATTTTGGGTTCATTGATTTGAACAAGTTTAGAATTTCTTTGAATTTGAGAAGTGTCTAGGGTTGTTAAGTTTTGCTTCACCACTTGCTTTGATATTGTTGCAATTTTCTTGGATGCAATGCAAAGAAGATATGAGCACAGTGCTATACTTGACTAGGGTTCCAGGGATGTGACAAAGGGCTTAGTGAAAATATCTGCTAGTTGATCTTCAGTCTGCACATGGTCGATGAGGATAATGCCCTTGAGGACATGTTCCCGAAGAAAATGATGACGAATCTGGATGTGCTTAGTCTTCGAATGTTCAACTGGGTTTTATGCAATCTTGATTGCAGTCTCATTGTCGCAGTAGAGAGGCACATTCTTCTTGTTGATGCCGTAGACCTTGAGGGTTCGCTTCATCCATAGCAATTAAGCACAGCAGGATCCAACAACAATGTACTCACCTTCGGAAGTGGAGAGAGAAACACAGTTCTTCTTCTTTGAGGACCAGCAGACTAATGTTCTTCCGAGGAAATTGTTGGGGAATGTTGCATGGGGAACAAAAAAAATTCATACGCACACGAAGACCTACCATGGTTATGTCTATCTCCAAGAGGAAATTAGATATACGTACCCTTGTAGATCGCTAAGCGGGAAGCGTTAAGAAACGCGGTTGATGTAGTGGTATAGCTTCGTGATTCAAATCACCGTCATCCCATGATCCGTCCCAACAATGGTTCCGATCTAGCGCCGAACGGACGGCACCTCCGCGTTCAGCACACGTACAGCTCGACGATGATCTCGGCCTTCTTGATCCAGCAAGCAAGACAGAGAAGTAGATGAGTTCTCCGGAAGCGTGAAGACGCTCCGGTGGTGGTGATGATCTACTCCTTTAGGGCTCTGCCCGAGCTCCGTAGAAATCCGATCTAGAGGTAAAACTATGTGGAATAGGCTTGAGTTGCACGTGGCAAAGTTGTGTCTAAAAAATCCCTAAACCACCAATATATATAGGAGGAGGGGAGGGCCTAGCCTTGGGGCACAAGGGCCCCAAGGGTGCACCGGCCGCAAGGGTGGAGGAGGACTCCTCCTCCAATTCGGTTTGGGAAGGAGGAGTCCTCCTCTTCCTTCCCACCTCCCTCTTTCCTTTTTTTCTTCTTTTCCTTTGGTATTTTTACATGTGGCGCCATAGCCCTCTTGGGTTGACTCCACCAGCCCACTAAGTACTTGGTGCGCCACCCTAGGGCCTTGGGCTCACTCCCGGGTGGGTGGGTCCCTCCCGGTAAACACCCGGAACGCATTCGTCACTCCCGGTACACTGCAGGAATTTCCTGAAACTTTCCGGTGACCAAATGAAACCATCCTATATATCAATCTTCGTTTCCGAACCATTCCGGAAACCCTCGTGACATCTGTGATCTCATCCGGGACTCCGAACAACATTCGGTAACCACACATGTAACTCAACTATACTAAAACATCATCGAACCTTAAGTGTGCAGACCCTGCGGGTTCGAGAACTATGTAGACATGACCCGAGACATTCCTCGGGAATATCGAATAGCGGGACCTGGAGGCCCATATTGGATCCTACATATTCTCCGAAGATCTTATCGGTTGAACTTGAGTGCCAAGGATTCATATAATCCTGTATGTCATTCTCTTTGTCCTTCGGTATGTTACTTGCCCGAGATTCGATCGTCGGTATCTGCATACCTATTTCAATCTCGTTACCGGCAAGTCTCTTTACTCGTTCCGTAATACAAGATCCCGTGACTTACACTTAGTCACTTTGCTTGCAAGGCTTGTGTGTGATGTTGTATTACCGAGTGGGCCCCGATATACCTCTCCATCACACGGAGTGACAAATCACAGACTTGATCCATACTAACTCAACGGACACCTTCGGAGATACCTGTAGAGCACCTTTATAGTCACCCAGTTACGTTGCGACGTTTGATACACACAAGGTATTCCTCCGGTGCCAGTGAGTTATATCATCTCATGGTGATTGGAATAAATACTTGACACGCACAAAACAATAGCAATAAAATGACCCGATAAATATGCTACGTTCATAGTTTGGGTCTAGTCCATCACATGATTCTCCTAATGATGTGATCTAGTTATCAAGTGACAACACTTGCATGTAGTCAGAAAACCTTGACTATCCTTGATCAACTGGCTAGCCAACTAGAGGCTTGCTAGGGACATTGTTTTGTCTATGTATCCACACATGTACCTATGTTTTCATTCAATACAATTATAGCATGGATAATAAACGATTATCTTGTAACAGGAAATATAATAATAACTATTTATCATTGCCTCTAGGGCATATTTCCAACAGTCTCCCACTTGCACTAGAGTCAATAATCTAGTCCTCACATCGCCATGCGATTTACATTGTAATAATTCTAATACCCATACAGTTCTGGTGTTGATCATGTTTTGCCCGTGTAAGAGGTTTAGTCAGCGGGTCTGCTACATTCAGATCCGTGTGCACTTTGCAAATATTCATGTCCTCTCCTTCAACGTAGTCGAGGATGAGTTTGAAGCGTCGTTTGATGTGCCTAGTCTTCTTCTGAAACCTTGGTTCCTTTGCTTAAACAATGGCACCAGTGTTGTCACAGAACAGAGTTATTAGATTTAGTGCGCTCGCCACAACTCCAAGATCTGTCATGAACTGATTCATCCAGACACCCTCCTTTGCTGCCTCCGAGGCAGCCATGTACTCCGCTTCACATGTAGAATCTGCTACGACGCTTTGCTTGGAACTGCACCAGCTTACCGCACCCCCATTAAGAATAAATATGTATCCGGTTTGAGAATTAGAGTCATCCGGATCAGTGTCAAAGCTTGCGTCGACGTAACCCTTTACGACGAGCTCTTCGTCACCTCCATAAACAAGATACATTTCCTTAGTCCTTTTCAGGTACTTCAGAATATTCTTGACCGCCGTCGAGTGATCCACTCCTGGATTACTTTCAAAACCTGTCTACCATACTTATGGCCAAGCTGACGTCTGGTCTAGTGCACAACATTGCATACATGATAGAACCTATGGCTGAAGCATAGGGGACGAAACTCATTTGTTCTCTATCTTCCGCAGTTGCTGGGCACCGAGTCTTACTCAATTTTATACCTTGTAACACTGGCAAGAACCCTTTCTTGGACTATTCCATTTTGAACTTCTTCAAAACTTTATCAAGGTATGTGCTTTGTGAAAGTCCTATCAGGCATCTCGATCTATCCCTATAGATCTTAATGCCTAGAACGTAAGCTGCTTCTCCTAGGTCCTTCATAGAGAAACTTTTATTCAAGTAAACCTTTATGCTCTCCAAAAACTCCACGTTGTTTCCAATCAGCAATATGTCATCCACATATAATATTAGAAACGCCACAGAGCTCGCACTCACATTCTTGTAAATACAAGATTCTCCAACCACTTGTATAAACCCAAATGTTTTGATCACCTCATCAAAGCGCTTATTCCAACTCCGAGATGCTTGCACCAGTCCATAAATGGATCGCTAGATCTTGCATACTTTGTTAGAATTCTTTGGATTGACAAAACCTTCAGGTTGCATCATATACAACTCTTCCTTCAGAAAACCGTTAAGGAACGCCGTTTTGACATCCGTCTGCCAGATTTCATAATCGAAAAATGCAGCTATTGCTAACATGATTCGGACGGACTTTAGCATCGCTACCACTCAGAATGTCTCATCATAGTCAACTCCTTGAACTTGTGAACAACCCTTTGCCACAAGTCGAGCTTTACCGTCTGCGTCCGTCTTCTTCTTAAAGATCCATTTGTTCTGAACAGCCTTGCGGTCTTCAGGTAATACTTCCAAAGTCCACACTTTGTTTTCATACATAGAACCTATCTCGGACTTCATGGCCTCCAGCCATTTGTTGGAATCTGGGCCCACCATTGCTTCTCTATAATTCGCAGGTTCGTTGTTGTCTAACAACATGATTGACAAGAGAGGATTACCATACCAATCAGGAGTAGTACGTGATCTTGTCGACCTGCGAGGTCCAATAGGAACTTAATTCGAAGTTTCATGATCATCATCATTAACTTCCTCCTTAACCGGCATCTCTTCGACAAGGGTTTCCCCTTGCCCTGTGCCACCATCAGAGGGACTAGAGGTTTGACAACCTCATCAAGTTCTATCTTCCTCCCACTCACTTCTTTCGAGAGAAACTCCTTCTCAAGAAAAGCTCCGTTCTTAGCAACAAACACTTTGCCCTCGGATTTGAGATAGAAGGTGTACCCAACTGTCTCTTTTGGGTAGCCTATGAAGACACACTTTTCCGCTTTGGGTTCACGCGTTTCAGGTTGAATCTTTTTGACATAAGCATCACATCTCCAAACTTTAAGAAAAGACAATTTTGGTCTTTTGCCATACCATAGTTCGTATGGTGTCGTCTCAACGGATTTTGATGGTGCCCTATTTAAAGTGAATGCAGCTGTCTCTAATGCATAACCCCAAAACGATAAGGGCAAATCGGTAAGAGACATCATAGATCGCACCATTTCTAACAAAGTACGATTACAACGTTCGAACACACCATTATGCTGTGGTGTTCCAGGCGGTGTCAACTGTGAAACAATTCCACATTGTCTTAAGTGAGTACCAAACTCGAAACTCAGATATTCACCCCCACGATCAGAACGTAGGAACATGATCTTCTTGTTACGATGATTTTCAACTTCACTCTGAAATTGCTTGAACTTCTCAAACGTTTCATACTTGTGCTTCATTAAGTAGATATATCCATACCTACTCAAATCGTCAGTGAAGGTGAGAAAATAACGATATCCACCGCGCGCCTGCACACTCATCGGACCGCACACATCGGTATGTATGATTTCCAACAAGTCACTTGCACGCTCCATTGTTCCGGAGAACGGAGTCTTAGTCATCTTGCCCAAGAGGCATGGTTCGCACATGTCAAGTGATTCAAAATCAAGTGACTCCAAAAGCCCATCGGAATGGAGTTTCTTCATGCGCTTTACACCAATATGACCTAAGCGGCAGTGCCACAAAAACATGGCGCTATCATTATTAACTCTACATCTTTTGGTCTCAATGTTATGTATATGTGTATCATCGCTATCAAGATTCAGTATGAACAATCCTCTCACATTGGGTACATGACCATAAAAGATATTACTCATAGAAATAGAACAACCATTATTCTCTGACTTAAACAAGTAACCATCTCGCAATAAACAAGATCCAGATATAATGTTCATGCTTAACGCAGGAACTAAATAACAATTATTTAAGTTCATAACTAATCCTGATGGTAACTGAAGTGAAACTGTGCCGACGGCGATTGCATCAACCTTGGAACCATTTCCCACGCACATCGTCACTTTATCCTTCGCCAGCCTTCGTTTATTCCGCAGTTCCTGCTTTGAGTTGCAAATATGAGCAACAAAACGGGTATCGAATAATTAGGCACTACTACAAGAGTTGTTTAAGTACACATCAATAACACGTATATCGAATATACCTGATTTTTCCTTGGCCGCCTTCTTACCACCCAAATACTTGGGGATTGCGCTTCTAGTGACCCAATCCCTTGCAATAATAACACTCTGTTTCAGGCTTAGGCCCAGCCTTGGGTTTCTTCGTCGGATTGGCAACAGGCTTGCCGCTCTTCTTGGAGTTACCCTTCTTGCCTTTGTCGTTTCTCTTGAAACTAGTGGTCTTATTGACCATCAAGACTTGATGATTTTTCCGGAGTTCTGACTCTGTGACTGTCAGCATCGCGAATAACTCGCAGGGTGACTTGTTCATCCCTTGCATGTTATAGTTCAACATAAAGCTCTTGTAGCTTGCTGGCAGTGATTGATGAATTCTGTGAGTGATAGCTTCTTGTTGGAGTTCAATCCCTAGCTCAGCTAGACGGTTTGACTACCCAGACATTTTGAGCACATGTTCACTACAGACGAATTCTCCTCAATCTTGCAAGCATAGAATTCATCGGAGGTCTCATACCTCTCGATCCGGGCGTTCTTCTGAAAGATAAACTTAAACTCCTGGAACATCTCATATGCTCCATGATGCTCAAAGCGATGTTGAAGTCCTGGCTCTAAGCCATACAAGACCGCACATTGGTCAGCCGTAGCAGGTGGTTCATCTCCTAGCGCAGCATTAAGGACATAATCCTTCTTTCCAGCTTGCAGGGGCAACTTAAGATTACGAGCCCAGTCTACAAAGTTGCTTCCATCATCTTTCAACATAGCTTTCTCTAGGAACGTATTAAAATCCAGGGTGACTGTTGCGTGAGCCATTGATCTACAACACGAATATTGCAAAGTGGACTTAGACTATGTTTAAGATAATTAGAGTTTAAGTAATCAAATTACTAATAAACTCCCACTCAAAAAGTACATCTATCTAGTCATTTGAGTGGTACATGATCCAAATTCACTAACTCAAGTCTGATCATCACGTGAGTTGAGAATAGTTTCAGTGGTAAGCATCTCTATGCTAATCATACCAACTATACGATTCATGCTTGACCTTTCGGTCTCATGTGTTCCGAGGCCAAGTCTGCACATGCTAGGCTCATCAAGTTTAACCCGAGTGTTCCGCGTGTCCAACTGTTTTGCACCCGTTGTATGTGAACGTTGAGTCTATCACACTCGATCATCACGTGGTGTCTCAAAATGACGAATTGTCGCAACGATACACAGTCGGTCGGGGAGAACACAATTTCATCTTGAAATTTTAGTGAGAGATCACCTTATAATGCTACCGTCGTTCTAAGCAAAATAAGGTGCATAATAGGATTAACATCACATGCAATTCATAAGTGACATGATATGGCCATCATCTTGTGCTTCTTGATCTCCATCACCAAAGCACCGACATGATCTGCTTGTCACCGGCGCCACACCATGATCTCCATCAACGTGTCTCCATCGAGGTTGTCGTGCCATTTATGCTATTACTTGCGACAGCCCGAGACCGACGTTCCAGAAGATTCCCCTTTTATTCCGTTTTCGTCGTGTGATAATTTATAATTGTTTCATCATCATCGCATCATGCGCATCATCAGCATTGCATAGGCATCATGTTGCCGCCGGTTTTCAAAGTTGCATCCGTTATTAGTTGCTGGTTCTCGTTGTTGCCCGTTTTGGGCCCGACCACACTCGCACGCGCCCGCGGCATCGTCAAACCCTGTTTTTAAAGCTGTGTATAAAACTTTCTTTGATTGGGTTGAAACTTGGCGTCCGGCCTTATTTTAATATAGGTAGGCCGCCTGCCAATTTTTCGTCGCAATCAGAGTCTGTTTGGTACGCTAACGGTCAACCATAGCGGCACCGTATTCGGTATATCGTCGGACGTTTTTCGGTGTTTAAAAATCACGTTGCCACGCCGCACCGTTTCCCTCTCTTCCCCGGCTAGCCTACTCTACACGGCCACTTAACCCGTCCCGCGTTCGAGATCGTTCGATTCCAATCGCACGGTTGAAATCGGGGCGAAAAACTGCTAAACCTAGCCCCCCATTGTTATGAATAGCCCCCCATGTCATTTTAGACACCAACTCTCTTTCTCTCTCCCTCGTTTTCTGTGCAAACCCTAGCGCCTCCTCGAGATCCGCACAGCCAGCCTCCACCTCCCAGCTCTCTCTCCTCAGCCGCCAGGGCCCGCCGACCTGCAGTAGGCCCGCCCGGGCCCGAGCCGTCGCAAGTCGGTCGGCTGCCTCCTCCTCCCGGGAGAGTCCTGCCGGCCAGAGCGCCGCCCGCCATCGCCGGCGAGCCTCCGAAAGCGCAGCCCCTCGGTCCCGTACCTTGCCACCGGAACCGCGGCCGCCTCCCGTCGCTGCCCGCGCTGCCCCTCCATCGCCCGCCGCCTTGCTACCTCCCCTGACCGCCTGCACCTCGAGCCGGCCTGCTCCTCCGCCTTGCGCCGGTCCCCGTCGCCGGAACTGCGCCGCCTCCCCGCGCCGGCCAATCCCGCCGCCGCCGCGACCCCCCGCTCGATCTGGATCGGGATCCATATCGGGGAGCACCCCGTCTCGCGCGCCTGAGCCACACTGATCAGGCCGGCCCAGCCTTGCTCCTTGCCCCAGCCCAGCTGCAGAGCCTCCCGCCGGCCTGCCTCCTTACAGATCTAGGCGAGGCCCAGATCGCCCCCAGACCGGCCTTCTCCAGCCGCCTCTCCACTGCCGGCCCAATCAGCCCAAGGTGAGCGTCCCCCCCCCCCCCCGCAAGCCCTATTTCCCGCCTAGGCATAACGTAGTTTAGTGCCGCTCATTGCCAGATTCGGCCCAATGTCAACTTAGGCCCGCTAGTTTATTTTTTTAGGGATTTTCGGAATTATTAATTCCAGAAAATTGTCGGATATTAAAACGCCCGTAGAATTTTAATCCGTGTACCGTATTGCAACGTATTGTATATGGAACTAGTGTAGTTTTTCGAGTAGATTCATAATTTGCAACTTGCATGCATGTTTGGAGTGGTTTGACCTGTTGTTTACCTAGTTTTGCGTGTTGTCCTAATACGGATTTATTCCGTAGCTATTTTCGTGCATGTCCGGATTGCTCAAATCCCGTAGATAAAGTGCTCATATTTTTAGGGACCTTTTGCCATGTATTTGAGAGTAGTTGTTTGTATTTGTGCATTTAGGATTTTGTCGCTAGTTTGCTATACCGTGCTTAGGACATATTCTCTCATATTTGTGTGGCGTTATTTTCGTTTTGCAACCCCACATGTCATATATGTTTCCGGGGTAGAAAAATCCATAGAATTTAACTGTGCATTTAGTTTTAGCTTTTGAGCAAGTTAGTGCACCTGATACTTTGCCATGTTGCCCTTTTGTTATTTTGTGTGTGATTTAATCCGTGCATGCTAGGCCTTGGTAATTTTGGTTGCAATATAAATCCATGTTTTGGTGTAGTTTGCTTGATCTCAACATGCTAGAAAATAGTGTTGTTTTAGAGATGCTGAAATATTTCTAAGTCTGAAATCTGTTATATTCTGTTGCTGTCTTGTCGTGAGTTTATATGGTGATCTGTAGCCCTTTTGAGGTTGGTGCAATGGAGTTAGTTGTAGACTTTAAGATTCTATAGCATGCTGTCAATTTTCATGCCATTTGGAGTCCTGTAGCTTATGGTTTTGCTGCTGTCAACATGCCTTCAGGTCGAATACTGCACTGTCAAAACTGATATTCTCGCTAAGTCTGAAACTACGTGTGAGCAACCATTTTGTGACTTCTTTTCCTAGTGATCCATGCTCCCATGCTAGGTGTTATTGGTTGTATGTTGTAGTGCATCTTGACCTCTATTGCCTCATGCCTTGTTTGAGCATTTTGGATTTGGGTAGCTACTTATTCGAGGGCGTAGAAAATGCTATGTGGCTGATTTTGGCAGATTGTAGTAATTTCTTGTTTAGCTTGTACTTGTTGAACCGTTGCTCCGTTTTGATCGTGTCCTATATGAAACTTGCTTAGAAGCTCGTGTAGTTTCATATTATCTTTCTGGTTGTGTGTTTTGGATTGCTTGTGACTGTCGTTGCACACATATTGCATTCATGCCATCATATCTTGCGGTGTTTGTATCTTTTGAACCGTAGCTCCGTTGGAGATGTTCTCTATGTGTAAATTGATTGTAACAACGCGTAGAGTCACGTGACGCTATTTATTTTGATGTTTAACAAATATTTAAACGTGTTAGTCTAGAGCTGGACAGATTTATAAATTAACGTATGAGGTCATCTCGGAGATGCTATATGTCATTTCTGACCTCATTTAAAATGCCTAGATAGGTAGATTAATTGTGCTTCACCTCTTGACATGTTTAGCCACATTTAATATTGCCGAGTACCTAATCGGGATAGAACTAAATAACTCATACGTGGAGTTTCGTCAATAGGCAACTCGTTGCATATTGAACTTCACTTAATGTGCAGTGTTTGATTGTTGTGAATTGCCATGCCATGTCTTGCATATATCCAACCAATCATGTATCATACGTGTTGTGCATCTAGTGGTGCATATCGTGTGTTGATTCTTGTTTCCGATTTGCTTCGTCTCGATAGAGTTCCGCAAGCGTGTCGGAATGTGAGGACCTGTTCGACTACGTCGGTTCGTCTGCTTCACGGAGTCATTCTTCTTCCAAGCAAGATCTTAGGCAAGATGACCATTTCCCCAGATACCATTACTATCATTGCCATGCTAGTATTATCGTTTCTGTCACTATGTCTCGTTGCCTACCACCTGTTAAATATCAGCCTCTCAACATTGCCATGAACCCTTCAACCTGTTCACAACAAAGCAAACCACTAATTGGCTATGATACCGCTTGCTTAACCATGTGTTAGCGTTGCTAGATGCAGGTGGAGTTGCTTCCATGTGATAACATGGGTTCTTTGTTTTATCACCCTATTAAATGCTATTTAATTTAATGCACCTATATACTTGGTAAAAGGTGGAAGGCTCGGCCTTTATAGCCTGGTGTTTTGTTCCACCTTTGCCCCCTTAGTTTCGGCTACCGGTGTTATATTCCATATTTGAGCACTCCTAACAGGATCGGGGTTGTTTGGGGACCCCCTTGATAATTCGACTTAGATTAAAGCTGGTCTGGCAAGACCCAACTTTGGTTTTACATTTGCCTAATAACTAATAAAATGCGTAGGGACCCGCCGGCACCCGCGGAGTAATTAATCAACCCCCGGGCAAGCCCTCCTAATAAGTGTTGGTGCACCCACCTAACAGTCGGCAGTGCCACCTCGAGGCAACTCGAGCGTTTGGCTACCGTCCACTATGCATAGACGGTTGTGTCCTGAGAACGAGATACGCGGCTCCTTTCGGGTTCGTCGACACACCGGGTGGCCTTGCTGGATTAGTTTTACCTTTTACGAGATATCTTGTGCATCGGGATTCCGGTGATGCTTTGGGTAATCTCATAGTTGAGGTTTTCCACTAAGGAGTCCGATGAGATCGCGAGCTTCGTGATCGAGGATTTCTATGCGGCTTGTGGTAATTTGTGATGGACTAGTTGGAGCACCCCTGCAGGGTTAAATCTTTCGGAAAGCCATGCCCACGGTTATGTGGCAATGTGGAAACTTTGTTTAACACTAATTCTAGATAAGTTGAAGTTAACTTAATTAAAATATGTCAACTGAGTGCGTAACCGTGATTGTCTCTTTTGTGAGCTCCTTCTCCGATCGAGGACACGGTGGGGTTATGTTTGACGTAAGTAGGTGTTCAGGATCATTCCTTTGATCAACATTTGTTCACGTCCGCTATGCGTAGATCGTCCCCCTCTTCATTTTGTACTCGTAAGTTAGCCACCAAATATATGCTTAGTCGCTTGCTGCAGCTTCACCACTTAACCTTACCTCACCTATTAAGCTTTGCTAGTCTTGATACCTTTGGAAATGAGATTGCTGAGTCCCCCGTAGCTGACAGATTACTACAACACCAGTTGTAGGTACAGGTAAAGATTACTTGACGCGAGCGCGTTGATTGTTCATTTGGAGTTGCTTCTTCTTCTTCTTCTTCATCGATCTAGGATGGGTTCCAGGCCGGCAGCCTGGGATAGCAAGGATGAACGTCGTTTTCTTTTCTCGTTTGTTTTCGTCCATAGTCGGACCCTGCTCTTCTACATGGTGTTTATGTATTGTACTCATGTCACTCTGATGTACCATGTCGCGAGTGTAAGCCAATTCCATATATCTCATCTTTTCAGTACATGTACTTGTAACGATATCCATTCTTGTGAAACGACGAGATGCGCTTCTATCCCTATCAAGGCCCTCATGCCTAAATAAGGATAGGATCGCATTTTGGGCGTTACAAGTTGGTATCAGAGCAATACCGACCTAGGAGCCCCCTTGATTGATCGAACTTGGTCGAGTCGAGTCTAGTGAAAAACTGCTTTGAGTCTAGTTATATATCGGAGAGTAGGAATCTTTTTTCTCCTCTTCTACGCTCTGGTGAGGAATCCTGACATAATAATTTAATTCTACTCCTCTTCTCACTCAAAAAAATTTAGGATCACGCGGATATTCTTGGAATCTCTATGATGTCGATGTGACGGAGTTCTGTCTTGGTGCCTCCTGTGTGTCTTGATTTCTTCCGGGGAGTTGAGCTCCATGGGATTCTTGAGCACATCTTATCATTCAGATTTCTTAGTATCTCAGGACGAAGGATGTTCGAAATTGCTTCAATACTAGTAGTGGCGAGAGGAGTCCGGCTTCCCCAGTACTGGTGCACAGAGTTCCGGATGTATCGCCATACTTAGTATCGTTATGATTACGAGTGTCTGAAATAGATGAGGTTCCGACATTATGGTTATGTGTTGACGGATGTGATACACTGCACGAGTTAGTATAGGAGTTGAGTGATATATTACTACTTGTATCCGTGGACCAGATTGCATGACCAGAAATTTTGGGAATTCTTAGGTGGGAATTCAAGTAGTTACTTATAGGACAATCTTCCAACAAATGCATGATGTTAGGTTGGGGTTCGACATCTAGTGGATTCGTTTGTTCACGATTGACTTACAGCGGTTCTCGTTGTGTCTTAAAGAGTCCTTGTAGCTTGCTATGACTCGGGGACGCTTCGTATGTCGTGTGCACTGCCTTGCGCGGGATGGCTATTCTAAGGATCGAACCCGTGCGATCCTGTCCACGAATATATCGGACACAATCTCTCTCATGAGTTTGTTCTGTCTTGTTTCGTAAGCCTCACCCTTTGTTTTGTTGGAGTATGGTAATTCAAGTTGCTTCGATGTCAAATGGTGATTTCGTATCCTTCCAAGAGGTGTTCTCGTGTTTTATGGGAATGCTGATTCTTTTGCTCAAACAGATTGTCTTATAAATTCTTGTCAACCGGAGTTTTCATATCAATTCTTTTTCAGCCGGTGTGCTTCTCTTCAAGTGAATTCTATCCTCTCCAATTTTTGCAAGGCCAATCATCATTTCTTTCTGGAGTTCATCTCATCTGCCCCAAGTGTCTTTGTTTTTCCCGCCCTCCCACCCTTTTTCTCAGTGATTCAATTTTCATCCAAGAGTTTTCTTTTCATTGTGCTTCCGTTATCTTTTCTTTTCTCTCGTATCCGGTGATTCATTGTGAAGGTTCTCAGGAGTTTGAGTTCATCATTTCTTCATTTTGTTCCTTTTTTCGGTGAATTCAGTTCAAGCTATCCATGTTCCTCATATCCTTTCATCCTTTAAATTATTTCCCGTGTTGGAAATTCTTGTCAGTCTTCTTGTTGTCATTTCTCTCTATTCTATCCGGAGCGTTGAAGTTATCTTAGTAGTTTCTTCTTTTCAATTCTTTTAATTATTTCGAGGATCTCACCTCAGCTAGTTTTCATTTGTACCGGTGCAATATCTCTCTTTCTGAGCTATCTTTTCAACGGTGGTTTCTTTTGAGTGGGCCCATAACCCACACGTTTTCGACGATCTTGTGTGGCTCTTGTAATCTTTTCTGAGATCTTTAATTCTTTTTCAATGTGACATAAGAATGATTTCCATCACTCATATCCCTTCTCCAAGATCAATTTGAATTAATTCTCATATTTGGCTCAACCTTTCATTCTTCATTATTCCGGAGTATCTGAGTTATTCTTGGTGGTGTTCTCCTCCTCATTTTCAACTTGGAAGACCGAAGGAGTGTTTCTGTCAAATCTTGGTCCATTCTCTTGAAGATTCATCATTTCAGCTTTCTGCCATCATCTTGGATTGTTATCAATCATGAGTATCTCTTTCTTTCTATTCGGTGCATTTCTGAGTTATTTTTATTTCTTGATCCTCCGAAGGCCATCATTCAGAAGATTTCTTCATTCTCACCTTTCAGCTTTCATCCTCAAATTCTTCTCAATTGTTGTCTCTTTGTTCGTCTCTCAATTATTCTGGTGCCTTGGTCAAGCTTTCTATTAGGTGGCTCATGGTCTCTTCATTCTCATGTGTATCCATTAATTCTTGGTATTCCCATTCAATTGTGAATTTTTACCGGTCCTTCCTTCAATTATGCTTCAAGTGGTGCATATCTATCTCTCTCTTGAAGTTCCTTTCAAGAAGAATAAGTGGTATGCTAAATCCGTTGCTTGTCATCAATTTATCTTGATGAGGGACAAGCATAACATAATTCTTATTCTTGTTCATAGTGATCTGAATTCTTCTTCCGGACTGGCTCATGATATCAATTCTTTGTCTCAAGATGTTCTTCAAGATTTTGTGGTAGTAGTTCTCAATTTCTTCTTCGTTCGTTTCTTCCAAGATCTAGTTTATATGCTCTTGTTCCAGAGTTGTGGTGATGTTGCTCATTTGGGTCAATCATGTTGTTCTATCAAGATCATGGTGTTCCCTTGTTCTATTTAGTTGTTTGTTGTGAATTTCCTCTAGTTCTCCTATCTTATCGAAAAAAATTGTCCCCTTGTCCTACCGAAGTGTTGCCGAATTTTTCCATGAATTCTTGCTTGTTTCTCATATCATTCCTCCTCTCTTTGCAACCTTCAAGGATCGTTGGTTTCACTCGTTTGTCAAAGAAGCGACTAAGTTTTACCTCTTCTTTCTCTTCCTCTCCCCCCTTTCATTCTTGGATCTCGTGTCGAGATCCTCTTGTAGTGTAGGAGAGTTGTGGCAGCCCGAGACCGACGTTGCAGAAGATTCCCCTTTTATTTTGTTTTTGTCGTGTGATTATTTTTAATTGTCGTATCATCATCGCATCATGCACATCGTCAGCATTGCATCGGCATCCCGTTGCCGCCGGTTTTCAAAGTTGCATCCATTATTAGTTGTCGGTTCTCGTCGTTGCCCGTTCTGAGCCCGACCACACTCGCACGCGCCCGCGGCATCGTCAAACCCTGTTTTTAAAGTTGTGTATAAAACTTTCTCTGATTGGGTTGAAACTTGGTGTCCAGTCTTATTTTAATATAGGTAGGCCGCCTTCCAATTTTCGTCGCAATCGGAGTCCGTCTGGTACCCGAACGGTCGACCGTAGCGGCACCGTATTCGGTCTATCGTCGGATGTTTTTTGGTGTTTAAAAATCGCGCTGCCGCGCCACACCATTTCCCTCTATTCCCCGGCTAGCCTAATCTACACGGCCACTTAGCCCGTCCCGCGTTCGAGGTCGTTTGATTTTGATCGCACGGTTGAAATCGGGGCAAAAAACTGCTAAATCTAGACCCCCCCATTGTTATAAATAGCCCCCCCATGCCATTTTAGGCACCCACTCTCTCTCTCCCTCGTTTTCCATGCAAACCCTAGCCCCTCCTCGAGATCCGTGCAGCTAGCCTCCACCTCCCTCCTCTCTCTCCTCAGCCGCAAGGGCCTGCCAGCCCACAGCAGGCCCGCTTAGGCCCGAGCCGCCACCAGTCGGCCGGCTGCCTCCTCCTCCCGGGCGAGCAGCAGCCCCGAGCTCCCATGCTCAAGGTGCCCGCCTTGCCGCGCAGCAGCACGACGTCGGAGTCCCGCCGGCCGGAACGCCGCCCGCCATCGCCCGCGAGCCGCCGGAAGCGCAACCCCTCGGTCTCGCGCCTTGCCACCGGAACCGCGGCTGTCGCCCGTCGCCGCCCGCGCTGCCCCTCCATCGCCCGCCGCCTTGCTACTCCCCTCGCCGCCTGCACCTCGAGCCGCCCTGCTCCGCCGCCTTGCGCTGGTCCCTGCCGCTGGAACTGCGCCGCCTCCCCGCGCCGGCCGATCCCGCCGCCGCCGCGACCCCTCGCTCGATCTGGATCGGGATCCAGATCGGGGAGCGCCCCGTCTCGCGCGCTCGAGCCACGGCCCGCAGGCCGGCCCAACCCGACTCCTCGCCCCAGCCCAGCTGCAGAGCCTCCCGCCGGCCTGCCTCCTTCCAGATCGAGGCGAGGCCGAGATCGCCCCCAGACTGGACTTCTCCAGCCGCCTCACCCAGGCCGCCTCTCCACTGCCGGCCCAATCGTCCTAAGGTGATCCTTCCCTCCCCCCGCAAGACCTATTTCCCGCTTAGGCGTAGCGTAGTTTAGTGCCGCGCATTGCCAGATTCGTCCCAATGTCAACTTAGGCCCGGTAGTTTATTTTTTTAGGGATTTTCGGAATTATTAATTCCAGAAAATTGTCGGATATTAAAATGCCAGTAGAATTTAATTCGTGTATCGGATCGTGACATATTGTATATGGAACTTGTGTAGTTTTTCGAGTAGATTCACAATTCGCAACTTGCATGCATGTTTGGAGTGGTTTGGCCCGCTGTTTACATAGTTTTGCGTGCTGTCCTAATAGGGATTTATTCCGTAGCTATTTTCGTGCGTGTCCGGATTGCTCAAATCCCGTAGATAAAATGCTCATGTTTTTAGGGACCTTTTGCCATGTATTTTAGAGTAGATTGTTCGTATTTTTGCATGTGGGATTCCGTCGCTAGTTTGCTATACCGTGCTTAGGACATATTCTCTCATATTTGTGTGGCATTATTTTTGTTTTGCAACCCCACATGTTATATATGTTTTCGGGGTAGAAAAATTCATTGAATTTAACTGTGCATTTAGTTTTAGCTTTTGAGCAAGTTAGTGCACGTGATATTTTGCCATGTTGCCCTTTTGTTTTTTTTGTGTGATTTAATCCGTGCATGCTATGAAGGAGTTGTCA
Organism: Hordeum vulgare subsp. vulgare; assembly: GCF_904849725.1. Classification (NCBI taxonomy): domain Eukaryota; kingdom Viridiplantae; phylum Streptophyta; class Magnoliopsida; order Poales; family Poaceae; genus Hordeum; species Hordeum vulgare. The sequence goes on along the minus strand of NC_058522.1, from coordinate 339,474,341 downwards.
ACTAGAGATATGCCCTTGGATATGTAGGCTAGGATCTGGTAATTTTGGTTGCAATAGAAATCCATGTTTAGGAGTAGTTTGCTTGCTCTCAACTTGCTAGAAAATAGTGTTGTTTTAGAGATGCTGAAATATTTCTAAGCCTGAAATCTGTTATATTTTGTTGTTGTCTTGTCATGAGTTTATCTGGTGATATGTAGCCCTTTTGAGGTTGGTGCAATGGAGTTAGTTGTAGACTTTAAGATTCTCTAGCATTCTGTCAATTTTCATGCCATTTGGAGTCCCGTAGCTTATGGTTTTGCTGCTGTCAATATGCCTTCAGGTCGAAAACTGCACTGTCAAAACTTATATTCTCGCTAAGTCTGGAACTGCATGTGAGCAACCATTTTGTGACTTCTTTTCCTAGTGATCCATGCTCCCATGCTGGTGTTATTGGTTGTATGTTGTAGTGCATCTTGACCTCTATTGCCTCATGCCTTGTTTGAGCATTTTGTATTTGTGTAGCTAGTTGTTCGAGGGCGTAGAAAATGCTATGTCGCTGATTTTGGCAGATTGTAGTCATTTCTTGTTTAGCTTGTAGTTGTTGAACCGTTGCTCCGTTTTGATCGTGCTCTATATGAAACTTGCTTAGAATCTCATGTAGTTTCATATTATCTTGCTGGTTGTGTGTTTCGAATACTTGTGACTTTTGTTCCACACATATTGCATTCATGGCATCATATCTTGCGGTGTTTGTATCTTTTGAACCGTAGCTCCGTTGGAGATGTTCGCTATGTGTAAATTGATTGTAACAACGCGTAGAATCACGTGAACCTATTTATTTTGCTGTTCAAAAAATATTTAAACATGTTAGTTCAGATCTGGACTGATTTATAAATTAACGTATGAGGTCATCTCAGAGATGCTATATGTCATTTCCGACCTCATTTAAAATGCCTAGATAGGTAGATTAATTGAGCTTCACCTCTTGCCATGTTTAACCACATTTAATATTGCCGTGTACCTAATCGGGATAGAGCTAAATAACCCGTATGTGGAGTTTCATCAATAGGCAACTCGTTGCATATTGAACTTCAGTTAATGTGTAGTGTTTGATTGTTGTGAATTGCCATGCCATGTCTTGCATATATCCAACCGATCATGCATCATATGTGTTGTGCATCGTGTGGTGTATATCGTGTGTTGATTCTTGTTTCCGGTTTGCTTCGTCTCGATAGAGTTCCGCAAGCGTGTCGGAATGTGAGGACCTGTTCGACTACGTTGGTTCGTCTGCTTCACGGAGTCATTCTTCTTCCAAGCGGGATCTCGGTCAAGATGACAATTTCCCCAGGTACCATTACTATCATTGCCATGCTAGTATTATCGTTTCTATCGCTATGTCTCGTTGCCTACCACCTGTTAAATATCAGCCTCTCAACATTGCCATGAACCCTTCAACATGTTCACAACCTAGCAAACCACTGATTGGCTATGATACCGCTTGCTTAACCATGTGTTAGCGTTGCTAGATGCAGGTGGAGTTGCTTCCATGTGATAACATGGGTTCTTTCTTTTATCACCCTATTAAATGCTATTTAATTTAATGCACCTATATACTTGGTAAAAGGTGGAAGGCTCGGCCTTTCTAGCCTGATGTTTTGTTCCACCTTTGCCCCCTTAGTTTCGGCTACTGGTGTTATATTCCATATTTGAGCGCTCCTAACATGATCGGGGTTGTTATGGGGACCCCCTTGATAATTTGTCTTAGATTAAAGCTGGTCTGGCAAGGCCCATCTTTGGTTTTACATTTGCCTAATAACTAATAAAATGCATAGGGACCTGCCGGCACCCGCGGAGTAATTAATCAACCCCCAGGCCAGTGCTCCTCATGAGTGTTGGTCCACCCACCTAGCAGTCGGTGGTGCCACCTCGGGGCAACTCGAGTGTTTGGCTCCCGTCCCCTATGCATAGACGGTTGTGTCCTGAGAACGAGATACGCGGCTCCTATCGGATTCGTCAACACACCGGGTGGCCTTGCTGGATTAGTTTTACCTTTTACGAGATATCTTGTGCATCGGGATTCCGGTGATGCTTTGGGTAATCTCAGAGTTGAGGTTTTCCACTAAGGTGTCCGACCAGATCGCGAGCTTCGTGATTGAGGATTTCTATGCGGCTTGTGGTAATTTGTGATGGACTAGGTGGAGCACCCCTGCAGGGTTAAATCTTTCAGAAAGTCGTGCCCGCGGTTATGTGGCAACGTGGAAACTTTGTTTAACACTGATTCTAGATAACTTGAAGTTAACTTAATTAAAATATGTCAACTGAGTGCGTAACCGTGACTGTCTGTTTCGTGAGCTCCTTCTCCGATCGAGGACACGGTTGGGTTATGTTTGACGTAAGTAGGTGTTCAGGATCATTCCTTTGATCATCATTAGTTCACGTCTGCTATGCGTAGATCATCCCCCTCTTTATTCTTGTACTCGTAAGTTAGCCACCAAATATATGCTTACTCGCTTGGTGCAGCCTCACCACTTAACCTTACCTCACCTATTAAGCTTTGCTAGTCTTGATACCTTTGGAAATGAGATTGCTGAGTCCCCCATGGCTGAAAGATTACTACAACACCAGTTGCAGGTATAGGTAAAGGTTACTTGACGCGAGCGCGTTGATTGTTCATTTGGAGTTGCTTCTTCTTCTTCTTCATCGATCTAGGATTGGTTCTAGGCCGGCAGCCTGGGATAGCAAGGATGGACGTTGTTTTGTTTTCTCATTTGTTTTCGTCCGTAGTCGGACCTTGCTCTTCTTCATGGTGTTTATGTATTGTACTAATGTCACTCTGATGTAGCATGTCGCGAGTGTAAGCCAATTCCACATATCTCATATTTTCAGTACATGTACTTGTAACGATATCCATTCTTGCGAAACTACGAGATGCGCTTCTATCCCTGTCAAGGCCCTCATGCCTAAATAAGGATAGGATTGCATTTTGGGCTGACTCCACCGAACGAACGACACCTCCGGTTTCAGCACACGTACAGCACGACGATAATCTCGACCTTCTTGATCCAGCAAGAAAGACGAAGAAGTATGAGTTCTTTGGCAGCGTGACGGTGCTCCGATGGTGGTGATGATCTACTCCTGCAGGGCTCCGCCCGACCTCCGCAGAAATCCGACCTAGAGGAAAAACAATGTGGAATAGGCTTGAGTTGCACGTGGCAAAGTTTTGTCTCAAAAAGCCCTAAACCACCAATATATATAGGAGGATGGGAGGGGCTAGCCTTGGGGCACAAGGGCCCAAAGGGTGCGCCGGCTGCAAGGGTGGAGGAGGACTCCTCCTCCAATTCGGTTTGGGAAGGAGGAGTCCTCCTGTTCCTTCCCACCTCCCTCTTTCCTTTTTTTCTTTTCCTTTGGTATTTTTACATGTGTATCCATGGCCCTCTTGGGCTGACTCCACCAGCCCATTAAGGACTTGGTGCGCCACCCTAGGGCCTTGGGCTCACTCCCGGGTGGGTGGGCCCCTCCCGGTAAACACACGGAACATATTCGTCACTCCCGGTACACTATCGGAATTGCCTGAAACTTTCCGGTGACCAAATGAAACCATTCTATATATCAATCTTCGTTTCTGGACCATTCTGGAAACCCTCGTGACGTCCGTGATCTCATCCGGGACTCCGAACAACATTCGGTAACCACACATATAACTCAACTATACAAAAACATCATCGAACCTTAAGTGTGCAGACCCTACGGGTTCGAGAACTATGTAGACATGACCCGAGACATTCCTCGGTCAACATCCAATAGCGGTACCTGGATGCCCATATTGGATCCTACATATTCTCCGAAGATCTTATCGGTTGAACCTGAGTGGCAAGGATTCATATAATCCCGTATGTCATTCCCTTTGTCCTTCGGTATGTTACTTGCCCGAGATTCGATCGTCGGTATCCGTATACCTATTTCAATCTCGTTACCGGCAAGTCTCTTTACTCGTTCTGTAATACAAGATCCTATGACTTACACTTAGTCACTTTGCTTGCAAGGCTTGTGTGTGATGTTGTATTACCGAGTGGGCCCCGAGATACCTCTCCGTCACACGGAGTGACAAATCCCAGTCTTGATCCATACTAACTCAACGGACACCTTCGAAGATACCTGTAGAGAACCTTTATGATGGGTAACGTAGCATAAATTCAAAAAAAATCCTACTCATATTTAGATCTTCCTATGGAGAGACCAGCAATGAAAGAGGGGAGAGTGCATCTTCATACCTTTGAAGATCGCTAAGCGGAAGCGTTGCTAGAACGCGGTTGATGGAGTCGTACTCACGGCGATTCAGATTGCGGTGTGATTCCGATCTAGTGCCGAACAACGGCACCTCCGCGTCCAACAAACGTGCAGCCTGGTGACGCCTCCTGCACCTTGATCCAGCAAGGAGGAGGGAGAGGTTGGGGAAGATCTCCGGAAGCATGACGGCATGGTGTCGATCGAGAGACGAGGTCTACCGCCAGGGCTTCGCCAAGCACCGTGGGAGAGGAGGAAGGAGGGGGGCACGGCTGCGCCGAGGGAGATGGAAAACTGTGTGTGAAACAGCCCCAAAACCCCCACTATATATAGGAGGAGGGGAGGGGGGTGCCACCCCTAGGGTTCCCATCCTAGGTGGTGCGGCAGCCCCCCAGATGGGAGGTGCGGCGGCCAGGGCAGGGGAAGGGGGTGGCGCACCCCTAGGTGGGCCTTAGGCCCACCAGCACCTAGGGTTTCCCCCCCCTCTCCACCTCATGCGCCTTGGGCCTCCTTGTGGGAGGCGCACCAGCCCACTTTGGGCTGGTTGCCCTCCCTCTTTTGGCACATGCTACCACTTGGGGCTGGTGGCCCCTCCCGGTGGACCCCCGGGACCATTACCGGTGGTCCCGGTGGTCCCGGTACAATACCGGTGACGCCCGAAACATTTCCGGTGTCCAAAACCATCCATCCTATATATCAGTATTTACCTCCGGACCATTCCGGAGCTCCTCGTGACGTCCGGGATCTAATCCAAGACTTCGAACAACTTTTAGTAACCTCGTATAACAATTTCCTATAACCCTAGCGTCATCGAACCTTAAGTGTGTAGGACCCTACGGGTTCGGGAGACAGGCAGACATGACCGAGACACCTCTCCGGCCAATAACCATCAGCAGGGTCTGGATACCCATGGTGGCTCCCACTTGCTCCATGATGATCTCATCGGATGAACCACGATGTTAAGGATTCAATCAGTCCTGTATACAATTCCCTTTGTCTGTCGGTATAGAATTTGCCCGAGATTCGATCATCGGTATACCTATACCTTGTTCAATCTCGTTACCGGTAAGTCTCTTTACTTGTTCCGTAGCACGTCATCGTGTGACTAACTTCTTAGTCACATTGAGCTCATGATGATGTTCTAGCGAGTGGGCCCAGAGATACCTCTCCGTCACGCGGAGTGATAAATCCCGATCTCGATTCGTACCAACCCAACAGACACTTTCAGAGGTACCCGTAGTGCATCTTTATAGTCACCCAGTTACGTTGTGACGTTTGATACACCCAAAGCACTCCTACGGTATCCGGGAGTTGCAAAATCTCACGGTCGAAGGAAAAGACACTTGACATTAGAAAAGCTTTAGCATACGAACAATACGATCTAGTGCTATGCTTAGGATTAGGTCTTGTCCATCACATCATTCTCCCAATGATGTGATCCCGTTATCAATGACATTTAATGCCTGTGATCAGGAAACCATGATCATCTATTGATCAACAAGCTAGCCAACTAGAGGCTTGCTAGGGACACATTGTGATCTATTTATTCACACACGTATTACTATTTCCTGTTAATACAATTATAGCATGAACAATGGACGATTATCATGAACAAGGAAATATGATAATAACCATTTTATTATTGCCTGTAGGGCATATTTCCAACAGTCTCCACTTGCACTAGAGTCAATAATCTAGTTACATTGTGATGTATCGAACACCCATAGCATTATGGTGTTGATCATGTTTTTCTCGAGGAAGAGGTTTAGTCAACGGGTTTGCGACATTCAGATCCGTATGTACTTTACAAATCTCTATTACTCCACTCTGGACATGGTCCTGGATGGAGTTGTAGCGGTGTTTGATGTGCTTGGACTTCCGGTGAAACCTGGGCTCCTTGGCTATGGCAATGGCCCCAGTGTTATCACACAAGAGCGTCGTAGGACCCGACGCATTTGGAACCACTCCAAGGTCGGTGATGAGGTCCTTCATCCAAATTCCTTCATGAGCCGCTTCTGAAGCAGCTATGTACCCCGCTTCACATGTAAATGCTGCCACGACTTCTTGCTTGCTGCTGCACCATCTTACTGCTGCACCATTCAGAACATATATGTATCCGGTCTGTGACTTAGAGTCATCCGGATCTGTGTCGAAGCTAGCATCGACGTAACCCTTTACGACGAGCTCTTTGTCACCTCCATAAACGAGAAACATCTCCTTAGTCCTCTTCAAGTACTTAAGGATATTCTTGACCGTTGTCTAGTGTTCCATACCGGGATCACTTTGGTACCTCCCTACCAAACTTATGGCAAGGTTTATATCAGGTCTGGTACACAGCATGGCATACATTAGAGAGCCTATGGCTGAAGCGTAGGGGACAATACTCATCTTCTCTCTATCTGCTGCCGTGCTCGGTGACTGAGTCTTACTCAATCTCATACCTTGCAAAACGGGCAAGAACCCTTTCTTTGAGTTTTCCATATTGAACTTCTTCAATATCTTGTCAAGGTATGTACTTTGCAAAAGACCTATGAGGCGCCTCGATCTATCTCTATAGATCTTGATGCCTAATATGTATGCAGCTTCTCCAAGGTCCTTCATTGAAAAACTCTTGTTCAAATAGGCCTTTATGCTCTCCAACATCTCTATATTATTCCCCATCAATAATATGTCAGCCACATACAGTATGAGGAAAGCTACAGAGCTCCCACTCACTTTCTTGTACAGACAGGCTTCTCCGTAAGCCTCTATGAACCCAAACGCTTTAATCACCTCATTAAAGCGAATGTTCCAACTCCGAGATGCTTGCACCAGCCCATAGATGGAGTGCTGGAGCTTGCACAATTTGTTAGCACCCTTAGGGTCGAGAAAACCTTATGGTTGCATCATATACAACTCTTCCTTAAGGTTCCCGTTAAGGAACGCTGTTGTGACGTCCATTTGCCAAATTTCATAATCATAAAAGGCGGCAATTGCTAACATGATTCAGAATGATTTTAGCTTTTCTACAGGAGAGAAAGTCTCTTCATAGTCAATTCCTTGAATTTGTCAAAAACCCTTTGCGACAAGTCGAGCTTTATAAACGGTTACATTACCGTTTCCATCAGTCTTCTTTTTGAAGATCCATTTATTTTCTATGGCTCGCCAGTCATCGCGCAAGTCCACCAAAGTCCATACTTTGTTCTCATACATGGATCCTATCTCGGATTTCATAGCTTCAAGCCAATTGTTGGAATCCGGGCCCGCCATCGCTTCTTCATAGTTCGAAGGTTCACCGTTGTCTAACAACATGATTCCCATCACAGGGTTGCCGTACCACTCTGGTGCGGAGCGTTCCCTTGTGGACCTTCGTGGTTCAGTAGTAACTTGATCTGAAGCTTCATGATCATTATGATTAACTTCCTCTTCAGTTGGTGCAGGCGCCACAGGAACAATTTCCCGCGCTGCGCTACTTTCCTGTTCGAGAGGGGGTGTAATTACCTCATCAAGTTCTACCTTCCTCCCACTTACTTCTTTCGAGAGAAAGTCTTTCACTAGAAAGGATCCGTTCTTGCCAACAAAGGTTTTACCTTCGGATCTAAGATAGAAAGTATACCCAATAGTTTCCTTAGGGTATCCTATGAATACCCATTTCTCCGCTTTGGGTTCGAGCTTTTCTGATTGAAGTTTCTTCACATAAGCATCGCAGCCCCAAACTTTAAGAAACGACAACTTAGGTTTCTTGCCAAACCATTGTTCATACGGTGTCGTCTCAATGGATTTAGACGGTGCCCTATTTAAAGTGAATGCTGCAGTTTCCAATGCGTATCCCCAAAATGATAGCGGTAAGTCGGTAAGAGACATGACAGATCGTACCATATCTAATAAAGTGCGATTACGACGTTCAGACACTCCGTTGCGTTGCGGTGTGCTAGGCGGCGTCAGTTGTGAAACGAATCCACACTTCCTGAGGTGTGTGCCAAACTCGTGACTCAAATATTCTCCTCCACGATCAGATCGTAGACACTTAGTTTTTCTGTCACGTTGATTCTTGACCTCACTCTGAAATTCCTTGAACATTTCAAACATCTTAGATTTGTGCTTCATCAAGTAGATATACCCATACCTACTCAAATCATCAGTGAGAGTGAGAACATAACGATAGCCACCGCGAGCTTCAACGTTCATTGGACCACACACATCAGTATGTATTATTTCAAATAAGTCGGTTGCTCTCTCCATTATTCCTGAGAATGGAGTCTTAGTCATCTTGCCCATGAGGCATGGTTCGCATGTGTCAAATGATTCAAAGTCAAGAGACTCTAATAGTCCATCAGTATGGCGCTTCTTCATGCGCTTAACACCGATATGACCAAGGCGGCAGTGCCACAAGTATGTGGGACTTTCATTATCAACTTTACATCTTTTGGTACTCACACTATGAATATGTGTAACATCACGATCGAGATTCATCAAGAATAAACCATTCACCAGCGGAGCATGACCATAAAACATATCACTCATATAAATAGAACAACCATTATTCTCTGACCTAAATGAGTAGCCGTCTCGCATTAAGAAAGACCCTGATACAATATTCATGCTCAAAGCAGGTACTAAATAACAATTATTAAGGTTTAAAACTAATCCCAACGGTAGATGTAGAGGTAGCGTGCCGATGGCGATCACATCGACCTTGGAGCCATTCCCGACGCGCATCGTCACCTCATCCTTGACCAGTCTCCGCTTATTCCGCAGTTCCTGCTTTGAGTTGCAAATGTGAGCAATAGCGCCGATATCGAATACACAGGAGCTACTACGAGCGCTGGTAAGGTACACATCAATAACATGTATATCACATATGCCTTTAACATTGCCGGCCTTCTTGTTCGCTAAGTATTTGGGGCAGTTCCGCTTCCAGTGACCTTTTCCCTTGCAATAGAAGCACTCAGTCTCACGCTTGGGTCCATTCTTTTTCTTCTTCCCGACATTTGGCTTACCGGGCGCGGCAACGGCTTTGCCGTCTTTCTTGAAATTCTTCTTACCCTTGCCCTTCTTGAAACTAGTGGTCTTGTTGACCATCAACACTTGATGCTCTTTCTTGATTTCTACTTCTACAGACTTGAGCATCGAGTACAACTCGGGAATGGTCTTCTAAATCCCTTGCATGTTGTAATTCAGCACAAAACGTTTGTAGCTTCGTGGGAGAGACTGGAGTATTCTATCAATTATAGCATCATCCGGAAGTTCGACTCCAAGTGAAGTCAGACGACCGTGTAACCCAGACATTTTGAGTATGTGCTCACTGACAGAACTATTCTCCTCCATCTTACAGCTAAAGAACTTGTCGGAGACTTCATATCTCTCGACACGGGCATGACCTTGAAAAACTAGCTTCAACTCTTGGAACATCTCATATGCACCGTGTTGCTCAAAACGCCTTTGGAGCCCCGTTTCCAAACTGTACAACATGCCACACCTAACCACAGAGTAGTCATCACTCCGCGTTTGCCAGACGTTCAAAATGTCCTGGGCTGCTGCGGGAGCAGGAGGTTCACCTAGAGGCGCATCAAGGACATAAGCCTTTTTAGCTGCTTCAAGGATGAGCTTCAAGTTGCGAACCCAGTCCGCATAGTTGCTACCATCATCTTTCAGCTTGTTTTTCTCTAGGAATGCGTTGAAATTGAGGTCGACGTTGGCCATCTACAATATTTATAAAGAAAACTTTTAGACTAAGTTCATGACAATTAAGTTCATTTAATCAAATTAAGTATGAACTCCCACTTAAATCGACATCCCTCTAGTCATCTAAGTGATACATGATCCATGTTGACTAACCCGTGTCCGATCATCACGTGAGACGGACTAGTCACCATGGTGAGAAACTTCATGTTGATCGTATTCAACCATACGACTCATGTTCGACCTTTCGGTCTCTTATATTCGAGGTCATGTATGTACATGCTAAGCTCGTCGAGTCAACCTAGATGTTTTGCGTGTGTAAATCTGGCTTACACCCGTTCTATGCGAACGTTAGAATCTATCACACCCGATCATCACGTGGTGCTTCGAGACAATGATCCTTCGCAATGGTGCACACTTAGGGGAATACATTCTCGAATTTTTAAGATGGATCATCTTATTATGCTACCATCGTTCTAAGCAATAAGATGAAAAACATGATAAACATCACAATGCAATCATATAGTGACATGATATGGCCATTATCATCTTTGCTCTTTCGATCTCCATCTTCAGCTATCGCATGATCATCATTGTCACCGTCATGACACCATGATCTCCATCATCATGATCTCCATCATCGTGTCTCCGTGAAGTCGTCACGCCAACTACTACTATCACTACTACTATGGCTAACTATTAGCAATGAAGTAAAAGTAGTAAGCACACGGCATTGCATCTCATACAATAAATAAAGACAACTCCTATGGCTCCTGCCGGTTGTCATACTCATCGACATGCAAGTCGTGAAACCTATTACAATAACATGATCATATCATACATCATACATGCAACATCACAACTTTGGTCATATCACATCACATGTCAAACCCTGCAAAAACAAATTAGACGTCCTTTAATTGTTGTTGCAAGTTTTACATGGCTGATTTGGGTTTCTAGCAAGAACGCTTTCTTACCTACATGACAGCCACAAGGATGATATGCCAAAGCTATTTACCCTTCATAAGGACTCTTTTCATCAAATCCAATCCAACTAGAGTAGGAGAGACAGACACCCGCCAGCCACCTTTATGCTCGGTGTGCATGTCTGTCGTTGGAACTAGTCTCACGTAAGCGTACGTGTAATGTCGGTCCGGGCCGCTTCATCCCACAATACCGCCGGAAAAGAATAAGACTAGTAGCGGCAAGCAATTGACAAATTACCGCCCACAACCTTTTGTGTTCTACTCGTGCATAGAATCTACGCATAGAAAACCTGGCTTTGATGCCACTGATGGGTAACGTAGCATAAATTCAAAATAATTCCTACGCATATTCAGATCTTCCTATGAAGAGACCAGCAACGAAAGAGGGGAGAGTGCAACTTCATACCTTTTAAGATCGCTAAGCAGAAGCGTGGCTAGAACGCGGTTGATGGAGTCGTACTCGCGGCGATTCAGATCGCGGTGTGATTCCGATCTAGTCCCGAACCACGGCGCCTCCGCGTTCAACACACGTGCAGCCCGGTGACGTCTCCCGCACCTTGATCCAACAAGGAGGAGGGAGAGGTTGGGGAAGATCTCCGGCAGCACGACGTCATGGTGTCGATGGAGAGACAAGGTCTCCCGACAGTGCTTCGCCAAGCACCGTGGGAGAGGAGGAAGGAGGGGGGCAGGGCTGCGCCGAGGGAGATGGGAAACTATGTGTGAAACAGCCCCAAAACCCCCACTATATATAGGAGTAGGGGAGGGGGTGCCACCCCTAGGGTTCCCACCCTAGGTGGTGCGAAAGCCCCCCCAGATGGGAGGTGCGGCGGCCAGGGCAGGGAAGGGGGTGACGCACCCCTAGGTGGGCCTTAGGCCCACCAGCGCCTAGGGTTTCCCCCCCTCTCCACCTCCTGCGCCTTGGGCCTCCTCTTTTGGCCCATTCTACCTCTTGGGGCTGGTGGCCCCTCCCGATGGACCCCCGGGACCATTACCGGTGGTCCCGGTGGTCCCGGTACATTATCGGTGACGCCCGAAACATTTCCGGTGTCCAAAACCATACATCCTATATATCAATCTTTACCTCCGGACCATTCCGGAGCTCCTCGTGACGTCCGGGATCTCATCCGGGACTCCGAACAACTTTCGGTAACCTCGTATAACAATTCCCTATAACCCTAGCGTCATCGAACCTTAAGTGTGTAGACCCTACGGGTTTGGGAGACAGGCAGACATGACCGAGACACCTCTCCGGCCAATAACCATCAGCAGGGTCTGGATACCCATGGTGGCTCCCACTTGCTCCATGATGATCTCATCGGATGAACCACGATGTCAAGGATTCAATCAATCACGTATACATTTCCCTTTGTCTGTCGGTATAGAACTTGCCCGAGATTCGATCGTCGGTATATCTATACCTTGTTCAATATCGTTACCGATAAGTCTCTTTACTCGTTCCGTAGCACGTCATCGTGTGACTAACTTCTTATTCACATTGAGCTCATGATGATGTCCTACCGAGTGGTCCCTGAGATACCTCTCCGTCACGCGGAGTTACAAATCCCGATCTCGATTTGTACCAACCCAACAGACACTTTCAGAGGTACCCGTAGTGCACCTTTATAGTCACATAGATACGTTGTGACGTTTGATACACCCAAAGCACTCCTACGGTATCCGGGAGTTGCACAATCTCACGGTCTAAGGAAAAGACACTTGACATTAGAAAGGCTTTAGCATACGAACAATACGATCTAGTGCTATGCTTAGGATTAGGTCTTGTCCATCACATCATTCTCCCAATGATGTGATCCCGTTATCAATGGCATTTAATGCCCATGATCAGGAAACCATGATCATCTATTGATCAACGAGCTAGCCAACTAGAGGTTTGCTAGGGACACATTGTGATCTATTTATTCACACATGTATTACTGTTTCATGTTAATACAATTATAGCATGAACAATAGACGATTATCATGAACAAGGAAATATGATAGTAACCATTTTATTATTGCCTCTAGGGCATATTTCCAACACTTTATAGTCACCCAGTTACGTTGTGACGTTTGATACACACAAGGTATTCCTCCTGTGCCAGTGAGTTATATGATCTCATGGTCATAGGAATAAATACTTGACACGCAGAAAACAATAGCAATAGAATGACACGATCAATATGCTACGTTCATAGTTTGGGTCTAGTCCATCACAGGATTCTCCTAATGATGTGATCCAGTTATCAAGTGAAAACACTTGCACATAGTTAGAAAACCTTGACTATCCTTGATCAACTAGCTAGCCAACTAGAGGCTTGCTAGGGACATTGTTTTGTCTATGTATCCACACATGTATCTATGTTTTCATTCAATACAATTATAGCATGGATAATAAACGATTATCTTGTAATAGGAAATAAAATAATAACTATTTATCATTGCCTCTAGGGCATATTTCCAACAGAAATGAAAAGTGCCAGAAGTTGACTTGCGATCCACACGGTCACCAGCATAGTCAGAATCAGAATATCCCACAAGATTAAAATTTGAGCCCTTGGGGTACCATAATCCTAGTGTTGGTGTGTGAGCTAAGTATCGAAGAATATGTTTCATAGCCTTATGGTGTGATTCCTTCGGTTTTGCTTGAATACGAGCACACATGCAAACACTAAGGATTATATCTGGCCTAGATGCACACAAATACAGTAATTAGCCAATCATTGAGTGATATACCTGCTGATCGAATTCTTTACCATTTCGTCAGTGCAGAGGTGGCCGTTGGTAGGCATGGGAGTCTTGGCGCCTTTGTATTCATGCATGTTGAATTTCCTCAGAACATCCTAGAGGTATTTCTCCTATGATATGAAGATGCCATTGCGTTGTTGACGAATTTGAAGACCTAAGAAGAATTTCAGCTCCCCCATCAGAGACATCTGATATTCTTCACTCATCATGTAAGCAAATTCATCACTGTAACATTTGTCAGTACAACCAAATATGATGTCATCGACATATATTTCACACACAAATAGTAAATTGTCATAGGATTTTGTGAAAAGAGTTGGATCGAGTGAACCAGGTTTGAAGCCTTTCTTCATGAGGAATTCCTTCAATGTATCATACCATGCCCGAGGGGCTTGCTTGAGGCCATAGAGTGCCTTTTTGAGTCTGAAGACTTTGTCTGGATTCTTCGGATCCTCAAAACCTGGAGGCTGAGCAACATATACTTCTTCCTCAAGCTTACCATTGAGGAATGCACTTTTCACATCCATTTGATATAAAGTAATGTTATGATGATTAGCATAAGCAAGTAGAATTCGAATAGCTTCAAGTCTAGCAACATGTGTAAAAGTTTCATCGAAATCAATTCCTTCAACCTGGGTGTAGCCTTGGGCTACAAGTCGTGCCTTATTCCTCACCACTTGACCATCCTCATCTTGCTTGTTTCGGAAAATCCACTTGGTGCTGATGATATTGTGCTTGCGAGGATATGGTCGTTTGACGAGCTCCCACACGTCATTTAGCTTGAATTGAAGAAGTTCATCTTCCATGGCTTGGATCCACTCAGGTTCCATGAAAGCCTCAGCAACTTTTGAAGGTTCTCTGATAGACACAAAAGAAGAATGCCCACAAAAGTTAACTAAGTGTGAAGCTTTTGAGCGAGTGAGAGGACCTGGCGTGTTGATGTCATCGAGGATTTTGTCAAGTTCTACATCATTTGCAATCCTCGGATGAGCTGGTTGAGGATTTTGTCTGGGCTGAGGAATTTGTTCTGGAGCAATTTCCTCAGGAGCATCCTCTTGATTTTCATCAGTGTTGGGAGTGATTTCTTCAGCAATTTCCTCAGTAGGAACAATGTCTTCAGTAGCTTTGAACTTGATTGCTTCCTCAAGAGACAATTTATCTGGATCAGGAGGCAATTGCTCTCTTTGCGAGCCATTAGTTTCATCGATCCGCACATCTACAGTTTCAACAACCTTGTTGTGATAGTTGTTGAAGACTATGTAGGTGTGCGAGTCTTTTCCGTAAGCGAGCATAAAACCCTCATGTGCTTTAGGTGCAAACTTTGAGCTATGGTGAGGATCTCTAATCCAACATTTTGCATCGAAGACTTTGAAATAACTTACATTGGGTTTCTTGCCAGTGAGGAGTTCATATGAAGTTTTCTTGTAAATTTGTGAAGATATACCCTGTTGATGATATGGCAAGCAGTGTTGATTGCTTCAGGCCAGAAATGACGAGGAGTCTGATATTCTTCAAGCATGGTTCATGCCATCTCAACCAGAGTCATGTTCTTTCTTTTGACGACGCCATTCTTTTGAGAAGTATAAGGAGAAGACAATTCGTGAGTGATACCAAGTTCATCAAGATAATCATCAAGACCTGTGTTTTTGAATTTTGTCCCATTATCACTCCTGATGTGTTTAATCTTGACGCCGAAGTTCGTCGAGGCCCTTGAGGAAATTCGTTTGAAGACTTCCTGCACTTCAGTTTTATACAGAAGGATATGCACCCAAGTATATCTAGAATAATCATCAAATATGACAAAGCCGTAGAAAGCTGCTGCATTTGTTAGAGTGGCATAATGACTAGGTCCAAATAGATCCATGTGAAGCAATTCAAATGGATGAGTAGTAGTCATGATAGTATTCGAGGGGTGTTTGGATCTGGTCATTTTTCCAGACTCACAAGCACCGTAGAGGTGGTCCTTGAGGAATTAGACTGTTCGATGCCAATGACAAGCTTCTTCTTCGCGAGCGTGTGCAAATTCCTCATACCTGCATGACCAAGTCTTCGAAGCCATAGCTAGCCTTCTAAAGTTTTTGCTAGTAGGCATGTGGTTGGTTGAGGACCTATGGAAAAATCGACAATGTACAAATCTCCTCTCCTTACACCTTCAAAGACTTTGGATCTGTCTAATTCCATGATGACAACACATCTATACTTTCCAAAGATAACACCCATATCAAGATCACAAAGCATTGAGAGTGACATGAGGTTAAACCCAAGGGATTCAACTAGGATCAATTTGTCCATGTGCCTGTCCTTGGAAATAGCCACTTTGCCAAGTCCCAATACCTTGCTTTTACCTTTTTCAGCACAAGTGATTTGCATCAGTGGTGATGGAGTCAGTGGCATATTCATCAGCAAGCTTTTGTCTCAAGTCATATGGTGTGTGCAACCACTATCAAGAACCCACTCAGTACTCTTGGGTTTGTCATCCTGTAGATGAATTAGTACAGCTTACCATCTCATATGCTTCAAACTTGAAGAATATGATATCAATTTCATCATATAGGAATTTCATCATAAACAGTAAATTAGAGGACGTGTGAAATGTTATCATTTCATCAATGTCAGCTTGCGTCCAATCAAGCATTTTCCTCAGGTCTCCAGCAAATTCTTTAGATGATGATTTTCATCTGGAGACCTGACCTGCGGAAGTGATTAGTTCAATTTCTTCACCACCCACATCTGAAGGGGTGGTAAAGAGTTCATCATCCTGCGAGCACCATATGAGAAAGGGGGCATTGAAGCTAATGCACTTCTCTTCATAGTAGGGGGGTTAGAGTACTCAAATGAATAGGCAGAGAAGTTCTTTGAGGATTTATGAACATAATGATTTGATGAGTAATGCTCATATTCACATCCCTTGTAATTTCCTTGCATATCACAAGCATTAGCACGAGTACGAGCATAGTTTTGATCGGTTGAGGATTTTGATCCTCTTGAAGACTTCGGTCCACTTGAGGAATTTGATCTGGGGTTCAGATTCTTCACGGGTAATGTCATGAGGACATTCACCTGAAGATTTTCCAAATAGCTTTTGGGGACCCAGATTTTCCTCAGGGGTGGTCCATTCCTGCAGTTAGTTCCAACATATCGAGCAAATACTTCACCAGATTGATTTTTGAACAGTTTATAGTTGGAATCAAATGACTCGTCTGAGGAATAAGATAATTCACATGCAAAGCCTATTAGATTGGTTGGATCAACAGGAGGCCCTTTAGCAGCAACCCATGAGGTTTTGGGATACTGCTCAGGTTTCCAATATGACCCATCAACATTCAATTTCCTTTCAAAAGAAATTCCTTCTTTCCTCGGGTGCCTGTTCAAAATCTGCTTTTTGAGCACATCGCAAAGGGTTTGCTGCCCTTTGAGACTTTTGTACATGCCTGTCACATACAATTACTTCAGCCCTGCATTTTCGTCAGTGACATTTGTGGTTTCCTCGAGTGAGGAGTTTGATACCACATGAGCAGTTGAAGAATTTGTAGCAATAGAAGCATTTGAAGATTCCGGTGAAGAATTGGCAGTTTCACGTTCGATGCATTTAAGACATGGTGGAATGTATTCAACCTGAGCGGCACTGATCTGTTGAGAGAGTAATGAATCATTTTCCATTCGAATATCATCATGATACATCCTTAACTTCTCAAGATCAAGTTTCCTTTGAAGGAATTCATAGGAAAGTTCCTCATGATCAGCCAGGAGTGTGCCATGACGATCTTGAAGATTATTAAATCTGGACTGAAGACTTTTCATATCTTCAGTGAGGATTTGGGTAAGATTCATTTCGTCATTCAATAGGTCATCGCTTCTGTCTAGCAGTTTCTGAAGCTTTTCAAGGGCAGTTTGTTGTTTAGTTGCAATGTTGGCAAGTTTACTTTAACTGGGTTTTTTATAATCATCAGGTTCACAGTCACTTGAATCAGAGGAGGAAGTATCATTCGGTACCTTTGAGCCATGAAACAATAGGTTGGAGCGAAGTCATCAGCATAGTCATCAGTGTAGATGGTGTTGTCGTTTTCTTCAAGGTTGAAGATTGACTTGCTAACGAATGTGGTAGCAAGTGCAAGATTAGTCACACCAGACTCTAAGTCTTCTTCAGAATCATCCTTTTCATCACATTCATCAGATACTTCCCCACAATCCATTTCCTTGCCAATGAGTGCCCGAGCCTTTCTGAAACTAGTCTTCTTGTGAGATGAGGACTTTGAGGATGAGGATTTTGAAGATTTCTTCTTCTTCTTCGAGTCATCAGAACTTTCATCCTTGTATTTCTTCTTCTTTGATTCTTTCACCCATCAAGGACAATCAGCAATATAGTGACCAGATTTCTTGCTTTTGTCGCACATTCTTTTCTTATAGTCCTCATACAAAGATTCTGATTTCCTCATATCTCTTCTTGAAGATTTACCGAATTGGCCACGTCTTGTAAACTTCTAGAATTTCCTCACGAGCATTGCAAGCTCCTGTCCAAGCTCTTCAGGGTCACCAATGCTGCAATCTGGTTCTTCTTCTTCAGATGAGGAAATTGCTTTGGCCTTCAGGGCATGAGGTCTAGAATAGCTTGGTCCATACAGATCTCTGTTTTCTTCCTGTTGGAATTCATGAATATTGAGTCTTTCGAGTATATCAACAGGATCAAGCATCTTATAGTCTGGTCTTTCTTGAATCATCAGAACCAAGGTGTCAAATGATGAATCCAAATATCTTAGCAGTTTCTTCACAACTTCATGGTCAGTAATGTCTCGAGCTCCGAGTGCTTGTAGTTCATTTGAGATGGCAATGAGGCGATCAAAGGTATCTTGGTAGCTTTCGTTGTGAAGCCTCTTGAAGCGATTGAAGAGATTGCAAAGAACATCAACACGAGAGTCAAGGTGAGTTGATACTCCTTCATTGACTTTGGACAGCCTTTCCAGATTTGTTTTGTTGACCCAAAGCACTCATTATGCCATACTGACCTTTGCTCAGATGGCCACAGATGATATTCTTCGCTTGAGAATCAAGTTTCTTGAATTTCTTCACATCAGCGGCAGAGACAGTAGCAGTGATGGAGCGAACACCATGTTCCACAATATAACACAGATCCTTGTCAATAGCTTGAAGATACATCTGCATCTTGGTCTTCCAATAGGGAAAGTCCTTTCCTTCGAAAGTAGGACATCCTGCAGCAACCTTGATCATGCCTGCAATCAACATAACTAAAACTCTAGGTGGTTAAATCAAAATCACACAGAACAAGGGAGTACCTTGCTTTGATACCAATTGAAAGTGCATTATATCGACTAGAGGGGGGTGAATAGGAGATTTTTAGAATTTCATCGCTGAGGAAATTCCTTTTGAGGAAATTCCTCACTGATGAATAACTTGCAGCGGAAACATCAAAGGATCAGGAGTGCAAAGTGTTACTACAACAGTTTTCTCGATGAGGAATATGAAAAACAGTTTGCACAGTACACAGGCACAGAGTAAGCAGGTGAGGATTACCTAGCGTGAAGAATTTGAGGTTGAGGAAATTCAGAGGAAGTCTTCAGCAAATTCTTCAAACAGAGACAATGAAAATCTTCAACATACAATATTGAGGAATTGAAAGAGTTGAAGAAATAGAACCTGTATCACAGTGAAGAAAGTGGACGATGACCCAGTTCCAACTGTTGTGATAGTCGTACGTCTGGTTTGGAGCGGTTTGGTATTGAAACCAAAAGACACACAGTCCCTACCATATTCTCCTTGAGCTAAGGACACACAGTCCTCGCCCAACACTCGTGGTAAGTCTTTAGGGCATACTTCCAAACCCTCACAAACTTGGTCACCCGGCGATCCACAATTGACTACTCGATTGCTCTAGACCATGACGCCTAACCGTCTGGAGGATGCACAATCCTCAAAGGTAAAAAGGCTTCACTTCCACACAGGAACAAATTCTTTAGTGATGCTCAATCACTTGGTTTTTGGTTTGTGGTTTGGTGTTTGGGGTATTTCCTCACTGATGATTTATTCTCGAAGACTCGAAGGAATTTGGGTTGCTCTAAATGACAAGTGTCAGTTTCTCGCGGAGCAGCCAACCAGCTAATGGTTGTGGGGGACGGCTATTTATAGCCTGGGAGCATCTCGACATGATTTGACCTTAATGCCCTTAAATATTATGACCGTTCATGTGGATAAGATCGGTGAGGTGGCGCGAATCGCGGCAGTGGTCGGGGCTCTCAACTATGAGAGTCCTCATGTCTCTCATATTCCTCACTTGAGGCTTTTGTAGGTTTAGGCTTGGGTTGAGCATCATGAGGAAATTCATTCCGTAGTGTTACCTTGACCCCCTTTAACAGTACGGTGTTCCTACGACTCAAGAGTGAAGAAAATGAAACAGAAAGACTAAATCTTCATGCTTCAAAGTCTTCGGACTGATTTTCTTCAGGACACACCGAGTTCCTCATCTTCAGTATCTTCATGACGAATATCAATTTCATCGCAATTTCTTCGCGATCCAAGTCTTCAGCATAAGACCAATTTCTTCAGTCGAAGATATACATTTTTAGGGGTCGATATTCATTGTATAACTCAAACTCCTCAGCGACTTATACATCCTATGTACACTCATGAACACATTAGATACTTAACCTATAAGTCTTAAAACCACCAAAATCACTAAGGGCACTAGATGCACTTACAAATAGCATTGCAAAGAATTTTGTGAAAAACATGATCAATTGAGGAAGAACGGATCCCCCATAAGATAACTGGATGTACCTTGTAATAACAAGAGCAACTGGAAAATGGAAGTATGAGCGAAAATTGTAAGCAATCATCTATAGGGGTTGACGGTGGAACGAAATCGCAAAAATGATGAGCACAAGTTCTAGAGAGAACATCGGAGGGTATCTTTGGAGTCTTCTGATGAATCAAGCCATCATCTGGGATGATGGGCTCTCCGGAAGGAAGTAGTTACGAGAACCTAGAGTTAGAGATAGTAAAATCTTTAATCGAAAAGACATGGGAGATTAGAACCTAGAATATAAAAGAGGAGTAAAATATACGAATACCACCCGATTGAGATGTGGGCCCGTAAGCCACACAACAATCTTAGTAAAAAAATTCAAGTATTAGAGTCAACTTCGGCCAAGGAGTTGTAAAGCGGGATACCTACACGCAGTCGGTACTGATACCAACTTGTGACGTCCCCGATTTTGACCGTACGCGAAACATACACGCAATGTGTATGACCAAGATTAGGGACTTACAGGAATATATCACAACACAACTCCAGACACAAATAAAAGTCATACAAGCTTAATATTACAAGCCAGGGGCCTCGAGGGATTGAATACAATAGCTCGAAAACACACGAGTCAGCAGAAGCAATAATATCTGCGTACAGACATAAAACGAGGCAATGCCTTAGAAAAGGCTAGCACAAAAGATACATAGATCAAACGAGGCGAGGTCTCCTGCCTGGGAGCCTCCTGAACTACTACTGGTCTTCAGCGGCCTCCATGTAGTAGTAAACACTATCGGGGTAGTAGACATCATTGGCGGGATACGCCATCTCCTGGGCTACATCATCTGGTTGTGACAATCGTATCTAGGGAAAAAGGGGGGCAAAAGGAATGGTGAGTACTCATCCAAAGTACTCGCAAGACTGACATCAGAACTATGCTAAGCATGCATCAGTAACAAAGAAAAGGGGGTTATATGTGGACTAACTGTAGTAATGCGAGAATAGAGAGAAGGGACTAGTCCTATCGAATACTAGCATCTTCACGTGTCTTGCAGCATTATAAGAGAGTAAACCAAGTAACAGAATTATATAGTCATATCATAGCAGCAATATTTAATTAAGTCACGCCCGGAGATTCTTCTTCGACTTCCTGCGAGGAAGCAATCTCGGAGCAAACATTCCAGTTAAGTAACAGTTGTAGTTGTATTAGATGAGGATACCATTCCAAGTCGTCCTGTAACCGTGGACACGACTATTCGAATAGCTAATTTTCATCCCTGTAGGGGAGCACCAACTTACCCGTCACGCTTAATAAACTCTGGTCGGACACACTTTTCAGGGTCATGCCCGGACACGGAACATCAACACGTCGCAGCCCTACCTAGAATCAAAAGAGAGGCCACCCCGCCGGTCTAAATCCTAAGCGCGCTAGGGTCATTGGCCCATGACCATTTACACTTCTGCATGACGCGAGGGCGGCTAAGGTCAGTCCTGGCCCCTCTTATACAAGAACGATGCTTACACGGACCACTCGGGCGCGTGCCGCTTCATTGCTGGCGTCTGAAGAGCTTCGGCTGATACCACTACATTGAGTACCAACACTACTAGAAAAAAGGTTGTTAGTGACGCACCTATTTTGGCTATTAATGGTGCACTATAGGTGCGCCACTATTATCACGCCACTACTAATAAATAGAAATGGCGCATGCCTGGTGCGCCACTGTTAATCTACATAATAGTGGTGCACCACGTGGTGCGTCATTACTATGCGAGACAGTAATGGCGCAGCTAAAGTGCGCCATTACTAGGCCCAGAAGTGCGCCACTCTTGTTACTCCAAGGGGCCATGTGTACCTTGTGCTCTGGGTTACTAATGGCACAGTTTTAGATAATGCGCCACTGGGGTGTTTATTTATGTGCGCCACTAAAGTGCAATATGGTGCGCCACTACTATGAATATTAGGAATTTTTTTTTCTGATATTTGCACAGGTTACAAAATACATTACAGCACAGAATATAAACAACACAACATATAAACAGCAGATTTATCGAATACAATAGAAGATTAGTCTCCGAATACAATTCATAATATTAGTCTCCGAATTCAAAATACCGAACAAAGTTAGAACATTACAAGTCTCGAGACCGCGAGTAGCGAGTTTGTCTTCATGGTACAAATCGATATCTAAACTACCATCACATAGAAGAGGGTTGCGGTCACGATGAGCATCATCGCAACGAAACTGATCTTCATCCGGTTCCTCCTCCGCTCCCTCCTCTCTGCCGCTAGATAGTGCGTGTATCTAGCTTCTGCCTCCGCCCTAGTGGTGTACCCTTTTGTAACTGTTACCGCTGAAACGGTGAACCTGTCTCCGACACTCCTCCCAGTCGTCGTAGACTCCGGGAACCTCACCCTCGTACACGACATTCGACGGCATCTCTATGCACTAGACAAACAAAACGTTAGTAGAAATTCACATATAATATACAAGCAATATATAAGTATGCAACAAAAGGATCGGAAGAGAAAAGCCACACATTAATAGCATGATTCATGGTACTACTAATAAATAGCATCGATTACATATAAGTTGAACGACTATCCAAACTAAAGAGACATACAACTTCATTAAATTTTAATTACAACATGAGCTAATCGATATTTCAGAACTACATAGCATCAATACTTTTGACTCGACTTAGGGATCGGAGTGTGGATGAAGCCGCCTTCTTTCGTGATGGTCTTGAATGTGCGGTCGTTGTTAGCCTGCATTTGTAGCGTTGTTTCTATTTCACTGTTGGACGGTTGATAGTTGAGGTAGAACTGCCCCGAGGTACGAAGGACATCTTGATAGATGATTTCCTCAAACTCCAACTAGATGCGAAAGAATTATTGTCTGATGTCCTCGTCCTGGATTGCCGACAAGCGTGCGGCCCATTCTTTGAGATCATTTGGTAGCATATGGTGATGATGGTTCTGTACGATCGCCCGCATGTGATGGAGGGCGTAGTAGACATCCTTCTGACTGCCAGGCTGCTGCTTGACGCAGGGGAACGTCGTTACCTAGGTAAAAATGTGCTTGCCGTACCTACAAATTGGCCTCCTGAAGGTGCCCTCAGATTTGGCGTAGCTAGGGAGAGCATCATCAAGAACTTTCTTGATATTTGTGTGGTCTTTCTTTGACTGACGATCCGAGTCAAAATACGTGGCCATGGAATATTTCGGGCTAAGGAGGATGAGTGTGCAATGTGTCTCACTGCACAAAACACGAAATGTTAGAAAAAACGATCGAAATCTAAGAAATCATATGTTACGAGGCGGTGAGGGGATGACTGCTAGAAATTCCTCTGCTATCCCATAGACAACAGCGCCAGAAGTTGACACGTTGACAGAGGTTGGGCTTGCGTTGGTTCTTTCCTTGAAGAGGAAAGGGTGATGCAGCTCAGGAGCAGTAAGTATTTCCCTCAGTTTGAGAACCAAGGTATCGATCCAGAAGGAGGGTCTCGTCAAGTCCATAGTACCTGCGCAAACACAAACAAGCTTGCACCCAACGCTTCAAAGGGGTTGTCAATCCCTTCAAGATTGTTTGCAAAGTGAGATATGAAGGCGGAAAGTGCAAGGAAGTAAAAAAGTGTAAGGCTGAAAATATGGTGTGGAGTAGACCCTGGGGGCATAGTGTTCACTAGAGGCTTCTCTCAAAGTAGCAAGTATCATGGTGGGTGAACAAATTACTATCGAGCAATTGATAGAACCGCGCAAAGTCATGACGATATCTAAGGCAATGATCATACATATAGGCATCACGTTCGAGACAAGTAGACCGATACTTTCTGCATCTACTACTATTACTCCACACATCGACCGCTATCCAGCATGCATCTAGTGTATTGAGTTCATGACGAACAGAGTAACGCTTTAAGCAAGATGACATGATGTAGAGGGATAATCTCAAACCAATGATGAAAACCCCATCTTTTACCCTTGATGGCAACAACACGATGCGTGTCTCGCTACCCCTTCTATCACTGGGTGAGGTCACTGCACGGTATGAACACAAAACCAAGCACTTCTCCCATTGCAAGAATCATAGATCTAGTTGGCCAGACAAAACCCACAACTCGAAGAGAATTACAAGGATATGAAATCATGCATAAGAGAGATCAGAAGAAACTCAAATATGATTCATAGATAATCTGATCATAAATCCACAATTCATCGGATCTCGACAAACACACCGCAAAAGAAGATTACATCGGATAGATCTCCATGAAGATCATGGAGAACTTTGTATTGAAGATCCAAGAGAGAGAAGAAGCCATCTAGTTACTAGCTATGGACCCGTAGGTCTATGGTGAACTACTCACGCATCACCAGAGAGGTCATGGTGTTGGTGAAGAAGCCCTCCGTGTCCGAATCCCCCCTCCGGCAGGGCACCAGGACGTGCCCCAGATGGGATCTTGCGAACACTGAAGCTTGCGGTGGCGGAAAAGTAATTGCGATCGTCTCTTGATTTTTTCTGGAATTTATGGGATTATATAGGCGAAAGATCTAGCTCAGGGGACCTCCAGGAGGCCCACAAGCCTGGATGGCGCGGCCCCCCAGCTGCGGGGTGGGGTCTTGTGGGGCTCCTGAGGCTGTGCTACCTTGGCTCCCAAGTTCTGTGATCTTCTTCCGTTCCAAAAAAAATCGGGGATTTTCTTCTGTTTGGACTCTGTTTCAAAATCTCCTCTGAAAGGGGTCAAAAACATGGAAAAAAATAGGAACTTGCACTTGGCACTGAGTTAATAAGTTAGTCCCCAAAAATAAATAAAAGGCATGCAAAACATCTAAAGTTTGACAAGATAATAGTATGAAACCATAAAAAATTATAGATACGTTGGAGACGTATCAATGACTTACTAGGAAAAGTAAGGCACGAGGAAGTTGTCCTTATCTGGGTTCGCCAGAATGATGCCTTCGAGGTATGAACTCGCGACTTGCCAGTCCTTAGCACTACCGAAGATCTTGGCACGCATGTAGAAGGGGTCGACTATCACGATGTCCGGGGTCTTGTCTCTAATGATCCGCATCTCCATACTGAGGAAAAATAGCCGAATGAAGGTGTAGTGCAACGGATAAAGGTTAAACATAGCGAAGATGTCATCAAACCGCAGGACGATCATACGCCCGATGGTGCTATCGACAAAGCCCTTGCCCTCTGGCACCTTGGCCATGAAAATTGGGTATGCCACATCATTCTCGGAGAGACGCCACTTCTCCATAGAAAGAACACTGTCATGCAGACTCCGCATAGCACCGGTTGCAGCATTGAGTAGATTAGTCGGTAGCATCAGCCTACCCGCCACATGCACCCTCCTAGAGATATCCTTAGATATTGGTGGCCCGTCCTGAGCACGGATCATACCAGGTGCCGGCTGGCTCGCACCCTTGTTATTTTTTCTTTTTCTTCCCTTCTGCTTCTTCTGCTGTAATGGGATCGAGTTCTACTCAGAGACCACCTTCTTGAGTGTGTTGGGGCTGATAATATTTCGCACCTCGTCTATTTGAGTCTCGATGAAGGCGGCAGCTGGAGGCGTCTCCTGAGAACTGAACAGACGACACCTGTTGCAATTGGGTTTCTCCGCGGTACCAGCTAGATCGCGGTCATCTTTTGCAGGCTTGGGTTCTTGAGAAGGAGGCCCCAAGAATTCGTCACTGTACGCATGTTCGTTGATGTACTTACCGATGTTGGAAAATGTACCATCGTCGTCGTCGTCCGAATCCTGTGCCATATGCATGTCTGGATTAGCTGACGGCGGTAGCGTTGCGGCGGTCTTGCCATGGCTTGGCGCCGGCACGACTGGCGGTGTTGTCTGTGGGGTGGTGTCCCCCGCCCCCAAACGAATCTGGCTCTTCGGCCAAAGCATGGACTAGTTTAAGCAGGCGCTAAGGGTCATCACATCATCTTCGTCGGCCCCAGGGGGTCGATACGGAGGTAACAAGTTGTTGCATCCCCGCAACACCCGAACCAGTTGAACCCTATACACGGTGGGTGGCATCAGATTACCGTGGAACACGCGGTTGCCCAGTTCAACGATTTTGGCCTTGTCGACATCGATCAACTTGCCGTCCACCAAGTGCAGGAGAGTGCATGGAACGTTGGCGGCGCCGTGCGAAAACATGTAGCGCGTCAGGGATGCCCAGTCAAAGGCAAGGAGATGAAGTCATCGGTCGAGGCTTAGTTATCGTGATGGCGTCGAGCTCGGCTAATGTCGAGGCACCGCCAATGGCGGGCGTGCAAGTGACGGAGGGGCCGCTTGCTAGCGAGGTGCCGGCTGGCATATTCTTCCCACACCCGGGTGCATTAAGCTCCAATACCGACACCGACGCCCGAGACACCAATGCCGCCTCCGCCGGAGACATCAATGTTGGCGTGTTGTGCGAGTTGCTTCCCGTGAAGCTGGGAATCGGGGGCGGCCCCTGTTGGCCTCCCGCAATCCACCCCCGCAACCCCTCAAGCAAGGAAGGCATAATGGCGGTGATCGTCGCTCCCAGTTGGTCTCGCACTTGCTCTTGGACCATCTCCGGAATCCGCGTCACTTGTGCCTTGAGTTCTTTAACCTTGCGCTCCTGGCTTTCCGAGTTGGTCTTTCTTTCCTTTCGCCCAGCCTTACAGTATTCCGACCATTTCGTGGACAAGCCTTCGTCGGCCACACGACCAGCTGACAACGGCTTACTGAACTTATCCTTGTGTTTCATTACGTTCAACGCCCTATTTAAAGTGGTGTCCCAAGGGGCAGACGGGGAGCTCTGAGACCCCACGCTACTGCTTTCAGTTTCCTGCGGAAGGAACGTGAACCATTTAGAAATTTGGCTTCATTAATCAGAATGCAACCATATGGAGCTAATTACGCGGGGGTTTATTCCTTACCAGAACACGCTCAAGCTCCTTCACCTTCGGAACCGTGGTAAGCTCCTTTGTTACCGGGTCCACCTTGTACCCGGCCGTGACATAGTTCCTAGTCTGCTTTCATGGTATTTATCAAAGAGGGGCGGTAGGCCTTGCTCGGCACGCTCCACGTCCCCCTTGCCCCATTTAGGTTCCGCTACTCTGTAACCGTCGGGACCGAGTTTGTGGACCCCTAAGTTTAAGTCCCGCATATCTTTCCCCCACTGACTTGATTCCACAGATGCATCGCTCTCGCACTTGATCTTGAACTCCACGTAGTCAGCTTCGCTGATCGAAGGATTTGTCTCCTTGATCTTCTCATAACTATCACCTCTTAGAATCCTTCTCTTCACCGCGGCTCTCCAAGTAGCCAGGGTCGTGCTCATCTTCATGAGGGCGGCACTGTTCACTTTATACCGTGAGAGGCGTGTGTTTTCGAAGTCACCGGGGAACTGGTATCGTTCATGCAGCTTTGTGAAGAGGAGGTTGTGCAAATTCCATCGGTCATGATGCCTTAGGTTCTTGGTTTTGATCGAGACGGTGCTCCGCAGAATGCACCCGAGTTGTCCCGCGTACCCACCGACTAATTCTTTGGGCACCGTTGGATGCCCACTGGAGGACACTTCAGTAAATTCCTCCTTGACAGTGCCGATCATGTTCGGGCGCCGGTCCTTCCGTTGCCTCTTCGGTTGCCTGCCATATGTGTGTTCGCTTCCATCATCAGTGGTGGCATCCCCGGCGGCACCATCAGTGGTGGCATCCCCGACGCCACTAGGGGGTGTGTAGTCGGGATCGGTGTCTTCCGCGGCGTCCTCATAGCGGTGAGGTTCTTCCTCCATCTCCTCAGACAGCTCCCAGAATGGCTTGCTCGAACCGCCGGCCTCATCGTTGTCGGCTATGTTCGCTCTAAATAGGAAAAAAGGCTACTAGAGTTATTGCATGAGATCAGGGTAGTATCTATTCTTCTCAGATTTAGAGAAAGAAATATTATTCTTGCCATGTATAAACTACATTTTGTTAGTTATAGTTGGTTAAAATATGGCCCAAATACAAAGAGGACTAATAAACAGGGACGTAGCTAGTAGTGTAGTTATGGGCCCTTTTAATTCACATAATTTTAAAATCGTAGGAACAGTAAAAACATATGATTGCAACGTCTTCTCCATTTGAATGCTATATTTTTTTGGGTTTATTTCATTGCATCACTCAAAAACAAAGGATTGTTTTCAAAAGGTTTGAGTAAATGCTAAAATTTACTATGGACTACATACAAATGTATATAGATATATTTTAGAGTGTAAATTTCTTATTTTATTTTATAGATAGTTTATAGTAAAAAACGAAAAAGACTTATATTTAGCAACGGAGAGAGTATATGTGTGCTGGTCATGGAAGTGTGAAAACCTTTTTCAGAGAACACAGGTTGTGCCAAGAATGATTGATGTGTTCAGCTCTATATTTAACTTCCTACCAACATGCCAAGAATGATCGACGCGTCAGACAGTTGAAGATCGGAGAGGCCGTCGCTAGGCCTGAGTCGCGGGGCCTCTTCCGGACGACCAAGCAGCCGCTGATCGGCACTACCCGCGCGCGCCGTCCGGCGGCGCCGCCAAAGACTAGGGCCACCTCTACCCCGACTCGCTCCAGCGCGCGGCAGGAAGCCATCGGGTCGTCGGTGCCGGTGGCACAGGGCGCTTCCCTGCGCCTTGTCAAAGAGCTCGGTTTGCTCGGCCCTAGAGAAAAGATGACGGAGGACGTGGCGAGGGCGCTCTTGCACCGTTTCGACGAACCCTTGTCTGACAGTGACATCTCTGTCATCGCCAGACTGACTCGCCTGGACAGCGAGGCGTTGTGGGTCATGGCCCGCATGACCGGCCCTGACGGAGCTGCCGACGAGGCCACCGTGTAGTCATGTTAGCTAGCCTTAGTATCTCTCTCCGATGGCGACCGATCCCCGATCGGTTTGAGTTTGGTTTGTTTTCAGTTCCAACGGGCAGTAGGCTAGTAGCTATCCGCCGGGGCATCTTGGGTGATGCTGGTTAGCGCCGGTTCCCAATATGTATGATGGTTGTGTTGTTCTTCGGCCAATGGCCAAATAGTCTTAGTCATCGGAGCTACATCTTTTTTGTAGATGTATGACAAGATCCACCCCATCACGTGCTGGAATGTTCGTGGACTGAACAAGCCAGCCAAGAGGACAGCGGTTGGGGAGATGGCGGCTGCTCACCGCATTGCCATACTCTGCATTCAGGAGACCAAGATCGCAGCTTGGTCACCTGATCTTGTTCGCGAGATCGGGGGCGCCAAGCTGAAGGAGTGCATCGCTCTACCCTAGGCACTAGCGGGGGAGCGTACATTCTTTGGGACAAGGAGTTAGCCGTAGTTACATCGCATGCCGTCGGGGTTTTCGCTATTACAGCTAGAGTGACCTTCCTCGAGCAGTCCGAGAGTTTCTAGTTATCGTCGGTCTACGGCCCGGCGGATGACGCAAGGAAGGATGATTTCTTACGACAACTATCCCTCTCGGCGCCCCCTGCCACCGAACCTTGGCTCATCAACGGGGATTTCAACCTCATATACGAGGCGCACGACAAGAACAATGCCAACCTCAACCGTAGGCTTATGGGTAGGTTCAGATCAGCCATTGACGCGACGGGACTAAAAGAGATTAGATGTAAGAACCGTAGATACACGTGTAGTAACGAGCGGCAAGACCCTACCCTAGTGAGCATCGATAAGTTCTTCTGCAATACCTCTTGGTAATGCATCTTCCCATCAGTCTCACTCCTCGCGGCGTCAACAGCAACGTCAAACCACTGCCCGCAGATTCTGGCTCACACCTCGGCCTCCCCTCGCACGGCCCGCTTCAGATTCGAGAACTTTTGGCCGAGTTTCCCTCGTTTCCATGTCACGGTGGAACGAGGATGGAGCAGGCCGGCGCAATCCGCGTGTCCTTTCCAACGTCTTAGGATGAAGATGGCGAGGACTGCTCGGGACCTGAGGATTTGGAGCAAGGGTTTTTTTAGCCAGGCTAAGATTCAATTTCACCTGGCGGCAGAAATAGTGCTCCGCCTGGACGTGGCTCAGGAGAGCCGACGCCTCTCAGACGCGGAGTTCAATCTCCATAAGCTTCTCAAGCTTCGTCTGCTCGGACTCGCGGCCTTAGAACGAGCTCGCCGGTGCCAAGCTTCACGGCTCACTGGGCTTCGGCTAGGGGATGCGGGCACAAAATATTTCCATGCCAAGGCGATGGCCAGGAAACGAAAGAACTTCATCCACTGCCTCCGAGTTGGCGATGAGGTCTTCACGACGCACGATCAAAAGGAAGAAGCCGTTCATAACCATTTCCAACAGTCCATGGGTAGCAGGGCCGCGCGACTACTACAAGTAGATTGGTCCATTTTCGATCTACCATCCGTCCGCAATACAGGTTTAGATAACCCTTTCTCCGAGGAGGAGGTATGGGAGGCGATCAAAGCATCATCGGCGGAGAAGGCACCTGGGCCGGATGGATTCTCCGGGGTCTTCTACAGATCTTGTTGGTCCATAGTCAAGGATGACATCATGACAGTGTTCAGTAGTTTCTACAACCTAGCTAGAGGGGATTTCGGCAAGTTAAACACCGCTCTGTTGGTGCTGCTACCGAAAAAGGACGGTGCAAATACGATCCACGATTTCAGACCTATTAGCCTCATTCATTCTGTGGCCAAGCTCATCACCAAAGTTCTATCAAGAAGACTTTCCATGGTGATCAGCAGCATCATCTCCCCGGCGCAATCAGCGTTCCTACGCTCCAAGTCAACACAAGACAGCTTCCTATATGTGCATAATATAGTTAGATCGCTGCATAGGAAGAGGCAACCAGCCATGCTGCTTAAGCTAGACATCACAAAAGCCTTCGATAGCGTTTCATGGGAGTACCTGCTCGAGGTACTGCAGCAGCTCGGGTTCCCGGCGCGCTGGCGCGACTGGGTATCGCTGCTCCTTTGCACGGCCTCTTCGGCCGTCATGCTGAACGGCACGGTCGGCAAACACTTCAATCATCAACGGGGTCTACGACAGGGGGAATCGCTCTCTCCACTTCTTTTCATCATCGCCATCGACACCCTGCACCGACTCCTCGAGAAGGCAACACAGATGCACATAACTGATCCGTTGCCTGGCAGGGACATCTCTCTACGAGTGAGCCTTTATGCAGATGACGCCGTCATATTCGCAAATATGGCTAGGGAAGAGATCGAAGCACTGATGGCTATTCTACGGGATTTTGGACACGCGTCAGGTCTACACATCAACCCGGCAAAATCCACTGCGTCATCCATTCGCTGTGACGACATGGACCTACAACACATCCTAGCTAATTTCGGAGGGACAATTGTCGCCTTCCCGCTAAGATACCTAGGGCTACCGATCACTCTGTCCAGACTGAGACTCGTTCACATTCAGTTCATCTTAGACAGAATTAGAGCTAGACTAGCTGGATGGAAGGGCAAGCTACTAAATGTTACCGGCAGGCGAGTCCTGGTACGTAGCGTCCTCTCAGCCTTACCGACTTTTGCCCTCTCTGTGCTAAGGGCTCCTAGGAAGTTCTTTGATGAGATAGACAAGGCTAGGCGACGTTTTCTTTGGGCGCAAGAGGACGGCGAATTTGGTGGAGAGAAGTGTAAAGTAAACTGACCGGCAGTTTGCTCCCCAGTGGAGAACGGGGGTTTGGGCATCCTAGACCTAAACCGCTTTAGTAGAGCCCTTAGACTACGGTGGCTTTGGCTGGCATGGACGAGTCCAGACAGGGCATGGAGGGGCATGGCTCTGCCTTGCGATGAAGCATACAGGGCTCTTTTTAACACCTCAACGATAGTTGTCCTCGGCAACGGCGCAACGACATCCTTTTGGCATTGCTCGTGGACGGGAGCAGCCACCCTAAAGATGGCGTTCCCGTCTCTCTTCAAGCACTCCAGGAGGAAGCATCGAACGGTAAAGGAGGCACTAACCAACAACACCTGGTTAGCAGACCTAGCCCATGGTAACAATGCGCACCTATGGGAGGAGGCAGTTAGACTCCATAGATGGCTCCAGGATAGGGATCTGCACCTTCAGGGAGGAACTAGCGACACTATCAGATGGAACCTTGAGGCATCAGGGACATATACGGCACGATCTGCGTACAAGACGCAATTCCAAGGAGTCATGAAGTAAGACTTCAAGAAGATAACCTGGACAACTTGGGCGCCCCCTAGGCTGAAGATTTTTGCCTGGCTCCTCCTAAGAGACAGACTGTGGTGCAACGATCGACTGCAACGACGGGGCTGGCCAAATGGGTACTTCTGTCAGCTTTGCCTCCGAAACCTAGAAACATCCGCACACTTGTTCTGGGAATGTCTGATGTCACTGGGGATCTGGGCACACGCTGCCTCGCGGGCCGGCTGCGCCTCGTTGCACCCTGACGCATGGGCAGCGAAGAAGAGGTCATCCGATATAGTCGCCACTATGGTAGCAACGGCTATACCTATGCATTGCAAGGCCACCAGGACGATAATCATCCTGATCCTATCTGAGGTTTGGAAGCACAGAAACGATTGCACCTTCACACACAAGCAAGCGTAGCTGCAAGATATGAAAAGCGCAATCACAAGAACCGTCGAACTTTGGAGACAAGCGGGAGCATCGTTCTTGGAGCACCCTTTCTGGGACCCGCCATGAAATTAACGACCATGTAACCTCTGTTCGGGTCTGGTTTTCTGTTTCTGTTTCCTTGTTCTCGGTCTTTTTTCCTTGATCCTACGATCAACACCACCCTTGTTTTTGTAACTGCACTTCTCCCTGTTATGTTTTAATATATGCCAGCATCTAGCTGGATCTTTCAAAAAACATGGCCACACAATCTACCGAAAGAGTAGACATGTCACATGAAAGCTGCCGGGCACCAGCGAATGGCCAAGCAGCTTCAGCCACACTATTGCACTGACAGAATCCATGCATGCAAGCACAGAGGATGGTAGAGGCCCATTCCCTTGGACACGATACGTCCCACAACATGCTCAACATGGGGCGTGGGTCGGTGATGGCCGTGCAGGCAGTATTGGTCAATTCTGGAAAAAACAATTATGTGCGACTATTGCTGCCGGGCACCATCAGTATCGGTCAGAATTGTCTTACACTCGCCACAAGCTACATCAGAGTCACATCAGTACAATACATAATCATCATGAAGAAGAGCAGGGTCCGACTACGGACGAAAACAAACGAGAAAAGAAGAACGACGTCCATCCTTGCTATCCCAGGCTGACGGCCTGGAACCCATCCTAGATCGATGAAGAAGAAGAAGAAGCAACTCCAAATGAACAATCAACGCGCTCGTGTCAAGTAACCTTTACCTGTACCTGCAACCGGTGTTGTAGTAATCTGTGAGCCACAGGGGACTCAGCAATCTCATTTCCAAAGGTATCAAGATTAGCAAAGCTTAATGGTGAGGTAAGGTTAAGTGGTGAGGTTGCAGCAAGCGACTAAGCATATATTTGCTGGCTAACTTACGAGTACAAGAATAAGGAGGGGGGTGATCTACACATTGCGGACGTGAACTACTGTTGATCAAATGAATGATCCTCAACACCTACCTACGTCAGACTAACCCCATCGTGTCCTCGATCGGAGAAGGAACTCACGAAAGAGACAGTCACGGTTACGCACACAGTTGGCATATTTTAATTAAGTTATCTTCAAGTTGTCTAGAACCAGTGTTAAACAAAGTTTCCATGTTGCCACATAACCGCGGGCATGGCTTTCCGAAAGGTTTAACCGTGTAGGGGTGCTCCAACTAGTCCATCACAAATTACCACAAGCCGCATAGAAATCCTTGATCACGAAACTCGCGATCTCGTCGGACTCCTTAGTGGAAAACCTCAACTCTGAGATTACCCAAAGCATCACCGTAATCCCGATGCACAAGATATTTCGTCAAAGGTAAAACTAATCCAGCAAGGCCGCCCGACGTGTCGACGAACCCGATAGGAGCCGCGTATCTCGTTCTCAGGACACGACCGGATGGGAAATCCTACAGGTACCAAACCTCGAGTTGCCCCGTGGTGTCCCCGCAGTCTGCCCTTTTTGGACCAACACTCATGAGGAGCACTAGCCCGGGGGTTGATTAATTACTCCGCGGGTGCCGGCGGGTCCCTATGCAATTTTATTAGTTATTAGGAATATGTAGAACCAAAGTTGGGCCTTGCCAGACCTGTCTTAATCTAAAACGAATTATCAAGGGGGTCCCCATAACAACCCCGATCGTGTTAGGAGAGCTCAAATATGCAACATAACACCAGTAGCCGAAACTAAGGGGCAAAGGTGGAACAAAACACCAGACTAGAAAGACCGAGCCTTCCACCTTTTACCAAGTATATATGTCCATTAAATTAAATAACATTTAATGTGGTGATATAACAAGGAACCCATGTTATCACATGGACGCAACTTCACCTGCAACTAGCAACGCTAACACATGGTTACGCAAGCAGTAACATAGCCAATCTGTGGTTTGCTAGGTGGTGAACAGGTTGAAGGTTTCAAGGCAATGTTGAGAGGCTGATATTTAACATGTGGTAGGCAATGATACATAGCGATAGAAATGATAATACTAGCATGGCAATGATAGTAATGGTATCTGGGAAATGGTCATCTTGCCTGAGATCCCGCTGAGAAGAAGAACGACTCCGTGAAGCAGACGAACCAGTGTAGTCGAACGGGTCCTCGCTTTCCGACACGCTTGCGGAACTCTGTCAAGACGAAGCAAACGGAAAAGAGAATCAACACACGATATTCACCACACGATGCACAACACATATGATACATGAGCGGTTTAATGCAAGGCATGACATGGCAAGTCACTCCAATCAAACACTACACATTAAGTGAAGTTTAATATGTAACGAGTTGCATATTAATGAAACTCCACATACGAATTATTTAGTTCACTCTCGTTTATTTACACGGAAATATTAATGTTGTTAAACATGGCAAGAGATGAAGCGTAACTAAACTACCTATCTAGTCATTTTAAATAAGGTCGGAAATGACATATAGCACCTCCGAGACGACCTCACATGTTAATTTACAATTCTGTCCATATCTGAACTAACACATTTAATTAGTTGTTAAACAGCATAACAAATAGGTTCACATGTTTCTACGCATCGTTACAAGCAATTTACACATAGAGAACATCTCCAACGGAGCTACGGTTCAAAAGATACGGACACCGCAAAATATGATGGCATGAATGCAAAATGTGTGCAGCGACAGTCACAAGCATTTCAAAACACACAACCAGCAAGAAAATATGAAACTACACGATATTCTAAGCAAGTTTCATGTAGGACACGTTCAAAACGGAGCAACGGTTCAACAACTACGAGCTAAACAAGAAATGACTACAATCTGCCAAAATCAGCCACATAGCATTTTCTACACCCCACAACTACGAGCTACACAAAACCAATATGCTCAACCAAGGCATGAGACGATAGAGGGAAAGATGCACTACCACATGCAACTTATAACAACTAGCATGGAAGCATGGATCACTAGGAAAAGAAGTCACAAAATGGCTTCTCACACATAGTTTCAGACTTGGTGAAAATAACAGTTTATGAAACTGCAGTTTTCGATCTGAAGGCATATTGACAGCAGCAAAACCATAAGCTACAGGACTCCAAATGGCATGAAAATTCTCAGCATGCTAGATAATGCTAAAGTCTACAACTAACTCCATTGCATCAACCTCAAAAGAGCTATAGATCACAAGATAAACTCATGCAAAGACAGCAACAAAATATAACAGATTTCAGACTTAGAAATATTTCAGCATCTCCAAATCAGCACTATTTCCTAGCAAGTTGAGAGCAAGCAAACCACACCTAACCATGGATTTCTATTGCAACCTAAAATACCGGGGGCTAGACTATACATCCAAGAGAAACTCTCTAGTTGACAACTCCTTCATATCACGCACGGATTAAATCCCACGAAATAAACAAAAGAGCATCACGGCAAAATATCACGCGAACTAACTTGCTCAAAATCTAAAACTAAATGCACAGTTAAATCCTATGGATTTTTCTACCCCGAAATCATATATAACATGAGGGGTTGCAAAGTAAAAAACAACGCCACGTGTATATGCGGGATTAAGTCCTAAACACGACATAACAAACTAGCAATGGAATTCTACGTGCAAAAATACCAACGACTACTCTAAAATACATGGCAAAAGGGTTCCTAAAACATGAACATTTCTACTACGGAGTTTGAGCAATCCCGACATGCACGAAAAAGTAATTACGAAACAAATCCTATTGAGACAACATGCAAAACTAGGCATTTGGCGGTTCAAACTACTTCAAACATTTATGCAAGTTGCAAATTCGTAATCTACGTGAAATTCTACACGAGATCAATACTTGGATCACTCCGATACGACTTATGGATTAAAAGATATGGGTGTTTTAATATTCGTCAAATCTCTGGAATTAAATTAATTCCGAAAAAAAACTTACACTAACTAAACGGGTTGAAACCATTTCTACTAGCTACACAGGGGGCTCACCTCGTCGGGCCTGGCCCATGTCGTGGGGGAGGAGGCCGAGGCTTGGTCGGCACCGATCCTGGCCAAGGAGACAACGTGGAGGCCGATGGGCCTGGGCCATGCTGGCGCTGGCCACGCGGGCAGGCCGGCCCACGGGGCTCCACGCGCGGCGCGCAGTAGGACATCACGGGGCGGTTGGCGGCTCTCCCGATCTCGCTAGGATCGAGGAGGCAGGGGCCGGCGGCGGTGCATCTTGTCTCGACGGCGAGGCTGGCGACCTCCTGCGAGGGCATAGGACGGGAGGACACCGAGCGTCCGGATCTGGAAGATCCGGCCTGAGGCGGCTCAGGCGAAGCTGTGAGGCGTCGGGTTAGGGCGTGGGGCTGCGGGCGCCATGGGAGGAACGGGCGAGGCGGCGGTGGCGGTTCGGGCCAGGCGGGCCTCGGATGGGCATGGGCGGGCCCGCGGCGGCTGAGGCTGGTGGGAGGAGAGAGAGAGGTGGGATTAGGGTTTCGGGTAGGCACGGTTTTCGAGGAGAGAGGGATGGTTGTCTAAAAATTAGGAGGAGGGTCTATTTATAGACAAAGGGGGCTAGGTTTAGCGAAATTTCGTCCCGGATCCAACGGCGCGGTCAGAATCGAACAATTCCGAACGCGGGATGGGCTAAGTGGCGTGTAGAGAAGGTTAGCCGCGGAAGAGAGGAAAACGGTGCGGCGCGGCAACGCAATTTTAAAACACCGATAACCGTCCGACGGTAGACCGAATATGGTGCCGCTACAGTCGACCGTTCGGGTACCAGACGGACTCCGATTGCGACGAAACTTGACAGGCGGCCTAGCTACAACTAATTACGACCGCACACCAAGTTCCAACCCAATCAGAGAAAGTTTTCAACACACTTTTAAAAACAAGGATTCGACGATGCCGCGGGTGCGTGCGAATGCGGTCGGGCTCAGAACGGACAACGACGAGAAACGGCAACTAACAACGGATGCAAATTTGAAAACTAGCGGCAACGGGATGCCGATGCAATGTTGATGATGCGCATGATGCGATGATGATGCGACAAATAAAAATAGACACACAACGAAAACGGAATAAAGGAGGGAATCTTCTGGAACATCGGTCTCGGGTTGTCAGAGACAATGCCATAGTGGGGGAGGGTTAACAATGGCGCACCTTTTAGGGGTGCGCCATAAAAATTGGTATATCAATGGCGCACCTTTTAGGGGTGCGCCATAAACACCGTGATAGCAATGGCGCACCTTCTCC
Source organism: Hordeum vulgare subsp. vulgare (assembly GCF_904849725.1). Taxonomy (NCBI): domain Eukaryota; kingdom Viridiplantae; phylum Streptophyta; class Magnoliopsida; order Poales; family Poaceae; genus Hordeum; species Hordeum vulgare. The sequence goes on along the minus strand of NC_058522.1, from coordinate 339,436,151 downwards.
TGGTGCGCCATTACTAACTTTTTTTATTTTTTTGGATTTTTAGTTGCATGTTATAATTTAATATTTGAGATAAAATAAAAGGAAAATGCAAATGGAGTGATAAAACCATTGTGTAAAGATTTAGAATTAGATGACATGGTTGAAATCAAGTGACATGAAATAACAGTCATCAAAGATTGAGCTTGCCACTGACACACGCGTGCGCCCGACACGTCGTGATTCGATCTTAGCTATCTTTTCACAATCTTCTTGCCCTTCTGTCTCGCGGTTGAATAATTTAGCCCCGGAACCCCTTGAATTCTTCTCTTGAACGGACATCCTTTAGGTAGGGTGGTCCTCCTTCTTCTTGTGGTGTATGGTACTTCATCGTCGTCGTCATCTTCCATCTTTGGGTCGCCGTACTTGTCGAAGTCTTGCTCATTGGCAACTCCATCCATTTCGATGATGTTCCTTTTGCCTCTCCTCACGACAACACGACTGGGCTTTGACGGGTCACTAATGAAGAAGCATTGGTCCACTTGGCAAGACAGTACCCATGGCTCATTTTTCGCGGTGACGTTTGCGCCCGCGGTCTTGGATTTGGCTTCGGGTATAACCATGGTGGTGAAATACCGGTCTTATTTTAGGACACTCTTGGCCATCTGACACGGAACATCGGAACCTTCTCTCCAGTGTAGCTCAGCTCCCAGATTTCCTTGATCTTCCGTAGTATTTGTCCTTGTCGTTACCGGTGTAGGATTCTATCGTTACCCCGGAGTTCTGATAATCGCTCTTCATGTCCTTTTCCTCGGTGTAGAATGTGTAGCCATTGATATTGTACGCCTCATAGGTCATCAGGTTGTGCTCGGCGCCCTGTGACAAGGCAAATATGAGTTTTTCTTGCGCGGAAGAATCCTCATGTAAAGGGTATGACAGAAGCTTGTCCTTGAACCAACGCGTGAAACATGAGTTGTGCTCTTTGATTATATCTCCGTCCGTCCTTTGTTGGCCTCGGTCATTGTACGTCTTCTCAATGAAGATTCTGTGCTCTACCACCTAAGGATCGACCATGTCTATGTGTTGTAGCGCGACTAGGTTTGCTCTTTCAAAGTCGGCGAGTCGACCCTTGAAGTCGACATGCATTTCGCAGCGACCCTCACGGTGACCCCATCCAGCGAGCCTGCCGAGGTGCCTATTGACGGGCAGACCAACGGGTTTCTCGATGCCTAGATAATTCGTGCAGAAGGGGATGCACTCTTCGGTCAGAAAGCCCTTGGCTATGCTTCCATCTGGACGTGCCCTGTTGCGAACGTATCCTATGATGACACCATTCATCCTTTCAAAGGCATCATGTTGTCCAGGAACGTCGGCCCGAGTTGGATGATATCCTCCACGATATGGACCAGCAGATGCACCATAACGTCGGAGAATGCGGGCGGGAAGTACATCTCAAGCTCGCATAGTATCACCGTGATCTCTTCCTGTAGCCTTCTGAGTTGCCTCACGCCAACCGACTTCCAAGAGATGACGTTGAAAAAGTTGCATAGGCCAAATAGCGTTTCACGGACGTGCGCGTCCATGATCCCACGGATTGCAACTTGAAGTATCTGCATCATCAGCACGTGACAGTCGTGAGACTTCAACCCGCTGAACTTTTGCTTCGCTAAGTCTAGGTATCTGCTTATCTTCCCTGCATAACCGTAAGGAAGTTTTACTCCTACGAGGTAGGTGAAAAACTGCTCGATCTCCTTCTAACTTAGAGTGAAGCACGCGGGAGGGTAGTCATATTCGATCTTCTTGGCCTTTTTGCCTTTGCGATGACTTTCCGTGTCCTTCGCCTCATCATCATCATTAGGGTGTTTTGCGTGAAGCTCCTCCCTCATGCCCATTGATTGCAAGTCTGCCCTTGCTTTCGGCCCATCTTTGGTCCTCTCTGGCATGTTGAGCAGGGTACCAAGCAGACTCTCGCACACGTTCTTCATGATATGCATGACATCAAGGATGTGAGGCACAGGGAGGATCTTGCAGTACGGCAAGTCCCAGAAAACAGACCTCGTTTTCCATACCTTCAGCAACGGCTCTCGCGCCTTTCGCTTCTTTCCTGACGGTGGGCACTCTTTCCAATTTTTCAACACCTCGTCTATTTCCTCGCCGCTCCTCTTACATGGGGGTCTTCGGGGTTCGGTTTCACCATCGCACAGATCCTTGCATTTTCTCCATGCGTCATCGTCGCAAAGCCACCTTCCATGTCCCATGAACACGGTTTTCAAAGACCCGGGATCTCTATATAGCTGGCGATACGTTGTGTCATCCATGCACCTAATGCATGCACAAAATCCGTGGACCACCAGCCCCACGACATATCCGTAACCGAGATAGTCGTGCACCGTTGTGAGCAGTGCGAATCTCATAGGGAAATATTATTTCGCTCCGACGTCCCACGTATTGGCTAGCATTTTCCACAGCATGTCTAGCTCCTCTTTCAGCAGCCCCACATACATATTGATGTCGTTCCCTGGTTGTTTCGGCCCTTCAATTAGCATAATCATGTGAATGTACTTCCTCTTCATGCACATCCAGGGGGAAAGTTGTACATCCACACAAACACAGGCCAGGTGTTATGTGTGCTTCTCTGGCTGCCAAACGGATTCACTCCATCGGTGCTCGCGCCCAGCATGATGTTCCTTGGATCGTCCCCAAATTCTGGGTGTTCGAAGTTCAACTCTTGCCACCGGCTCGCATCCTTAGGGTGACTCAGCATCTTGTCTTTTTTATTTATCTCCGGATCATTTCCATCATCTTCTCGCTTCTTCTCCTCCCTATCCGCGTGCCAATGCACGAGCTCTACTTGCTTAGGGTCCGCGAAATACCGCTACACACGAGGAGTGATCGGAAAGTACCACACCACTTTTCGAGGAGCTTTCTTCCTCTTCTTGTATCAAGTGACGCCGCACACCAGACATATGGTAGACTCCGCATGCTCGTCCCGATAAATGATGCAATCGTTCATACACACATGGTATTTCATGTGTGGTAAATCCAGAGGACATACGATTTTCCTCGCCTCCTCAAAACTGGTCGGGCACTTGTTCCCCTTGGGAAGACGTTCATGCCAGAATGACATGTTCTCGTCGAAGCATGCGTCGGTCATTTTGTGTTTTACCTTCATCTCCAGAGCCATGAGCGTTACTTTCAGGCGGGTATCCTCGGGCCTGCATCCTTCATACAATGGAGTAACCGCGTCTATCTCCAGTTGATCCAGCTTGGCTTTCTCTCGGGGGGCAGCTCTTGCATTACCAATCTGCTTGAGAAGCAGCTCTTGAATATGAGGGTCTTGCACCCAGCCCATCGATGGTCCATCGTCGTCTGCTCCGGCATCTTCATCTTCATGATCATGCCCTTCTTCTTGATCTTTCTCATCATCATGTCCGACGTCTTCTACATGATGACTGTATCTTGCATCTACTTCGTGATCATGTCGTGGAGATTCTTCGTCCTCTCGCCTGCCCTCGCCGCTATTGTCTTGCTGCCCTTCCTTATTTCTTGCCCGGCCCCCATGGACGACTTCACAATCATCTTCATCACCTTGCCACTAATAGCCATCCATGAAACCACGCACGAGCAGGTGGTCCCGCACCTGTCTGGAATCCGGGTCCATAAGGCTCTTCAGCTTGCATCTTCGACACGGACACCTTATCTCCGTCTCATTCTTTTGAAGCATCTCAGCCTTCTCGGAGCTCAAAAACCTATTCACGATGCCTTAGGTCATCGTGCGAACCATGGTCGCCTGTGGGGTAGAGCAAATTGATATTTTAGAACCAAAAAAAAATTTGGCATGACTTTGCCTAAAAATAGGACCAAAACGAATGCATAGTGCCAAATTCTCACCGAAACGGAAATGAATCAACATTCCGGCAAAATATTGGCAACTATCGCATTTCAAGTACCGGTACCTGCAAACACAAACATATGCAACACCACAAACATACGTAGATCTATGCCATAAAAAGTGTGTATGTTGGAGGGAGAAAAAAGTAGATCTAGAACATAAAGAAAGCTTTCCCCTTACTTACCTATCAAAAAAGGAAATTTAACCACTTAATTTGGGTGAATCTATGGTGCAAATGAGGTGAGGAGGAGGAGGCAGCCGAGACCAAGCTTGGTAGAGGTGGAGAGAATGAAGTAGGCAAAGCGAGTGTGGTAGGTGGCTGTCAAAAATATCTAGTTGCCCTCAGGTTACCAATGGCGCACGTCCTAAGAATGCGCCATTGGTAACCAGGGTTACTAATGGCGCACCTGGTGTGTGGTGCGCCATTACTAGTTTTGAAAAAAAATTTGGTAGTAGTGGCGCACCGTGGGTGTGTTGCGCCATTACTAGTTAAAACTAGTAATGGCGCACTTTCCCCTGGTGCGCCACTGCTAAGTCTAGGAAGGGTGTGGGGCCAGCACAAAACTAGTAATGGCGCACCACACACCAGGTGCACCATTAGTAATATGGCCATTAATGGCGCACCTATATCTGGTGCGCCACTGCTATATGTCCATTAATGTCCATATTAGCTATAGCCGTTTTTCTAGTAGTGCCATAAGTTCTCCCACATGAAGGTTAGTGCGAAAAGTTCTACAACCAATTCAGATCAAATACCCAAATCCCATTAGCATTTTACTTAACACTGCAGTGACGATGAGCAATCCATGATATGTGGTCCCGTCGCCCCCTCTCGAGGATGTGTGTCAAGGGCCTAGAAGGACCGGCCATGCCTCATCACATCCACGCGGGAATCCACCCGCAACACATCTTTCATGTACCCAGTAGCAAGGTCAAGTAACTATGTGGTTGTAACATCAGAGGGATCCGAGGTATCACTCTCGATGGATTCCGAACGACGTAATCGTCAAGGCGACCAGGAAGGAATCACCGTCGATTGTTCACGCTCGAGAGGTTGTTCAACAGACACCTTATCGGAGGTGGTGAAGGAGGAATCACTCTTCGTAAACCATCGGCGGTTAAATACACTATAGAGCTAAAATTAGGAGTACATAACGAGGTGCCACCCTCTGTACTCGATAGTAGCTCTAAAGTGTCGTACAACAAGGGGGGTATGAGTGACGTGACGGGTCTTGGCTCGTCGATGAGAAGATCGACACTTTGATGAAAAAACGGGGGCAACAAGGACTAAGGGGTCAACGGGGATTACTAAGACACCTACTAAGCATTTAAAGTTGAAGTAGAGTATATAGCAGTGTATCAAAAACAGGCTATGCATCAGAATAGGAGCTATCCACAACAGTAGCAAAATCTAGTGAAAGCATGAGGGAGAACGAATAGGCGATATATGAATGATCAAGGGGGTTGCTTGCCTTGATGCTCTGTGGCAAAGGGCTGGTCGTTAGGAGGGTAGTCGTACATGGCAGCAACGTCAGCGTGAGCGTCTTCCGGAGAGAAGAGGGGGGATAATAAATATAAAGCAGACAAATGCATCATGATGCATGACATGGCAATATGTAGTGTTAGGCATGAGCTAACGTTGTACCACACATCATGGACGGATCGGGAAAATATCTGACAATAATTCCCGGGTCTCTCACTACTAGTGGACAAGCAAAAACGATGGCAAATTTACATGTTCACTATGCTAGGGACGCATGACAAACGAACGGACAGCGTATCCGGGTTCGCTCATTTTTCTGATCAACTTTCATGTACACATTATTTTCATCCGGATTACAGATTATTTTATATTAATTTTCAAAGTTTTATTAATTTCTGAAATTAAATAGATTTAATTAAATTTAAAATTCCAATTATGACAACAGCATGATGTCATGCTCACATCAACAGTCAACACGGCCTTTGACTTGTCAAACTGACAAGTGGGCCCCACTGCCATAGCGAAAGTGTTAAACCAGATGAATTAATTTTAATATCATATTAATTAACGGGGTGTGTCTCTTTAAAATTTTTCATTTTATTTTTTGTTTATTCATTTTTGTTTAATTTAATTTTAGTACCTAAAATACTTTCATAAAAATATGGGACTTTCTCCATAATTCTCAATGTATTTTTATAGAGGGTCGCAATTGTTTTTGGTTTTTTTAATTTATTAGAAAATGGTAAAAATGCAACACACCATTTAATATTGTTTTGTACCTAGTTTTATTTAGTTTCACGTACCAAATAATCCAAAAAAAGTTTGTTACAACTTCATAATTGCTTATGGAATATTTGCAACCCATGCATGATTTTCATTTCCTGGTTTCAAAACTTTTAAAACCACTTTTCAAATGAATTCGAATTGCAAGAAAATTGAATTGTAGTTTGACTCCAACAGTGATCATACTTGGATTAGAAAAATTGATTAGCTTGATCCCCATGTTACTGTAGCTTAATTACAAGGATTACTGTAGCATAATCCAGGAATGTCACATGTCATGTGGGATAACAGGGTTTAGGGTGTTTGACGTACCAGCAGTATTCCCGCTTAGTGCGGGTGAAGGCTAGTAGTAGAATGGGAAGCGATCAGCTAGAGAGAAATAACAGTCATGAACATGCATTGTGAATGATTAACATTGGATATTAGCATGAGTAGGATATGAACACTCTTAATTTAAACATCATCAATGCTGCATTGGTTTTGAATCAACTACATGTTTGCACATGGGCCAAGTCAAGCCGGTCAAACTACTCAGAGGGAAATACCATACTACTATACCACATCATAACTATTTTAATGTATGTTCACACACAAGATAAAACATTATCAACTCCTAGCTATTTAAGCATGGCATGAAAAACTATGATCTCTCATTGTCGTCATAAACATGTTCACTGATGGTATATTGAATCAAGATCGAACAAGCTAAACATATTTACAAAAAAAACAAGAAGAGTTCATACCCATTTTCTTTGCTACGATCACTTCATCAAAATCATCATTATTGCCTTTCACTTGCACGACCGAATGATGTGATAATGATAGTGCAAGAGTGCCACGGACTAAGCTGGAATCTGCATGACAGTTTTATACAAAGGAGAAAACATGGTAATATTGGCTCTCGATTAGATCGATGCATATGAGAGCCACTCAACATTTTCAATGTGGTCTTCTCCTTTCAATGGTTCGAAGAAAAGAAAAGAAGTTCATAGAAACACACTAATTTTTTTTTGAGTTTTTGATTTTTCTCAACGAAAGAAAACAAACGAAAGAAAAACAAAAACGAGAAAAACTATTTACACGGGAAAGATCCCAACAAGTAAAGGAAATCTTTTTGGGATTTTCTTTTAAACTACTCTAATTGAACGGGAAAGCAAAAAACCAAAAACCAAGAAATATTTTTGGGTTTTCTAAAATTTGTCAAACACAAAAGAAGAAAGAGGAAAAATAAAACTAACATGGATATACAATGAAAAAGGATGAACACCAACAATTTGTATGAAATGTGTGAACATAAATGTAACATCGGTGATAAATATGTAAGCTTGGTGATCAGCACTGATAATAGTTGTGTAGTTCGCGAAACTATAGTTGCTGAGGTACCTGAGCATCTCAAGCCTGGGCCTCGGCCTCAACAGCAGCTAACTCATACCGGTACGCAATTAAGTCTGCTGGTGCGATGGTGTATTGATACATCTTCAATGTATCGATAATTTATGATGTATTCATGCCAATATTCTACAACTTTCATATACTTTTGGCAACATTTTATATTATTTTTTGGGACTAACTTACTTATCCAGTGCCCACTGTCATTTCCTGTTTTTTGTGTGTGTTTTGTTCCGCGCAAAATCCATATCAAACAGACTCTCACAAGCCAACAGGACACGGCCTGGGGGTGGTCGCACCCTTATGGCTTGCGGCCAGCCCTTAAGTTGGTTGGGGCACTTCTTTCGAAGCAAGAAAGATATTTTCTTGATAAAATCCCCTTAAAATTTCATCCCGGTCAGAGTTCCGGATCTTCAGATATTTAAGAAACGGTGAAGGGACTGGAAACAGCAGTGAAAACAGGAGAGAAACAGAGAGTGAGATCCAATCTCGAAGGAGCTCTTGCCCGTCCGGGGTCCATGGCGCCCAAGGACCAGAGGGAGAACCTCTTCCAATATGGGAGAGGTCATGGAGGAGGAAGCTTAAGGGGGGATACTCTCTCCCCCTCTCTTCTAGCGGCGCCAGAGTGCCCCCAGGGGAGCCATCCCTGCGGTGATCGTGTTCATCAACATCACCATATTCATCGTCTTCCTCATATCTTTTCAGCGGTCCACTCTCTCTCACCCCTCTCTAATCCCCTACTTGAACCTTGTGTTTCATGCCACACATTATTACTCAATGATGTGTGATGCCATCCTATGATATTTGAGTAGATCGATGTTGTCCTTTGGGTTGATTGATGATCTTGATTGATTTGAGTGTATGTTTTAATTTGGTGTTGTCCTAAGGTGCCTTCCATGATGTGCACACGTGCAGGATTCACACTGGAGGGTGTTGCAATATGTTCATTGTTCGCTTATAGTGGGGGGCTAGAGTGATAGAAGCTTACACCCGAGTAAGGGGGTGTTTATGTATGGGAGTAAAGGGGGCTTGATGTTTAATGCCATGGTTGGGTTTACCTTAATGATTACTAGTAGTTGCGGAGGCTTACAAGAGATACAATCATAAGTTCATATTATCCAAGTATGAAAAGTATGTTACCTCATGCCTCGCCCCCATATAAAATTTGCAAGAATAATTACCGACCTTGTTATCAATTGCCTAGGATGATTCCGCACACCATTCCATAATTATTCCACAGTCCCTATTTTTAATATATTCTCAATCTATTTAGTGCAACAACTATTTTAATATTTTAGTTCTTCAATAAATATATCCTCTTTATACCCACGACACAGTTTTATTTCTCGTTACTTGATAGAAGCAAACGTTTGGTGTATGTAGAGTCGTATCTGTTCTATATAGGACCTGAAAGATTATTATATTAACTTTATCTCCTCATGGGTTTCAAACTCCATACTTACCACTTCCATCTTTAGAAAGTTCTGCGATTATTCCTTGCACTTGGGGATTATCAACCTCTTTTCTAACGTCGTTGACGGGGAACAATAATGTGGGTTTAATATTTCGTGTATGCTTGTTTGCTTTTATCACTAAGTAGTTTTCTTTAACTTTGTTTCTATTTTCTTGTTTTCTCTATTTAGTTTTGGGTGAAGCAAAAAAATTAAAAATTAAAAACACAAAAATTTACTTGCCTCTTAAAAGTGAAGCAATTGGAAAGTATGCATTTAAGAAGTGAAGGTCGACCTTGAACACTTGTGTTCATGCTCATGGAAACAATGTAAAATTTCTCAGGGAAGTTTCTCATAAAAACAATTATCCCCTTGTATATACCACTATAACATAGAAATAATGTGCTTGTCATAATATTCATGATGCTCTTTTGCATGTTTCATCAACTATCCTTATGTGAGCATCATTGATACTATCATGCCTAGCTAAAAGGCCTTAAAGAAAAACGCTTGTTGGGAGACAACCCAACACTTATCCTTTTTATTTTGTGTGTTCACATGGTTAAGATACTGTAGTAATCATGTTTTGTGTCTTTTATTTCAATAATGTGCCAAGTAAAGCCTTTCGGATGATTTGGATGATAACTAGAATTGATAGAATGCAAAAACAGAAACTTTGACGTCCACTACAGAATTTTTGTGATTTCCTGGAATGTCCTTTTTATATAAATTTATTACACGGTGTTAATATACAAATTCCCCACGTCTTCCTAATTTTTCAGAATTCTGTGAGTTACAGAAGTATGGTATTTGTGTTGATCATTACAGATTGTTCTCTTTTAGATAGATTCTGTTTTTTTCTTGCAGCGTTTGCTTGCTTTGACAATGCTATGGATTGTATCGGGGGTTATAAGCCATGGAGAAGTTAAAATACAGTACCTTATGCAATAGTTAAATATTAATCAATTTATAACATTACCTAAAGTTTATGATTTTCCTATTATACTAACGGATCTCGCGAGGTTTCTATTAAGTTTTGTGTGATTGAAGTTTTCAAGTTTTGGGTGAGATACATATATGCGATGAGTAAGGAGCAGAAAGAACCTAAGCTTGGGGATGCCCAAGGCACCCCCAAGGTAATATCCGAGGAAGACTCAAGCATCTAAGCTTGGGGATGCCCTGGAAGGCATCCCCTCTTTCGTCTTGAACACTGTCGGTATATCTTACTTGAAGCTATATTTTTATTCATCACATAATATGTGTTTTGCTTGGAGAGGCATTTTATTTTGTTAGTATTTTCTTGGTGTTATTTATAATATATTTTTTCAATAAAAAGTTCCAAGAATTGCCTTTAGAATGCTTCAATTGCATGTGTGAGATGTGTTGTATAAAAACAGAAACTTTGTTGTAGTGTTTGAATTATCAGATTTTAGTGGAACGTGGAAAGTTTCTGAAATTTTTACACAGTGCTTCCACAAAAACTCTTTAGATTTTACTAAATTTTAAGAATTTTTGTGGATGCATAAGTACACTGTTTAAATGAACTTCTACAAATTGTTCTGTTTGGATAGATTCCATCATAGTTTTGTTATCTACTTATGCTAGAGTTTTCATGGCTTACATTGGTAGATATAAACTGTGGAAATGATAATATATAGTACCCAGTGCTTCAAAACTATTAGGCAACTTGTCTTGGCAGTACATGAAGTGTAGATTTATTCTTATGTGTACTAACCTATCTCATGAGTTCTTTTCAAGTTTTGTGTGGATGAAGCTTTTGAGACTTAGGTGAAACCGGGATATGAGAGGATTGAACGGGATACAAAAGCTCAATCTTGGGGATGCGCAAGAACCCCAAGTAAATATTACAAGAAGTTTCAAGCTTCTAAGCTTGAGGATGCTACGCATCCCACCTCTCTTCATCAAGAATTACCGGTTAGCCAATGTTGATCCTAAGTTCTCATTCGTTCACATGTGCTATTCTTGAAGCATATTTTTTGTTTACTATTCCCTTTTATTTTATGTATCATGCTGGTATGAGATAATCCTTGGTTGATTTATAGAATGCTTCATGTGCTTCACTTAAATCTTTTGAGTATGGCTTTATAGAATGCTTCGTGTGCTTCACTTATATATTTTGAGCTTGGATATTGGTATCTCTATATTCATTGAAGAATGCTCTATGAACTTCACTTATATCTTGTTGAGATTAGTTTAATGATCACTCTTGTGCTTCACTTATATCCTAAGAGAAAATGTTGAATGAACTGAACGTCATAAAACATGAAATTATATATGCTTCATATGCTTGTCCCATGAGGAGTATTGACTTCACATCTAAGAGTATAAGAAATAAATTTTGTTGGAGGTTAGCAAACATAGCATTGGTCATTTGAAAAATTAATGAAAGAATATTTAAGGAAGGGAGATTTCACATATAAATATACTATCTTGGACATTTTCTATGATTGTGACCCCTATTAATTATTTTCAAACTTGATCAAGTAGTTGACGTTGGACAAGGAAGATACATAATGGTTATGTTTACTTATATTCGCATAGAAGTTATATTGTCATGAATCCTCTAACATGTGGTGCTTGCTTTAGATCTTTTTCTAGCTCAGAAATTCACACTAAGCAGAGATACTACTTGTGCATCTGTAAACCTTAAACCGAGTTAATTGCCATGAGAGTCCACCGTACCTACCTATGGATTGAATAAGATCCTTCAAGTAAGTTGTCATCAGTGCACAAGGTAATAAAAATTGCTCCTAAACATGTATGATCTTTTATTGTAAGGGAAAATAATATACGATCTTGTGATCGCAAAGAAATAAAAGCGGCAGACTACGTAATAAAGTTTGCTATCACAAGGGGCAATATAAAATGATGTTCCTTTGCATTAAGAGATTGCACATCCAAAATAAAAAGTGCATGACAACCTCTGCTTCCCTCTGCGAAGGGCCTATCTTTTACTTTTCTGTTTTTACTTTTATGTAAGAGTCAATAATGTTCATCCCTATTCCAATCTATAAATTCTTTAGTTCGCAAGCATCATATGGTGGGGAAAGATCCAGGCATATATATCCAGTTGGATATAGGTGATCATTATTCATTATTGTTTACAATATCCTTGAGATCAGTAAGTTGGGAAGCGGAACATTAAGCCCCTATCTTCCTATGTGTTTACTTGAAACTACTTGTTCTAAAAATATGCATTGAGTGTCGGCAATCATGGAAGACTAAATGATAGTTGAGTATGTGTAATTTGCTAAATCTAAGATCTTACATAGACCCTTCATGAAAATAAGATGAATTGTAATTTTTTGATGACTGAAAATATAATTTGCTAGTTTCCAAGAAAGTTAATTTTCTATACTTTTTTCATGTGATTAGCTTGTTACTTTATCATGATAAGTTCTATGAGAAAAGAGTTGTTGTTTTATGATGCTAGAAAAAATGATTGAAAGTAACATGGGTCAAACTTATATACTATGTTAGCATTCAGACTTCCTATTTTTTTCCATTTACCTACTTGAGGATGAGCAGTATAAAATCCATATCAAACGGACTCCAAACACGATAAAAATTATGGAGATTTTTTGGGAATATATGTGAATTTTGGGAAGAAAGAATCAATGTCGCACGATGCCCGAGGCTCTCACAAGCCAACTGGGCGCGACGAGGAGTGTGGCCACGCCCTGATAGCTTGTGGTCTCCCCTTAAGTCGGTTGGTGCCCTTCCTTCTCTGAAAGAAAGACATTTCCTTGATAAAATCCCCTCAAAATTTCAGTCAGATCGGAGTTACGGATCTTCGTATATTTAAGAAACAGTGAAGGGACAAAAACAGCAGCGAAAACACAAGAGGAATAGAGAGAGAGATCCAATCTCGGAGGGGCTTTCGCCCCTCCGGGAGCCATGGTGGACAAGGACCAGAGGGAGAACCTCTCCCTATATGGGGAGAGGCCATGGAGAGGAATTCTAAAGGGGGAGATTCTCTCCCACTATCTTCCGGTGACACCGGAGTGCCGCCGAGGTAGCCATCGCCACGGTGATCGTCTTCATCAACATCACCATCTTCATCACCTTCCTCATCTCTTTTCAATGGTCCACTCGCCCACACCTCGCTATAATCCTCTACATGAAATGGTGTTTCATGCCACATATTATTAATAAATGATGTGTTGCCATCCTATGATGTTTGAGTAGATCGATGTTGTCCTTTGGGTTGATTGATGATATTGGTTGGTTTGAGTGTATGTTTTGTTTTGGTGTTGTCCTAAGGTGCCTTCCATGAGGCACACACGTGAAGGATTCACGTTGTAGGGTGTTCCAATATGTTCATGATTTGCTTATAGTGGGTGGCTAGAGTGACAAAAGCTTATTCCTGAGTAAGGGGGTTGTTTACGTATGGGAGTAAAGGGGACTTGATGTTTAATGCTATGGTTGGGTTTACCTTAATGATTTCGAGTAGTTGCGGACGCTTGCTAGAGATCCAATTATAAGTTCATATGATACAACTACGGAAAGTATGTTAGCTCATGCCTCTCCCTCATATAAAATTTGCTAGAATGATTACCGATCTTACTATCAATTGCCTAGGATGATTTCACACACCATACCATCTTTATTCCACACTGGCTATTTGTGATATATTGTAATATACTCTAGCTCTATTTAGTGCAGCAACTATTTTCATATTTTAGTTCTCCAATATCATGCAAAGTTATCCTATTTGTACCCACAAGACAGTTTTATTTCTCCTTACTAGATAGAAGCAAACGTTCGGTGTATGTAGAGTCGTATCAGTGGCAGATAGGACTTGAGAGAATATTGATCTTACCTTTAGCTCCTTGTGGGTTTGACACTCCACTTACCAATTCCATCTTTGGAAAGTGCTATGATGATTCCTTACAATTGTGGATTATCATGTATCCGTTCCTTACATGAAAGTTAAACAAAGAGGGTGTAGACAACACAATTATATCGCGAGAGTTCTCGTTGTATACTAGGTTATAACGAATGTGTCGTGGGGCCTTAGGTTAGTCAATGAACTGGTGCTCTAGCATAGACATGTGATCAAGATAAACTTTAGGCAACAGGTAATCAGTGGGGCAAAAATCAACTTTAAAGTTCCTTGCCAAGCGGGTAGCACAAATGCCACCATGAATCTTGCTTGTAGTTTGGTTGTAATTTAGGCAGAGCACAACAATAGCTCCTAAATTGTAAATGTTATCACCACAAAGTGCACGGTGCAAAATATCAAGAGTGGAGGCACTGAGACGACTACCCTCTTCCATAGCAGTTATACATTTTCCTATAAACAAAGAGAAATAATGCATAGAAGGAAAATGCATACTAGTGGCCCGGGCGTTTGATACGCTCCTAGTTTGTCCCACAGTTAGGGTAAGGATGAACTCCTCGAATTCCTCAGGCTTAGGCTCCCGCACTCCCCCGTCAGATGGAAACAAGCAAATTTCACAAAATCTAGAAAGAGGTAATTCGTAATGTTCAGCATACAAATCAAAGCGCACTATAGGAGCATGGGCCCTACTCGAGAAATAACAATTTTGCAAAATCTAATTAGTGAGGATGTAGTATTGATCACACTCATTTGTGAGGAAGATGGTTATCCTGACAGTTGTGGAAAATTGTGCAAATTCTTCATGAAAACCCCACTTCGTTCATGAAGGGGGTACGCGGTCATTCGCATGGCCTAACTTCCGCGTTACATAGAATGTTAATGTCGTGATCCTAAGTCTCCCTAAATCCCTTAGGGCTTCGGCTTGGAGAGCCCTTCCTTGAAGAACTCCTCTTGAATAAGTTCATTCTCCTACACACAAATTTCTGAAATTTTTAGGCCACAATTTTTTTCCAGAGAAATCATGCAAGATTGATAGTGACTACTCTATATGGATGCCTAGAAGACATATCAATCATTAGCACTACTTGGAACCCAAAGAATCAGTAGCACCAAGTGTAGAAAAATGTGCAAAATACAAACCACTAAAGAAAAAAATTAATTGGATGAACGAGAGAGTCACATACCAAGAAAAAAAAATCCTCAAAACAGTTTCAGAAACGGATTTCCAAGCAAGTAGATCAAAAATTTCAGTTTTTAGAGGAAGAACAAGAGAGAGGTGGAGAGAGAGAGGGAGGGAGAGAGAGAGAGAGAATTTTTCCTAGAGGTAGGTGATGATGTGGGCTAGAGGGATGAGGCAAGGGGCGGTGGTGCGTAGGATCCAAAGTATGTCTAGAGGGCGATGTGATTAGACTAGTTGACTGAATAAAAACTTAACCTTTCCCAATTTTAGTTGTGGCAAGTTTTAGCAATTGTTGCAAGTCAAGCGCACCCCATAGATGCAAGTCTAAGAGTATAGCAATGGAAAGTAAATACATGCACATGTATGTAGAGGTTACAGATAGGAATATTAAACATAAAGATTGACACGGCGATTTTTGGCGTGGTTCCGATAGTGTAAGGGCCGGTTTTTTCGGGATTTTAAATTCCCGTCAAAATGACCCTTTTGCATGGCAGCCCTAGGAATACTGTTAGCTGGTGCACAATTCCTTGATACAAATATCCAAGCAATTACAAAATTTGAAGTACAAGACCATGAATGCATATGGAGTACAACAAAAAGGTTTCTAGTGGTTGATGGCGGAAGCGGTTCGGGGATCTCCAGCATCTATATGACTCCATTTCCCACTGGAATAGCTGACCTTGGTAATTCCTATCTCATGCCACTGCTATCTTCGGTGCCTAAGTTTCGGGGCTATCATCAGGATGCTCCTCTCCAAGCATGCAATCTGGCCAAGACAATAGCCAAGGACAAGCCAGTGAGTACTTTGAATGTACTCGCAAACATCATGAAAGCACACATAAATTAGCAGGTGACAGATATGCACTTGAAATGATTCAACGGTATTTCATCAGTCATAAATTAACTTCATAAGAGCAAGCAAGCGGATAATTTATCCATACCGAGAATTAAATAAGCAATCAATGAAAGAAAAATTAATTGGAACATTGGGCGGTAATCCTCCCGAATATTTCCAAGCAGAGGAAATAGTGTGGTCGGTGTTTGGAGCGACGCCTCAAAAGGATAAAGCTGTAAAGCATGCCGCGACCGGGTGTCTGAGTGACACCGTGGAAAGGGCTTATATGAACTAATAAGTTACATCCCATAGTTGGGCGTCTCAGAGACACCACATAAAGGGGTTATATGAAATAATAAAATACATGCCACTGTCGGGTGTCTGAGCGGCACCACATAAAGGGCTTATATGCAATAAATACAATGAATATTCAGGAAGTGGAACTATCCCAGGGATATTAAACATCCATATATCATAAGGGTTAGTCCATGATCATCCACCATATTTCACGATTATTCCCATGGTTAAGTTAACTTCCTCCGAATATCGACACTCAGACCGACACTTGACCTATCCGAGACTGTAGTCCTTAACCGCGGACACGGCTATCCGAATAGATATAAAACTCTGCAGAGGGTGTACTCTTTACCCACGAGTAACGAATTTCTTTAGTCAACCAGAGATGTCAACTAATTTCGATGACGGTCTTTGAGTTGTAAAAACACACACCTAACCCGCACACACTAGTCTCTCGATGCCTGGTAATCACCCACGACACTCGTTAGGCGAGACTCTGAGTGAGAAAATTCCAGATCTTTACTAGCATGGGATCACAATATTTATAACGCGCGCACACGGGGGAGCTAACCCCTTCGGTCACATACCGAAGCACCCATGCCCCCAAACCAACTGGCATGCCTACCAGGGGCCACTAGTATCTTTCACTATGGCCTCTCGTGTATGGTGTGCGCCAAGAAAGGGTTAACGCCTTAATCAACCATACCGTGGCTTCGACATGGACAAGTAGTAGTATGAAAAAAGTAAGGGAGGTTAGTGGACCAAGAATCGATCTGCGGTTGACTCAAGATGTTTATATTTTTCCCTATATAATTAGCACAACAAATATGTTTCACAATTCCATACATGAGCACCACCTATCATATCCCATCATGCCTCACTGGTCATCCTCATCCAATGAGATGTCAGTTCCAAGGTCGTGTCTTCATGAGAGAAAGACTTCCCCCGGATCCCATCTGGTAGGCATATGTGGCATGAGGTAGTGACTAATTTCACATGCATCTCAATTGCAACAGAAATAAACTCTCATTGTTTACTTATAGGCATGATCATAACTCCACATGAAATAATGTCACTACTCTTTAGCATAGTGATAACGTTCATTTGTCATAGCAAAAAACACACAACTAATATTATATCCAAGTTCATATTGCTTGCCTACAAGGTGCACAGTGCTGAGGTGCACACCAAAATATTTTGAAAGTTTACTTCTCCCTTCATTTCCTATTTTTGAAAATATCCTAATTAACACATAATTTAAAAACAATACAAAAGTTGTCTTAGAAATTTTTGAAATAATACTTAAAATAAACTAGGTTAAATTATAGAACTAAATCAATTAGAGTTGTGGTTAAAAAGATAGAGACAGTCAAACTTGGGTCAAATCTGATTTTTGAAATAAAGAGAAAAAGAGAAAATGCTTCGAGGAAAAATATGCCTTTGAGTAGAGGAGATGTACCAGCGTGGAATATGCCTCCACTTATCCGTGTGGCTTTGACCTAAGGGTCACTGACAATGAGTCCTCGTATCCCACTCAACAGGTTTGACTGGTCACACTCTCCTTCTCTCCCATGACCGAATCGTGGTGGCACTCTAGCGCTCCTTGAAGGCGAACGAGGGGGTCTCCTAGGGTCCTGGGCACGGGCATGGGGTACACACATTTTGGCGGTTTCGAGGAGGTGCCCATGCGTGATGAGGTGGTCAAAGCCATCGTCGGCGAGCTCCACCGCGGACACCGGCATCGGCCAAAATGGCACGACCACCAGTGATGCCTCTCCAGGGGTGCTGGGCTTTGGGGAGGGTTCCACGATGGGTCTGGTGGCTCCTAGCTCTGGCGGCTTGGGCAGTGGGAGCGTGGGTGAGGTGAATTTTTGCGGAGGACGGTGGCGGGTCGGGCTCACCGGAGATGGAGAATATGACCTCCTTTGGTCGATCTGCTGCTAGGGGAGTTGGCCACATTTGGTCTGAGGCTGCTGGTGAGCTCAAGGGGGGTCGGGGTGCTATTTACAGCTGGGGAAGTCAGTTCCCACAGAGGACAAGGATAAGAACAGCGACTACCCACCACTGGTTGCTGCAGGCAATGTGGCGATGGACGGCGATGTCGGGGCGCTAGCAGACGGGTCCCTTAGTGCTCCTAGGGTGAGCTCGCAAGCTGCGGTTGCTTGGGCGATGCTGCCATGGCAGAAGGAAGAAGCTATCATCGGCTAGCCTCCAAGTTGGCTGGTGCGGCGCCCATGAGCGGCGCTGGGGGCTGTTGGGTGGCTCTCGCAGGCTAGGAGGGGTTGGGGAGGTGGCTCTATGGGCGCGCAAGGGCTAGGCTGCTGATACGTCTGTTTTGCATCACGCTTTCATGTTGATATTTATTGCTATTTCGGTTGTTATATTAGTTGTGGTACCATATTTATGCCTTTTCTCTCTTATTTTGCAAGGTTTATTTGAAGAGGGAGAATTCAGGCAGCTGGAATTCTGGACTGGAAAGGAGCAAATCCTAGTCCACTATTCTGCACATCTCCAAATGCCCTGAAAAGTTACGTGGATTTTTTTGGGATTATATAAAAAATACTGGGTGAAAGAACTACCGGAGGGGGGCTGCCAGGGTGCCACAAGCCGTGACACCATCACCCCCTGGTGGCGGAGTGGGGGCTTGTGGGCTCCCTGATGGCCCGCTAGCCCCCCTCTTTTGCTATATGAAGCGTCTTGGTCCAGAAAAAATCAGACGGGATCTTTTTCGTGGTTTCGCCGCCGCCACGAGGCGGAACTTGAGCAGATCCAATCTAGAGCTCTGGCAGGACGATCCTGCCGGGGAAACTTCCCTCCCGGAGGGGGAGATCATCGCCATCGTTATCACCAACAGTCCTCTCGTCGGAGGGGAGGCATCTTCATCAACATCTTCATCAGCACCATCTCCTCTCCAATCCCTAGTTCACCTCTTGTAACCAATCTTCGTCTCGCAACTCCGATTGGTACTTGTAAGGTTGCTAGTAGTGTTGATTACTCTTTGTAGTTGATGCTAGTTGGATTACTTGGTGGAAGAATTTATGTTCAGATCCTTGATGCTATTCATTACACCTCTGATCATGATTATGATTATGCTTTGTAAGTAGTTACTTTTGTTCCTGAGGACATGGGATAAGTCATGCTGATAATAGTCATGTGAATTTGATATTCGTTCGGTATTTCGATATGATGTATGTTGTTTTTCCTCTAGTGGTGTTATGTGAACGTCGACTACATAACACTTCACCATATTTGGTACTAGAGGAAGGCATTGGGAAGTAGTAAGTAGATGATGGGTTGCTGGAGTGACAGAAGCTTAAACCCCAGTCTATGCGTTGCTTCGTAAGGGGCTGATTTGGATCCACTAGTTTAATGCTATGGTTAGACTTTGTCTTAATTCTTCTTTTGTAGTTGCGAATGCTTGCGAGAGATGTTAATCATAAGTGGTATGCTTGTCCAAGTAAGGGCAGTACCCAAGCGCCGGTCCACCCACATATCAAACTATCAAAGTAACGAACGCGAATCATATGAACTTGATGAAACTAGCATCACCGAAATTCTGTGTGTCCTCGGGAGCATTTTTCCTCCTATAAGACTTTGTTCAGGCTTATCCCTTGCTGCAAAAGGGATTGGGCCACTTGCTGCACCGTTTCTACTACTTGTTACTTGTTACTTTTTGCTTGCCACGTTTCACCTCGCTACACAATCACTTGTTACCGCTACTTTCAGTGCTTGCAGTTTTTACCTTGCTGAAATCCGTTTATGAGAGCCTTCTGCTCCTCGTTGGGTTCGACACTCTTACTTATCAAAAGGACTACGATTGATCCCCTATACTTGTGGGTCATCAAGACTCTTTTCTGGCGCCGTTGCCGGGGAGTGATGCGCCTTTGGTAAGTGGAAATTGGTAAGGAAACATTTATATACTGTGCTGAAATTTATTGTCACTTGTCACTATGGAAACTGTTCCTTTGAGGAGTTTGTTCGGGGTATCTTCACCATGAACGGAAGCACGAGGAGTTGTTCCTCAACCTGAGGTACCTACTGAAAATATCTTTTATGAAATTCCTTCGGGTATGCTTGAGAAACTGCTGGCTAATCCTTTCACACAAGATGGATCTTCACATCCAGACTTGCATCTAATCTATGTAGATGAAGTTTGTGGTTTATTTAAGCTTACAGGTTTGCCCGAGGATGAGTTAAAGAAGAAAGTCTTTCCTTTATCTTTGAAGGATAAGGCATTGACATGGCATAGGCTATGTGATGATACTGAATCATGGGGCTACAATCGGTTGAAATTGGAATTTCATCAAAAGTTCTATCCTATGCATTTAGTACATCGTGATCGGAACTTTATTTATAACTTTTGGCCTGGTGACAGGGAAAGCATAGCTCAAGCTTGGGGGAGGCTTAAATCAATGCTATATTCATGCCCCAATCATGAGCTCTCAAGAGAAATCATCACTCAAAACTTTTATGCTCGGCTTTCTCATGAAGATCGTACCATGCTTGACACTTCTTGTGCCGGTTCTTTTATGAAGAAGGATATTGATCACAAGTGGAACTCATTGGAGAGAATCAAACGCAACTCTGAAGATTGGGAGCTGGAGGAAGGTAAGGAGTCAGGTATGAATTTCCAGTTTGATTGCGTTAAATCTTTTATTGAGACAAACACTTCTAGAGATTTTAGCGCTAAGTATGGACTTGACTCTGAGATAGTAGCTTCTCTATGTGAATCTTTTGCTGCTCATGTTGATCTTCCCAAACAGAATTGGTTTAAATATCATCCTCCCGTAGAAAGCAACATAGCCAAAACCAATCTAGTTGAGGAGAAAATCATTTATTTTAGTGATCCTGTTGTTCCTTGTGCTTACACTGAGAAACCACCATACCCTGCTAGGATAAAGGATTATTCTAAAGCTCCAACTATGATACGTAGGGGTTACATTAGACCACTTGCACCCCCTGAAGATATTAGAGTTGAACCTAGTATTTCTATTATCAAAGATCTCTTAGCCGAAGACATAGATGGGCATGTTATCAAATTTTGTGAGGACTCCGCTAGAATTGCTAAACCTCGCGCGAAAGACAAACACGGACATGTAGTTGGCCTGCCCGTTGTTTCTGTTAAGATAGGAGATCACTGTTACCATGGTTTATGTGATATGGGAGCTAGTGTTAGTGCAATACCCCGTTCTCTATATGATGAAATCAAAGATGAGATTGCACCTGCTGAGTTAGAACCCATTGATGTCACTATTACACTAGCTAATAGAGACACTATCTGGCCTCTGGGAATTGTGAGAGACGTAGAAGTCTTGTTTGGTAAGACGAAGTATCCTACTGATTTCCTCGTCCTTGGTACTGCACAAGATATCTTTTGTCCCATCATATTTGGTAGACCCTTCCTCAACACTGTCAATGCTCACATTGATTGCATTAAGCAGACTGCCACAGTTAGTTTCGAGGGTGTGTCTCATGAATTTAACTTCTCCAAGTTTGGAAGACAACCCCATGAAAGAGAGTCGTGTGATAGAGATGAAATTATTGCTCTTGCCTCTATTGCTGTACCTCCTATGGATCCTTTAGAGCAATATCTGCTTGAGCATGAAAATGATATGCATATGGAGGAGAGAGATGAGATAGATAAAATTGTCTTAGAACAATATCCTATTCTCAAGAATAATCTGCATGTTGAACTGCTTGGGGATCCTCCCCCACCAAAGAGTGATCCTATGTTTGAGCTTAAACCGCTGCCTGATACTCTTAAGTATGCCTATCTTGATGAGAAGGAGATATATCCTGTCATTATTAGTGCTCTCCTCTCAGAGCGCGAAGAGAGGAAGTTACTAAAAACTCTGAGGAAGCACTACACTGCTATTGGATATACTCTTGATGATCTTAAGGGTATTAGTCCTACTCTATGTCAGCACAAGATTAAAACCGATCCTGACTTTAAACCAGTTGCTGATCATCAAAGGAGATTAAATCCTAAGATGAAAGAGGTCGTGAGAAAAGAAATATTAAAGCTTCTGGAAGCAGGAATCATTTATCATGTTGCTCATAGTGATTGGGTAAGTCCAGTACATTGCATACCTAAGAAGGGAGGTATCACCGTCGTTCCTAATGATAAGGATGAACTAATCCCACAAAGGATTATTACCGGCTATATAATGGTGATAGACTTCCGGAAACTGAACAAGGCAACCAGGAAAGATCATTATCCTTTGCCGTTCATCGAACAAATGCTAGAAAGGCTATCAAAACACACACACTTCTTCTTTCTAGACGGTTATTCAAGTTTCTCGCACATACCTGTTGCACAATCTGATCAAGAGAAAACCACTTTCACCTGCCCTTTCGGTACCTTTGCCTATAGACGTATGCCTTTTGGCTTATGCAATGCACCTGCCACCTTTCAAAGATGTATGATGGCTATATTCTCTGACTTTTCTGAAAAGATTGTCGAGGTTTTCATGGATGACTTCTCCGTTTACGGGTCTTCCTTTAATGATTGCCTCAGCAACCTTGATCGAGTCTTACAGAGATGTGAAGAAACCAACCTCGTCTTGAATTGGGAGAAGTGCCACTTTATGGTTAATGAAGGTATCGTCTTAGGACATAAAATCTCTGAAAGAGGCATTGAAGTTGATAAGGCTAAGGTTGATGCAATTGAGAAAATGCCTTGCCCCACAGATATCAGAGGTATACGAAGTTTCCTAGGTCATGCTGGTTTCTATAGAAGGTTCATTAAAGACTTCTCTAAGATTTCTAGACCTCTTACCAACCTCTTGCAGAAGGATGTTCCTTTTATTTTCGATGAGGATTGTGAGGAAGCCCTCGAAATACTTAAGAAGGCTTTGATAACCGCACCTATTGTCCAACCACCTGACTGGAACTTGCCCTTCGAAATCATGTGTGATGCTAGTGATTACGCAGTTGGTCCTGTTCTAGGACAGAGAGTTGACAAGAAGTTGAATGTCATTCACTACGCTAGTAAAACTCTAGATAGTGCCCAAAGAAACTATGCCACCACGGAGAAGGAATTTTTAGCAGTCGTCTTTGCATGTGAAAAGTTCAGATCTTACATAGTTGACTCCAAAGTCACTATTCACTCTGATCATGCTGCTATTAAGTACCTCATGGATAAGAAGGACGCTAGGCCTAGGCTGATCAGATGGGTTCTCCTGCTAAAGGAATTTGATTTGCACGTCGTTGACCGAAAGGGTGCTGATAACCCTATAGCAGATAACTTGTCTAGGCTAGAGAATGTCCTTGATGACCCACTACCTATTGATGATAGCTTTCCTGATGAGCAACTAAATGTCATCCGCACTTCACATAGTGCATCGTGGTATGCTGATTATGCAATCTACATCGTAGCCAAATACATACCACCCAGTTTTACCTATCAGCAAAAGAAGAAATTCTTCTTTGATTTGAGACACTACTTTTGGGATGATCCTCACATTTATAAGGAAGGAGTAGATGGTGTTATTAGACGTTGTGTGCCTGAACATGAACAGGGACAGATCTTGCAGAAGTGTCATTCTGAAGTCTACGGAGGACACCACACTGGAGATAGAACTGCCCATAAGGTATTGCAATCAGGTTTCTATTGGCCCACTCTCTTCAAGGACGCCCGTAAGTTTGTCTTGTCTTGTGACGAATGCCAAAGAATAGGGAACATCAGTAAGCGTCAGGAAATGCCTATGAACTATTCACTTGTCATTGAACCATTTGATGTCTGGGGCTTTGATTATATGGGACCCTTCCCGAGTTCCAATGGGTACACTCACATCTTAGTTGCTGTGGATTACGTTACTAAGTGGGTAGAGGCTATCCCCACTAAGAATGCTGATCACCACACCTCTATTGAGATGCTTAAAGAAGTCATATTCCCAAGATTTGGAGTCCCTAGATACTTGATGACTGATGGCGGTTCACACTTCATTCATGGTGTTTTCCGCAAGATGCTGGCTAAGTATGATGTCAACCATAGAGTTGCATCTCCTTATCATCCTCAGTCTAGTGGTCAAGTGGAGTTGAGTAATAGGGAGATCAAATTGATCCTACAAAAGACCGTCAATAGATCTCGAAAGAACTGGTCTAGCAAACTTGACGATGCACTATGGGCTTATAGGACTGCTTATAAGAGTCCCTCGGGCATGTCACCGTATAAAATGGTTTACGATAAAGCCTGTCATTTACCTCTTGAGCTGGAACACAAAGCTTATTGGGCAATCAAAGAGCTCAACTTTGATTTCAAACTTGCCGGTGAGAAGCGGTTGTTTGATATCAGCTCGTTAGATGAATGGAGAACCCAGGCATACGAGAATGCCAGGTTGTTCAAGGAAAAGGTTAAGAGATGGCACGACAAACGAATACAGAAACGAGAGTTCAGTGTAGGTGATTATGTCTTGCTATACAATTCTCGTTTGAGATTCTTTGCAGGCAAGCTTCTCTCTAAATGGGAAGGTCCCTATGTTATCGAGGAAGTATATTGTTCCGGTGCCATCAAAATCAATAACACGGAAGGAAATTTCCTAGAGTGGTAAATGGGCAAAGAATCAAGCACTACATCTCTGGCACTCCCACAAATGTTGAGACCAATATCATCAATGTCATAACTCCAGAGGAGTACATAAGGGATGTTTATGAGCCTGTTTCAGACCTTGAAAATGAAGATGTATCTGTTTTGGTAAGAAACTAGACTCTGATGCTTTTCCAATAGGAAATTTCCTCCGTTTTGGAATTTTTGGAAAATTAGAAAAATAAAAAGCAGTCCGGAGAGCGAACGAGGCGGCCACAAGCCCTGCCACCGCCCCCTACCCCCCTGGTGGCGGAGGGCAAGCTTGTGGGCACCTCGTGTGCCTCCCGGACTCCGTTTTCTTGCGGAGGACTCCTTCTGGCACAGAAAAAAATCAATATATAGTCGCCCAAAGGTTTTGATCTCCGTATCACGCAGTTTTCCTCTGTTTTCATTTCGAGCTTGTTTTCTGCCGCAGATTTAGAGGAAAGATGTCTCAGGAATCTGTTGGGGAAAATGATCTTCACCAAGTTCATGAGGAAGTAGATGCTGATATGAAAAGAGTAGAAGTCACAGAAGCCAGGGACCAAGCCAAGGAGAAAACCCAAGCTAGGGAGGAAGTTCAACCTATGTTCAATATTGAAGACGTGGAAGGAGTAGATGTTCTCCAACCCTTCCTCCACGTGCTGTCTCCATCCTTGATTGAACTCTTGAGGTTTTGCGAAACAACTCGTTCTCGCAATATTTCCCTTTCTCGTGAAGTTGTTTTGCTGGAAAACCATGTCACAGATCTCAAAGGTATAAATGAAAGATTGATAGCTCTCTTGGAATCAAAGGCGACAACTCCACCACCATCACCACCGAAGGAAGACAACTGAGCATTGGTATGGGCAATCCCCTTGGTTTCTGCCAAGCTTTGGGGAGTTGCTCTGGTATCGTATCACCTTTTTATCTTTTGCTTTTACCTTTGTTTTAGTTCTTTCCTTTTCAGTTTTTATTTCTTCTTTGGAGGAATAAGTCTTTAGTGTTTAGTTTGAGTCTTTTGCTTTTGTCTCTCCCCCGATGTATTCGAGCTTACGAGCTATATAATAAAGAGTGTCTTAGTCAAGGGCTTTGCTTTGTGCCATGATCAAAAGTATGAAAAGAATGATGTCACATCCCTGACCCCTTAAGCAAGTTAGCTTGTGCTCATGTTTTTCTTTGCATTGCATCTAAGAATTTTCAACAAGAACAAAGCAAATGGTAAAGGAAAACTCAAAACCCTAGCCACTTCTTTAAATAAAGGAAATCTCAAACTAGTTAAAATCAATGAACCCAAAATCGCCTCAAGAAAAGTTCAAACTTTCTGATAAATCATGAAAGTAAATGAGCAATGAAGAAAACCTTTTTCTTGACACTTTAAGCATTTTAAATAAATGCAAAAAGCTACTGGTTTCAAGTTTTAAATTTGAAATCAGAAACTTTAAACTTTCAAAAATGTTGAAAACTTTAGGAATGGTTGGAAATATTCCAACAAATATTCTAGGGTGTTTAACATAGTTTTTACAAATTATTTGGGAGCTGAAATAAATAGTAGATCAATGTCAGCAATTAAAATAGAAATAAATGGGAAAAACCTTACCTGTCGCTCACCCCGGCCCAGCCCAGCTCCTCCTGTCGTCTTCCTCCTCGCCAGTAGGAGCAGGAGGTGGCCGCCGCGTCACCGCGCGCCTCCACACAGCTCCCTGGCTGCGTGGCCGCCGCTTCGCGCTGGCAAGCACGGGGATAAGCTCCCCGAGCCCGTCCCTATCCATCCCCGTGCCCATTCTCCCCCTCTGCCCCGTTTCCTTCTGCCGCCATTGGAGCCCGAGCAGAGCTCGAGCTCGCCGTCGTTCTAGCCTCCCCTCCTTCCTTCTGAGCCGCGCATTAGCTCCGCCGCAACTCCCTGAAGCTCCCTAGCCACGAGCCCGACGCCCAGATGCAGTGAAACGACGAGAAGCAGTCGTCTTCTTCCTCGGGTGACCGAAGATCGTCGCCGACGTTCTCCCTCTCCAGGCCGTCCCCGAGCAAGCTAGCGCCACCACTGCACTCCTCGTGAGCTTGCGCTTCTTTCCCCCACGATCTCCCCGTCGATCCCCTCCTCTAGGCCTAGTTCCATCAGAGCCCGACGAGATCCGCCGCTGCAACTCGTCGCCGGTGGCCCTCCGGTGACCAGCTCGTCCTTCTGAGGCCACCAGCAGCTTCAGGCCGTCGCGTAGATGACGTAGGAGCTAAGTCCCGTGCGCAACTCCCTCTGTATCGATGACCCCGATGGCGCCGGAACCTTGGCCGCCGCCAAGCTCGTCGCCGGCGTCATCTCCGGCTAAGTGCAGAAATGGAACCACGGGAGAAGTGTCGTTCTTCTGGTGCTCTCCGCGCAGCGTTTGGCCCTCTGTGCGCCGTTTCCGAGCCCTCGGCCGTTCTGGTGCTCGCAGGAGGCTCCCCGCCGGCGAGGACGACCTCGTCGCCGGTGGATCTCAGCTGGCCTAAGCCACTGACGGGTGGGGCCAGCCTCTGGATAGTTTAGAAATAATATAAATAAATCAGATAAATTAATAAGACACTGACATGTCTGTCCAGTGAGTCTAATTAACTAAATAAGATTAATCCTAATCTAAAATTGACCAGAGACACTCACGAGTGGGTCCCACTGGTCAGGTTTGACTTTCAACGGCCAGTTGGACCTGCTGATGTCATGCTGATGCAGTAAAAGGATTTTCTAGTATAAAAATAATTCCAGAAATGTTTAAAACTTCAAAAATTCATAGAAATTAATCTGTAACTCCAATGAAAATAATTTATATATGAAAAAGTATCAGAACAATTCAAGGAATCTGAATATGCTATTTTCAATCATGTTTGGAAAAGAAACATAACCCAAACATGTAGATTAATGAATAAGTCAATTCTTATAAATACTTTATAAATGGAATATGGAAAATATTTAATTTTCTTTATGAATGACATGATCACACACTGTTCTAATTACAAACCAGCAACTTAACATCTCATCCCAAGCATGTTAACATCAAGTTGATCTGAGCATCAGGTCGAATCAATTAAAATGGTATCCGAGAATACCTCGTTTGAAGTGTTATTTGAATGTGATTCAAATCAACTTCAAACCTAATACATGTTGGTTATAGTAGTATATCACCTTGCATTCTCATGCCATGCTCATGCATCATCTTGATTGCATATGTTTGTTATTGATTGTTGTCATTCCTTTCGGTAGGCTCCGCTCCCCCGGATTGCACCGAATATCCGTCTGACGGATATTGTCACTCCTCTGAGCAACAAGGCAAGCAACCATTTTGATCATCCCGATAAATCCCATGTTCTTGCTCGTGCACTTACTTATTGCATTAGGATCAAAGGTTGTGTATGTTATGCTTAGAGTTGTGTATGGTCTGTCATCTAGGAGATGAACAGAATTGTGAGAATGTGTTCGGCAAGCAAAGGTTGTGTGTTGAACTTGATTTGGTAAAGGTACCAGTGAAAGGCTGTGTAGGAGTATATGGCAGGTTGTTTCATTGGAACCGTCCTTAGGAACTGAGTTCCGTGTATGTAATCCAAGACTAGATACTACCACACGTTGGGATACTTAATTGACCCTCTTGTTGGGGAACGTCGCATGGGAAACAAAAATTTTCCTACGCGCACGAAGACCTATCATGGTGATGTCCATCTACGAGAGGGGATGAGTGATCTACGTACCCTTATATACCGTACAGCAGAAGCGTTAGTGAACGTGGTTGATGTAGTGAAACGTCTTCACGTCCCTCGATCCGCCCCGCGAACAGTCCCACGATCTAGTGCCGAACGGACGGCACCTCCGCGTTCAGCACACGTACAGCTCGACGATGATCTCGGCCTTCTTGATCCAGCAAGAGAGACGGAGAGGTAGAAGAGTTCTCCGGCAGCGTGACTGCGCTCCGGAGGTTGGTGATGATCTCGTCTCAGCAGGGCTCCCCCGAGCTCCGCAGAAATGCGATCTAGAGGTAAAACTGTGGAGATATGTGGTCGGGCTGCCGTGGCAAAGTTGTCTCAAATCAGCCCTAAAACCCCACTATATATAGGAGGAGGAGGGGGGAGACCTGCCTTGGGGTCCAAGGACTCCCAAGGGGGTCGGCCGAGCCAAGGGGGAAGGTCTCCCCCTCCCAAACCGAAATCTACTTGGTTTGGAAGGTGGAGTCCTTCTTCCCTTTCCCACCTCCTTCTTTTTGTTTTTCTTTCCTCTTTGATTTTCTTTCCTATGCGCATAGGCCTCTCTTGGGCTGTCTCACCAGCCCACTAAGAGCTGGTGCGGCACCCCAAACACATATGGGCTTCCCCGGGGTGGGTGCCCCCCCGGTGAACTCCCGGCACCCATTCGTCATTCCCGGTACATTCCCGGTAACTCCGAAATCCTTCCGGTAATCAAATGAGGTCATCCTATATATCAATCTTCATTTCCGGACCATTCCGGAAACCCTCGCGACGTCTGTGATCTCATCCGGGACTCCGAACAACATTCGGTAACCAACCATATAACTCAAATACGCATAAAACAACGTCGAGCCTTAAGTGTGCAGACCCTGCGGGTTCGAGAACTATGTAGACATGACCCGAGAGACTCCTCGGTCAATATCCAATAGCGGGACCTGGATGCCCATATTGGATCCTACATATTCTACAAAGATCTTATCGTTTGAACCTCAGTGCCAAGGATTCATATAATCCCGTATGTCATTCCCTTTGTCCTTCCGTATGTTACTTGCCCGAGATTCGATCGTCAGTATCCGCATACCTATTTCAATCTCGTTTACCGGCAAGTCTCTTTACTCGTTCCGTAATACAAGATCTCGTAACTTACCCTAAGTCACATTGCTTGCAAGGCTTGTGTGTGATGTTGTATTACCGAGTGGGCCCCGAGATACCTCTCCGTCACACGGAGTAACAAATCCCAGTCTCGATCCATACTAACTCAATGAACACCTTCGGAGATACCTGTAGAGCATCTTTATAGTCACCCAGTTACGTTGCGACGTTTGATACACACAAAGTATTCCTCCGGTGTTAGTGAGTTATATGATCTCATGGTCATAGGAACAAATACTTGACACGCAGAAAACAGTAGCAACAAAATGACACGATCAACATGCTACGTCTATTAGTTCGGGTCTAGTCCATCACATGATTCTCCCAATGATGTGATCCCGTTATCAAGTGACAACACTTGCCTATGGCCAGGAAACCTTGACCATCTTTGATCAACGAGCTAGTCAACTAGAGGCTTACTAGGGACAGTGTTTTGTCTATGTATCCACACAAGTATTGTGTTTCCAATCAATACAATTATAGCATGGATAATAAACGATTATCATGAACTAAGAAATATAATAATAACTAATTTATTATTGCCTCTAGGGCATATTTCCAACAGTCTCCCACTTGCACTAGAGTCAATAATCTAGTCCACATCACCATGTGATTCCAACGAATCCAACACCCATATAGTTATGGGGTCTGATCACGTCTTGCTCGTGAAAGAGGTTTTAGTCAACGGTTCTGAAACTTTCAGATCCGTGCGTTCTTTACAAATCTTTATGTCATCTTATAGATGCTGCTACTACGTGCTATTCGGAAATGCTCCAAATATCTACTCTACTATACGAATCCGTTTCACTACTCATAGTTATTCGGATTAGTGTCAAAGCTTGCATCGACGTAACCCTTTACGACGAACTCTTTAACCACCTCCATAATCGAGAAAAATTCCTTAGTCCATTAGTTACTAAGGATAAATTTTGACCGCTGTTAGTGATTCAATCATGGATCACTCTCTGTACCTCTCAACAGACTTTGAGTCAAGGCACACATCAGGTGCGGTACACAGCATAGCATACTTTAGATTCTACGGCTAAGGCATAGAAGACGACCTTCGTCTATTCTCTTTATTCTGCCGTGGTCGGGTTTTGAGTCTTACTCAAATTCACACCTTACAACACAACCAAGAACTCCTTCTTTGCTGATCTACTTTGAACTCCTTCAAAAACTTGTCAAGGCATGCATTTTATTGAAACTTTCATTAAGCGCTTTTGATCTATCTCCATAGATCTTTGATGCTCAACGTTCAAGTAGCGCAATCCAGGTACTCCTTTGAAAAACCCTTTCAAACAACCTTGTATGCTTCACAGAAATTCTACATTACTTCTGATCCACAATATGTCAACCACATATACTTATCAGAAATTCTATAGTGCTCCCACTCACTTCTTTGGAAATACAAGTTTCTCATAAACATTGTACAAACCCAAAACCTTTGATCATCACATCAAAGTGTATATTCCAACTCCGAGATGCTTGCACTAGTCTATTGAAGGATCACTGGAGCTTGCATACTTGCTAGTATCTTTAGGATCGACAAAACCTTCTGGTTGTATCACATACAATGTTTGCTCAAGGAAACCGTCGAGGAAACAATGTTTTGACATCCTACGTGCAATATTTCATAAGTAATGCATTAACAACTAACATAATTCTAACAGACCTTTAGCATCGCTACGAGTGAGAAAGTCTCATCATAGTCAACTGTTTGATCTTGTCAAAAACATCTTTTCGACAAGTCGAGCTTTTCTTAATAGTGACTTATCACCATCATTGTCTGTCTTCTTTTAAAGATCCATTTTTACTCAACAGTCCTCTGACCATCAAGTGGTTCTTCCAAAGTCTACACTTTGTTTTCATACATGGATCCTCTCTCGGATTTCATGGCTTCCAGCCATTTGACTGAATCTGGGCCCACCATCGCTTTCTCCATAACTCGTAGGTTCACTGTCGCTCAACAACATGTCCTCCAAGACAGGGTTACCGTACCACTCTGCAGCAGTACGCGACCTTGTCAACCTACGAGGCTTGTAGTAACTTGATCCGATGCTCGATGATCACCATCATCAGCTTTCACTTCAATTGGTGTAGGCGCCACAGGTACAACTTCCTGCACCCTGCTACACACTGGTTGAAGTGATGGTTCAATAACCTCATCAAGTTCTACTACCCTCTCACTCAATTCTTTCGAGAGAAACCTTTCCTCGAGAAAGGATCCGTTTCTAGAAACAAACATTTTGCTTTCGGATCTGAGATCGGAGATGTACCCAACTGTTTTGGATATCCTATGAAGATGCATTTATCCGCTTTGGGTTCGAGCTTATCAGACTGAAACTTTTTCACATAAGTGTCGAAGCCCCAAACTTTCAAGAAACGACAGTTTAGATTTCTCTAAACCTCAGTCTATACTGTGTCATCTCAACGGAAATACGCGGTGCCCTATTTAAAGTGAATGCGGTTGTCTCTAATGCATAACCCATAAACGATAGTGGTAATTCGATAAGAGACATCATAGTATGCACCATACCAAATAGTGCGTGGCTATGATGTTCAGACACATCATCACACTATGATGTTCCAGGTGGTATGAACTGCGAAACAATTTCCACATTGTCTTAACTGCGTACCAAAACTCGTAACTCAGATATTCATTTCTATGATCATATCGTAGACAGTTTATCCTCTTGTTATGACAAACTTCACTCTGAAACAGAATTGAACTTTTCAATATTTCAGATTTGTGATTCATTAAGTAAATACTCTAGTATCTACTCAAATCGTCATTGAAGTAAGAACACAATGATATCCAATGCGTGCCTCAGCACCCATTGGACTGCATACATCAAAATGTATCACTTCCAACAAGTTACTATCTTATTTCATCTCAATGAAAAACAAGGCCTTGCTCATGTGGTATGATTTGCATGTCACTAGTGATTCAAAATCAAGTGAGTATAAAGATCCATCAGCATGGAGCCTCTTCATGCAATTTATACCAACATGACTCAAGCGGCGCTGCCACAAGTAAGTGGTACTATCATCATTACCTCGTATCTTTTGGCACCAATATCATGAACATGTGTAACACTACGATCGAGATTCAATAAACCATCGAAGGTGATTATTCAAGAAAATAGAGTAACCATTATTCTTTTTAAATGAATAATCGTATTGCAATAAACACGATCCAATCATGTTCATGCTTAATGCAAGCACCAAATAACAATTATTTAGGTTTAACACAAATCCCGATGGTAGAGGGAGCGTGCGACGTTTGATCATATCAACCTTGGAAACACTTCCAACACGTATCGTCACCTCGCCTTTAGCTAGTCTCCGTTTATGCCGTAGCTTTCATTTCGTGTTACTAATCACTTAGCAACCGAACCGGTATCCAATACCCTCATGCTACTAGGAGTACTAGTAAAGTACACATCAACATCATGTATATCAAATACACTTCTTTCGACTTTTGCCAACCTTCTTATCTACCAAGTATCTAGAGTTCTCCGCCTCAGTGACTGTTCCCCTCATTACAGAAGCACTTAGTCTCGGGTTTGGGTTTAATCTTGGGTCTCTTCATTAGCGCAGCAACTGTTTTGCCGTTTCACGAAGTATCCCTTCTAGCCCTTGCCTTTCTTGAAACTTAGTGGTTTTACAAACCATCAACTATTGATGCTCCTTCTTGATTTCTACTTTTGCAGTGTCAAACATCGCGAATCGCTCAAGGATCATTGTATCTATCCTTGATATGTTATAGTTCATCACGAAGCTCTCACAGCTTGGTGGCAGTGACTTTGGAGAACCATCACTATCTCATTTGGAAGATTAACTCCCACTTGATTCAAGTGATTGTCGTACTCAGACAATCTGAGCACACGCTCAACGATTGAGCTTTTCTCCTTTACTTTGTGGACAAAGAATCTTGTCGGAGGTCTTGTAACTCTTAACAAGGGCATAAGCATGAAATCACAATTTCATCTCTTTAGAACATCACTTATGTTCCGCGACGTTTCAAAACGTCTTCGGCGCCTTGCTTCTAAGCCATTAAGTATTTTGCACTGAACTATCGTGTAGTCATCAGAAACGTGTATGTCAGATGTTCATAGCATCCACAGACGACGCTCGAGGTGCAGCACACCGAGTGGTGCATTAAGGACATAAGCCTTCTGCGTAGTAACGAGGACAATCCTCGGTTTTACAGACTTAGTCTGCAAAGTTTGCTACTATCAACTTTCAACTAAATTTTCTCTAGGAACATATAAAAACAGTAGAGCTATAGCGCAAGTTACATCATAATTCGCAAAGACCATTAGCCTATGTTCATGATAATTAGTTCAATTAATCATATTACTTAAGAACTCCCACTCAAAAAGTACATCTCTCTAGTCATTTGAGTGGTACATGATCCAAATCCACTATCTCAAGTCTGATCATCACGTGAGTCGAGAATAGTTTCAGTGGTAAGCATCTCTATGCTAATCATATCAACTATACGATTCATGCTCGACCTTTAGGTCTCATGTGTTCCGAGGCCATGTCTTCACATGCTAGGCTCGTCAAGCTTAACCCGAGTGTTCCGCGTGTGCAACTGTTTTGCACCTGTTGTATGTGAACGTTGAGTCTATCACACCCGATCATCACGTGGTGTCTCGAAACGAAGAACTGTCGCAACGGTGCATAGTCGGGGAGAACACAATTTCGTCTTGAAATTTTAGTGAGAGATCACCTCATAATGCTACCGTCGTTTTAAGCAAGAAAAGGTGCATAAAGGATTAACATCACATGCAATTCATAAGTGACATGATATGGCCATCATCACGTGCTTCTTGATCTCCATCACCAAAGCACCGGCACGATCTTCTTGTCACCGGCGCCACACCATGATCTCCATCAACGCGTCGCCATCGGGGTTGTCGTGCTACTCATGCTATTACTACTAAAGCTACATCCTAGCAAAATAGTAAACAAATCTGCAAGCACAAATGTTAGTTATAAAGACAACCCTATGGCTCCTGCCGGTTGCCGTACCATCGACGTGCAAGTCGATATTATCTATTACAACATGATCATCTCATACATCCAATATATTACATCACATCGTCGGCCATATCACATCACAAGCATACCCTGCAAAAACAAGTTAGACGTCCTCTAATTTTGTTGTTGCAGGTTTTACGTGGTGACCATGGGTATCTAGTAGGATCGCATCTTACTTACGCAAACACCACAACAAAGATATATGAATTGCTATTTAACCTCATCCAAGGACCTCCTCGGTCAAATCCGATTCAACTAAAGTTGGAGAAACCGACACTCGCCGGTCATCTTTGAGCAACGGAGTTACTCGTAGCGATGAAACCAGTCTCTCGTAAGTGTACGAGTAATGTCGGTCCGAGCCGCTTCGATCCAACAATACCGCGGAATCAAGAAAAGACTAAGGAGGGCAGCAAAACACACATCACCGCCCACAAAAATTTTTGTGTTCTACTCGAGAAGACATCTACGCATGAACCTAGCTCATGATGCCATTGTTGGGGAACATCGCATGGGAAACAAAAATTTTCCTACGCGCACGAAGACCTATCATAGTGATGTCCATCTACGAGAGGGGATGAGTGATCTACGTACCCTTGTATACCGTACAGCAGAAGCGTTAGTGAACGCGGTTGATGTAGTGAAACGTCTTCACGTCCCTCGATCCGCCCCACGAACTATCCCGCGAACAGTCCCACGATCTAGTGCCGAACGGACGGCACCTCCGCGTTCAGCACACGTACAGCTCGACGATGATCTCGTCCTTCTTGATCCAGCAAGAGATACGGAGAGGTAGAAGAGTTCTCCGACAGCGTGACGGTGCTCCGGAGGTTGGTGATGATCTCATCTCAGCAGGGCTCCGCCCGAGCTCCGCAGAAACGCGATCTAGAGGTAAAACCGTGGAGATATGTGGTCGGGCTGCCGTGGCAAAGTTGTCTCAAATCAGCCCTAAAACCCCACTATATATAGGAGGAGGAGGGGGGAGACCTGCCTTGGGGTCCAAGGACTCCCAAGGGGGTCGGCCGAGCCAAGGGGGAAGGTCTCCACCTCCCAAACCGAAATCTACTTGGTTTGGAAGGTGGAGTCCTTCTTCCCTTTCCCACCTCCTTCTTTTTGTTTTTCTTTCCTCTTTGATTTTCTTTCCTATGCGCATAGGCCTCTCTTGGGCTGTCTCACCAGCCCACTAAGGGCTGGTGCGGCACCCCAAACACATATGGGCTTCCCCGGGGTGGGTGGGCCCCCCCGGTGAACTCCCGGAACCCATTCGTCATTCCCGGTACATTCCCGGTAACTCCGAAATCCTTCCGGTAATCAAATGAGGTCATCCTATATGTCAATCTTCGCTTCCGGACCATTCCGGAAACCCTCGCGACGTCTGTGATCTCATCTGGGACTCCGAACAACATTCGGTAACCAACCATATAACTCAAATACGCATAAAACAACGTCGAGCCTTAAGTGTGCAGACCCTGTGGGTTCGAGAACTATGTAGACATGACCCGAGAGACTCCTCGGTCAATATCCAATAGCGGGACCTGGATGCCCATATTGGATCCTACATATTCTACGAAGATCTTATCGTTTGAACCTCAGTGCCAAGGATTCATATAATCCCGTATGTCATTCCCTTTGTCCTTCGGTATGTTACTTGCCCGAGATTCGATCGTCAGTATCCGCATACCTATTTCAATCTCGTTTACCGGCAAGTCTCTTTACTCGTTCCGTAATACAAGATCCCGTAACTTACACTAAGTCACATTGCTTGCAAGGCTTGTGTGTGATGTTGTATTACCGAGTGGGCCCCGAGATACCTCTCCGTCACACGGAGTGACAAATCCCAGTCTCGATCCATACTAACTCAATGAACACCTTCGGAGATACCTGTAGAGCATCTTTATAGTCACCCAGTTACGTTGCGACGTTTGATACACACAAAGTATTCCTTCGGTGTTAGTGAGTTATATGATCTCATGGTCATAGGAACAAATACTTGACACGCAGAAAACAGTAGCAACAAAATGACACGATCAACATGCTACGTCTATTAGTTTGGGTCTAGTCCATCACATGATTCTCCTATTGATGTGATCCCGTTATCAAGTGACAACACTTGCCTATGGCTAGGAAACCTTGACCATCTTTGATCAACGAGCTAGTCAACTAGAGGCTTACTAGGGACAGTGTTTTGTCTATGTATCCACACAAGTATTGTGTTTCCAATCAATACAATTATAGCATGGATAATAAACGATTATAATGAACTAAGAAATATAATAATAACTAATTTATTATTGCCTCTAGGGCATATGTCCAACACCTCTCGACTTATTAATCGCTTAGTACTCGGTCCAGGAGTTGCAAGTAGTTTCTGGTGTTTATAGTCATGCTGGAGGCCGTGCATGGTGCTGACCTGAGAGGTGGGCCGTGATGCGGTAGGCAGTGGCATGGTGTACCAAGTGGCACCCGGATGGTGGGCTTGGGAACCCTGCGCACATCGTTTGAGGCCGTGGCGGAAACCCCGGCCGGACTTCCATACGGGTTACTCTCAGATAGGCGATAAACCTGGACTAGGTACTAGTGTGGTTAACGGTCGTGGTCGACTCCCTCGCTAGGCTTCCCCTTGAAGGTTGCCGAGGTGCATGACGTGCACATGGCGATAAGTGGCGAGAGCGTGTGTGACGAAGTACACCCCTGCAGGCTTATGATCTATTCGAATAGCCGCGTCCGCGGATATGGACTACTTGGAGACATATGTTGTTCATAGATAACTTCAATGGCTACTCATAAAATTGTCAAGATAAGCGTGAGTGTCGTGGACGGCAATTCCGAATGGACACGGAATGATTCCACGATGGTGTATTGTTGTGGTGTTAGTGGACTCGTGTGCGAGAAATCAAGTTGTCAAAATTATTTAAAAATGCAAGTTGTCTAGCCACGAGTCAAATGCTGGCTTTCCGCATGAAACCCCACAATACCTTATTGATACATTGCATGAGTAGATAGTTATCCTAAAGTCTTGCTAAGTACCTTCGTACTCATGTTTGCTTAATAAATGTTGCAGAGGTTGCTAATGACCCTAATGGAGGGTTCTTCGTAGACATCAACGACGACGGGTAGCTGGCGTCCCAGCTACGATCTGGCCCTACGTTGGGTCTGTAGTATAGTCAGGCCATGTGCCTTCTAGTTGCACCTGTCTGTACTCAGACAGTTTTAAACTCTTCCGCAGGCTTGTAACTGAATGACTGCTATTATGGGTCGTGAGACCCTTAATGTGTAATATTATGTGTGTGGCTCTTCCGAGCCTCTTAAATAAAGCTTGTATGTTTATGGTTATGTTGTGATGCCATGGATGTATCTATACATATCGGTATGCCATGCGTACGTGTGTCGTACTTGATATGTATGGGGTTCGATTACCTAGTCGTGAACTTTAGTAGCACTCCTTACAAGGAAATGCCCCTTTGTGATCCAACGAGCCTTGGTACTTCGCTACTACTCCGGACACATTGGTTGACCGGCATGTGTCCTTCTTAGCTGTTCTGTCTGTCCCCTTTGGGGAAATGTCACGCGATGTAATGGAGTCCTTGTAGCTTGCTAGGACTCGTTTACACTCGCTAGTGACCGACACCTGCTTTGTTGGGTCATGTATGCCTGTCCTTGTGCGGTACTGCCACTTTGGTTTGTGACTAGACTTGTCGATCTGGGTTCTTTGACATTGGAGTGCTAGTGACACTATTGCATACGTGAGTCAAAAGTCGCAAATGGTCCCGGCTAAGGTAAGGCTGCAGCCGTGGAGTTAACCGTGCGTGAGACCGCAAAGAGATGCGATGTGTTACAGGCTGGATTCCTATGACTTAGGATCGGGGTCCCGACAGCGTTGTTATCAGAGCTTGAATGACTATAGGATTACTAAGCCAAACTGGTCGAAGTTGAGTCTAGAATTGCTTTAGTTATATATAAGGGAATTGTTTGCGGAAGGGAACGTAAGACTCTTGTTCTCTTCTCAAGTTATTCTATTCTGGTCATCCTCGTCTTTTCTGCGGGAATTAAGGACTAGGTTACTCATCTTCTTCTAGGCTCGTGTTTCTGATCGGTAGATTATAGGACTACGGGTCAAGAGATATTTGGGTTTCTTTCATTCCTAGGAAAAAGGAAGTAAGTTTGATGATCAGAGAGTTGAACTTGATAGTTGAGTGGTTACGCTATTCCATTTTGGGTTGTCTCAAAATTTGTTTTTGAGCATTTACAGCCGTTATGCTGCCCAATTTTGCATTTGGAGCTCTAATGTTTTTGCATTACTCTCTATTTACAGATGCCTGGCCGTCCTTCTCGTCAGGTGGTACGTATCACCAGGTGCATTGATGTACCGGGTCATACGGCCCTGCTGGTCAGGGTGATGTCGGTGTGCGGTTACCGCTGGTACCCCGAGTACACAGTGGAGGAACAGTACCGAGACTTCAACTAGAGCCAGTATATCTGCACTGTTAGGGTATTTCCAGACTACCCTGGAGCTGAGGAGCCAATTCATTGGTCCTATGGGTTGGGAGTCACTGCTGACATGGCAGTACAAGATGCTGCCTATTCAATGCTGACCATTATGAGAGCGAGACATGCACTGCTGTAGAATTCAGAGTTCTGCTATGTTCCGGCCTCTCAGCCTGGTGAAGAGGGATACCTCAGCGGAGTCTATTTTGATTCTTCTATGGAGGATCCACTATTACAATCCACTGTTGAGATGCTAGAGAACAAAGATAGGGATGCTCGTGCTCTCCGCATGGAGCTTTATGCTACCCGTGCCCGTCTGTGGACGACTTTGACGCAGCTGGCACCGGTAGTCCAGACAGGGTACGGAGATATGGAGATGCTGAACCCTGTTAGAACCCATCTTCCGGCCCACGTTGACTGGCCAGCTATAGGAGGAGTCACACCTCTTCGGGGACCCCTCTTACCACCAGTCAGGGGACCAAGGCCACATCCGTGTCCTTACAGATCCCAGGGATCTCAGGCTAGAGTGTTTCCTGATCCGTAGGTTGAGCTTCCAGGTCATGGAGGTAATCTTTATGACATGTTCTATGCGGATGCCTCAACTGTGAGCGGAAGGATAGTATGGTAGTAGCCGTACGTTCACAGTCGTCCGTGACTTGTGGAGTATGCCTGTAATGTGAAATGAATTCCGGAGGCCTAGATAAATAATGTATAGGAAGCTTGTAAGCCTGTGATGAGTAGTTTCATAATTTCAGTAGTTTGCTCTTCGGTTAAGGTTGTACTGAACTATGTAAGGGTGTGTATGAACCATGGTGTATATATAGCAGTTGCTTGTTATCATGCTCTTCGGATATTCATTTCCGCATTCTGTGTGTTCAGTACATTCTTAATCCATAGCTAGTGTTAATATGATATTGGTCTAAGCTGTGAGTTTGTTTGTCAGGATGGTGTTCACCAGGTTGAACCGTGCCCCTGGTCATGAGCAAGGCGAGGGTAGTCAAGCGTCGCAGGAAGACCTGCCTCACCCGCCCTCTCTGGCGGAAGTGATGCTTGAGGCAGAGAGAAACAAAAGGGAGACCAACCGACTGTTAGAGCGTATTGAGCAGAATACGGCTCGTCAGCCTAGGAATGCTGCAGTGTCCCTCAACGACTTTGTGAAGCTGAATCCTCCAAAGTTTCATCATTCCGTCGATCCCCTCGATGCTGATGACTGGCTGTGCAGCATCGCACGCAAGATTCGCTCTGCGAATGTGTCTGAGGCCGACAAGGTGACCTTTGCGGCGTATTTCCTGGAAGGACCCGCCAATCTGTGGTGGGAGAATTTTGAAGCAATGCGTCCTGCTGAACCAGCACCCACATGGGCAGACTTCAGTGCGGCCTTTCGTCTGCACCATATTCCAGAGGGCCTGATGGACAGAAAGAGAGAAGAGTTATGTGCCTTCACTCAGGGCAAGTTGACCGTGGATGCTTATAGCCGCGAGTTCGGTAACCTCGCCCGCTATGCAACAGAGGAGGTGTCTACGGACGCCAAGAAGCAAGCAAGGTTCCGTAAGGGTCTGAGCCCTGAGCTCCGTCGTGATCTGCGCCTCCACGAGTGTGCAAGCTTCCAAGCCCTGGTCAACAAGGCGATCAGTGCTGAGACTGGTCATACTGACTTCGAAGCCACAAGGAAGCACTCCCGTGACTTTGGCTCGTCTTCTGGTTCCGCGTTTCCCAAACGCAGGCTGTGGGTTCCGAACAGTTCTCTGCCGCCAAGATACACTCCGAGGCCATCCTACGTGGCGCCTCAGACGAATCAGGCCAACCCTCCAGCAAAAGCTTATGGTGGTCCAGCTAGCAATGCTACACCACGTGCCAACCACGTGATATGCTACAAGTGTGGAGAACTAGGGCACTATTCCCGTGAGTGTCCTCAAAATGTGGGTGCCAAGCAACACGGAAAGTCTGTCGGGCAAGCCAAGTCGGGCAAAGCTTTCTATGTGAAGCCAACTCCTGCACGTGGCCGTGTGAACTATGTGTCAGCAGAAGAAGCTGTAGAGGATCCCGACGTCATGCTGGGTACGCTTCTTGTTAATCATGACCCAGCGTCTGTTCTCTTTGACACTGGGTCTTCTCATTCCTTCATTTCAGAAAGTTATGCACAGTTGCATAACATGTCTTTTTGTGATATGCCAATTCCATTGGTTGTCCAAACTCCTGGTAGTAAATGGCAAACTAGGATAACCTATGACAATGAAATTCTAGTAGATAGGCTAGTTTTTCTAGCCTCGTTGATAGCATTGAAATGGTCGGATATTAATATCATCTTGGGCATGGACTGGATGTCAGCTCACTATGCCAAGATTGATACCCATTCTAGAAATGTCCAGCTTACCCATCCCTTGGGTGAGATAGTAAATGTCTCTACTCAAGTTACCAAATGCCAACTCTATTCCTTAAATGCCAACCCTCTTCCGGAACTTGAAGACATTCCGGTAGTCCGTGACTTCCCGGATGTTTTTCCCGAGGAACTGCCAGGAATTCCACCTGACAGAGATGTAGAGTTTGTGATAGATCTTGTTCCGGGAACTGTCCCAATAGCCAGAAGACCATATAAGATGGCACCCCTGGAGCTAGCCGAACTTAAGAAGCAATTAGATGAGGCCTTGAATAAAGGTTTCATTCGTCCTAGCACTTGTCCTTGGGCTTGTCCCGTCCTCTTCGTCAAGAAGAAAGACGGAACGGATCAGATGGTTGTAGATTACCGACCAGTTAATCTGGTCACCATAAAGAACAAGTATCCACTCCCTAGGATCAACGATCTGTATGATCAGCTCGCTGGATCCTCAGTCTTCTCCAAAATGGATTTGAGGTTGGGATACCATCAGATCAAGATCAAGAACGGGGACATTCCAAAAACGGCTTTTGTTACTCGTTATGGCCAATACGAGTACACCGTCATGTCCTTCGGTTTAACCAATGCCCCAACCACCTTCTCTCGTCTGATGAATTCAATCTTCATGGAGTATTTGGATAAATTCGTCGTGGTATACCTCGATGATATTCTCATCTACTCGAAGAACGAACAAGAACATGCCAAGCATCTAAGGCTGGTATTGATGAAACTTCGAGAGCATCGCCTTTATGCCAAGTTTTCAAAATGTGAATTCTGGTTACCAGAAGTGACCTATCTAGGACACGTAATCTCTGGTAAGGGTATTGCTGTCAATCCCGAGAGAGTTCAAGCTGTCCTTGATTGGACTCAACCTGAATCGGTTAAGCAAGTTAGGAGTTTTCTTGGTCTAGCGAGCTATTGTCGCCGCTTTGTCGAGAATTTCTCCAAGGTTGCAAAGCCTCTAACTGAACTCCTCAAGAAAGATAAAAATTTCGAGTGGACACCACAGTGTGAGCATAGTTTTCAGGAACTGAAAAGACGCCTGACTTCCGCACCTGTGTTGCTACCACCAGATTTTT
Source organism: Hordeum vulgare subsp. vulgare (assembly GCF_904849725.1). Taxonomy (NCBI): domain Eukaryota; kingdom Viridiplantae; phylum Streptophyta; class Magnoliopsida; order Poales; family Poaceae; genus Hordeum; species Hordeum vulgare. The sequence continues at coordinate 339,393,615 of NC_058522.1, read as the reverse complement.
CTAAGGACTTTGTTATCTATTGCGACGCCTCGCGACAAGGATTAGGTTGCATTCTCATGCAAGACCGTCATGTGATCGCATACGCATCTCGACAGTTGCGTCCACATGAGGATAATTATCCCACACATGACCTTGAGCTTGCAGCTGTGGTCCATGCACTAAAAACCTGGCGACATTACCTTTTGGGTAATCGTTGCGAAATATTCACTGATCACCAAAGTCTGAAATATATCTTCACCCAGCTGGATTTGAATCTCAGGCAAAGACGGTGGGTTGAGTTGATCTCGGATTATGACTTAGGGATAACTTACACCCCGGGGAAGGCCAATGTTATGGCCGATGCACTAAGTCGTAAATCTTATTGTAACAATTTGATGCTACAACAAGGTCAACCACATCTCTATGAGGACTTTCGGAAGTTGAATCTTCATATTGTTCCTCAAGGATTCCTTTCTACCCTGGTGGCGAAGCCTACTCTTAGGGATCAAATCATAGCCGTGCAGTCCTATGATAAGGGTATATCTCGGATCAAGGAGAATATTGCTAGCGGCAACGCTAGGGATTTCTCCATCAATGAGAAAGGTGTTGTGTTCTTTCAGAACCGTTTAGTGGTTCCCAAGAGCAAACGTCTGCGGCAATTGATCCTTAAGGAGGCTCATGATTCTCCTCTCACCATTCATCCCGGTAGTACTAAGATGTATCAGGACCTACGCCAGAGGTTCTCGTGGACTAGGATGAAGAGAGAAATTGCTGAGTTCGTTGCCAACTGCGATGTTTGTCGTCGAGTTAAGGCAGAACATCAAAGGCTTGCTGGCACCCTTCAACCTCTAGCTATTCCTGAATGGAAATGGGATAAAGTTAGCATGGATTTCATTACCGGATTTCCCAAGACCAAGAAAGGAAATAATGCTATCTTTGTGGTCATTGACTGTCTTTCCAAAGTGGCTCATTTTCTTCCTGTTCGTGAGAGTATAACAGCTAGCCAGCTAGCAGAGTAATATATCTCCCGAATAGTGTCTCTTCATGGTGTTCCCCTGGAGATTAACTCGGACCGTGGGAGTATCTTTACTTCTCGCTTCTGGGAAAGTTTTCATAATGCCATGGGGACTCACCTATCTTTTAGCACTGCTTTCCATCCCCAATCAAGTGGTCAAGTAGAAAGAGTGAATCAAATCCTAGAAGATATGCTCCGAGCCTGTGTTATATCGTTCGGTATGAATTGGGAGAAGTGCCTTCCATTCGCCGAATTCGCTTATAACAATAGTTATCAATCAAGCTTGGGCAAAGCTCCTTTTGAAGTTCTCTATGGACGAAGATGTCGAACACCTCTTAATTGGTCAGAAACCGGAGAGAGGCAACTCTTTGGCCCGGATATGATACAGGATGCAGAAGAGCAGGTTCGCATTATTCGTGAAAAGTTGAAAACAGCCCAGTCTCCTCAAAAGAGCCAATATGATCGTTATCATAAGGCTGTGACCTTTGAAGTTGACGAGAAGGCTTACCTTCGGGTTACACCTTTGAATGGGTACCCATCGATTCGGTATCAAGGGCAAGTTGGCTCCTCCTTACATTGGCCCTTTTCGCATTCTTGCCAAACGATGAGAAGTTGCCTACCAGTTGGAACTTCCTCCGCATCTTTCCAAGGTTCATGATGTCTTCCACGTCTCGCAACTCAGGCGTTGCTTTTCGGATCCTATCCGTGAAGTGGACCACGAAACGCTTGATCTCCAAGATAACCTTTCATACTGAGAATACCCCGTGCGTATTCTTGATCAAGTTGAGCGTACCACTCGACGTCGAAACCTCAAGTTTCTTAAAGTTCAATGGTCAAATCATTCTGAAAAGGAGGCAACTTGGGAAAGAGAGGATCGTCTCTGACTTGAGTATCCTTCGTTATTCCCGACGACTTCTAAATCTCGGGACGAGATTCTTTTGAGTGGGGGTGAGTTGTCACATCCCTGACCCCTTAAGCAAGTTAGCTTGTGCTCATGTTTTTCTTTGCATTGCATCTAAGAATTTTCAACAACAACAAAGCAAATGGTAAAGGAAAACTCAAAACCCTAGCCACTTCTTTAAATAAAGGAAATCTCAAACTAGTTAAAATCAATGAACCCAAAATGGCCTCAAGAAAAGTTCAAACTTTCTGATAAATCATGAAAGTAAATGAGCAATGAAGAAAACCTTTTTCTTGACACTTTAAGCATTTTCAATAAATGCAAAAAGCTACTGGTTTCAAGTTTTAAATTTGAAATAAGAAACTTTAAACTTTCAAAAATGTTGAAAACTTTAGGAATGGTTGGAAATATTCCAACAAATATTCTAGGGTGTTTAACATAGTTTTTACAAATTATTTGGGAGCTGAAATAAATAGTAGATCAATGTCAGCAATTAAAACACAAATAAAATAGAAAGAAATGGGAAAAACCTTACCTCTCGCTCACCCCGGCCCAGCCCAGCTCCTCCTGTCGTCTTCCTCCTTGCCAGTAGGAGCAAGAGGTGGCCGCCGCGTCGCCGCGCGCCTCCACGCAGCTCCCTGGCTGCCTGGCCGCCGCTTCGCGCTGGCAAGCACGGGGATAAGCTCTTAGCCCGTCCCTATCCATCCCCGTGCCCATTCTCCCCGTCTGCCCCATTTCCTTCTGCCGCCATTGGAGCCAGAGCAGAGCTCGAGCTCGCTGTCGTTCTAGCCTCCCCTCCTTGCTTCTGAGCCTTGCATTAGCTCCGCCGCAACTCCCTGAAGCTCCCTAGCCACAAGCCCGACGCCCAGATGCAGTGAAACGACGAGAAGCAGTCGTCTTCTTCCTCGGGTCATCGAAGATCGTCGCCGACGTTCTCCCTCTCCAGGCCGTCCCCGAGCAAGCTAGCGCCACCACTGCACTCCTCGTGAGCTTGCGCTTCTTTCCCCCAAGATCTCCCCGTCGATCCCCTCCTCTAGGCCTAGTTCCATCGGAGCCCGACGAGATCCGCCGCTGTAGCTCGCCGCTGGTGGCCCTCTGGTGACCAGCTCGCCCTTCTGAGGCCACTAGCAGCTTCAGGCCGTCGCGTAGATGTCGTAGGAGCTAAGTCACGTGCGCAACTCCCTTTGTATCGATGACCCCGATGACGCCCGAACCTTGGCCGCCGCGAAGCTCGTCGCCGGCGTCATCTCCGGCCAGATCAGCCCCGGCTAAGTGCAGAAATGGAACCGCGGGAGAAGTGTCGTTCTTCTGGTGCTCTCCGCGCAGCGTTTGGCCCTCTATGCGCCGTTTCGGAGCCCTCTGCCGTTCTGGTGCTCGCCGGAGGCTCCCCGCCGGCGAGGACGACCTCGCCGCCGGTGGATCTCAGCTGGCCTGAGCCACTGACGGGTGGGGCCAGCCTCTGGATAGTTTACAAATAATAAAAATAAATCAGATAAATTAATGAGACACTGACATGTGGGTCCACTGAGTTTAATTAACTAAATAAGATTAATCCTAATCTAAAATTGACCAGAGACACTGAACAGTGGGTCCCACTGGTCAGGTTTGACTTTCAACGGCCAGTTGGACCTGCTGATGTCATGCTGATGCAGTAAAATGATTTTCCAGTATAAAAATAATTCCAGAAATGTTTAAAACTTCAAAAATTCATAGAAATTAATCTGTAACTCCAATGAAAAAATTTATATATGAAAAAGTATTAGAAAAATTCAAGGAATCTGAATATGCTATTTTCAATCATGTTTGGAAAAGTTACAGAACCCAAACATGTAGATTAATGAATAAGTCAATTATTATAAATACTTTATAAATGGAATATGGAAAATATTTAATTTTCTTTATGAATGACATGATCACACACTGTTCTAGTTATAAACCAACAACTTAAGATGTCATACCATGCATTTTAACATCAAGTTGATCTGAGCATCAGGTCGAATCAATTAAAACGGTATCCGAGAATACCTCGTTTGAAGTGTTATTTGAATGTGATTCAAATCAACTTCAAACCTAATACATGTTGGTTATAATAGTATATCACCTTGCATTCTCATGCCATGCTCATGCATCATCTTGATTGAATATGTTTGTTATTGATTGTTGTCATTCCTTTCGGTAGGCTCCGCTCCCCCGGATTTCACCGAATATCCGTCTGACGGATATTGTCACTCCTCTGAGGAACAAGGCAAGCAACCATTTTGATCATCCCGATAAATCCCATGTTCTTGCTCCTGCACTTACTTATTGCATTAGTATCAAATGCTTCAACTGCTTTTGCCACGTTAGATGAACCCACTTCCTTTGCATGACCTATCCTTGTCACAGTAAATAGCCGAACCTTGCAACCTAGCATACCTGGTAGTTGCTTGAGCCATGATGTGTCTTATCCTGCTATGCATGCTATGCTTAGAGTTGTGTATGGTCTGTCATCTGGGAGATGAACTGAATTGTGAGAATGTGTCCGGCAAGCAAAGGTTGTGTGTTGAACTTGATTTGGTAAAGGTACCGGTGAAAGGCTGTGTAGGAGTACATGGCGGGTTGTTTCATTGGAACCGTCCTTAGGAACTGGGTTCCGTGTATGTAATGCAAGACTAGATACTACCACACGTTTGGATACTTAATTGACCCTCTCGACTTATTAATCGCTTAGTACTCGGTCCAAGAGTTGCAAGTAGTTTCTGGTGTTTATAGTCATGCTGGAGGCCATGCATGGTGCTGACCTGAGAGGTGGGCCGTGATGCGGTAGGCAGTGGCACGGTGTACCAAGTGGCACCCGGATGGTGGGCTTGGGAACCCTGCGCACATCGTTTGAGGCCGTGGCGGAAACCCCGGCCGGACTTCCGTACGGGTTACTCTCAGATAGGCGATAAACCTGGACTAGGTACTAGTGTGGTTAACGGTCGTGGTCGACTCCCTCGCTAGGCTTCCGCTTGAAGGTTGCCGAGGTGCATGACGTGCACATGGCGATAAGTGGCGAGAGCGTGTGTGACGAAGTACACCCTTGCAGGGTTATGATCTATTCGAATAGCCGCGTCCGCGGATATGGACTACTTGGAGACATATGTTGTTCATAGATAACTTCAATGGCTACTCATAAAATTGTCAAGATAAGCGTGAGTGTCGTGGACGGCAATTCCGAATGGACACGGAATGATTCCACGATGGTGTATTGTTGTGGTGTTAGTGGACTCGTGTGCGAGAAATCAAGTTGTCAAAATTATTTAAAAATGCAAGTTGTCTAGCCACGAGTCAAATGCTGGCTTTCCGCATGAAACCCCACAATACCTTATTGATACATTGCATGAGTAGATAGTTATCCTAAAGTCTTGCTGAGTACCTTCGTACTCATGTTTGCTTAATAAATGTTGCAGAGGTTGCTAATGACCCTAATGGAGGGTTCTTCGTAGACATCAACGATGACGAGTAGCTGGTGTCCCAGCTACGATCTCGCCCTACGTTGGGTCTGTAGTATAGTCAGGCCATGTGCCTTCTAGTTGCACCTGTCTGTACTCAGACAGTTTTAAACTCTTGCGCTGGCTTGTAACAGAATGACTGCTATTATGGGTCGTGAGACCCTTAATGTGTAATATTATGTGTGTGGCTCTTCCGAGCCTCTTAAATAAAGCTTGTATGTTTATGGTTATGTTGTGATGCCATCGATGTATCTATACATATCGGTATGCCATGCGTACGTGTGTCGTACTTGATATGTATGGGGTTCGATTACCTAGTCGTGAACTTTAGTAGCACTCCTTACAAGGAAATGCCCCTTTGTGATCCAACGAGCCTTGGTACTTCGCTACTGCTCCGGACACATTGGTTGATCGGCATGTGTCCTTCTTAGCTGTTGTGTATGTTCCCTTTGGGGAAATGTCACGCGATGTAATGGAGTCCTTATAGCTTGCTACGACTCGTTTACACTCGCTGGTGACCGACACCTGCTTTGTTGGGTCATGTATGCCTGTCCTTGTGCGATACTACCACTTTGGTTTGTGACTAGACTTGTCGATCCGGGTTCTTTGACATTGGAGTGCTAGCGACACTATTGCATACGTGAGTGAAAAGTCGCAAACAGTCCCGGCTAAGGTAAGGCTGCAGCCGTGGAGTTAACCGTGCGTGAGACCGCAAAGAGATGCGATGTGTTACAGGCTGGATTCCTATGACTTAGGATCGGGGTCCCGACAAATGATAGCATGAAAGATCATGAGATGATCTTATGGAAAGTGATAACTTCACTTATGACACGTATGATGATTGAAACTTGTTGAGAATAAATCAACATAGACATTAGTCATTGTTGCAATTAATAAGAAGTAATAAGGAAAGAGAGGTTCACATATAAATATATCATCTTAGACACTTTTTACAATTGTGAGCACTCACCAAACTATTACATGCTTAGGAGTAGATGTTGGACAAGGAAGACAACATAATGAATTGTGTTTGCTTGGTTCCAAACAATGTTATATTATTAGAGATCCCTTAGCATGTGACGATTGCTTCCACCTCATATTAGCCAAAACTCCTGCACCAAGTAGAGATACTACTTGTGCATCCATAAGCCTCCAACCAGTTTTGCCATGAGGGTCCACCATACCTACCTATGGATTGAATAAGATCCTTCAAGTAAGTTGTCATCTGTGCAAGCAATAAAAATTTCTCTCTAATATGTATGATCTATTAGTGTGTGGAAAATAATCTTTGTACGAACCTGTGATGAGGAGGACATAAAAGCGACAGACTGCATAATAAAGTTCTTTATCACAGGAGGCAATATAAAGTGACGTTCCTCCGCACTAAGAGGACACGCATTCGAACCTCAAAAACGCATGACAACCTCAGCTTCCCTCTGCGAAGGGCCTATCTTGTACCTTTACTTTTTTCCCTTGTAAGAGTCATGGTGATCTTCACCAATTCCCTATTTTGCCTTTGTCTTGGCTACCGTCACATGCTTGGGAAAGATCTATATTCATATATCAACTTGGAGTTGAGTACTTATGCTTTATTATTGTTGACTTTACCCTTGAGGTAAATGGTTGGGAGGCAAACCTATAAGCCCCTATCTTCCTCTGTGTCCAGCTGAAACTTTGACACCATGAGTACCACGTGAGTTGTAACAACTGTGGAAACCAAAAGAGATGATTGAGTATGTGGGTTTGCCTTACAAGCTCTTATTTGACTCTTCCTGATGTTGTGATAAATTGCAATTGCTTCAATGACTATGGATTATTGTTGGTTACTTCTCGGTAAGGTTTTTGCTTCATGCTTTGCTTTGTGAAGAAATTGTTACTTTCCCATAAGAATCTTTATGATGTATTGATGTCCTATGTGTGATCATGTAGCCCTCATGTCCATATTATGTTTTATCGACACCTTCGTCCCTCAACATGTGGACATGTTTATGGAACTTGGGTTTCGCTTGAGGACAAGCGAGGTCTAAGCTTGGGGGAGTTGATACGTCCATTTTGCATCATGCTTTCATGTTGATATTTATTGCTTTTGGGTTGTTATATTACTTGTGGTACCATATGTATTCCTTTTCTCTCTTATTTTGCAAGGTTTATTTGAAGAGGGGGAATTCAGGCAGCTCGAATTCTGGACTGGAAAAGGAGCAAATCCTAGTCCACTATTTTGCACATCTCCAAATGCCCTGAAAAGTTACGTGGATTTTTTTAGGATTATATACAAAATACTAGGCGAAAGAACTACTGGAGGGGGGCTGCCAGGGCGCCACAAGCCCTGACACCGCCACCCCCCTGGTGGCGGAGTGGGGGCTTGTGGGCTCCCTGACGGCCCACTAGCCCCCCTCTTTTTCTATATGAAGCGTCTTGGTCCAGAAAAAATCAGACGGGAGCTTTTTCATGGTTTCGTCGCCGCCACGAGGCGGAACTTGAGCAGATCCAATCTAGAGCTCTGGCAGGACGATCCTGTCGGGGAAACTTCCCTCCCGGAGGGGGAGATCGTCGCCATCGTCATCACCAGCACTCCTCTCGTCGGAGGGGAGGCATCTTCATCAACATCTTCATCAGCGCCATCTCCTCTCCAATCCCTAGTTCACCTCTTGTAACCAATCTTCGTCTCGCAACTCCGATTGGTACTTGTAAGGTTGCTAGTAGTGTTGATTACTCTTTGTAGTTGATGCTAGTTGGATTACTTGGTGGAAGAGTTTATGTTCAGATCCTTGATGCTATTCATTACACCTCTCATCATGATTATGAATATGCTTTGTGAGTAGTTACTTTTGTTCCTGAGGACATGGGATAAGTCATGCTGATAATAGTCATGTGAATTTGATATTTGTTCGGTATTTTGATATGTTGTATGTTGTTTTTCCTCTGGTGGTGTTATGTGAACGTCGACTACATAACACTTCACCATATTTGGGCCTAGAGGAAGGCATTGGGAAGTAGTAAGTAGATGATGGGTTGCTGGAGTGACAGAAGCTTAAACCCCAGTCTATGCGTTGCTTCGTAAGGGGCTGATTTGGATCAACTAGTTTAATGCTATGGTTAGACTTTGTCTTAATTCTTATTTTGTAGTTGCGGATGCTTGCGAGAGAGGTTAATCATAAGTGGGATGCTTGTCCAAGTAAGGGCAGTACCCAAGCGCTGGTCCACCCACATATCAAACTATCAAAGTAACGAACGCGAACCATATGAACATGATGAAACTAGCATGACAGAAATTCCCGTGTGTCCTCGGGAGCGTTTTTCCTCCTATAAGACTTTGTTCAGGCTTGCCCATTGCTGCAAAAGGGATTGGGCCACTTGCTGCACCGTTGCTACTACTTGTTACTTGTTACTTTTTGCTTGCCACATTTCACCTCGCTACACAATCACTTGTTACCGCTAGTTTCAGTGCTTGCAGTTTTTACCTTGCTGAAATCCGTTTATCAGAGCCTTCTGCTCCTCGTTGGGTTCGACACTCTTACTTAGAAAAAGGACTATGATTGATCCCCTATACTTGTGGGTCATCAGCTGCGGGGGTTGGTGGGACGCGGCGGCTCGGTGCTGTTGGCATGCAATAACCATGCTCTCGGCGCGTCTAGAGCACGCGCGCAAGGTGTTCGGTAAAATTTCATGGCTTGCCAGGGGGCTCTAGCACCCATGGGATTTAGCAGGGGTGGGTTTAGGGGCAAGCTAAAACTGCATGACAAGGTAGTTTGCTCTCTGGAGCAATTCCACAATGCCAAAATAAAACTATGCTAGTTATGTCCATGCACACAAGGTATTCGACAGAATGATCGGGCCATCTATGGGGCTCTGCTCGCCACCAAATTTTCCAGATCAAGGTCTTGGCTGCACAACAATATGGCAAGGATATATTGGCCAAAGCAAAAACTTTCTCGTGCATTTTTTTGAGAAAATCATTTCTAGACAGCAACTTCACGAGGTTAAAGCATAGGCTTAAAATATCCAAATGATGTTGGTCTCCTGGACTTAAGGGTTTGGTAGGGCCTACTACAAGCAGTAAAAATCTCAAAGGGATTGGATCAAAATACAATAAGGTTGTAGTTCAAAACATCAAACAGGACCACAATGTAAAAGAGGATGGTTTGCTCAAATTTTCCAAAACACTTGGTCGGGTATTTTTGCATAAAAGTGATCCACGGACATCGCATGACATCTACAAATTTTTGTGGAATTTTTGAATGAGTAGATCAAATGGTTGTATTGCAAATGAGGTCCCTAAAGGAACTAAAAGACATTTTTTTGAAGTGAAACTTGGCAAAACAAATATGAAAATGTTTCCGCTGAATTTGTTAAATGAAAGGAAATGTTTGGATGCAATCACTCAAGTCCCACAATATTTTTTTCAAAAACTTCTTCTTAGAGAGAAAAATTTAAAGAACAGAGTTTAGGATAGGTTCTAAAATTAACAAATATCTAGAAATTAAAAAATTAAAAAATCATGGCCAAATTTTAATTAAGAAAAACCTGGTTACATTTTTGGGGTGTTAGAGATAGGTGGTGATGTCATACATCCACGTTGGTGGAGACTTCAACCCACGGAGGGGAATGGGTGCGCAAGTCCACGAAGGGCTCAATCCATGAAGGGTCCATGGAGAAGCAACCTTGTCTATTCCATCACGACTTACATCCACGAAGGACTAGCCTCACTCTAGGTTGATCTTCACGAAGTAGGCGATCTCCTTTCCCTTAAAAACTTTGTGGTTCAACTCCACAACACGTAGTAGGACGCTCCCAAGCGACACCTAACCAATCTAGGAGACACCACTCTCCAAAAGGTAATAGCTGCAGTAGTACAATGAACTCCTTTCTCTTGTGCTTCAAAAGATAGTCTCCTCAACACTCAATCACTCTCTCACAGATATGGCTTGGTAAAAGAGATTGATTGGGTGGAAAGCAATTTGGAGAAGCGAGAAATCAAGATTCAAATGGTAGGATTGGAAAGTCTTGATCTCAACTCATGAATAGATGGCTCTATCTCATAAAAATGGATATGACAAGTGTATGTGAGTTTTGAGTGCTTCCTTTGCGAATGAGAGGTGGTGGATGGGTATGTATATCCATCTCCAAAAATCCAACCATTACAACATTATTGCCCAACTCGGTGAAACCGAAGTAAAACTCGCTCGCACCGACTAGTGCAAAATGTGGCAAATTTTGTCTTCTCGATGAGACCTATATATAAATCTCGGTGGTATCGATATGGGTGTCCTCGGTAGTTTCCAAATCTTGGTGAGACCGATTTCCAAAACTCGAAAATTCTGATTCTTAAAAATGGCTAACCAGAAAGATGGTCACTGATTTCGGTTGCACCGAATGGAATGTTGGTGGCACCGGGATGCTAGGGTTTGGCATGGAATCTATTTGGTGGAAAACTCAGTAGCACGGAATGGAATGTTGGTGGCACCAAATTTTTGGAATTTTTGGATTTTGAGAACATATTTGTGGGAGAATTTCCTGAGTATTTTTGGTGGCTATCTCCAAGCACTTGAGCAACGAGATCATCATAGTCACCTCATCCTTTTTTATAGTATTGGCCTCCTATGGACTCAAATGTAATTTCTCACTAAATATAAAATGTAGAGTCTTCAAGCTTGTTGCCAATAGATGTTCCTTGCATCTAGGGGTTCTCCTCAGAATCCTTAGTCAATGCATCTTTGAACTTTTCTAAAATATACTAGATAAAATCATTAGTTCGATGCCACATATGTTGTTATTAATTACCAAAACCACCATAGGGAGAAGTTGTGCTTTCAATCTCTCCCTTTTTGGTAATTGATGCAAACATATAGATCACAGCTTGGACATATGATATAATCAATGAATGTCATCGTAGGTTTGAGAAGTATGTGAAAAGCAAGAGCTCCTCCCAAATTTGTGCATTATTTTAAATTTGCGTTTGAACGCAAATGCACAATCGATTAGGAGCATGGGTCACTCTTCCATGTGACATACATCTTGGTGTGTTCATAAATGATATGAATGAATAGTAATGCACATAACACCAATGAAATGAGTGAATGATCATCATGTAGATAGCTCATAGGTATGAAATAGTAGCATTAACAATCAAATCTTATGATCAAACACAATAGAGTTTAAGATGTCCAAAAGAAAACCAAATGGTTTTGAAACCCAAAGAGAGCAATAAAGCAACACAATCTCTCTCTCGAAGCCCTAATGATCTATACGCTTCTCCCCCTTTGGCAACAAGTTACCAAAAAGTTCAAGGGTTTAGAACTAAGCATCCCTCTGGGCTCGATCTCCTTCGGTAGCAGTTGATGGAGTCAAGAGGAGAGCGTTGGTGAAGGCTTCAACGAATGTCCTCTATGGTGGTGGTGTAGACACTAGAGGTGCAGGAGCTGGTGGAGCTGATGGAGCTGATGCCTGGGCTGATGAAGACGGTCTAGACTCTGGAACTATCACAGCTGTAGATCTGGTCTGGGTCCTGAACTGAGTGGTAGTTGGGAGAGACGTATCATCATCATCACCACTGCTGGAGCTAGGAGTGTGCACTGCATCAACCTCTTGCTTCAACTGATTGATAGTGGTAGTCAACTCTCTCCCCTTGATATCCAGGTCATGGAATTTTGTCTCCACGGTCCTCTCAAGACTCTTCTGTTTCAGCAAGATGTCAATAATGTTCTTCTCCATCCCTTGGATGGTGCTGATAAGAAATGTCATCTGGTCCTTGTAGCGACCCGACTCAAGACGAGTCAAGCCTCTGGTGTTTCCGTACCATCCCAAGATCATGCTGGTACACACTCAGTACATCAATGTATATATCAAGAGTTCAATCACACAGCTTTATTAATCGAAATCTCATATCGAGTACTTTATTACAATAATGGATTACAATAAAGTGGTTGAAGGCCATCTCATGAGATATCTAACGAAGACTAGCGGAAGCATCAGGTAGACGAGTCCATCCGACTCCAGGGCATGTCGCTGAGCGTAGATCGTAGCCTCACTCCTGGTCGGAAAAGTACTCTGCAACATGATACGTTGCAGCCGTGTAGGTCAGCATATGGAATATGCCGGGAAGTCATCAAAGAGAGGGGTAAAAAATAATAATCAACTATCTCTACATGCATATTTGGCAGGTGGGGCTACAAGTTTTGCATAAAGCCAATTTTCTCCTACAACAAGAGGGGCTGGAAACAAAATATTACTACATTGTTTGTTGTTAACGAGATGGTTCCGCCAACCAATTCTCGTACCCGAGTTGTTGTTAACACCCACATCATTATTAAGTTGTGTCGAGAGTTCAGGGGAATTTCAATGCCTTCGGCTCAAGTTGTCCATGACCGTGGACACGGCTAATCGATTAGGTTTCGGCACTCTGCAGAGTTTTGCACACGTTCCCCACAAGATTTGATCGCCTCTGAGTATGTCCTCGCACTTCAGGGTGTTTGAAGACTGGATGATCAAAACATGGTCTTTCAACGGGTCCCTCTGAATCCCTGTCGGTGCCCATCCATTCCTACCGTTCTTCTACATCTGCTAGCACTGCCTGTCCAGAGTCGCCGCATTGTCCAACCAAGCCAGAGCCCATAATGACTTGTGGCTGTGCAGGTAAGCCTTGGGTCTTGAAGCCTCCATCCGTCTCTTCGAGCCTGGGTGAAGCTTTCCGCAAGATGTCATGGCCGTCTCCAGCATCCCGGGTCATCCACTGGTTTCTCCAGGGAGCCGATCAACCGTCCTTCACCCAGAGTTGCATTGCATCACGAGGTCTTGAAAATCTTGTCTTAACCGGTCTTGATTATTTAATCAACCTCGCATCACTCGTGTTATGCACTCAACCGAAATCCCGTCTACTCAAGCATAGCAATATGAAATTTGTCATCCCGGGGCCAAGTATCGGGGTTGTTCTGTGCCTACCACATGATACTACAACCTATACTAAAATTTCCAAGTACCTAAGCAGCATGCAATTGGGCAAAGAAAGGTGAAACTACCATGCATCGAAAAACATAGGAGATAGTATGATCAAAATGACTTGCCTTGATGATAGTTGTCTTGATCGAGCGCTTCTGAGTAACAAGCTTCGCACTCCGGGTGATCTACCGATACAAACAAATACACAACATAAGCACTACAATCAAACAACAAGTAAAAATAACATCACAAGTAAATAGTTGATATGGCCTAAGTGAAAGAATTCACTACACGTCACTAAGGAAGAAACTTGTTTCTGTTAAACCCCCAGTAAAAATATATAAAATAATTTGAAACTTATACCACAATAAGATATAATCACTAGGAAGCAGTAGCAACAATAATCAAATCAAAATCATTTTTTAAACTCCTGGAATAAGCAAAACAAGGTTTAAACTAAATCTGATCTAATTCAAATTTGAAAATTTCAAACATAGACAAATTATATGTTTTTTAAAACTACAGAAAACTTGTGATCTACCGGAACAATTTTCAACTCCATTGGAATTCGGTATCAAAAGCTATGATCAAAACAAATTTGAAACTTTCTCTGTTTTGGAATTAAACAGAAAACAGATTCTAACAGACAGTGGTACACGTGGCAGTCCCTCATTGGTTGCGGGTTCGTTTGCTGCGGGAAAAACTAGCACACGGCCGAAGTATAACAAATATGCTTCGGCTTAATAGTAAGTGGGGTAAAAACCGGGCGGTCTTTTAACTAAAACCAAAGAGGCATCTAGTTTCTAATCTACACCGTCTACGCAAGATCTAACGGTTGAGAAAACAAAACAGGGGCTCACAGTGGAGATGGCCGGCGAGGAGCTACTCCGGGGAGGTCCGAGGCGGCGCTAGCGAGGGGAGGAGTCCGACGTAGTCTGAGGAGTCGAGGAGATCGCGGTGGTCCTCCTCGGGCGGTTGGTGGCGGTGGGGAGGCAGCTCGAGGCGGGGAGAGGGCAGCAGGGCGCCAGGGGCTTCGAGGCGAGGCTCGGCTCCGGCGAGCTTGGGCCGAGGGCGGCGGGGGCTTGGGCAGGGGCAGAGGCTAGGGGAACGGGGCGAGGGCGCTGTGGGGGGTATTTATAGGGGGCTAGGGGGCTCGGTCGAGGCAGGAGCTGCGGATCCCGACGATCCCGGCGAGCTTGGCTCGGGCAGCCATGGAAGGAAAGCTACGGGAGAAGGAAAAAGGAAGGAAGAAGAAGAGGGAAAAAAAGAAAAGAAAGAAAAAGAAAAGGGGAGAAGGGGGGTGGCGCTGCGGGGTGGGGCGCGCTGCGGGGTGGGGCGCGCTGCGGGGTGGGGCCGGTCGCGGGGGCGGGCCCAGGCGTCAGCGGGGTGGGCTTAGCACCGGTTCGGTCGGTTCACCAGATGGGAAAGGGATCCCAGATCCCGGGCTGAGCGGCGGGGTGGGCCGGCTAGAAAGCACCGGCTGGCGCTTTCCTTTTAAAAAAATCATGTTTTAGTTGTTTTCCTAAAAACAGAAACTAAAAGGAAATAAAGGTAACCAAATAAAATATTTAATATAGGGTATTATATACCAAAACGATCAGAAAAATATCCTCTCCCCGATTAACATTTTTCCAAGGCAAAAATAAAAACTTAAAAAAATGTTTTTTCAGAAAAAATCCCTTATGCTATATTTTCTTTTTGCAATTATTTTCACGATAAAACTTTGGCTTTCTTGGCTCAAAATGTTTCAAAAATGCCTCACACTTTGGAGGGTCATTTTCCTCCGCTCTCTCTTGCGTGCAAGAGATTATTTCCCGGCACTTCTCGTGTGAAGAAAAAAATAGAAATGCAAAAAGCAAAAGTCGAAAGAATTCAAATGCAAACTTTATTTAAATTAATATGCATAGATGCTTAGCTACAATGTAAAACATTCCCAATTAGGAAAATTGGGATGTTACAAACCTACCCACCTTAAGATGAATCTCGCCCTCGAGATTCGGGTTGGCTAGAAAATAGGTGCGGGTGGTCTCGACGAAGATCCTCTTCTCGTTCCTAGGTGGCTTCTTCCTCGGTGTGGTGGCTCCACAACACCTTGCAGAACTTGATGATCTTGCTGCGGGTAACTCTATTGGCAGTCTCGAGAATCCTGACGGGTTTCTCCTCATACGTCAGATCACTGTCAAGCTGTATGGCCTCTAGGGGCACTGTATCTCTCAACGGAACATGAGCCATCTCAGTGTGGCATTTCTTCAACTGGGAAACATGGAAGACATCATGAACTCCAGACAATCCTTCCGGCAGTTCCAGTTTATATGCAACTTCGCCTCTACGTTCAAGAATTTTGTAGGGGCCAATGAATCGGGGTACTAACTTTCCTTTCACACCAAATCTCTTGATTCCTCGAAGTGGAGACACCCGAAGATATGCTCGGTCTCCCACTTCATATGTTACTTCCTTGCGTTTGCTGTCAGCATAACTTTTCTTCCTGGACTGAGCTATCTTGAATCTGTCACGAATTAGCTTGACCTTCTCTTCATAATCTCGGATAAGGTCAGGACCAAAAAGTTGTCGGTCTCCAACTCCATCCCACATCAACGGTGTTCTGCACCTCCTTCCCTACAGAGCTTCGAAAGGGGCCATCTTCAGGCTGGTCTGATAGTTGTTGTTGTATGAGAACTCGGCATAAGGCAAATTGTCATCCCAACTAGACCCATAGTCTAGTGCGCAAGCTCTCAACATGTCCTCCAGAATCTGATTGACTCTCTCGGTCTGTCCATCTGTCTGTGGGTGAAAAGCTATACTGAACTCCAATCTCGTTCCCAAGGTTTCATGCAGTTGGTGCCAAAATTTTGATGTGAACTGAGTCCCTCTATCTGACGCAATGCTCTTTGGTACTCCGTGCAGACATACGATCCTGGTCATATATATCTTGGCCAGCTTGGCACTCGTGTAAGTAGTCTTCACAGAAATGAAGTGAGCTACCTTGGTCAAACGATCGACCACAACCCAAATAGAATCATAGCCAGAACGGGTCCTGGGTAATCCTGTGATGAACTCCATACCAAGCTTTTCCCATTTCCACTCGGGTATCGGCAGAGGTTGGAACAAACCTGCTGGCTTTTGATGCTCGGCTTTTACTCGCTGACAAACATCGCATATTGCTACAAACTCGGCAATGTCTTTCTTCATTCCTGTCCACCAGAAACTTTCTTTCAGATCCATATACATCTTGGTGTTTCCGGGGTGTATCGAGTATGGGGAATCATGGGCCTCCTGAAGTATCAACTTCCTGAGTTTGGGATCATTGGGCACATAAATGCGATCCTCAAACCATAAAGTTCCGTGTTCATCCTCACGAAAACCTTTAGCCTTCCCGTCTTTCATTTTCTGCTTAATCTCAGCTATCTCCTTGTCTGATTTCTGTGCCTCGCGGATCTTTTCTGTCAAAGTGGACTGAATTTCTAGTGTGGCAACAAATCCTCTTGGAACTATTTCCAATTTGAGCTCTTGGAGGTCATCGGCTAACTCCTGGGGTAACCCTCCTGCTATGAGTGTGTTCACATAATTCTTGCGGCTCAACGCATCGGCTACAACATTTGCCTTGCCTGGGTGATAATGCAATCTCATGTCATAGTCCTTGATTAACTCTATCCATCGCCTCTGTCTGAGGTTCAACTCCTTCTGCGTGAAGATATATTTCAGGCTCTTGTGATCAGTGTAAACATCACAACTATTTCCGATCAGGAAATGTCTCCAGGTCTTGAGAGCGTGCACTACGGCTGCTAGTTCCAAGTCATGTGTGGCATAATTCAACTCGTGGGGTCTGAGCTGTCTGGATGCATAGGCTACAACTTTACTTTCTTGCATGAGCACTCCTCCGAGTCCTTGACGAGAAGCGTCACAGTAAACCTGGAAATCCTTCCGAATGTTCGGCAATATCAGCACTGGGGCTGTAACCAGACGTTTCTTCAACTCTTGAAAACTGGTTTCACATTCCTCAGTCCAAACATACTTGGACTCCTTCTTCAACAACTCTGTCATGGGCTTGGCGATCTTTGAGAAATTCTCAATGAACCTCCGGTAATATCCGGCAAGTCCGAGGAAACTGCGGATCTCCTTGACTGAAGTGGGTGCTACCCATTCAGTAACTGCTGCGACCTTGGTAGGGTCCACTCCTATTCCTTCTCCTGAGATGACGTGTCCGAGGAATCCGACTTCCTTCAACCAAAACTCAGGTTTGCTAAACTTTGCATACAGCTTATGCTCTCGAAGTTTCTCCCGAACTAGACGCAGATGTTCCTTGTGTTCCTCCTCGTTCTTGGAGAATATCAGTATGTCATCGATGAACACCACGACAAACTTGTCCAAGTATTCCATAAATACCTTGTTCATCAGATTCATAAAATATGCCGGAGCATTAGTCAGTCCAAATGACATGACCGTGTACTCATACAAGCCGTACCGAGTGGTGAAGGATGTCTTGGGTATATCCTGTTCACGAATCTTCAGCTGATGGTACCCGGATCGAAGATCGATCTTGGAGAATATTCGGGCTCCAACTAACTGATCAAATAGATCATTGATCATCGACAAGGGGTACTTGTTCTTGATGGTCACCTCGTTCAATGCACGATAATCGACAACCATTCTCAAGGACTTATCCTTCTTTTCAACCAAGAGCACTGGGGCTCCCCAAGGTGAAGAACTTGGGCGAATATACCCTTTGTCCAACAACTCCTCAATTTGCTTCTTGATTTCTACCAAGTCATTTGCGGGCATCCGATAGGGTCTCTTGGATATCGGGGCTGTTCCGGGTAATAGCTCGATCAGGAACTCAATCTCTCTATCAGGTGGCATGCCCGGCAATTCCTCCGGAAATACATCTGGGTATTCCTGTACAATCGGTACTTCCTCCTGGACTACTCCCGTGCGAGAGTTTACTCGTTTATTCCGTGTCGGGCGCTGAGACACGTACTTAATCCGCTTCTGCTCGGGGGTGGTGAGCAAAATAGACTTAAGGGCACAATCAATATTCCCTTCATACTTGGCCAACCAATCCATGCCTAGGATTACATCCAATCCCTGGGACTCTAATACGATGAGGTCGGTGGGAAAATTATGGTTCCCGATGTTGAGACTCAAAGCATGGCATCCTATCCCGGCTGTCATCATGCCTCCTGGGGAACTGACCTTAATAGGCTGGCTGAGGGTTCTAGTTGGCAAACTATACTTTTCCACAACTACCCTTGATATGAATGAATGTGTTGCACCAGAATCAAAAAGTACCAATACTGGACGTGAATTTAGCAAAAACTTACCAACCACGGTATCGGGGTGATCATAGACCTCTTCAACATCAATGTGATTCACCTGAGCTCGAGGAAAAGGATTGGGCTTCTTTGCTGCATAGTTGCCGTTGTCGTTTCCATTCCCCTTCTTGTTCTGGGACATTCAGTGGCATAGTGTCCCGTCTTCTGACACTTGAAGCAGGTGATGTGATTCAGATCCTTCTGAGCTGGAGCTGAATGATGCTGAGTGCCAGTACCGCCATTCTTGAAGTTGATGTTGTTGCGGTGGTTCCCATTTCCTCCATGGTTGTGGCCTCCATGGTTGTGCACTGGGTGGTTATGCTGGACGTTTCCTCCAAACTTACCGGATCCAGTCGCGGTATTCCCTGAATAGGGGGTGTAGCGAGGCTTCTGCTGAGTGCCGGAGTTGAACTTTCCATTCCCATACTTCCGCTTACGGTTCTCCATCTGCTGGTGTTTCCCCTCCAAGATAAGGGCCTTATCTACCAGCTCCTGGTAGTTGTTGAAGGTGGCTACAGTCAGCTGAATGCTCAGCTCATCATTGAGTCCCTCCAAGAACTTTTCCTGCTTGGCCGCATCATCGACCACAACTCCAGGTGCATAACGGGCGAGCATGCTGAATTCATTGACATACTGAGCCACAGAGCGATTTCCCTGGCGTAAGTTGCGAAACTCACGCTTCTTCAGACTCATTGCACCAGCTGAGACATGTGCGGTACGGAAGGCTTGCTTGAACTGCTCCCAAGTGACTCCAGCAATGGGGTATGTGGTGGTGTAGTTCTCCCACCATGCAGCTGCAGGGCCTTCAAGTTGATGCGCGGGAAAGCGCACCTTCCCAGCTTCAGTACAACCAGCAGTGATAAGTTCCCGCTCCATCTTGCGGAGCCAATCATCTGCCACAATGGGCTCAATGCTGCTGGAGAAAGTCGGAGGGTTCAACCTCAGGAAACGGGTGAGATTGTCGGCCTGGGGTGGATGATGGTTGTTGTTATTGTTCTGGTTCTGGATGATCAGCTGCATCAGGGTATTCTGTTGCTGAATCAACTGGGTGAGTTCCGGCAGAAAGTTGGAAGTAGGGGCACGTCTCGGAGGCATCTGATGTTTGTAGAGGGGTGAGATTAGCATAGAACAATGGTCTAGAGAGTAATTACACTACCCATATGAAATGCAACAAACAAGTATCACACCACACATTTTATTCAATACCATCACAAAGGTTCACACGGGGATACAAAATTCGATAACCTAAACATCGGCCTAAGCGTTTAACGATAAAATAAATTTGAAGGTCTAGTCTAAGTGTCCTCCTCAGAAAAGCATGGTGGTGGGTCCTTCGGTGGAGCTTTCTTCATAGTCCTCGTCATTGCTGATCAAGGGGGCTACGTCACCTTCGGGATGAAGGTTCTCGCCCATGTCCAGTTCCTCCTCCAGGTATGCAACTCGAGTCTTCAGCTTCTCGATCCTCTCCAGAAAGTCCTTCACCTCCAATTCGTGCTCATAGTGGGCTTCTCGGGCTGCTTCTTCGAGTTCGAGTTCGCGGAGCGACAGTTGTTTGATCTTCCTGGCGTCCTTGATCACACGATGCTCCAGAGTCCCGCTGTGCTTCTCCAAGGTCTGGGCATAGGACAGGAGAGTGTCCTTGGTCTTGCTTGAGATGATTTCTCCATATTCTCTTCTCCGGGATATCGTGAATAGGTCCGGTGAAATAGGGCAGCCTCTGTACACTTCCTTGATACGTCCGAGTGCACAATGGACCGCCATGTCCCTTCCGAGAATCCAGTTGGGTGCGATGAACTTGAAGTCCACAGGCTCAGTGCGCGGCTCGAATGTCCTTCCGGGAACGTGCACCTCGATCCTGTAGCGTGAATCCTCCGGGTAAGACGAAGTCGGCTTCCTTGTGATGGTCGGCAGAGCAATCCTCAAGTCCTTGGTGATCTGTATCAGCTCCTTTCCGAAAGGCATAGTGGTGTCGGGCTGGCAAAACTCCATGAACTTAACGGGGATGAAGGTGGCCATATAAACATTGGAAAATCGGAGAGAAGTCAGAAATGATCAGAAGAGGAAATAGAGGATTTATAGACATAAGAAAATAGTTTTCTTCCTAAGGCTTTTCCATTCCTAGAGGTTACGTCCTACGGTGAGTGTGTGCTCTGAATACCATTTCTGTAGCAACCCGACTCAAGACGAGTCAAGCCTCTGGTGTTTCCGTACCATCCCAAGATCATGCTGGTACACACTCAGTACATCAATGTATATATCAAGAGTTCAATCACACAGCTTTATTAATCAAAATCTCATATCGAGTACTTTATTACAATAATGGATTACAATAAAGTGGTTGAAGGCCATCTCATGAAATATCTAACGAAGACTAGCGGAAGCATCAAGTAGACGAGTCCATCCGACTCCAGGGCATGTCGCTAAGCGTAGATCGTAGCCTCACTCCTGGTCGGAAAAGTACTCTGCAACATGATACGTTGCAGCCGTGTAGGTCAGCATATGGAATATGCCAGGAAGTCATCAAAGAGAGAGGTAAAAAATAATAATCAACTATCTCTACATGCATATTTGGCAGGTGGGGCTACAAGTTTTGCATAAAGCCAATTTTCTCCTACAACAAGAGGGGCTGGAAACAAAATATTACTACATTGTTTGTTGTTAACGAGATTGTTCTGCCAACCAATTCTCGTACCCGAGTTGTTGTTAACACCCACATCATTATTAAGTTGTGTCGAGAGTTCAGGGGAATTTCAATGCCTTCGGCTCAAGTTGTCCATGACCGTGGACACGGCTAATCGATTAGGTTTGGGCACTCTGCAGAGTTTTGCACACGTTCCCCACAAGATTTGATCGCCTCCGAGTATGTCCTCGCACTTCAGGGTGTTTGAAGACCGGATGATCAAAACATGGTCTTTCAATGGGTCCCTCTGAATCCCTGTCGGTGCCCATCCATTCCTACCGTTCTTCTACATCTGCTAGCACCGCCTGTCCAGAGTCGCCGCGTTGTCCAACCAAGCCAGAGCCCATAATGACTTGTGGCTGTGCAGGTAAGCCTTGGGTCTTGAAGCCTCTGTCCGTCTCTTCGAGCCTGGGTGAAGCTTTCCGCAAGATGTCATGGCCGTCTCCAACATCCCAGGTCATCGACTGGTTTCTCCAGGGAGTCGATCAACCGTCCTTCACCCAGAGTTGCATTGCATCACGAGGTCTTGAAAATCTTGTCTTAACCGGTCTTGATTATTTAATCAACCTCGCATCACTCGTGTTATGCACTCAACCGAAATCCCGTCTACTCAAGCATAGCAATATGAAATTTGTCGTCCCGGGGCCAAGTATCGGGGTTGTTATGTGCCTACCACATGGTACTACAACCTATACTAAAATTTCCAAGTACCTAAGCAGCATGCAATTGGGCAAAGAAAGGTGAAACTACCATGCATCGAAAAACATAGGAGATAGTATGATCAAAATGACTTGCCTTGATGATAGTTGTCTTGATCGAGCGCTTCTAAGTAACAAGCTTCGCACTCCGGGTGATCTACCGATACAAACAAATACACACCATAAGCACTACAATCAAACAACAAGTAAAAAATAACATCACAAGTAAATAGTTGCTATGGCCTAAGTGAAAGAATTCACTACACGTCACTAAGGCAGAAACTTGTTTCTGTTAAAACCCCAAGTAAAATATTTAAAAACAATTGAAAATTATACCACAGTAAGATATAATCACTAGGAAGAAGTAGCAAAAAGAATCAAATCAAAATCTGGATATAATCATTTTTTAAACTCCTGGAATAAGCAAAACCAGGTTTAAACTAAATCTGATCTAATTCAAATTTGAAAATTTCAAACATAGACAAATTATATGTTTTTACAAACTACGGAAAAATTGTGATCTACTGGAACAAGTTTCAACTCCATTGGAATTCGGGATCAAAAGCTATGATCAAAACAAATTTGAAACTTTCTCTGTTTTGGAATTAAACAGAAAACAGATTCTAACAGACAGTGGTACACGTGGCAGTCCCTGATTGGTTGCGGGTTCGTTTGCTGCGGGGAAAACTAGCACATGGCCGAAGTATAACAAAAACGCTTCGGCTTAATAGTAAGTGGGGTAAAAACCGGCCGGTCTTTTAACTAAAACCAAAGAGGCATCTAGTTTCTAATCTACACCGTCTACACAAGATCTAACGGTTGAGAAAACAAAACAGGGGCTCACAGTGGAGTGGCCGGCGAGGAGCTACTCCGGCGAGGTCCGAGGCGGCGCTAGCGAGGGGAGGAGCTCCGATGGTCTCCGGCGTGGTCTGAGGAGTCGAGGAGATGGCGGCGGTCCTCCTCGGGCGGTTGGTGGCGGTGAGGAGGCGGGGAGAGGCGGGGAGAGGCGGGGAGAGGGCAGCAGGGCGCCAGGGGCTTCGAGGCAACGCGAGGCTCCGGCGAGCTTGGGCCGAGGGTGGCGGGGGCTTGGGCAGGGGCGGCGGCTAGGGGAACGGGGCGAGGGCGCTGCGGGGGGGTATTTATAGGGGCTAGGGGCCTCGGTCGAGGCAGGAGCAGCGGATCCCGGCGATCCCGGCGAGCTTGGCTCGGGCAGCCATGGAAGGAAAGCTACGGGAGAAGGAAAAAGGAAGGAAGAAGAAGAGGGAAAAAAGAAAAGAAAGAAAAAGAAAAGGGGAGAAGGGGGTGGCGCTGTGGGGTGGGGCGCGCTGCGGGGTGGACCGGTCGCGGGGGCGGGCCCAGGCGTCAGCGGGGTGGGCTTAGCGCCGGTGCGGTCGGTTGACCAGATGGGAAAGGGATCCCAGATCTCGGGCTGAGCGGCGGGGTGGGCCGGCTATAAAGCGCCGGCTCGCGCTTTCCTTTAAAAAAATTCTTGTTTTAGTTGTTTTCCTAAAAACAGAAACTAAAAGGAATTAAAGGAAACCAAATAAAATATTTAATATAGGGTATTATATACCAAAACGATCAGAAAAATATCCTCTACCCGATTAACATTTTTCCAAGGCAAAAATAAAAACTAAAAAAAATGTTTTTTCAGAAAAAATCCCTGATGCTATATTTTCTTTTTGCAATTATTTTCACGATAAAACTTTGGCTTTCTTGGCTCAAAATGTTTCAAAAATGCCTCACACTTTGGAGGGTCATTTTCCTCCGCTCTCTCTTGCGTGCAAGAGATTATTTCCCGGCACTTCTCGTGTGAAGAAAAAATAGAAATGCAAAAAGCAGAAGTCGAAAGAATTCAAATGCAAACTTTATTTAAATTAATATGCATAGATGCTTAGCTACAATGTAAAACATTCCCAATTAGGAAAATTGGGATGTTACAGTCCTCTCTAGTCCTCAACTGTGGAACCTTAGCTACTCTAGCTGCCTTTGCCTCTGCATGTGCCTCTGCCTCAGCTTGTGATGTAGCTGAACTAGGATGGTTGGATCCATCACAACTTTATTATCTTCAAAGTTTGGCTGGAGTGGCAGGTGGTGACGATCAAGCAGATATAAATTATTTCCAATCTTGGAATTGATCAACATTTGAATGTAAGGTGCATATCCGCAGGATCTCTTTTGATCAACACTAGTCCTTATGATTGTCTCAACAATCAGGTTCATCATCCTAATCCTTGTGTGGGTGTCTATGTGGTATAGCATATTAATATAATCCCTCTGATCATATTATCATCACCTAATTTAGGCATCAAGGTGTATCTCATTCTAGTGTTGGTGGTGGGTATTCCAGCCTGTAGGAAATAAACAGATCCAAGCTTGTGCGTCTTGAGGTGCTTCTGGGGTAGTGGGTTATGCATGTTGTCCATAGAATTGTGGTTCCTCTTAGCCTCGTTACAAACATCCAAGTCACTCTCTAGTGTCGTTGGGGCACCTATGATGGTTTCCCACTCCTCTACTCTTGATTGATACCTATTGCCTTCAGTCATCCATACAATCCTACCATCACGGTAAAAATGTGTCGTGGAGTAGAATTGCATGATCATTTCGTCGTTCCACGCAGTCGTATTCTTGTCAACAAAATCTTCAATATAAATAGACCTAAAGTTTTCTCTCACATGAGGGAAGTATTCCTCATGTTCCTTGATGTAGTCCTAGTCTACATATCTCATGACGCTGACAGCTAGACTCTTGACTAATAGCACTGACTCATAGAAATCCCGCTTCTCCTTTGTGTGGAAGAGAGCATTGACAGGTGTCCTCCTCCTGACAACATAATGATTTGTTGCTCTCCACTTTCTAAGCCCATGATTCTTCCTTTATTTCATATTTTCTGCCATGGGGTGTTCATCATTGTGCTCTGGTAGGTGAGGTATGAGCTTCCTCAACACAACAAGATAGTCCTCTTCTACAACAACATCTCTGGATGCAGAGCCCTTGTTCTTCTCTACTGCACGTATATCTCTTGTAGTCCTTTTGGGTTTAGGGCCTATAGGCTTCTTAGCCTTGGGAGCAGTAGTATTAGCATTAGTTGAAGGCTTGTTGGGCATGACATCTCCCAAAAGCTTCTTCTTCTTGGAAGGAGGTGGATTAGCAGGTACCTCTTCCTCTTCTTCCTCAGCAGCTTCTGCTGGATCTTCATACATTGAGGTTGGCCTACCAACAACATGCACAACCCTCTTCCTAACTCTATTCTATCCTAAATTCTTGGCTAGCTTGGAGGTTTTAGCAGCCACTAGAGATATAGCACCTCTAGTTGTCTCGGGAGCTCTCACTGTATCAGGATTTGCATACTCCTTTTTCACAGTTTTCTTGACAGTGGCTTTCTCCTTCTGCTTGTGAGAAGTGCTTTCCTCGGGAATGAAATCAACATATTCTTCATCCGAGTTCAGCCTCTACCCTGACCTAGTAGCTGCCTTGGGCATATCATGAGAGCTCGGAGTGCCTGGATCAGAATCAATCTTCTCAGGACCAGTGCGTGAGTCCACTTCCATGCTTTGCTCTGTGTAAGCATTCTGACTATCTTCAGACCCTGACATGCTGACAAGCTGACAAGGAGACCTTGTGAATAGTTATAGAAAAATAGGAATGGATGAGCATCACAAAACATAGATATTTTGAAAAAAAATAACTAAAAACATTAGTATTGATTATCATCTATGTGTGTTTCGGTGCCACCAAGTAAGAAAAATTGGAGCCTCCGATACTGGCCATCTCATTAACACGAACTTGGCCACACTTTTCGGTCGCACTGAAAAGTGAAACTCGGTTCCACCGAGGCGGTTCTCAAGAGCCCTAGTTCAGGAATCGGTGACACCGATTCAAGTCCACTCGGTGACTCCAAGACGCACAAAGCACAGACCTAACCCTCAATTTTTTTGTTCGTCTAAACTAAAGGATTCATTTTGTGGTTGGGTCAATTTCAAACTGTGGCACGATGAAGAACAAAAGCTAATGCGCATGAATTGGATAAAGGGGCACAAGAGGGGCAATATATTTACTCTAACTTGGCAAAGATCTCCTATGGCAGCGACGATAGGTGAGATTGCAGTCGACGGCGAGGACTCCTGTGGCGAGGGCGCACGGGAGATGAGCGACGACGTCATGGAGACAAGAGCATGATAGTGATACTTACGATCTGCCTTGGGTTTTTTGTGAAGTGGAACACGTTATCGCAGCAAAATGTGGATAAGTATTTCCTTCAGTTATGAAACCAAGGTTTATCAAACCAATAGGAATATCAACAACAACCGTCTTCAACGGCTGCACACAAAAGAACAAACAACTTGCGCCCAACGAGGCAAGAGGGTTGTCAATCCTCTTGTTCTTGTTATTTGCAAGCGAGTGAGGTGTGTAGATAATTGTAGATATTGAAGGTTTTATCAATATGTTGTGAATAGACCCGGGGGCCATAGTTTTCCCTAATGGCATCTATCATGAAAAATAGCATACGGTGGGTAAACAAATTACTGTTGGACAATTGGCAGAAAAGAGGATAGTTATGCTATATTCACGGCAATGATCATGTGTATATAGGTATCATGTCCATAAACAAATAGGCTGACTCCCGCCTGCACATATTACTATTACTCCACTCATCGACCGCTATCCAGCATGCATCTAGAGTAAAGTAAAATAGTGTAATGCATGGAGAACAATGACATGATGAAGACAAAGTAAACTCAAGAAATATGAATAACCCCCATTGTTTTATACTTAGTATAAGCAATACAAAGTTGCATCTTGTCCCCTTCTGTCATTGGGATATAGATATTCGCTAGGTTGAACCTACTACAACGCACCACTCTCACCGAAGAAATATCGATCTAGTTGGCCAAACTATTTCAACACATTGGAGATAATTACGAAGCTATCATAATTATGCACATAAGAATCATATAAGTATTCAAAGGCGACTCAAATATTTATCATGAATAATCTGAACATAAACCCACAATTCATCGGATCCCAACAAATGCACCGCACAAAAGGAATTACATCATGTGAATCAAAATGAAGATGCGATGATCATTGTATTGAAGATCAAGAGAGAGATTGCCATCTAGGTACTCGCCATGGACCCATAGGTCTGTGGTGAACTACTCACACATCATCATGAAGGCAGCAAGGTTGATGAAGAGGCCCTCTGTGAACGACCCCCCTCCGAAAGGGTGGCGGAACGGAGCTCCAAATTGGCTCCTATCAAAAGAGAGACTTGCGGCAGTGTAAAAAGTGTTTCAAGACTCCTTCTAGTGTTTCTAGGGTAAAGGAGAATTTATAAGCCATAGAACAGAGTCGAGAGGGGCACCAGGGAGGCACAAGCCATAAGGGTGCCCCCCGGGTCGCGCCCTGTTGGCTTGTGCGCCCCTTGTGCGGCCTCCAACTTTCTTCCCATACTCCTCAGTCTTCTTTTGGTCAAAAAAAATCATTAAATAGGTTCAGGTCAATTGGGCTTCGTCTGGTATGGAAAACCTGAAAAGTGAAAAACATGCAGAAAATAGTAACTGGCACTAGGTACTGGGTCAATAGGTTAGTGCTAAAAAATAATATAAATTGGTAAAGAAATACTCCAAAAATATTCTAAAATGGTAATATATCATCATGGAACAATAAAAAAATTATAGATCTATTAGATACGTATCAAGCATCCCCAAGCTTAATTCCTGCTCATCCTTGAGTAGGTAAATGATAAAAATAGAATTTTTTATGTGACATGCTATTGAGGATGTAACTTTATGCATGTATGCTCATTGAGAAATGACGAATTAACCAATATTAACACAACAATACTTATTAGTATAAGTAGCAAAATCATTAATCTTTCAAATTATACGACCCTCAAAGATTGTTATACACCATTCATCTTATTATATTACCAAGGCATGGCTCCATATTCACCACATTAAGACAAATGTCAAGCACCACAGTGTCCAAGTCAGGAAATTGGATCGTACTTTTTCAATATGCATCAAACTTTTATTCTTCATGCAATACATGAGTGTGAACCATTGGACATAGCATAAAGGTGGAATAGAATATGGTGGTAGGCTTCAAAGGGGTAAAAGTGGAGAAGATAGTCTCACATCAACTAGGCGTACCAACGGGCTATGGAGATGTTGCTGACGAGATGATGTATATACTTCTCGTACCTCGTTGGTTACCCCAAGTGGAAGGTTGAGATGTAGTCAGCAGCAGGTTTTCCCTCACACGAAGACTGTAAGGTTTATCGAACCAGGAGGACTCCTAGGATCAACAAGCAGGTGTCTTCCACCCTGGCACTGGCAGAAGACGTGGACCTGCACACACAACAAATAACTTTGCTCCCAATGAGTACATAGAGGTTTTCAATCTCTCCAGCCTTGTAGTTTGCAAAGGATCAAAACACAAGCGGAAGTTAATAGTGATTGCAACGGAAAAGTAAATGAAAGCGGTAAATGATGGAGGTGTAAACAATGATGGTGATATGGACCGGAATCACATGACGTTCACTAGTGATGTCTCTCTCCCAAAAGATGATAAACAACTATGCTTGGGTAAACA